>NC_051163.1:80574120-81286619 GCF_013339745.2 Dermacentor silvarum | reverse complement strand
GAGAGTCTCAGCATGATGTCTTGTGTTGATAGATTTGCTATAAAGCCTATCATGGTGTGCGCGAAGTAACCGCTGTCATTGCGCATTGCCTAAGCAGGAGGTGAGAATTATGGGCCTGAAGTTCTGCAAGTCAAGCTTCTTTCCATGGTTTCGGGATGAAGACGATTTTCGCATGCCTCCTGGATGAGCGGAGTTTCCCTCTTTTCCAACATTTGTTCAAGTATTTAGTAACTGATTTGATCTAGGCATCTTCCAAATTTCTTAGGATTTATTTGTAATCCCGTCCGCGCCTGGAGCCGAGAAGGTCCGGAGTCTGAGGCGCAGCTCGCACTTTAGACTCTTGGATCTCGTCGTCCAGTTTGTGGTTTGGGGGTCCCAAGTAGCTCAGCATAGAGACTTTGTTTTATGTCTCTACGTATCTCTGTCTGAGTTCCTCGACGAGTTCTTTATCTGTGAATGCATGGTTATTCACTAATCTAGTGATGTTCTTACTGTGCGCTGTTTTGCTGTTCTCCGGATCCAGCATGTGTCTGAGGAGGTGCCACGTATACTTTAGTCCAAGTTTGCCGCTCATTTGGTCGCAGATTCGGCCCCATTGTTGCCTGGCAAGCTGTTGTGCATAATATTCTGTCTCTTTGGATAGCTTGGCAATTTTAACGCGCTGTGGCCGATTCAGTTTCAGCGTTTGTGGTGCCTCTGAGAATGCGATGGATTTGGCTTCTGTTTTAACATCATTGATGAAACCTTTGACACATTCATCTAGGTTGCTTATCTCATTCCGTGCCATTTGATCTGAGTTGTCTGAATTTCTCCCAGTACGTAATTTGGACCGGTTTCCTGCCTCTACCTTTGACGTTTTTGGCAGTTAAAGTAGTTGCCACTATGTAGTGGTCACTACGTAGCTTGATTCTGGTGTTCTGCCACGTCACTTGCCTTATATACTTTGTGAGCGTCAGGTCAGGAGATGTGTCAACCTGTGTGCTCTGCCAATTCTAGTAGGGATCACTGGGTGTGTGTGTGTAGCGTAAGGTGCGCATCCTGGATGTAATTACAGAGGTGTGCGCTCCTCTTGTTATTGGCTCTTTATCCCCAGGCTATGTTTCCTGCATTAAAGTCCCCCACTATGACTATTTGATTATGTTTAGAAATACTGAGTGTCCTATCTATTGCTTCTATAAGTAGGGTATTCTCCCTTTGGGTTGCTGTATATACGTTAAGTATGCATGTGGCGGGTATGCCTACTGTTTGTGGAATTAGTTCTGCTAAGAGGCAGTCCAAGTCAGACATTTCTAAGTCATGTTCCATGGCCGTTGGATTTCTCTGGGCTAAAGTGGCGATTTGTTATTTCTCTGAAATTTTGTTCTTTCCGCAGCTTAACACTGCCAGGTGTTCCCTCAAGAAAATAATGTCGAGAGCTTTTTCCTTACGATTTTTTATGTGCAACCGCAGGTTACCTTGTTTTTTTCTGTAGCTTCTACTGTTCCATTACCAGATTGTTATGTATTAATGCAGACCCGCCATGTTGAAGTACATGGGGGTATCTGGACGCTGCCTATCACCTAAGTGGTTGCACCTTGCTCAAAGGTGGATATAAAGCTAGCTAAGGCTGCTGCTTGGTCGCTTTGTCGGTACTCAAGTGCTTCGATTCTGCTGCCAAATTGTGAGGCAAAATGCGAGAAATTTTTTGCTCCAGCATCGATTTAATTTCATTCGTAGTCTTTTTCAGTACGCAGAGGTCGATTTGTTGCGGGGGGGTTCGCGAAGAGGCGAAGAGGCTGCGAATGCAGTGGTTGTGCTAGCTATTTCTATTGGAGGTGTTTTCGTGGAGGAGTGTTGAATTATAGAGCTATTCGTTTGCTCTCTCTGCTCAGTTTGTTAATTTCAACCTGCAGTTGAGTGACTATGGAGGTTAGGTGTGCATTTTGTTTTTCGATGTGTTGTATTCTTTCCTCATCTGGTTTGGACCGGGAGGTAGGTTCACTGAGAACTGAGATCTTTTTCCCCTCTGTCTGCTCGTGCGTTTCAAGATATGTCTCTATATATGAACACATACGAACTCGCCCGACTGGCTATATATTGTTGCAAGACGTTTCGCCAGCACAAGTACTGCAGCTTAGAGCGTACCGTGGCCTGCTGTGCAACGCCTTCAAGCGAACATCGCAAATTATGGCTAAGTCGTACCAGTGGAGAGCTGTCCGTCCCAGCAGTGATCGTGACCCGGCTTATGGCCGAATTCGCGCCGAGCACTGCGGCTCGCACGCAGGCAGTCCGCTTGCCGGACTCTCCATTCATGCGTCATGAACTGCGCCTTGGATGCAAGGCTGACTGCTGCGCAGTCTTCCTCGAACCATCAAGTGCTATCTTCACCGGAGCCTCATCCGACAAGGCATGGACTAAGCTATGTCGTTTCCTCTCGCTACCTCACCCTCCTGCGAACGGTCTTCTTCTGACCTCCTAGCCGCTATGCCATAAGACACTCTGAACTGTTTATTTCGCGTGCTTTCATGTGAATGGCAGTCCTCGCTTATTATAAATTGATAAATGTGTGCGTTGTCGTGTATGTACCCTAATATATTTTGTATGCGTCTGCTTGTCCTGTACGATAAATATGGTGACGTTTTCTTATGAATCGCCTACATTACTTTAGTCTTTTTTCTTTTCGCGCGGAAAGCCCAACAGGCGCGATGAAAGTCCCGTAATTCGATCTGTACACTGTCTTTACATTCCAGTTGTTTTAAATTATCGTTGTGAGGAGTTGCCCACATATATTGAATTTGTTTTACCTGTCTTCAAATCTCACGTTATCGTTCTCACAACCTTTTTGTTCAGTTGGAGCATGTTATGTTAATTTTATTATTTGTCAGTTCTATTTGCAAAGGTGTTGCCTAAATGCGTTCATGAGAGTGGCTTGTTGGGCTAGTTGGTACATGGTTATACTTGGAATGCCAGCAAACTTGGAAGTAGAAAAAATCGAGAAGACATAGACAAAGTGACAGGAAGGTGGCTGGACTAACAACTGAACTTCATACATGAAAACAACGTCCCCCAAGTCCGCACTGAACATGCGCAAGGCACAATATAACATAAATACGGTCATCATCTAAACTATACACGTCTACACTGATCAAGAAATAAAATCTCTTTCTTGGTAAGGAACACAGATGGCGCGCTTACACACTTCTCGGGACCTAGTTTATAGATTTGATAGGCTTCAATCAGCTCTCTTTCCTGCTGAGTCTTAGCCTTCCCCAAGATTGATACTTCACTGAAGATGGGATTACAACCGCACTCCTTACAATGTAGCGGAAGATTACCTCCTGTGCCTGTAGGTATCAGATTCGCATGCTCACGCATCCGATCATTCACACAGCGACCGGTTTGTCCTATGTAATCTCTACCACATTTCAAAGGAATACTGTACACACATGTGTCGCACGTGCGGTGCTTCGCGACATGCTTGGTATTGCACGTACTCTTTCGCGAACTGTGCTGCGAGACCTTCATGCACAGTTTTGAAAGCTTACAAGGCGCGGAACAAACCAATCTGACGTCGTTTCTTGCCGCAACCTTTTTCAATCTGTGTGAAATGCCATGTATATACGGCATAACCACCAAGTTCTTTTTTATTTTGTCTCGTACTTCGCGATCCCCTCTGTTTTTCATTTTCAAACACTTGTGCACAGATTCAGCCACTGCAGTGATCAAAGTCCTTGGATAGCCTGCCACTAACAGTCTCCTCTCTTGCTGGGAGGCACTGTCTTGCATTAAATGCGTACAACTCTTTTCCACCGCATTCGACAAGCACAAAAAGGTTATGCCACGCTTGATCAGTTTCGAGTGAGCGGATTGATACGGTAGCAACGTCTTTTTAGTTCTAGGACTATAAGCCCAGCAAATGTGACCTTGAGTATGAAAGGTTAGAGTCAAATCTAAAAACCTGATGGAATTTTCTTGTGGTGCTTCGTGGGTGAAGCTAAGATGTCGAGAGCAGTGCTCAAAAACTGATAGGATGCTGCAAACGATGTCAGTGAGACAATCACTTCGTCCTAAATGCGCAGAAGTCTATATATCACGTAAGCAAAAAAGAAAAATAATTGTAGGAATGAAAAATCCGTGGCAATTGAGCGGTAAATGCGAGATAAGCGCTTCTGAAAAGGGTAACAGCTCACACAGACGGGGGCAGAGCAAAGAAAAAGACAGGACACAGCGCTACTAGCTAGTGGCGCTTAGCGCTGTGCCCTAGCCCACCAAGCCATCCTCGCGAGATAAATGTGTGACGTCGCTCTTCTCTGAGGAGCGACGTAAACTGCGTTCACCACACTGCAAAGTGTTGTTCAGGAGGTCACTCGATAGACGTCCTGCTTCTTCGAGCAGCGAAGTGCAAATAACGGTGATATATATATATATATATATATATATATATATATATATACAAAGATTTGTCATCCGCTGACGAAGCGCAAAAAAGAATGAAAAATGAAAAGAATACAAAATACGGCCTCAGATCTCCATGAAAAAAAAAAAAAATGTGTACACATACAAGATCTCAGCTGTCCCGTCCCCTCTCTATCTCTACCACGTGACAGGCTTCCCACGGTTGACACACGCGCACACACTTTATTTCCACTTTGTCCCTCCTAATGCGAACGCATTAAATAAATTCAGCCTGGCAGCCTTGGCACCACGCGACTATTCGGCAGCAATCAACGCGTCATTTCTCTGATACACGGAGTCTCTGTAAAAGCCGTTCCTGTGACCTGTGCGGTTTAAAGGCAGCGGCTCGCGAAGCGTGGCGTCGCGTGCCAAGCCGCGGTCGCACGCGCCGCGGCGGCACCGCAGGGTTTCCCGTTCTTCCCCCCCCCCCTACGCGTGGTTCAGTGCACCCTCAGTCCCGCTTGCATCGAGCGCACTCGGGATTGTTTGAAGCCACCTTTATCTTCGCGTCGCCCTTTATCACGGTTGGCGCGGGCGTACGTGGTACACGCGAAAGTATCCGTGCCTGAGGACAATAGGCTTAGGCGGGTGGGTGGGTGGGTGGCCCGAAACGGTCGCGGCCGTAGCGTGCTGGGACGAGAGTGCGATTGATTCATATAATAAAGCGCCTGCACCCTCCTTTCCTGCCGAATGAGACGCTGCTGGCACAGTACACTTTCCGGCTTTGGGCAGCGTGAGAAACATATGCTGCGCGCTGTGTACATATGCTCCGCGGGCCTGTGGGAAACAACATTAAGCGGCCCTATTTTTCGTGGCACCAGCCACGCGTGTCAGAGTATCTTTCCTTTATCTGGTGCCTTTCGTTTAAAGCTCCCTGGGAGCGAGACCCTCCGATAAGCTTGTGGGAAACAGTGCGGAAAGCGGTGATGAATTTCTGCGCCGGTGGCAGTCTGGAAAGCCTGAGGACTGAAATATTTGTCGTGTTGTAATAGGTTAGGAATATGCGCTGTCTTCGCTTAGACAGAACTCAGTTTTTTCGGGAAGTATTGTGCCCGCTTGTGACTTGCTTCTTCTTGCTCTCGAGGAAGTACGTACCATCACCGTTGTGCTCTTAATTGACTCCCAAGCATGCTTTTTAGACACTTCGCTGGAACTGTTATCGATGTCGTCTGGGAAGAATAGATTTGAGCACTAGTTAATACTGAGTTACATAGTCAGAGCCGGGTATATGTATTTAAACTTCCTCCAATCTATTTTACTTGGAATTATGAACCGAAGGATGTTTCTGGCACCCGCTTTGAAGCGGAACTGGTGATAGGTGCCACTAAATTTCTTTTCACATTTCTACAGCGTCCATTACAGCCCCTTATAATGCGCCGCTACTGTCGAAAAGAATTGAATCCACAAATAACGTTTATGGAATCAGTCAAATTCGCAGAATACGCAGTGTTTCTTACTGTGTTCCGTTTCCTATAGGCGCTACCAGTATTCCAGCTCTCTCACTAAAGCACGTAATGCGTTCCCCGTTAGCATTTCCCCTAATTTCCTTAAACCTTAATGAGCGCTTACAGTATGCTCTCTTTTACCTCTTGTTGAATAATGAAGCCCGCTAGTAAAAACATTTCCCTTTTTCTGAATCGTTCGCATCAACAAATTTGAACCTAGTTCTCACACTGGATCTTCCCTCACCTGCTTTCGAAGAGCAGTACACTAATATATAATCTCGAAACATCATCTTTATCCTTCCATTATATACATTAGATGTTGAACACTGAACCTTTATTTCTTTCTTTAGTTAGTTAGGATGAAGTGTCGTAACTGACTCGTATCCATTTTGCACACCCATCACTACGTCTTTGTGAGCACCCAAGTATCAGTGGTGCACTGCAGAACAGTTTGAGAACTTAGCTTAATTTTTCAATTTTGTTGTTCGTGTGTTCCATATAAGCAAGCTTTTCGCCTATGCAGTGACTTAAAATACCTTAAAATACCATATACATTCTTACGTCCTCCATGTTTCTGTGTCCAAAACCAATCTCCCTGTAGAGTGTCATTGTTCAAATTATGGCAGAAGCCATCTCAGATGAATGTGGAGGTTAGTGTGATAGGCATTCAATTAGTGTAGCGACACATCGCATTGCCCCCCCCCCCCCCCCCCCCTTCCCGAAGCGCATCATATACGCGTATGATGAGGCCTCCATGCAGTCGGGCACCTCTGTTGCGCATCGATGATGTTTATTGGCATCCCCTTTGAAACAGGGCCCTGACAAATTTTCACGTAGTCTATTTGATTTATTCGCGTTTTACTATATATATCGTCATCTAAACTTTTGCCTATCTTATCTCGATCATAGCTTTCGTATTTAGACCCTTTATCGTTACACTGTACCGTTACCTGCGATTGCAATGACTCCCGCTCTGTCAATCTCCTCCCTAATTTTTTTCCCACCAATACCCTAATCGCGTCTTATCTACACTGCTGACCAGTTAATCTTTCCATCTTCTTTGAATCCAAAGCTTCTGGATGGTGAACACTCCGTATACGGGTCTCGCTGGGTGAATATCTTGGCATTCCATTGCAATGTGCCTAGTCGTTTTCGGGCTTTTGTTGCTTTCAGCACACACATGCATCATCCTGTGGCGCATATTTGCTGACATATGCTCTAGTCCTTAGGAAGCCAGCTCGAGCCTCAAATAACAAGGCACCCTCCTTTGCGCTATCATACATAATTCCCCTCCTGATTTCTTTCTTGCTCTTTTTGTAAATCTGCATGGACTCTTTTGTTTCCATCTTTCGCATCCAATTTACCGTCTGTGTTTCACTCACTCGATATTTTATGAGTCCTGGTTGTCTACACTTTCAATTACCCTGTATTTGGTTGCCAGCTTTCTTGACCTCATTGTCCATTCTGTGTCTCCGCTTTTTAGGAACTGACATTTCTGCACTTTCGCTGGCCATTTATTTTGATCCATGTTCATTAGTGTTCCATCAAAATTTTGCTCTGGCTTCGAAAGTGGCCCAACCCATGTCACGTTACACCGCCTCATTTGTGGTTTTACCGTGGGCCTCTAAAGGCAGTCGGCCCACCTATCTCTGGTTAATCTCCGACCCCGTCAAGATCTTTGATTTAAAGCGTACAATGGTATTTCCGAGCGCTACCGTTGGCACACTCACACTTATCCAAATTCCTCGCACCACCTCGTATTTGTTGTAGCCTCAAAGAGCTCAATGCTTCGTGATTATTCCCTTCCGCTTCCTTTTCAGTTTTAGAATGCCTTTGTGGATGTTGAGTGGGTTTTTTTCTGCCTTTATGTATATATCGAAGTGTTTCTATTGCTTTACTATGGGTAAGACTTCCTGTTAAATCGATAACATGTCATTACTCGTCTCTTCCTTAAAGATCATAATTTAAAAATTTTCTGTGCTCAATTTAACGCCCAGATTTCTCGCTGCGTTGCCATACATATTCACAAGTGTCTATAGATCTCTTGCGCTGTCCACTAGTAGTACTATGTCTTCTGCATACGTCACCACAGGGACCTTCTGTGGCACCCTTTAATTTGCCCATTACGTACGTGAGATAAATGAAACCCTAATTCAGTGTTGTCCAGTCGTTTTTCTATGGCCATAAAATAAAGCGTGAATAACAATGGAGACAAACGAAACCCTTGCTTCAGTTCTTAGAGAATTTCCACAACTTTATTGCATTTTCGGCCTTCCCGTACAATTTGTACTCGGTTGTCCCAAAATGTATCCTTCAACAGCTCCGCAAAATCGTCTATGCCTTTGTGCTTGAGAATATCCTAAAGCAATTTCCTGTCTACGTTCTCGCAAGCTTACTTAATATCTAGAAGTGCTATCCACAAATGTCTATTCTCAGCTAATGAAATCTCTATGCACTGTGTTAATACAAAGATATTATCCCCAAATCGTCTGCCTGGTCTGAAACCTCTCGACACGCTGTGCTATCTAGCGGTGGCGCCGCGAAGTCGGTGCGTAGTGCGTGTCGGTATACATCGAAGGTACAGAACGCGGGTTAGACTCCACTCAGGATCGCAGAAATATTAGTTTTCTTTACCATTGAACAGAGGCATACCCAATCGCACAAACCCTATGACCCAAGGAAGACGTTTTCCTTCTGCAGTGGACATAAAACAGGATCTTCAAAATCAGTCTGGATTGTCTTCATATCTCTTCGAACCATTACCCTATTTTCCATGTCTCTTCGTACTTCCGTTTACTGACCCGTAACGTTTGTTGTGTCAGACTGGCTGCGTTTTCGATGCCTTGCACTTTGTCTGCTGGTGCTTTTCTCACATCTCACACTTTTCCTATATCGCCACTTCCTGGAGGCATCCTAATCACTGTCTCTTATAAATTCATTTCGCTGTGTACGCGACAAACTGAACACTCGGATAGTTAACAGCCACGAAACATTGTTTCCTCAAACCAAATTGATATCCTACAACCACACCACGTCTCCACAAACGTGTACCACGAGCTTAGTATCTTTCAGACTAATGTTAACCGCATACATTATTGCAGGCAGACATCGCTTACTATTTTTAACCTATTTACTACGACACGGTCATCCTTTTTTTTTCACGATGCGCTATGGTATTTGTCGAACTCATAGCAGGTAAAATATTGATTGCTCTTAAATAAGTCATCATCATCATCATCATCAGCCTATATTTTATGTCCACTGCAGGACGAAGGCCTCTCCCTGCGATCTCCAATTACCCCTGTCTCTATAAATAGTAATAAGTAATGTAAATGTTATTTAACATTGTTTTACACTGTAACCTGCCCCAGCGAGTTTGGCCATGTAACACGGTGACCCATTCTTAAACGCGCTGAGCGCTCAAGCAGCTTTCAAAACACCTTACTTGCCGATAGCACGTCACTACCGGAAGCAGCAGTCAGCTGATAGAGTAGAAGGCGCGGTGGAAACCAGGTGACCCGGCCACGTATTCGGGCCAAGATCACCGCTCCTTTCACGACTAGAGCTGAGGCCCGCCACGCTTCGACCGGCCGTCCAGACCTTGCGTATACACCGGCTGTCGTTTTCATCCCGGGTCGTTCTACACGCAACAAACAACATAAGCAAAAAAGAGTGCCAAGATCACAAGATGAACTGCGGCGGAAGGCAGGATAGGAACAGCAACGTGACAGTAAACAAGCTACCATTCTCTCTTCCGGTCCACAGCCCGTCGCGTTCAACAAATTCCTTCGCCTGGGGCTGGCGTAGGAACGGTCCCTTAGCCTAAACTGTCGTTGCCGCTCCCCGTCAAAGCGTACATTGCGCGTAGCAAACTATGCGTATTCGCACCCGTCTGTGTGAGGGCGCCATTGTGAGTGGCGAAGGCGCGTCCATGGGTGGCACGATGAGCGGTGCGTCTTCTGGGTCCCCTTCTTGATGGGGCTCGCACTAGAGGCCCTGCCACGCGACCTAAATTCCAAGGCGGATCTCCCGAATATCCCCTGTTCCTAGCCCCAATGTGTGCCGTGAGAAGCGGCACACGTTCTACTGAGGGGAAGCCGTATGCCTGCGCCCGTCTCCGGCGCCAGGTGTTACGCACCCAGCGCCCTTGAGTTTGTTACCCGCTTTCCTGCAACAGACAGTGAAAAGAAATACGTAAGGTTAGCAACAACAACGGCTCAGGCGAGGCGTATGCCACATGGTGTAACGGAAGGTTAGCTTCAGTCCGGGTCGGCAACGAATGTACATAATTGCGAAAAAATGTAAAAGAGCCTCTTAAACACAACCTGAAAAACTGAACACATCAGTTTTAGCTGTCCTGAGTGCGCCAGCTCATTAATCTTTGGCTTGCGGTCTCAATCATGGGACTTGTATTTAACCCGGCCGGTGATCTCTGTTATGAGGTTTGGTCAGTAGACAATGTTGCCCATTCTCTTTGAAACACCGAATTGTGACACAGAGGATGTGGACCTCTGATGCTGTGTCACGCGCAAATAACGCCCCTGCTGGTGTTGTGGGAGAAGATACAACCCAAAAGGGTGTAAAAATTTTCTTACTCTGTACTATACATTTCATTCTGGGGTTTTACGCGCCCAATCACGCCGAATTTAAGTACTCCGGAATAATTTTGACCTCCTAGGGTTCTTTAACATTCACAGAATGTATGGTACAGGGACGTATTTGGATTTATCCCCCGTAAAAATGCAGCCGCCATGGCCGGGATTAGATCCAGTGATATGATGCTTCGCAGTGCAACGCCATATCCGCTCAACCACCACGGTGGGTACTGTATACTCTTGTGTTATCTATTTGCTGCCTTTATTAGCTATTTCTTCTGATACGTAACCTGTGAGTTTGTTATAGTTTAGACTTTGGAATACCGTTTTCGTCCGGCGTTATATTTCTTCCGGGCGCTGGCAAATCTCTGCATAATTAAGCGAAGTTGTCGCTGTAACTTTGCTGAAAGCGTCAGAGATAACAAATTTACAGATTATAAAGTAGCTTAAGCATCTTGCTTCACGCGTCTATCAAGATGGTTCATCACTCTGCCTGTAAATGAAAATTTCAGCTTTGTTGCTCGCCATGCCTTGCCCCAAACAAACTGCTGTTCGAGCAGCGTTTAGTATATGTTGAGTTAGGACTTGTAATAAATGCAGTGAAAGTACCACAATATCTGGGACGGTTGGTAGCCTTGCACTACATTGTAAAAGCCATCGCCACTTCAACGGTCATGTTTTCATAATTTTTTACTTACCATTGGCGTCATTACGATAAGGGGTTTCTTTCGCCATGAACAACGAGAGAAGGAGAGAGTCACGAATACCACATGAACAGAAAATTGATCTTTATAAGAATGCGATTTGATTGCTGCCATGTGAAGTACGTCGTGGTGAAAGCCTTACAAAATGTCAGCCGTCATTTTAATGGTGAAATGCTTGGAAATAGAGCTATCATGATATTTACCGTCATTTATCGCAGCATTTGTTTTCAGCGTAGAGACATTTACTGTGATATTAGGCTAGTAGCACCGTGGTTAAGCGCGTCACGCTCCTCAGCTTACTCTTGGGCTGGAGAACCGTAGCTAGTTCGGCGAGTCAGTGCAATTGCATACTTACCTACAGCACAAGCGAAACCGACTAGAGACTAAAGAAAGACGACAGTGTTCGTGTCCTGGCATACTTTCTTAGTGTCTAGTCTGTTTCGTTCGCTCTGTGGGTAACGATCCTCCTGGGCTGGCATAAAGTTCTCTGATCAAACCCTGCAGTCTGGGCCCTCCGATTTGGCAGCCCAACCACAGTTGAAGCGAACGTTTTCTTTCCACTGTCCGAGACTTGCCGACAGTCAACGGACGCATAGCCACACACGGGACAAATCCACCCCTCAAGCTGCCGCAAAGTCATTAGACTAAAAATAGAAAAATGCAAGGAACATTTGAGGAAACATCGGATGTATGTTGGGTGAGCCTCTCAGAAAAAAAAGTTGTAAACGTCATAAACGGCCTTTACTGATTGCGTCTTTCTTTTCATTTACCATAGGGGACATATGACTGTTTCCATTACTCTGCAATAATTATGCTTTGTTTTTTTCCCCCTTGTTAATGTTTATGACATCCCAGGAATTTACTTCTCACATAGGAAGTACTTTAGGGTAGTTATAAAAATATTTGGTCGAAACACGAGGAGGGAAAAAGGGAGAGAAAGACACGGGGGATTAACAAGTGTAAGTACTGGCACACTACGCTTTGCTTGGGAAAGGGGTAATGGATAAAGAGGTGACAGAGGGAATAAAAAATAGTGAGAAAAAAAATGCACACAATGACGCTATGCAACGCGTTACGACTTTCAAAGTCAGCCACACATTTAAGGCCTGTAGTTCCGAAACCGGTATGGGCTAGTGCCCTAGAATTTTTTCTCCGATGTCCTAGAATTCGCGAGTACTTTTCTTGCCGCACTGTAAGGGGGACAGTCACAGAATAGGTGCTTGACCGTCTTCTCGCAGCCGCAGTTGTCGCAGGCTGAGCTGCCGGCCATTCCAATGCGGAAGGAATAGGTGTTCGGAAATGCCACGCCGAGCCACATGCGGCTCCGAAGCGTTGCTTCCGCTCGTGGTATCCAAGGAGGAACACGGAATGGCAGACGTGGATCCATTCTGTATAGACGTGCGCTGTTAAATTGACTCGTGTTCCACACAGTCTGTGTGGGCTCGCGTGCGAGTGAGCGAAGTCTTGCGGCGTCATCTGGATGCACCTGGAAACACGAAATTGCTCTAAATCTACCCTACATGCATACTCTCTACACTAATCGGGGTCATTTCGCATTGTCACTATAGTACGACCGCACACATCTCTTTTTCTTCGTACAAGGTTTCGCTCAAAATAAATCAAGAAGCGCTGTATATATGATATTGTCACCTGTAGTAGTGGGCATAGGGCAAGCGCAGAGGCGCAAGAAGAAAGAAGTGCGCGTGCTAACCGCCCCGCTCGGTAGCTGCCTCTCGCTGCAGTTTTCGCCAGAGCCCCAGCCGCTCCCAATAAACGTCGTCAGCCCCTTTTGAAGACCCGTGGCAAAGTGGTGGAGGTGCTGGGTATTTCTCACTCATGCCACAGACTCCTCCTGGGAGCAGAAGCACCAGCCCTGTGTTAGTCCATACTCCCGTCCATCGGACCAGCCGCAGGATCCGGGGACTGCCCCCTGAAGACACCGTAGTGCTTCAGACTACCTCAACCGGTATAGAACGTGCAATGACGAACCGGTATACACTTCAGAACCCGGCTGGCGCCGAAGTCGTTCCATGGCGACATCTTCGAAGACGTCGAAGACTGGATGACCGACTTCGAGCGCGTCGCCGAATACAACGAATGGGACGACGCGACTAAACGTAGGAATGTCTACTTTTGCCTCGAGGACGGCGCGCGTACATGGCTTCAAAACCGTGAGGAGCAACTGACGTCGTGGCGCGAGTTCCGCCGTCATCTACTGGACACTTACGCCAGTCCTGATCGCCGCGAACGAGCCGAACGAGCAATTCAGGTCCGCGTCCAGCTTCCCAACGAAAGCGTTACCGCGTTCGTTGAAGATATGACGCGCCTCTTCAGACGAGCAGACCCTGGAATGACCGAGGACAAGAAGTTGCGTCACCTGATGCGAGGGGTGAAGGAGCAGCTCTTCGCTGGTCTGGTGCGCAATCCTCCGCAGACTGTCGCCGAATTTCTATCCGAGGCGGTCAGTATGGAGAAGACGCTTCAGCAGCGCTCTAACTTTTACGAGCGGCAAGTGAACGCGACTACGGACATGTCCACGGCCATCGGAAGCCACAATGACAACCTTCGAGACCTCATCCGCACCGTTGTGCGCGAAGAGATACTGAAGGTTTACGGCACCCCACAAGCCACGGTGAGCTCCATTGCGAGTGTAATAAGAGATGAAGTGCACCAAGCGCTCCGGTCCACCGTTCCTTTTTCTAACACCGCGCCTGCACCTTCTGTACACCACCGTGCGACCTACGCAGAAGTCTTGCGACAGCCTGCTTCGTCCCCGCCGCTGTTTGTTCAAGCCGCTCATCCGGTTGCACTCCCACCAGCCCAACCGGTGCCATACATCGAGGAACGACGCACGCCTCCACCGTTTCCCCATGCCGCTTCTCCGGTTGTGCTTCCGCAAGAGCTACCAGTGCATTACGCCGATGATCGACGCATGCCCCCTCGGAAGTCAGAGGTTTGGCGCACTCCGGATCGCCGTCCTCTGTGTTTCCACTGTGGTGAGGCAGATCATTTGTACCGCCAGTGCCCATACCGACGCCTCGGGTTGCGGGGCTTTTCTGCCTATTCGCCGCCACCCCGACTGGGCCAACGACCTCGGGACATTGAGGATTATCTGGCTCAGCAACGCATGCCACCGCCTACCGGGCGGCAGTCACGCTCGCCGTCGCCAAGGCGATTTTCACCATCGCCCCAGCGGTATTCGAGCGGACGGTCGCCAAGTCCCCGCCGGGAAAACTAACTACAGCGACCTTCGGGGGCGAGGCCGCTGGCAGTCGACGCGCTGAAGACCTCCGATCGACGCGAGTAAACAAGGGTACCGGTGCGCCATCAACTGAACGGAATGAGCGGCTTTCGCTCGACATACCGGTGGTGATCGACGGTTACGCGGTTAGCGCTTTAGTGGACACCGGAGCGGACTATTCTATATTAAGCGGGAAGATGGCGACGTTTCTGAAGAAAGTAATTACACCTTGGCATGGCTCGCAGATTCGTACGGCTGGCGGTCACGTCGTTACTCCACTGGGAACCTGCACGACAAGAGTTCGGATTCGAGGATCGACATTCGTGGCGAGTTGCCTTGTCCTACGCGAATGCTCCCGCGACGTCATTCTCGGAGTTGACTTCCTGCAGGAATACGGCGCTGTTATTGACTTACGGGGCGGTGTAGTCACCTTCTCAGCCGACCAAGCAATCGACGCAAACGACGACAATCGACGTGATGACGCGCTACGTGTTTCCGCCGAAAGTGTTACGCTTCCTCCACGAGCCAGTGTTCTAGTCGAAGTGATCTGCGGTGGAATGCGCGAAGGTGGAGTGGTCGCAGAAAGTAACTTAGCGCATCTACTGACACAAGGTGTTTGTGCGGCCAGGAATGTGCTACAGCTTCGTGATGGCCGATCTAAGTTGCTAGTCACCAACTTTAGTAATGAGCATCGACACCTCTTCCGCGGTACTTCGATAGCGTTTGCCGAAGAAGTGGAACACGTAGCTGAATGTTTTGCCCCTGAACCAGTGAGGCTGGCTGACAAGTCACTGGGCACCGTCGACATTAATCCCGAGTTATCTAACGACAAACAGGCAGCACTGCACGAGCTCTTGCTTGAATTCAGGGCATGCTTCGCAAGCTCGTCTAAGGTACGCCAGACTTCGGTTACAAGGCACCGGATCATCACATGCGACGACGCACGCCCGATACACCAGCAGCCTTACCGCGTGTCGGCAAAGGAACGCGCGGCGATTCGTACGCAAGTACAAGAGATGCTTGAAGATGGCGTGATCGAACCTTCCAACAGCTCATGGTCGTCTCCGGTCGTTCTTGTCAAAAAGAAAGACGGAACGCTACGCTTTTGCGTCGACTACCGGAAGCTCAACAACGTAACTAAAAAGGACGTGTACCCACTGCCACGTATCGACGACTCGTTAGATAGACTGCGGCGTGCCCAGTACTTTTCGTCACTCGATTTGAAAAGTGGATACTGGCAGATCGAGGTAGATGAACGAGACCGCGAGAAAACTGCCTTTGTGACTCCCGACGGCCTTTACGAATTTCGAGTGCTCCCTTTCGGTTTGTGTTCAGCCCCAGCAACTTTCCAGCGCATGATGGATACTGTCCTCGCTGGATTGAAGTGGCAGACTTGCCTTGTGTATCTTGACGACGTAGTTGTCTTTTCTGAAACATTTGAGCAACACCTTCATCGCCTGCGGCATGTGCTAGAAGCGCTCCGATCGGCTGACCTCACGCTTAAACCAGAGAAGTGCCACTTCGGTTATGAAGAGCTCAAGTTTCTCGGACACGTCGTAAGCGCCAAAGGAGTTCGACCCGATCCCGACAAGCTTGCCGCTGTAGCAGCTTTTCCTCTTCCTGCCGACAAGAAGGCCGTCCGACGCTTCCTGGGCTTGTGCGCGTATTATCGCCGCTTCATCGACAACTTCTCGAAGATTGCGGAACCCCTGACTCGCCTTACCAGGGATGACACGCCATTTGCCTGGACGAATGAGCAACAAGCGGCCTTCGCTGAACTACGCCAACGCATGCAGTCAGCACCCGTCCTGGCACATTTCGACGAAGAGGCTGACACCGAGGTGCATACTGACGCCAGCAACATCGGCCTTGGCGCAGTACTCGTCCAACGTCAAGGCGGCATTGAACGAGTAATAGCCTATGCTAGCCGCTCGCTGTCCCGTGCCGAGGCGAACTACACTACTACAGAAAAAGAGTGTCTCGCGGTCGTCTGGGCGATCACGAAGTTTCGCCCTTATCTCTACGGCCGTCCCTTCAAAGTGGTGACAGACCACCATGCTCTATGTTGGTTGGCGAACATACGCGATCCTTCAGGACGGCTGGCACGGTGGAGCTTGCGGCTACAGGAGTTCGACGTCACCATAGTTTATAAGTCTGGCCGCAAGCACGAAGACGCCGACACGTTGTCGCGTGCTCCCGCCGAATCTTTCAGTCGACAGTCAGAGGACGACGACGGCTTCCTGGGCGCCCTTACTACGTCGGAGTTGGTCAAATCGCAGCGTGACGACGCTGAAATTCGACCTCTCATCGACCACTTAGAGGGCCGTGATACAACCATACCACGCCATCTTCGTCGCGTCTTGACGTCCTTCTGTCTACGAGACAATGTGCTGTACAAGAAGAACGCCCGTCCGAATGATCGAGCCTACCTCCTAGTAGTTCCCAAAGACTTGCGGGACGATATTCTTTTCGCTTGCCACGACGAGCCTACATCTGGCCACCTCGGCTCCTCACGAACGCTTGCTAGAGTGCGCGAGATGTATTACTGGCCCGGACTTTCAGCAAGCGTCAAGCAGTATGTGAAAGGCTGCCGTGAATGTCAGCGACGAAAGTCACCACCCCTGAAGCCCGCCGGGTTATTGCAACCCATTGAACCACCTCATAAGCCATTCGACCAAGTCGGCTTGGACATTCTTGGGCCTTTTCCTCTGTCAACCGACGGCAACAAGTGGGTGATTGTCGCCACTGACTATTTAACCCGCTATGCCGAGACAGAGGCGCTCCCACGAGCCACGGCTTCTGAGGTAGCGCAGTTCTTCATGTGTCACATTGTATTGCGCCATGGTGCCCCAGCCACTGTTATCACAGATAGAGGAACGGCGTTCACGGCACAACTCACGGACGAAATTTTTCAACTAAGCAACACCAGGCATCGAAAGACGACCGCTTACCATCCGCAGTCCAACGGCCTTACGGAGAGATTAAACAAGACCATCACAGACATGATCTCTATGTACATCGACGTCCAGCACAAAACATGGGATCGTATCCTGCCTTATGTGACCTTCGCGTATAATACCGCCGTGCAAGAAACAACGCGCTTCACACCATTTCGCCTTGTCTACGGCCGCGAAGTACAGACGATGCTGGACGCTATGCTTCCGTGCCACGACGCCGAGAACCTAACTACTGACGCCGAAGAATTTGCTCAGCGCGCTGAGGAGGCTCGCCAGCTCGCGCGGCTGCACATCGGTGAGCAGCAACACGCAGATGCACGGCGCTATAACATCCGTCACCGGCAAGTGCGCTACAGTCCCGGCGACCAAGTGTTGGTGTGGACCCCTGTTCGCCGCCGTGGCCTTTGTGAAAAGTTGCTCAGCCGGTATTTTGGCCCGTACAAAGTGCTGCGCCGCATTAGTGACGTGAACTTCGAAGTCGTTCCTGACAGTGCGGCGCAACCACGGCGCCGACAACCACCTAGTTCTGACGTAGTTCACGTCGTACGCATGAAGCCTTACGTTGCGCGTTAGTGATTTTTACGCGCCCATTTGCACCTAATGCACTTACCTCTTCGTTTCTAGAGAGGTAGAGAATTGTTTCTAGCTACGCTGCTGTAGCTCTCGCTGTGTTCTGTGCGCGAGCATCTTCATTGAGCGTGTGTTTTTTTGTTGTTGTTGTTGTTGTTTTTTTCCTTTCCCACACCACTTCTTGAGCATCGAGCCGATGCTCTTTCCGAGGAAGGGGGGAAATGTCACCTGTAGTAGTGGGCATAGGGCAAGCGCAGAGGCGCAAGAAGAAAGAAGTGCGCGTGCTAACCGCCCCGCTCGGTAGCTGCCTCTCGCTGCAGTTTTCGCCAGAGCCCCAGCCGCTCCCAATAAACGTCGTCAGCCCCTTTGAAGACCCGTGGCAATATGGTGGACAGCTTTCATTGGGGTGAACTTACTTTTAAAGCGAAGCTTTCTTTCCTCTTCCCATCACTTCGAAGAGGCTGACTGCTGCTGTCTTGCCAGTAGACAACCACTTGGGTCAACTGCTATGTGCAACTTGGCATGTGCCAGTGGGTTTGTACGGAGTATTAGCCAATTCCCCAGAATGGGTCTGTGCCGCTGGGTATTTTCCCGAAAAGACAGCAGCACAAGAAGCAAGAAGGGAAAAATTCGGCATTAATGCTTTATTCACGTATTAGCATATCATTTGTGCCATGTCGCATAAACATTTCTGTCATATATTAGCGTTGCGTTGGCATAAAATTTATTTTAGCATTAGTGCAAATACAACTGAAAGTGTCACATAGCACCGATACCACCATAAAGTGTGGTTAGCCCAATATGTTTGTTTTAGCTTATCTAACGAACGAATTAACTTCGCTTTAATTACGTCATATCATAAGAAGCCACAAACAAGGACACCAGGGACAGCATAGGGAAAAAACTTATACTTAATATTAAGTACAAGTAATTACCCCTATGCTGTCATTGGTGCCTTTGTTGGTTTTTTATGACTAATAAAAATCGGGCCCCTCGGTTTCCTTTCTTCTCGTCTATAATTACGTGTATTTCGTTGAAATGTGGGACACACACTTCCAGCTGTGTTGATTTTTTGCGGTCCTAAAATTTTGGGTAATCATATATGTAGCCAACATTTATTTCTATGTTTGAGTATTGCAGCCTGCCATTATTATCAGTTTATTACTAAAAGCACATATGCAGTGTGGTTCCTCGACTCGATACATCAACCACAAGGATGATATTGCGTGGTTACCAGCACTCTCTAATTGCTATTTTTTTGCTGGTATGTCAAAATTTTTTTGAATTCCAGGAATTTTTGTTGATATATTAATAAAGGACAAACATTTAAAATTCGGGAAATTTTTTCACACGGTGTGCCTAATGCGTATGGCAGAAATTCATACCGCGCCATCGTCCAAATGTATCGAAATATCCCCTTCAGTTACAAATTATGATTTGACTGTCAATAAATGTATGAAATTTACATAATTTTATGCCAAGGTGCTGCAGACACCGTTAATAAAATAAAATCAAATATGTTTATTTTGCAGGAACAATACAAAGAGCATGTCAAGGTGGTATAATGACTCTTTCTTCATTTTATGTCGGGTCACCATAATTATAGAGTGATTAAGTATCTAATTATTGTGCGCTCAGTAACTCTACGTTTCTTCTTAAAAGAGAATTGCATCACTAGCGCGAATTACTTGCCTAAGTTATTTACTGGTTGCAAGCATTACTAAAAAGAAAAAAATATATATTCTTTCGGAATTGCTACAGCAACGTCCCACGTCACACCTCCCGTCCAATACTGCAGTGCCTTTCTCCAAAGCGATGCTCGGTAGCGATAGATTTCCTTCAGAAGTAAAATGAAGGTACTTGAGGTAAGCAGAATGTTCGATTTACCCTAAGCCTAATTTTTGTGGTCTGTTCCTTGCCGAAACTGCGCAGAAATGGCAAAAATAAATCTCGTATACAAATGTGTACACCGACCGTGACTGACGGGGATATATTAGTTATAACAGAGTTGTTTAAGGCCAGTGAAAGGGTTACGCGACTTCTTCGAAATCCCAGGTATGTGAAGGCGCACCTGTGGTCTGTGCAGTGGCCACGGTGGCACTTCAGAGATGATGGTAGCCAATTCTTTAAATTCCAATAATCAGTATTCCACTATTACTCAAATTCCAGTAACCATTGAACAAATATGTTTTTCTAGCGGCATCTGGCGGGGCGTCACTAAGAAAGCTATGACGAAGACAAAGCGAGCTATTGAATTACCCTCTATTAAGGATTGGGTGCATTGCATTTGATATTGTTTGAATGGCGCACGAATGCTTTCAGAGAAACCACTGCCGAGTTGCTTTCGTGTACAATGCTGTTCTCTGTTTCGCAATTCGTGCCCGTGTTTGTGTGTAGTAGAATGTTGAGCTTTGAAACACTTTGCGTTTACTTTAAATTGCTTGGAGCGGGATTTCACCCAGAGACAATCATCACGAACGTGTTGACCCCTGATCAATGTCTGCAACACTCTACGAGTAAGCGTTCCCTCGTTATCCTGACTGGAAATAGCTTGAAATACTGGAAACAAGCCAATTCTGTCGTTAAGTATGGTGATTTTGGTGATTAGCTTGTATGAGAAGAGTGCACTCCGATGTATGCAATGTATGCAGTACGGTATGAGAGGAAAAACTGGACTGGATCAAATTGCATAAAGATCAGTTTGGCGAATAGCTGAATTAAAGAGTTAAACATTCCAGAGTGACGCCGGTTGTATGCGAAGCACTGTAGCTTAAGTCTCCGGCAGCATTAATTTCGACCAGCGGTACTTCAGTCGCACAAATGTTCGGCACACAAGAGTTTGGCAGACAACTCCTATTGTAATTGACCGACAAACACAATTAATTAATTATTCGTCTGTCTGTTTGTTAGTGTGTTACCATGGGGACAAGCTGTCCAACAGGCTGTATTTTGAACTGATTGATTGACGAACTGTTCGTGTGTGTTTAAGGACCAGACAAAGAGGGAGGCAAAAGGGCGAACAGACGCTCAGATTAATCAACCGATTGAGTGATTGACTAATTTCTAATTTACGTGAACGTCAAACGTCTCAACGCCGCAGTAGAGGGTTTGGGATAAATTTTAATTCCCATGGGGAGTTCGTAATGTATGTCAGAATGCGGCGCAGGAATGTTTTTTGCATTCAGACCCCCGTTGGAACGGCCTCCACCTCTGTCGGGACTAGAAACCACAGCAACGGTGCGCCGCAGTTACACCACTGCAGTGACTGGTGGCGTTCGCATTGCAGCCTGCACGCTACAGGGTCTCCCGTCTGTCGATATTATGCGTGGCGAGTCCTCCATATGGCATTCGCCCAACTAGCGACGTGGTATAGTTATCGATCCGCGGTCGGCTTTCTCGGTTTGCTGTTGCGTTAAGGGTGCCGGAGGGCGGCTGGGGAAAAAAAAAAGGGCGCCTCATCGACGCACCTGGCTGTCAGGTGCGCATTCGCCGAGGGGCAGCCGTCGTCTTCGCAGGTGCAGCAACACGTGCACGCACGCGCACGCCGTCGATCGACTCGCGTCTCGCTCGCTGGCGGCTGCGCGGGAGCAGATTCGACACGCAGTTTCCCAGGCCTCCGCTGCCTATAGCATCGGCAGTCTTCCTCATACGTGTCTGCATAAACACACAACTCACGCAGGTGTACGACTCTCTGTTCTGTTCCATCGCGCTATAATTTGCCTGCGGAAGTGAGGCTGAGGCATTGCGTAAGCTGAAACTTGAGTTCTCCGGCTTTCAAGGTGAAGAGCACATCTGCCTGTTGCCCTTGTAAGCGACGCTTTGTTGTGAGAAATAAAGGACCGAAGTGATGTACTAGCCCGAAGCTTAACCCTCTCGGGCTGGTGGCGTCAGCTGACGCCACTACACGAAAACGCCACGCAGGATTCAAGAAACGAAACTAACGGGACATTCGACGCGGAGCTTGCACAGCCTGCAGGCAAATGCCGGACGGTCGGGTCTAACTGCTGCCAGAAATGCAGTGTTGTGGCGAAACGTCCAACCGAGAAAGTCAATATAGTAACAGTGACACTGCTAAGTTCCAGGTTTATGACATTGCTTTGTCATTGCCAAACATGTTTCCGCGAATGAATGTATACCAGAAACTAGAAAGGAAACTTGGCCGAGTTGGTGGGAATTCATGCTTAGGAAAATAAACCAGTTGTGAAAATTAGCAGAATTTCAGTTGGTAAATTTCATGTGTGAGTCAGCGCCAGTGTCGTGTTATTCTTTACCTGAGTGCTTGTACGTTTTGCGCTGTTATTTTCCTAAACAGGCATACCACAATCTTCTGGACCGATTGTTTCTGCGCTTTCCCGTGTTTGTTCATTCTTTCCGTCTGTCATCGATTTCTGCGCGGTTTTGCCGTCGAAAGCCCTGTTGAACACGCTATAGCCCAGCGTCAGGCGCTTCCGTAACGGTGACAGGCTCGAGTGCCCGGCGGTCGAGAGCAAAGTGAAGAGGAGGTGAGGGCTAGCACTAATAATGTTTCAGCAGGACCATGAGAGCATAAATAGAAGGCAGGAGCAGCTCCAGATCCGGATCGACTGGTGGTGTACATGGGAGGCGGCAGGTGCTCTTGGTTAGGCTTCTTCTCGGCTCCCCCACGTATGACAGCTGCGTATAGTCCGACCGTGGGAAGCGCACCACACTGCAGCAACGCCACACCGGGCTGCTCCAAGCCATCACAAGCAACACTTGAGGGGTAGGAGGTCGACTAATTGGGCAAGAGAGTGGGGAGCTAGTTATCAGGTGTTATAAAGCTCGAAGGATCTATTCTACATCGGAATTACAGGCACGCGTTCGCATCTTGAGTCGAAGTGCTACTGCTTTGAGCAGACAGTCGAACCAAAACTGAACTCGAAAAAAAAAAGTATTTTTACGCGAACCCAGTCCTATAAATTTTCTCTCGCGCGGGAGCCAAACCGAAAAGAATGAAAATTCAAAGAAACTATCAGAATATTGTTAACGTATGTTAATAGCTGATACAGACTGCTGAAATCCAATGGACACACTAGTAACGTTGTTTGATGACGGCGACCGGTGTAACGGGTAGAAAAACTCCAAAAAAGCTTATTTTTTTTTGAGATTTTCGTCCATGCGTTGCCTGAACCTTTAGTTCAACCATTCTACCTCATTGTTTAAATGCACGCGAGCTTCCTATCCTTTAGAAGTAACAGCACAGTTACGTAGCTTGTCCCATGGCCTGCCGCCTATTGGGGAGCTCTGGATTAATTTAGAACACTCCGGTTTCTTTAACGTCCACCTTATGCACGGTGCACGTGTGTTCTTGCATTGCATCCCTATCGGAATGCGGTCGCTGCAGCCGGAATCGAACCCGCGACCTCATATCATGCTAATGAGCTACAGTGGCGGGTGGCCGCACTGGTGAGTAGATTGAAGTGTGATAGAGCTTATATATTTCTTCTGGTGTACTGCTTCTGAGAAGTACACGACGATATTTCTTTCTTTTATTTGGTCATTCCTTACAACTCATGATGCACCGTGGAGCTTTTGTACAAAATAAATTTATACTGTTTTTCTGGAATTATTACTTTATGCACATGAGATGACAGACGGATTGAAGCCGGTTCGAACCGCTATTTCTTCTCTCCAGAGTAGCATCGAAAAGGAACCGTTTCGGCTGTGTTTAAACAAAAGCCGACACAGAAATAAAAATATTTGGTTTGATATTGGAATCTAAATTGAAAAAAAGCGCACAAGGGAGGAGGAATGTTTTATACTGGTGTCCCATGGATATTTCGAAGCCCTTCAAATCGACAGTCAATTGACTCAACGTTGAAGTAGGCGCAGCTACACAAGCAGTTTCTACGGTCTTGAGGTCACCGATCGAGTCAACGTAGTTGAAATGTGCCCGCGTTACACGAATTTTAGCATGCCGTAGGCCCGCATACATGTGCAAGTGTGCGCACTTCATACCTATTCATACAGAACGTCATATCATGACGTTCTGTAGAAGTCGAGTGTATATATTTACGGGGACTCTCTTCATAAACCACGGTGCAATCGTTGCTGTCAGTAAACTGTTCACTATTGCCTGCTGGCGATGTATTTTCCTGCTTGGAAGTTACCTAGAGATCCTTTGATGTTGGCGGGCTTGCAGGACAGGTAAAAAAAAGCAGCCAGCCCAGGTAGTTAGGGCTTCGAAGGCAGGGACAACACACATGTGGTTCAGGTTAACGGAGAAAAAACTAACTTTGCAGCCTGCAGTAATCGAATCCTGTATAAAGTACTCGTGCATGCAGTCCCATCAATGTACGGCATATTGAATCTTTAGACAAAATTCATAGATCAACGATAAACCGTCACTGATTGATAGAAACACGCGTGAATGTTCGTGCCCTCAGGTAGTGTCTCTTGTCATCACCACCCGTCAAAGTATTCCTCACCCGTTCTATTTGTTCGCTTCAACCAAGGGCAGGTGATAGAGGGACCTTCGTCAAGCTGATATTGTGGCTCCATGCCACGGTGTAAGATATATACTCTTACACCGTTCTCCACGCGCAAATAAAGTCTTTACAACAATACATATGAGTGTTTTTCAGTCTTTCTCATTTTTCACAGTTTCGGTTGCGGGCAACATCACTATGCTCATCAAAGCCCATGTCTTGGCGTACCAACTCCTGACGAAACTGCCTTTGTCCAGAAAGAATATTGGATACAAGGTCCACGTTTTCTGAGTCATATATAGCGGAGACGTAGTCGGTGTTCGATATCGTTGTTTATAACTTGTCGTTGTCGTTCGTAGCTACACCGTCATCATTGCCGTCTCTTGGCGAAGTGGCGTCCTCGTCGTTGTCGGCGCTCTCGCCGGTGTTCTTATCTAAAAAATTCATGAGCCATTCCACTCTGTGGAGGTGGATGACCAGCGAAGCTATTTAGCGCACGACACAGAGGTGACACAGAATTTTGAACAAAGGTACCAACATACTTATTGTCCTGACCGGTGGTCGTCGTGACGATAAGTTCGCACACGCATTCGCGTATCACCTCTGCTATAAATCTGTCCCCCTTAAGCAATGATTCATACCCCGTAAACGCGTCCTCACCATTATGACGACAGAAGAGAGGGAATTCTACGCTGGGAATGATGAGCGGTAACGCAGCCAGCTGCGGAAGAAGAGGACGACGACGAACGCCTGAGCAGTGGCACTCGCGCGGTTGCGCCGAGGGGCGCCAACCCTTTCCCCTTGGTCGCCTTATCAGGCGCACCCTACGTCACGCCCTACGTCAGACATCGACAGAGATCCATCGTTTGAGACACAGGTGGCCGTTAAACCGAGCTCCGACGCGAGCGTCGATATGCGTTTGCTTTTGCTCGTGGCTCTTTCACTCTCACTTTTCAGGGGATAGCTTCAGGGGGAGTTTTTCAGCGCGGACGCCGTAAAATCCTGGACCTTAGCCATATACAACTTCGTTGTAATTGACGCCGTCCTTGCCGTCCCTACTTCCATCGGGCAAGGTACCGGGCTGCTTGTGGAGGCACTTAATCCGCTCTGTGAGTGCAATAATGGTGGCTAGATGGGTGGGTTGGTACGTACTCTTAACATGATTTTCATGCGATAACATTATACAGGGCACTCAGGGCCTTCGCTGCTGATGTCGACGTCATAGAGTTTCCTACAATCACTAGAGGGAACTCTGGCGTTTTGATCGTTCAGCCACGAACATGGATTTGTCTGATCTTCGCGCTTGGGGCTTCTGACGTTTTTCTGGCTTCGTTTATTACGCTTTATTGGGGACTAAATTGGACTAAACTTCAAAAGAATTATACTTTTTTTAATGCAAAAGGTAATAAGAGTCTACAAGCACGTTAAGCGCTGCTGGTTACAGTGGTTCCTCTTGTCCATGCGTCCGTGGGGTTGTGGTTTCAATGTCAGGCTTCTGTGGTAGATCTACTGTGCTCGAATACTGCCATCGGGCAAGTTGAGTAATGTTTATTTTACTATTTATAACGCAGTACCTTCTTAAAAATCATCACTCTGCAAAGTCACGAAGGTGGGCCGTGGATTTGGACACCCTATATTCAAGGCGTCTTTTGGCCGATGCTGATATACTAACGAACAATGAGCCATGGCAAGGATTTTGAAGCCACAAAGACACGGAAAATCGGAGAACAAGTGTGGCGTTTGCCATAACGCAATGCACGCGTCAATTAAGCTGCAGTCGTGCTACTTTTACAGCGTAAGCTGTCATGGGTTCATTCCAATAGCCGTTTCGGTTGGCGATGTTGTGCGCCGTCGCCGCCGCTACTGTCCGTCGCAGCTATCGCCAGGCTCTTACCCACTTTGGGGGACTGGCCAAGAAATGGTTTGATTGTCTTGAAGAAAAAGAAGATTCAGGAGATGTGTAAAAAAATGCTCGAATGAAAAACAAGTATGGCATACCTGATTAGATCAAGCAGGCGAGGTGACTGTTTGTCACGGCCCCGTTTCAAAGGGGATGCCAATACATAATCACCATCATCATCAACAGCATCGTTTCGCGCCATGGGTCAAGGGATGTCACATGTGCGCCGCGTAGTCTCGATACCCGTGCCACCAGGCAACGTCGGGCTCAGCAGACCGCTGTGCGGAGAGCAGCACAAGCCGTAGCTCGCCGTCGACGCCGGGCAGACAGTTCAGATTGTTCTCGTGAAAACGAAGTAAAGAGACTTCGCCGTGAACACCCTCTAGGACGTGCTGTCTAAAATGGAGCTGAGCCGCTCCTCCAGCTTACGCTGTCACTGTGCTGGGTGTGCCGCGCAGGCCTGTGAATTTTGGGTGGAACGCCTGTCATTGGTATGTAATTTAGCCACTGTGATAGACATAAATTGATGATGCATCTGAAGTAGACGGAATTATTATATCGTAAGGTGATGAAAAATAGGCTAGGCAGCGTCACCTAATCAAGATTATAGGAGGGTCACATAAAACATTGGTGCAGCATGAGTATATCGACTCGTAATAGTTCATGGATAACCATGGCGAGTTCATAGATAACCAGAGAAACATGACTAGAATATCGGTAGATAATCAAGTGATACGACACGGTAATGTTATCGCATTCACTCAGCTGTAGCGAGACCTAGCAAGATTTATTCTTTCTCTTTTGAATGCATAACTAGATTCACGATATTAATAGAAAGTTCCGGTGCAGCGCTCTCGCGTGGCGGGCAACAGTGACCTTTCCCTCGTTCGCCTCCACACCCGGGCACTCCATCTTGCTTGGGCCAAGCAGTCGCGGACTCTTGACGGCGCGGAACGAACCCACAACCACAGGCAGTGACGCCAATAGCACCACCAAGCACGATTCCATCCTGCGTTAAAAACACTCCTCACGACCTCTGTGCGCATGCGCAAGTGCATCGAGCATTAATTCCTCTGAAAAGAAAAAAATATTATGCGTCCGTCTGCCGAGCTGCCAAGGCTGTGAACGATGGGCGGTGGTCTTTCCGTTCCCTAAGCAACAAAGCGGACACGATGTGAAAAAGAAAGCAACGCATGTTACGTGCAAGTTTCAAGACTGGTGTTGTCCTTGAGTGAAAAGACTGGGAAAAAATAAATGAAAAAGGCTAATGAAGGAGTGAAAACAAACTCAAAGAAGCTGCGGTCCAAAGCAAACGTACTAAAAAGCAATGATGAAAAAGGGAGGTTAGCGCTTTGTGAGACCTTAAACGGGTCCGGGACACGAAACCGAAAGTGATTGATTCCTTCCGTCCCATGCACCGTGGATCCCGTCTAGGGACAGCTTCGCTTCACGAAGAACTTCGACGTCTCACTGTTATCTAAAACACGTGTTCGCCATAGCTCTAAAACGTGAGTGGGCATTTTAATGCGCTCACGACTATGCAGCGCCCTAGCACATCACGAGAGTTCATTTTCGGGTGTGCTTCTTTAATTTGTGTTTGTTTATATATACGGGGGGTGCGAGCGGGTACGTCATCTCCGGCTCGTCTTCAAAGTCTCAGCCCTCGAATCCATCTTTCTGCATGTCGTGTGCGTGTATCCGTGCCTTCAATGAGCATGCAAGACATTATGCCACGTTGTGTTCTTTTCGAGCCCACCTCCTATGCCAGTTTCGCTGCATAGCCTCTTGCAAGAAGACTGGTCATGAACTGCTTCTAGAGCGCTTAGATTATTTCCGATTCCTCTGCTGCAAGAAAGAGAGGCATGATGATGGATTGCGACGCGATCGTGCGTGTTGTTTAACGCCACCAGCCTATCAATGGGCGCAGAGTGCGAATTCATGAATACAAAAGAATTTCACATAACCAAAAAAGCGAATTTATTCCTATCAGGTAGAGTCCGGGGGTCGGTATAAGCTTTGAGTTCTAAGCTCCCTCTATGAGCGCACAAAGAAAGTGGTCGATATAACCTTACCTCTATAGCTTTGTACTGTTGGTACTTCTTCATGGAACAATTTTCCAGTTCATGTAAAACAACTCAGATCTTTTCTTGTGATGCTTACAAATACTCTTTTCTTGTGATATTACAAAGAACTGTATTACAAGCTTTTATTTGTTATGTTTTTACTTTAGCCTGATATACTGTTGAACTGATGCATATCTGCATTAGATTTCTAAATTCCTTGTTTGGAATGCTATCCCGATGTGCTGTTAAACTAGTGTATATATGTGTTTCCTGCTGATGCGTGTAATTGTTGCATGGTTCGATACTAGCATGATGCTACTGATCCAGATGTTTAAAAACATGTTTGTCCGTATGACCACACTTTGTCTAAAAGTTCAAATTTAAACCTAGAGCCTGGGTGGCCGTCGTGAATGACATATTCATGGGGTTCATTTTCCCCAAAGCCCCACCTACAATGAAGGACTCCGGGTTATATTTTTACCACCTGGGTTTCCTTAATGTACGCTCAAATTTGTACCGCAAAGTGCACGATTGTTTTTGCATGCTGGCTCCATCGGATGCGGCCACCGTCGAGAGATATCCAACCCGGGACTTCGGGCATAACGGCGGTACGCAACTATAGCTGGTGAGCCACCACGGAGAGTCAGGAAACTAAATTGTTTAAGTATGTCGGTCATGGAAATCGCGGAGCTTCACGGCTTTAAGCTGGCAGGTTTCAGAACCGAGCTACTATTAAATCTGACCGAGTAATTCCATCGACTGCATTAACTGAGGAGACACCGAAGTGTGCAGTGCACCGCGGAAACCCGTGTTTTGTAAAGTGGCCATTCTTTACGGGTTCCTCGTCACGTGATGCCTGAAGCTTCTTCCTATTACTACCACCAACTGTCTTTCACACTTCGGCTTTATAACAACAACAACAAAAAAAAACAGTCCTGTAAATTCTCCTTAAACAGCAAAGCTCGACGTGATATTTACCGAACAAACCGGCATTTTTGGCACGGCGCTGCTTATTCATTCCTACCATGCATGGAGACTGGGCGCGCTGAACCTTACAACACCCTTACATGTGTATAAAATAAGCTCGTCACCAGACGAGCACCCTTACGATGTTGATAAAGGCACCCTTATTTGATTAGCATCCTTAGGGAAGGGTGCTTGGCTGAAGTATAAGCGAAATGAAAGGACGCCCTCATCTCGCTATACTTTCGACAGTTTGCGAATTGTTTATTAGCATTTCTACGTAAACGAACTCAACGGACAAGCAAGTCATCGTTGAGTACGTAACGAAAGGAATGTACGGAGGTAGATTCGAACCCAGGAACCTCACGTGGTTCCTGAGTTCGAATCCACCTCCGTCACACGATACGCCACACAGAGTCACGTTTTAACGTATCAAGCATTCTCGAGAAACTCAAACGTCCTAATTTCATTAGAAACCTTTCACAAGGTCAAAGCTTGCATTACAGAAAATGTGTTCGTTACACTTGAAACCTAATAGTCTTATAGCGGCAATGATAATTTACAACGGTAGCGAACGTGCTACTAGATGTGCGAAAACCTTCTGTACAGTGCATTAATGACTTCCTTAGGATGTTCATTTGTTGTTGATTTCTTTTTTTTTGAAGAAACCCTTACTATAGCGCTTTTTGAATAAAATGGTTGCCGAACGGGCGTAATCAAGGGTATAAAGTTGAAAAACGCTCTTTTTAAACGCATGAAGGTTTGAACATAATTAGTGTGTGAGCTGATATATAAGCTTCGCCTTTAACTTTACTGCAAGTGCCCTGCAATTATATATTGGGAACACATCTAATCCACACCCACAAAATGTCGTGGAAAGCTCCGGATACGCTCTGACCAAATATCGTTCTTCGTCCTGCAACCAAAGCTCGATAAACCAGCTCCTTTCTTTCTCTTTCTCTCTCTGTTTTTCTGCTCTGCTCCAGAACGAGGGTGACACAGCCGAAGTGAATTTTCGACCTCGGGTACCTTGGACTTGACAGCTACTATGTTTTCTTTTCTTGTGTTTTTTTTCTTATTCTGCTTTTGGTGCTGGTGGAGATAATGGCAGCGGCACTTAAGTGTGAAGGTGGTTGCGAGAAGCTTAACTCCATGCATCGGTGTCGTGTCTCTTGGTAGTATTTTTTAAGAGCTTAGGAAAATAACACGATCCGTAACAATCACTTCACCTTCTTCACTCACGTGCTGTACTGCTGTAGAGTATTGGTGGTTGTGGTACAACTTTGCTAGCCCAGGCTACTCGACCTTGCATCCAAAGGGCGCCTATGTGGAATTGCTTTTGTCTTCTTTTTCGGTTACCGACATCAGCACATTAGAAACGCCGGCTCTATTCTTCTGCAGCTACCTGCAGTAATTAAAGAGAGAATAAAGCTAACTAGTAAATATAGTGGTGTTCCATATTTGTGTTGGAATAAAGAAGGCATTGACATGTCACCTGTCTCGCGACTACTGTAGCGGTTGTCAGGGGACTGGTAAATTTCCTGTTCACGTAGTTAACCATGCACGCGCTCCTCGTGGTCTTTTATACACCATTCCCTAATTCATTCATCCCCTTCACTCGTACCTTTCTGAAACGTTACAGCCGCGGCGGCAGCATTTCGATGGGGGCGAAATGCAAAAACACGTGTGTCCCATGCATTGGGGGCACGTTAAAGATCCCCAGGTGGTTGAAGTTTTCGGAGTTCCCCACTATGGCATGTCTGATCATCAAATCGTGGTTTTGGCACGTAAAACCCCAGAATTTAATTTGAAACGTAATCAGTTCTTTCCTTGCATCACCTTCAGTCAATGCCGGGGTAGGCAACGATTGGGCCCCAAGCTTTGCACAAATGACCGATCCAAGTTCCCCGTTCCTCAATGCACAAAAATAAACAAACACAGCCAACCACTCACTATGTCCCTATCAGATACTTTTCATCAGTGATCGCTCGTCATGGCTTTGGTCATGACAAGGCTGATGGTAGCTGCTTCAGCTGCCCCGTCATCAAAACCGCAGTCCCGCAGTGCCTTAGCGGGATGCGCCGACGGATGGCTACTGAGGTCTAGATTATAGGTTGGCTTGTTCAAGTGCGGGTGCGAAATAAAAAAAAAAAAAGATCCACATGGTTCGCGATGAAAAGCCATGGAAGAACCTAAAACAAACGGGAGGCACCATTCTCTAGCCCTCTCTGAGCTTACCACCGCGTTTGTGTTAACAGGCGTCAGCGGGGAAGCACTTTGACCCTGCGCAGACTAGCTTTGGCATATCGAGTGACAAGCTGACTACTTAGCCGCTTTGGACAGCACGTTAATTCTTTTGGAACACTGACGGCAACCACCGTTGCGGACCTTAGCTTCATCCAGGCGCTGGCGACTTATGAAAAACAGGGCTAGGACTCCGATGTATCGCTACTGATAACCGCGTTTTCACTTTACCCTCTTCGGAATAGGAAAAGCACGTTCTATTCGGGGCTTCGCAGGTAGCGGTCATCTGGATTTAGTTGACTGTTATTGCTGTAATGTTGTCGGACCCGCAGTGGTGACTGGTTGGCTATGGCATTTGGCTGCCGAGCACGAGGTCGCAAGCTAGACTTCCAAGAGCCTTAGACAATACCCGTGTACGCTGTGTACTCAAATGTACACACCAAAAAACTAAGGTAGTCAAAATTAATCTGACGCAAAAGGCAAGCATATTCCAGTGGTATTCGAAATTTCGATTTTTAGCACACCCCTCAGCACACCCAATGCGGGCGATGTATGTTCGGTTCCTCCCTACCACAACTTATCTTTACGTTCACTTCAATTTCAAATTGCCCTATTGTTTCTAAGTTTCAACTAAACGTAAAATGTTTCGTCTAGTTAAAATGTATAGAAACAATTGCACATAACTTGATGTACTTCATCTGGCTTTATTATCTGTTTGTAGTTCTTATAGATTTTCCTTCTTTCCCTCTATCCCTTCCCTCTATCGTTATGTTTAGCTTAAAACTTGCAAATACTACGCATGATGTTTCGTGCGATCGATATATTAGAATCACTATAACATCTGATGTAACATGGGGAGCTCACGTCAGTGTAATGATTACTAATGGTAATCGAATGTTAGGATGCTTACGTGGAAATTTCAGTAAGTCTGCAGCATAGCTATAATTCATTCTTTATAAAATCCTTTGGTGCCTCAATTTAGAATATGCCACTGCTGTTTGGAATCCCATGATAACCTTATTAATCCACTTGAACTGGTTCAGAACTATGCCACTCGTTTCATACTAGCTAATTATCTTTGTACATCCAGCGTAACAGCAATAAAAGAAAGTTTATCATTGTCTCATTTACCGCTTCGCAGAATATTCGCTTATGCTTGCTGCACAAAGTTTACTATAAATATGATCTACACGCTGAGCACATCTCTGTACCTACAAATCTTCCATCTCTGGTTGAGCGTTGGTAAAATTGGGTGTACTTCATCTCGCACAAACACATTTCTACAATCTTTCATCTCGAATGCTCCAGGTGGTTGGAACCACCTTCGCGACGACTTGTTTCTATTGCAGATCATGCTTTGTTCCGACAATCTTTATTTGCATTTTTATTGTAACTACCTGTGCCCTATATTGAGTCACTTTGTTTGCATCACGTGGTTCTTTTTAATCTTTCCTATTTCTTGTTGTATTCTGTCGTAATGGTTCCTGCATTGCCTTTTCTTCATGTATAACTTTGTTTAAGTTAGTGTTCCCTTGTAATCCACCCTTCTCTCCAATGTAATTGGAATAAATAAATAAATAAATAAATAAATAATTAAATAAATAAATAAATAAATAAATAAATAAATAAATAAATAAATAAATAAATAAATAAATAAATAAATGTTATCTATAATGTAAACTATTTTACCTGCACTTTACAAACTCATAACAGTGCGTCAGTATGACGGTTTCATCACTGTTTTCCAATGCACTTGAACATTGATTGATTCATTATTTGCCTCCTTATTATAACTGCTCTATTGCACTAATAATAAGGCACTGATTGCAGTGCCCTATTCTCCTAACGGTATGGCACTGCAATCACAATACGTTTTTTTTCTTTTACACAATTAGTCAGCAACTAGACTGCAGGTTCCCGGCAGCTGCACCATACTGCAATCGGTAGTCACCGGAAACAAATACAGGCCAATTTAGGTGTCAGACATCACGGTAAACGAGTTCTGACAGTCGCTAGAATCGCTGATGCAGTCACCTGATCGAGCAGTGATTTCAAGGGACGTGGATTGTAAATAGACAATCCGGTGAGCGTCTGGCTTTCACCTGACCACCGCAGCGTGTGCCACTTCTCATGGCACACTTTAGGAACGGGAGAGAGTGCGCACGTAGTAAATCTAGGTCACACGCTGTAGTCGCTGGGGAGTGCTGTGGGGAAAGACGCGGCTATCCCCCAGCTCGCGGTACCTTACAACCGTACCGACGGCGGGCACACCTCTTTTGTATAGTCACAATAGGATCCATGCATACGCACGCGTCCAAATTCTCCGTGGCAAGCAGAATTCAGCCGCGTAAAGTGACAGTCTGAAAGCGGGTGTGAAGGTATCGGCGTGGCTGGAATGACTTGGGAAAATGCAGAAGGAAAGCACAGGGGAGCTCTCCCGCCAGTCTTGCGGTCCCTTTCTTCCTGATCCTTTTATGACTTTAAGTTCCGGACAGAACGACGGCAGCCCGTGAGCGAAAACCGGTAGGAGTGATCCCGGCGGAGTGCCAGCCACGCGCCAGGTGCGAGCCCGTGATCTTGGCCCACATCGGTGGCCGGGTCACCTCGTTTCCACACCGTTCACGGGCTGGGCATTTCCGGTGCGGCGCTGTAGCTCCGCGTTTGCTCATAGCCTGTAGTATTGAGGAAAACGGCGAAGGTCTAACACGTGTGTGTAATGAATAATACACGCTAATGTAATGAAACACGCTCCGCAATACCGCCATTCGCTTTATGCAACCCGTTTCATCCGACTTGCAAAACACACAGATATGGGCCGCTTCAACTTCTTAGTCCTCAAAAAAAAAAAAAAAAAAAAAAAAAAAAAAAAAAAACTTGATGAATAGTTGCGCAGTGACGCGAATATGCCCAACTCAACCCAGTCACCATCAGATTAATGTCTAATATGGGGAGGAAGGCCTCCCTCATTAGTGGTTTCTTGCCACTTTCTTATGCTAACGTTAACTCCGAGTTACGCTTGAATATTTCCTAATTTCCGACTGTGCGTCCCTTTCCTTGGCGCCCAGTGTATTACTCTAATGTGCCACTACTTTTTTCCTCTGCCCCCCAATGCCCTACCCAGCCCTCTTTCAGGCTTCTAATCTCCACTAGAATAACAGCCGCTTATGTTCGCTGCCCGTCGGACATCACGCTTATCATTTTCTCTTCCGACTGCCTTTACGCAGTCCTCCTTTGCCCGTTTTTAAAGAAATGCGCTATACTCCTGGACACCTTTCTGTGGCTTTGAACGGAAAGCTAGGGGGGCGGAGCTTCTGCACATGCGTTACTGCGCCAAGTAGTCCGGAAGCATTTGGCAGCGCGTTTGGTTTCTCGCAACGGTGCACGGTTCCGCGTTTGCCCAGAGGCGGAAGGGAAGAGCCGAAAAAATAAGAAAGCTTTTAACACTCAGTGGTGTGTTTTGTCCTATTTAGCTGTTGTAAATAAGGTGTTTGTTTTCTGTTCCCCTCCTAAACTGACGCGGATGAAAGCGCTGGACTTCTTTCAGAAGTACTGTCGCTTGTGCGGACTTTGCTTCCGCAACTTTCCCTTCATTTCCACACAAAGTTGTCTGCGAGCATAGAACTAATCATTAGAAAAGGTGCAAGTCTATAGCTGTGTTGGGCGCATTATAGTCCAAGGTCAGCCAGTGGCAAGCAGCTCTACGAAGAGAAGTTTCGCGAATTCGTCTTTTTGTTTTAGCTATATATATAAACTACTGCTCGTACAATACGCGGATTTTCAACCTTAATTTCCGATAATATTGGTAAGCTGCCGTCAACGAAATGGCCGCGTTATGCGTATGGCCTGAAGGTTACTCGTATCACATTTTCATCGTTAGGTCGAAATTTCCAAAATAGCACGGACGCGCACGCGCGTGACCAAATGCATACACACGAGAAGAAAAAAGAAAATAGGTATTTTTGTCTTTCTTTCTTTCTTAGAACACAAAATATACAAACAGATTATTTCGTCATCCCGCCAAAGCAATGATGCGGGACAGGGCAGGTCAAATTTACAGTTTCAGCACATGCACTGCATCTTCAAAAGTTGGTGAAACATATATCGACCTTGAAATTGACGGCGCAAGAAGCGCTTATAAAATGAACAGGCCAAACTGGTACGTTCAGCCAGACAAGCGAGTCGGAAAACAAGCCGACTTCAAAAAGAAAAAAAAAAAAAAAAAAGAAAAGAAAAGGAGAAAATCACATCTCACCCTACGCGGGCAACCATGGTGGGTTGCGAAAGCATCGCGGAGGGTGCGCATCGAGTTTCCGTTTCACTTGGCAACACAACCCAATGAAAGTTAGTGAGAGAATGTATGGAGAAGAGAGGAGACGTTTCTACGGGGTTGTTGCGTCTTTATTTAGAGATCGTACGTGATTCCTAGCGTCGGTGCGCGCGGTATCTTGAAGGCGATCCCGAAGTTCGGGGTCCGCTTGCCGACGTTGACGTTCGGCTACGGTGGCTAGATGGGTAGGTGTGCCGACCGAGCGTAGTTCACCACTTCTCCGCATCATGACGCAAAATTGGCGCTGCGGACAGTAGAACGGTTCAGCGGCGCGCAACGGCGGCTGCGCTGTGTAGACGAGCTGCGTGTCTGATAGTATCGCTTGCCTCTGATTGTATCTTTGAAGTGCGCGTTATAATACCGTTCTGAGCAGTGCAGGCCAAGCCAGAATGAGGAACTTGTTGTTGTCGTCTAGTCAGAAAAAACTAAATGCTGAAGTAAATTTTCTAGCTTGGCAATCGGTCACATTTATTGATATAAACGCGGCGCTCCAGCCCTATGCATTAAAGACGTAAATGCATTTTTTTCCATGCATAAAACAATACTGCAATGGTTTTATACGGTATATGGAACCGTGTTTACATATGATATTTAGCGAGTTCTAATGTTTCAATTTCGAGAAATCCAGCTATTGTTTTATTGCTGCGTCAGTTACGGTATCTAAATTGGTGCGAGAAGAATTGTGTTGGTAAGTGCATGTGGTTCACTGTTTCATTGTAATAAAATAAAGCAATATGTCTTGGACTAGATTCGTGAATATATTTAAAATACAAGAAAAGCTCTCGTAACTTGAGTCAGCAGACACACCAACATAAATTAGCTAGCGCCAGCAAGGCCGCAACGTTGGTCCACCACATCATAGCATTGTTCACAGCACACGCCTCTTCTTCAAGTGCTTCCTCTTCTCCCTGTTGTTTCGCGCGCCATGTTATTGCCCTTGACAAGAAAGTAAAGGCGTGTAATTGAATAGAACTTCACAACATCGTTTGTGAGCTCTTTCTTGTGCCGCTTACAGCCGATCAAATTCGGGGAATTCAGCTGCAGAAAGGATGCAAAGTCGGCGATACACTGTTCCTTCGTAACTCATTTAAACTGAAGAACAGCTTGAAGGCGTCTTCTAGTGATGCTACCAGTTTTTTTTAGTGCTTCAGAAGGGAGCAACAGCCGTGACCTACTCATTCTGTTGAATTTAGTAATGTCCCTGAGCAATCGGAGCACTTGGTTCTTTCCAGGAACTTCCTTGCTACATAGCCTGCTATATAGAATATCAGCCTAGAATCACTTTTCTTTTCCCTGTAGCAGCGCAGCGGTGCTCGATGTCGCAGGCGCTGAGCACCTCATGTGCGGCTTGCAAATTTCCAATGTCGAGGAGCTCATGGACGTACGCTTTTCGGTGTACCGCTTGCTCATTAACGTCGCCGATATAATCTAGCCACCGTACCGATACTGAGCAAGCTACTGAGCAGCTCGGGGCGAACATTTCCGCTGTCAGACAGCGGAAAAATTCCGCTGTCTTTCTCACAAATTTAGAGCCCGACTTGCAGTTTGGAGCGAAGCAGTAGGTCTCTTTAGTGGAGCAACGCCGCCGCTAATCTCTCCGGTCATCTTTCCTACCTGGAACATTCCACATCGCTTAGGAACTTACAAACAGTACGAGAGATGCGGAGCTCTTCACCTTTGAAACTGACACGAACAGACGACAAACAACTATTCCAATACGGGCTTTATTTTTTTTTTCTCGCCGCCAGTCCGCCAGCCCCCTGTAGCAGACGACGTGCGCTGCGGAACCGTTCTACTGACCGCAGCGCCAATTTTGCGTCATGACGCGGAGAAGCGGTGAACTACACTCAAGAGGCACCGGTCGGCACACCTACCCATCTAGCCACCGTAGTTCGGCTTTCCGAGCCTTCCTCTGCTCCGCGGCGGTGGCGCTGCCGCTGCAACTAGCGCCGACGTTGACGTTGTTCATGGCGTTTCGCACATCGTTGCACAGAGAGAGATTGACGGAAGCGCAGCGAACGCGCGCTTTATACTGCGCCGCGACACTTGCGCCGCCTACCGGCGTACCCTTAGAGAGAGAGGGAGAGAGTTGAGAGAGAATTATATGCAATAATTTGCTGCGCCGCACATGTTTCGGTGATGGGGAAAGGGGAGGAGGAGAGCGCACACCTGCGTAGGAGAGGAGAATGAGAGAGAGTCGCGCATGCGCAGTATGGGTGCGGACGCCGCAGAACGGACACTGCCCCGAGCATAAGATGCTCTCCCATCTAAAAACTGAGAGGACGCTTAAGCTTCACTTTTAAGAGTGGAACGCGATAGCATAGAAAGATCCCTGACTGCTTCTCACGCTTCCCGACAACTGCAGCTTAAGCAACCGTAATGGTTACCGGGAAATACTGGCGGCGAACGCTTTCTTAGGGAGCCTACATGACAGCGCTTGCATGTAGGCTCCCTAAGCTTTCTGCTAAAAACGCGGCCTCTTGCGTGGGGCGATCCCGGATATATTGCACAGCCGCGCAAAAAAAAAAATGCATAATTTTCAGGTTTCCGTTTTTGTTTCGTACTTTTAATATTTCACTCTGAGAAGATTTAACTAAAATGCATGCGCTGTGGTTGTTTTGTTACATGGCATTTGTTTGTGGATTGTCATTCTCAAAATTCCGAGGAATAGCTTTGCCAAGAATGCAAGACAAGGTATGAGCAACATTAATGATAGAATTGTGTGGCATACCTAAATATTGACACGTACACATGTTTATCTTTCACTGGTGGCCGCTTTCAACATTGGCTGACAAATGTTAAACGTTATCGCTCGGCGCAGGACGCGCCTGCATTGGAAGCTTCTCGGACGTTATCGATGCTTCTATCCATCGTCTGTGGTCACCGACGCCCATGTAATCTGATTGTATGAGCGACGCGAATTGTCTAGAACTTTCTGGAAGACACGCGGGAATCAGGGATTAATCTGGAACCTTCGATGACTCAGGTATAAGAAAGAACGACGCGTTTCGCCGCAGATCAGATTTTCGACGATCGCCGACTGTGTTCGCCGCTATCGTTGTGCTTTGAGTATACCTTGCTTTTGTGGGCACAGGTTCGCCCAATAAACAACCAGTTTCGTCGTACACAGTTTTACGACTGTTTTCTTCAGCGTCACTACTACGTGACATCTGGTGGAGGTGCTAGTGCGTTCATGCAGCGAACGCCCCCGCAAAGCCGCGATCCAAGCCCGAAACCGGAGGACAACGCCAACGACACCAAGGACCAGCGAGCTAGCCGTAGGCAGCAAGGACTTCTGCCGGAGTACGGACTTCTTCCCGAGAAGACCACAGCGATCAAGGCCAAGTCAACGACCCCAATGGCAGCCCCAGCGTCCCCCATCCTGCTGCAACAACCTCGGGAGCCCCCGACCTTCCGTGGATCATCGGCTGAAGACCCTGAAACCTGGCTGGAGACATACGAGCGGATCGCGACGTTCAACAAATGGAGCGACGACGACAAGCTACGCCATGTCTATTTTTCGTTGGATGACGCTGCTCGGACCTGGTTTGAGAACAGAGAGACCACCCTGGTTACGTGGGACCTTTTTCGTGAAAACTTCGTGAGGACCTTCACGAGTGTCGTACGAAAGGAGAGGGCAGAGGTTCTCTTAGAAACCAGGGTGCAATTGCCGAACGAGAACATCGCGATCTTCACGGAGGAGATGTCTCGCCTCTTCCGCCACGCCGACCCCGACATGTCTGAAGAAAAGAAAGTTCGGTTCTTGATGCGGGGTGTCAAAGAGCAACTATTCACCGGATTGATGCGCAACCCGCCCAAGACTGTCGCCGAATTTCTTTCCGAGGCCACAACGATCGAAAAGACGCTTGAAATGCGCGCCAGGCAATACAACCGCCGTGCCCTGACCAACTACGCCGATGCTCAAGCTCTAGGCGCCGACGACCTGCGCGAGACCATCAGAGCAGTCGTTCGCGAGGAGCTGCAGAAGCTCTTACCCAGGTCGCAGCCTCAAGTGGCATCTATCGCCGCCGTCGTCAAAGAAGAAGTTCAGCGCTCACTTGGAGTTCCTGATGTGCAGCCGCAATCGCCGCAACCCCAGCCGGAAGCGCTGACTTACGCCGCCGTTGCCCGTCGTCAAGGCCCTCCTTCACGCTCGCACCAGGGCCAAGTAACGCCGCAGTTCCGTCGCCCACCGCCGCCGCCGCAGCCAGCACGCCCGCCCGTCACCCAGCGCAGCTACCCGAGAAAGACGGACATTTGGCGCGCCCCCGACCACCGCCCGCTCTGCTATCACTGCGGGGAAGCTGGTCATGTCTACCGCCGATGCCCATACCGCGAGATGGGCCTACGAGGGTTCGCCGTCAACGCGCCGCGTCCACAGCTTGGCGAGCGGCCACGTGACATCGCCGACTACCTCGCCGGAGCCCAGTGGCAACCACGACGACCCTCACGCTCGCCGTCACCAGGACGTTACCTGTCGCCGCAGCGCCGACCATACACTGGCCCAGCCCGGGCCCGGTCCGTGAGCCCCTATCCGGGAAACTAAAGGCAGCAACCGATGGAGGTGCGGTTGCTGTACGACGCAATGCCGAAGATCCTCCGACGCCGCCGACGACGACGATTCGCGATTCATCATGACGAGATATCAGCACACCGCCTAGCAACAGCCTTGACAACACTTCGCCGCCGAAAGAAGACCTTCCGACGCGACGTAACAGCAGCAGAGCAAGCCGACGCAGCCGTGATCCGACGCCACGAATTAACCGCAACGCCAGACGCCGGTCTACCGATCTAGACGTGCTCATCGATGGCCATAACGTCACCGCTCTCGTCGACACTGGAGCCGACTATTCCGTCTTCAGTGGCCCGTTCGCCGCCAAGTTGAAGAAGGTGAAAACAGCCTGGCAAGGACCCGATATCCGGACAGCGGGAGGCCACCTAATAACGCCGACTGGAATCTGCACAGCACGAGTCACGGTAAACAACCGCACTTACCCGGCGAGCTTCGTAATCCTGCAGCACTGCTCCAGGGATGTCATCCTAGGCATGGACTTTCTAAATCAACACGGTGCAGTCATCGACTTAAGGTCCAAGTCGATAACGCTTTCAACGCACAACGCGATACCACCGCATACAAGCATAAGTTACCATGCCTTGAATGTGCTTGAAGAACAAGTCACCGTTCCGCCTCGCTCCAGCGTAATGATTTCCGTCGGCACCGAAGTGCCTGCAGACATGGAGGGCGTCATTGAGGGCGATCATCACTTACTGCTCGACCGTGAAATTTGCGTCGCTAGAGGCATAGCTCAGCTACGTGCAGGGAAAGCAACGGTGATGCTCACGAACTTCAGCCCCGAATACAAGCACATTAACAAAGGCACCACGGTCGCCTACATCGACGAAATAGTACAAGCCAGCAGTGCTTTCGCCGTCACGGATTCCAGTGCACCCGCAACGACGACTATAATACCTGAACCAACTTTCGACGTCAATCAGAACCTTCCCAGGCATAAGAAAGAACGACTAAAAGCTCTGCTCCTGCAATACAAGGATTGCTTCTCGTCGTCGTCAAAAGTTCGACAAACCCCTGTCGCCAAGCACCGCATCATAACCGACGAAAATTCCCGCCCATTGCGTCAGAGCCCGTACTGAGTTTCGGCGCGCGAACGCGAGGCCATAAGGCGACAAGTCGACGAAATGCTACGCGACGACATCATCCAGCCGTCCAAGAGTCCGTGGGCGTCCCCCGTGGTGTTAGTGAAGAAGAAGGATGGAACCCTACGTTTCTGCGTCGATTATCGTCGCCTCAACAAGGTCACGAAGAAGGACGTATACCCCCTCCCACGGATTGACGACGCCTTGGATCGACTGTACAATGCAAAGTATTTTTCGTCTATGGACCTCAAAACCGGCTACTGGCAAATCGAAGTCGACGAGAGGGATCGGGAGAAGACGGCCTTTATAACACCAGACGGACTGTTTGAGTTCAAGGTCATGCCGTTTGGTCTTTGCTCGGCACCTGCGACTTTCCAACGCGTCATGGATACAGTACTGGCAGGCTTGAAGTGGCAGACTTGCCTCGTCTATTTGGACGACGTCGTTGTGTTTGCCTCAAGCTTCGAAGAACACCTGCGGCGCCTTGAAACAGTTCTTCAAGCAATCAAAACCTCCGGACTCACGTTAAAGCCAGAAAAGTGCCGCTTCGCGTATGAAGAGCTCTTGTTTTTGGGCCACGTCATCAACAAGTCTGGAGTGCGCCCTGACCCTCAGAAAACTGCGGCCATCTCCAACTTTCCTCTGCCCGCTGACAAGAAGGCAGTGCGTAGATTTCTTGGACTGTGCGCCTATTACAGGCGCTTCGTCAAGGATTTTTCACGGATCGCAGAGCCACTGACGTATCTCACGAAGGCCGACGTCGAGTTCAAGTGGGAGACGCCGCAACTCGAAGCGTTTGAAGAACTGAAGCGACGCCTGCAATCGCCGCCAATACTTGCTCATTTCGACGAAAACGCCGATACCGAAGTCCACACCGACGCAAGCAGCGTAGGACTCGGCGCCATGCTTGTGCAGAGGACTGATGGACTAGAAAGGGCTGTAAGTTACGCTAGCCGGTCGCTATCGAAGGCGGAAGCAAATTATTCCACAACAGAAAAGGAGTGCCTCGCCATCATCTGGGCTACATCAAAGTTTCGTCCCTACCTCTATGGCAGGCCCTTTAAAGTTGTGAGCGACCACCACGCCTTGTGTTGGCTAGCTAACTTGAAGGATCCTTCAGGTCGCCTCGCACGATGGAGTCTGAGACTTCAAGAATTCGACATCACCGTCGTTTACAAGTCCGGGCGAAAGCACTCTGACGCCGACTGCTTGTCTCGCGCCCCCGTCGAACCGCCGCCACAGGACGACCAGGATGACGACACTTTCTTGGGACCAATCAGTGCCGACGAATTCGCCGAACAACAGCGAGCCGACCCGGAACTAAGGAGCCTTGTAGACTACCTGGAAGGCAAGACCGTCATTGTGCCGAAGGTGTTCAGGCGAGGATTGGCGTCGTTTTTCTTGCAAAACGACATTCTCCTAAAGAAGAACTTCTCGCCTCTCCGAGCCAACTACCTCCTCGTGGTACCCTCAGCATTGCGTCCAGAGGTTCTGCAAGCTCTCCATGACGACCCAACGGCTGGACATCTCGGTTTTTCACGCACTCTCGCGAGGATACAAGAAAAATACTACTGGCCTCGCCTCTCTGCCGACGTCGCCCATTACGTAAGGACATGCCGAGACTGTCAGCGACGCAAAACACCGCCGACAAGGCCAGCCGGACTTCTACAGCCAATCGAGCCACCTCGCCGACCGTTCCAGCAGATCGGGATGGACTTACTGGGGCCTTTTCCGACGTCGACGTCCGGAAATAAATGGATCGTCGTCGCTACGGACTACCTCACCCGCTACGCCGAAACAAAAGCCTTGCCCAAAGGCAGTGCCGCCGAGGTAGCCCGATTCTTCGTTGAGAACATCCTCCTGCGTCACGGTGCCCAAGAAGTCCTCATCACCGACAGAGGCACGGCCTTTACGGCAGAACTAACTCAAGCCATCCTGCGGTACAGCCAGACAAGCCATCGCCGCACCACCGCCTACCACCCGCAGACGAATGGCCTCACCGAGCGCCTAAATAAGACCATAGCCGACATGCTGGCAATGTACGTCGACGTCGAACACAAGACGTGGGATGCCATCCTTCCGTACGTGACCTTCGCATACAACACGGCCGTGCAAGAAACGACGCACATGGCGCCGTTCAACCTGGTCTACGGAAGGAACCCGGCAACGACGCTTGACGCCATGCTACCAGACGTCGCTGACGAAGAAAATCTCGACGTTGCCACTTATTTGCAGCGTGCCGAAGAAGGTCGACAGCTCGCCCGACTGCGCATCAAGAACCAGCAGAGGACCGACAGCCGACACTACAACCTTCGACGACGCTACGTCGAGTACCAGCCCGGTGACCGTGTTTGGGTCTGGACTCCGATACGCCGACGAGGACTTAGCGAGAAGCTGTTACGTCGCTATTTCGGACCATATAAGATCACCCGACGTATTGGCGCACTGGACTATGAGGTCGTGCCAGACGGCATTTCGCAATCACAGCGGCGCCGGGCACGACCTGAAGTCATCCACGTGGTGCGTCTTAAGCCTTTCTACGCCCGCTGACAAACTTAGGTACTTTGTTATTTTGTTATTGTTTTTTTGTTATTTTGTTTATTACGCATGGTTTTGTTTTCGCTTTCGTGTTTGTTTGTAGCATCGGGACGATGCTTTTTAAGGGGAGGGTATTGACACGTACACATGTTTATCTTTCACTGGTGGCCGCTTTCAACATTGGCTGACAAATGTTAAACGTTATCGCTCGGCGCAGGACGCGCCTGCATTGGAAGCTTCTCGGACGTTATCGATGCTTCTATCGGTCGTCTGTGGTCACCGACGCCCATGTAATCTGATTGTATGAGCGACGCGAATTTTCTAGAACTTTCTGGAAGACACGCGGGAATCAGGGATTAATCTGGAACCTTCGATGACTCAGGTATAAGAAAGAACGACGCGTTTCGCCGCAGATCAGATTTTCGACGATCGCCGACTGTGTTCGCCGCTATCGTTGTGCTTTGAGTATACCTTGCTTTTGTGGGCACAGGTTCGCCCAATAAACAACCAGTTTCGTCGTACACAGTTTTACGACTGTTTTCTTTAGCGTCACTACTACGTGACAATATGTTAGGAGGGCCTGCGTGGTTGGGGATGATTTTCTCGGCCGCGGGCGCCAAAGCCGACACCGACGTCGCATTTTCTGTGACACGGGGCCCTTGACGCTATCGCGTTAAAAGAAAAGCGAAATGAGCGTTCAATATGCCGAAACCATGATACCATTATGAGCCCCGCCACAGCGGGCGAAGTTCGGAATAAATTTGACCACTTTGGCTACTTTAACGTGCTCCTGAATCTCAGCAAACGAGCGTTTTTTTTTCATTTCGCTTCCATCCAAACGCGGACCCCGCGGCCTGGAATCAAGCCCGCAACCTCGAGCTGAACAACGCAACGTCATAGCCACTAAGCTTACCGCGGTGGGCAATAAGCCGACTTCAAAGAAAAACACACCGGAATTCCACAGTGATTAGGAACACGAAGGTGCCACACAGTCATTGCAAGCGTCGTTGGCGCCTTATCCCGTAATGACAGCTTGCGCACGCCTTACGGTGCAGGCACGCCGTCGGGCCCGAGGCTTTGCGGAAAGCGCAGGTGCAATTTTTTTTTACACCGGCATTCAAAACTAATCATCAAAGGGGCGTGCCTTCCACACCACTATACATATGGTGTTGACTTGCCGACGGCTACTTTCTGCTGCAAACACGCCGTGCTACATGTATGGCCCCCCTCCCCTTCTCCGCAACTTCTAGCTAATTTACTCTGTTCTTTTTCTCGAAGCCTGCATTCGCGCGAAGCTTATCTAACGCGGAAAAAGAAGTCTACGGGGCGTTTCGCTAATTTGCTGCTGGCTACACTTAAGAGGCTGAACCGCGGCAACATCTGGTTCCAGGTTTGTAAGCTGCAACGGTCCAGCTCTCTTGTGAAACTATCTGAGGTCTGTCTCGTGAAGCAGCTTTTCAAGGGAGAGGGCAACGTGCACAGGTTGGACGGTTAGGACGTGCCTGCATTTAAACGGCAGCACCAGGGAGTTCCTTCAAAGAAGATAAGAACTCCCACATGCCGGAACGCTGAAGCAAGAAGGTTAAGTACACTACGTCGTCATCTGAATGCATCATGAAAGACGGCTTCCCCGACGACGGCAATTAGTGCCTTGAACGTAACTGTACGGTGGAGACACCGCGCTTGGCAGCAGGAAGTCGGCACGGTCGGAAAGTTATCCACGCAGCGTAATTAACTCGGTAATCCGGGCTAACTAATCTCTGGCGGGGAAAATAGCTGCTTGCTTCTCAGTATACTACAGCTCATTCATTATATCCCATCCTCATTCATTATATCTAATGAGAGATTAGTTGAAGATAGGCTGTCTTTAAACACAAGGCGCCGTTGAACACAATTTTCCTTTCTTTCCTTTCAACTTTGTAAACCGGGATTGGTTTAGAGATGACTAACTTCCCAGGCTCATCAGTAACGCCATCTGCTGAAAGGTAAAAAGGATCGTTTATTTCGGTCGTCTTACACAAGCAAAGGTTGTGCAATGGTTTCTGCCACACGTCGACGTGCATAGCAGTTGGTGCGATGAAAGATTCTTTGCGCCAAGAAATATTTACCTTGCAGCCAGATCCCCTAGGGGTACTTACCTGGCACAATTCTTTTGAATTCGACGTATTGCCTATGGTTTAAAGCGGGTGGTGCATCGGATATGCATATGCCAGGTATCTCTGCAAAGATCTTAAGTAATTCTTTTAATAAAAATCGCTTGCAGCGGATAGCACAATTGTAGTCCTTGAGCTTGTCTACTGGAAGAGGCCGAAATTGCTTACACGAGAAATCAAAGTGCCTAATCTACAAACTACCAAAAAATTACCAATTAAGTTTAGAAATAATTACCTTGCGTCGCATAATGCAATTTACAAAGTTTAGCCCGTAAGACTGCAAGGCGTATCCACTGGAAAAGAATTCTGTGCATGACACCATATCCGAGATATGCACCATCAAACTTGCTGTAAAAATGCACTGTCATTCCACTTTTTTAACAAAACGCCGTTTTTGCATCGAAGCACAAAAGTAACTGGACCATCAATGCATCTCTTGGCAAAGTTCAGGAATTTATATCTTGAAACTGCTGTCATCCGGAGAATTCGTTCCAACGGGATCTACCTTGCGAATTCCCAGGCTACAAATTGTAAATTCCAATATACAGGGTGTCCGAAATATCATGCAACAAGATTTTAAAATATGCAAATGCCACGCCGCTGGACCGAACCAATGTAATGTCGTTAGCGCTCGCTTGGAGATACTCAGATTATTTTCGCAATCCGCCTAATTACATAATTAGTCTTAAATATTCATTCAACTTCTCAAATATTATAATTAGATGAAAAGCGTCAATGAGATAATTGTAGAGCAACATGTAAGACTCGTAGTGCAGCTTTCTGTTTCTCAATACGTGCCCCATAAGTGTTTTTGCAGGCATGAAAGAAGCCCGCGAATACACGCAAAAGTCAACCACTATGCTTGACATAAATTTAAGTAGTGCCGGTATAACACAACGGTGCTTTTCCGTTATCTTGACTCCGTTCTCATGACTTCATGATTACCGTTTGTATAGATAACAGTGATGGGGACCAAGCGACTCGAAAATAACAATTAAATTTTTAATAACTTCACAAAAAAAAAAAAAACAGAATAAGTATTTGCTCTTTCGTTCTGTCACATCCAGCACTCACGAGTGGCCGATCGTGGTAACAACTTAGCCGGAAGATCTCAAAGCAACTGAAGAATTACGAAGATGAACTGAGGTGAATTTTATTTTTTACGTCGCATCGTGTGTTACGCCATCCAAATCAACGCCCTTAAATTTATATTGCAATAACTACAACGGAACTAAAGTCGGCACCTTTCTACGGTTTACCTTGAGAAGACTGCAGGCGTGGCTTGAAAGGAAAGGAGGAACGTCGACTACAAATGAGCTTTTTCATGACATATGGATCCCTTCCCGTTTACGTGCAAAGGAATAAAATTTCTCGTTACAATATTACTACTCCTTCTGCATCTTTTTTTTTCTTCTTGTTGTACAAACATGGTAGTATCTTTATGCATGTGTTTCTTGTTTTGGCTATACGCTGGGTTCACTGTTTCACGAGTCTGAATTACACAGCCTATAAATACGTGCTATTGTGTTGGAACTAGTGTAAAACTCTCTAATTTTGGCGGAACCTTTCTTTTTATTTTTTTTTGCGGTTGCATTGAACATCTTAATTGTCACATCAGCGTCCTCGCTGATTACCTTGCTCAACAGGCACGCCACGTTCTCGGTTGCCGAGGGTCCGGTTAGGTGACGCCATCACCTCCAAAGATTACACAATGCAGGGGAGCAGGTGAAAGAGCAAGACCAGTTCCCCGGCAGCAAATTGAGCAGCTTTTAAATGAATGTTAAACACATCTTGATTGTATCATATACCGGTGTCGCGGAACACGGTACAGAGCACTAATCGTGCATGCTGGGGAGTGGACACCCCACTGTCGGCCTGTATCATAATTGAGATCTGAAGATAGAGAAAGAAAGACGCGCTGTAGTCTTTGGAACATGTATTTATTGGTGCTGGCCAGGGATGAACGTTTTCGAAGCTCAAGAACTATCAGTTTGTCAGTTATCAGGAATAATTGGATGCTAATCTGACGTTTAACAAATGAATTGCAAGCTAAAAATCTAACAAATAAATGTTCTGCCAGTAACAAAAAAAGGTAGGGGGGCGCAGAGAACTTACGTACATTGCGGTAACTCATGTTTATGTTGCCGTCCACAATGCCGATACTGATTTTTTATTTGTGCAGTAGAACTTTTCTGGAGAACATATTTAGTGCAGAACGGGGGACTAGTTGGAAACTGCACTTACCTGCAAACCTGCGAACATTAAAATCCATAAAAATCATTAGGGCACAATGTCGGAGGACCTCGACATTTTATCCGCTCTTACTGGATGTGCGACCAGCCTTCCTCATCTTGAGTTGCCCTATATGACCGCACTTCCAATTACCAATCAATCACTCAATAAATAAATCAATCAGTCAATCAGTCAAAGGATTTTATTTCCAACATAACAGTTGGGGGTCACCCCATGCGAAAAGCGGCAACATGCAGCTTGAAGGTCCCTGGGGGCCCGCCCGTACACAAGGCAGCATACACTAGACAAAAATAATACCTTGCCTATGCTTCCTCTAACGTGTATTCCGCACCTTTACTATTATGGGGTGGAGCAAGAGCTCAGAGAAATCTAATAGGAAATCTATGTAAAAGGGCTAGATACAGCGTAAGAAAGCCAAGATGGCTGAAGACAGGCGCGAACAATGATGATGATGATGATGATGTCCTCAGCACATGGCTCGTACCCACTTCGGGGGATTGGCCAAGAATTGAGCATCTGAACTTTTAAATATGCATACTGAAACTACAGTTAATGTGCATTTTAGTAATCAGAACAACAGACAGATTAATTTTTCTGAACTGCATAATTTATAATACTAATGATAAATTAAAGCTGAAATATCTCTCAGAGAATTGTAAAAGTATGTATTTAAAATTTTATTCGTTTAGTTGATTGAATGAAATTACAAACGGCATCAAACACGTCCCTGTGGCTAAAGCCGAATACCGAGGCACCGAAAGAGAGTACTATTTCTGATGCTAAATTTACCCCTAATTTAGCGAGCGGAATTTCAAGAAGTCTTTTTCTTTGTAATTTATATTGGCGACATATTAAAAAGTAGTGTTCTATGGTTTCTATTTCTAGACAGAATGGACACAGCGGCGATATGGCCAGACCAGCCCTGTGTAAATATAGGTTTAATGGTGGGACACGGCAGCGTAATTTTGTGATTATTACTTCCGATTGTCTTGATGGACACCAATGTATTTTCCACGGAAATTTTAGGTGTTGAAATTCAGTCCATGATGTTATTGTTTCAATTATATCTCTACGAATTGAGAAATTCCGATATCTGATCGCGGTTATTTGTGCCACCACTGGAAGGACCGATATTATTGGTCCATTCAGGGATGCTCGCGCTAATGAATCGGCCATTTCATTTAAATGTAATCCGCAGTGTCCTGGTACCCATAATAATTTTACAAGATTCAGCTGGGGGGAACTAATGTTAGAAACGTCTTTAGAGCCGGCGAATTTGTTGAAGCTGTAAGCGCAGAGCAGACAGAAAGGGAATCTGTTATAATTACCGCGCTGGATTCATGTAAAGGGAGTTTACGCAGAGCAAGAATCATTGCTAAGAGCTCAGCTTCAAATACGGGAGTAAAATCTGGCAGTCTCAAGGAGAATGACCAGCCAAGTGACATCGAGAAAATGCCCACGCCCGCCTTATCGTCGTTAACAGAAGCGTCAGTGGCAATTATGTTAAGTGTGTGTACGTGTGCAAGGTAATCTTGCAATAAATTATTTAATAACCTGACTGAATGAAACTTAGGGTTCTGTGGGAAAATTTCATCGAATTCAATCTTTAAATTCTGATTTGAGTCATACGATGGAATAACGTCTCGAATTTTTACATTTAAACTGTCTAATTGTTTTTGTACAAAAATAATCTGTGGGGTGTGAAAACGTGACCAATGAGCTAGAAAGGAGTTTGGATCGTTTATAAATACATACTCGGATCGTCTAATTGGAAAACTGTAAAATTTTAGAAATGTTTGTATCGTTAGGATGCGGAATCTGCAGGGCAATGTTGGTAGGCGCGCTTCCTGATAAAGAACATTGTTTGCTACAAACCTAGGGAGTCCCAGGCACAGGCGCAGGGCTTCACGCTCCAAAAGGACCAGAGGCTTAGTTTTATAAGCAGGGCTTCCTGAGAATAATACACAGCCGAATTCCAATATTGGACGCATGTACATTTTGTATATCATTATGAGGGCGTCCCTGCGTAGCCCATACTTTCGGTTGCTCAGTCTGCGTAGTAAACCTAAAGCACGCTGTGCTTTAGATGCTACATTTTCTATATGTGGACTCCAGTTGAGTTTTGCATCATAAATGATACCTAAATATTTAAGAGACTCAACCTGGGGAATTGGTTCTTGATTGTAAACTATAGAGACTGAAACCGGATCCGTTAGTGGGAACACCAATATTGCGCTTTTACTTACATTTAATGTCATGCAAATTGATTGAAGCCATACCTCAAGCATACTCAAGTATCTCTGCAATTTTTGGTATAAAGAATATATATCGTTATCGGACGCGAAGAATGCAATATCATCTGCATAAACGTAAACTTGCACGTCCTGATTGGCTGGAATGGAGCTCATTAATATGTTAAATAATATTGGAGATAAGACTGCTCCTTGGGGGACACCACGAGTCTGTTTGAATTTAGAGGAAGAGCAGCCATCCTTAAAGCAATAAAATTCTCTTGATCTCAAAATTCTGCCAACCACGCAATAATATAATTTGGGACATTATGATTCCGTAGTACATTCAGTAAAACTGTATGTTCTACGGAGTCATATGCTTTAGCTATGTCTAATGTCACTAAAGCAGCATATTGTCTTCTTTTTCTAGCGAGTTGTATGCGGCTCTCTAAATCAGCATGGGCACACCATATAGAGCAGTCAGCTCTGAAGCCTATTTGATTTGGATTCAGTATTAAATTATCCGACATCCAGACAGTAATTCTGTAATGTAGAATCCTCTCTATGATTTTGACCATATTAGAAGTAAGAGAGATAGGTCTAATATTTTCTATGGTGTAACCTAATCCTTGTTTTTTAGGTATCGGGATTACTTTAGCTAGTTTCCAATCGTATGGTATCCAGGCGTTCTTTAGAGAATAGATTATAATGCTTAGGAGGTCACAAGGAGATATTTCGAATAAAATTTTTATCATATGCACTGTAAGTTTCGAATTACTTGAGCTAATTCAGGCACAGTAACTTCGTTGAAGTCTGACGTTAGGGCTGGTTTTTGCAAGTTATGGGACATAGACGGCATGAATCGACGCTCAAGGCCTTTTGCAATCTGTTCTAGTGATTTTATCATTTCATCCTATGATAGAGTTGCATAATCAATATTAATTGGTGGTGGCAGAATTTTTCGATTTCGCATATATCTAAACAGCGCCTTTTTGTTTTGGGGGTTTGAAAGGAAATCATTGTGTTTCCTATCATAATCTTCTTTAGATTTAGCTACTGTGCGTTTAAATACAGCAGCGTAAAATTTGTAATCAGCCCAATTTTGGGGGGACTGGTTATAAAGTAGTTTCTTCCAAGCTGCTTTTCTTCGTCTGTAGTCGCGTGTACAGTCTGGATTCCACCAAGGACTATGAGAGGCTCTCTTGGCAGACTCAACAATAAATTCAGCTTCTTTGTATGATCGTTTGATTACAGCACAAATTTTCATAGGTTTTGTTTCTTCGCGCTCTCCAGAATGGTGAGCCAGATGTGCTTTTAAATCATTTCTAAATTTATTGTAGTTTACGAATACTCGGATCTGAGAGCACGATGGTATTAACGGGCAAGCAATTTCAAATATTATTGGACAGTGATCACTGTTGGTGGCACAGTCCAAGGCTGCCCAAGATGAACTAGTGAGAGATGAACTTATGAAACTTAAATCTAAGGCTGAGCGCGACCGATTGCAAATAAATGTAGGAATTCTGGTGTTGAGGCAAGTCATATGGTTATCTATTGACCAATCCCACAATCGTTTGCCACATAGATCTGTTCGGAAACCCCAACACGTGTGATGGGAGTTGAAATCCCCCACAAGGATTTTATCCTTGCACCATGACGACACCGCGGAATCCAAACATCGAGTGTCTTGCACACCCGCAGGGAAGTATACATTTACTAAAGTGAATGGTAGGCAGCCCGGTAAGGTTACATCTAAGGCAAAAAATTCACTTTCAGGGGACATATGTTTATATGAAATCTTCACTTTAAGACTAACTCTATTACTAATGAAAAATGCTAAGCCTCCGCCTTTCGAAGGACGGTCTAATCGGAAAGATCGGAAGTTATTTATATGAAAAGATTGATGTGTTGAAAGCCATGTTTCTTGCAGTGCAATAATATCCGGGGAGAATTTCGATGCCAAATACAATAAATCTGTTACGGCAGAGTGAATGGATCGGCAATTCCAATGAAGAATTTTGAGGAATCCTATGGTTGCGAAAGGATTGACTCAGTAACTGCTTTATTTAAAATGCTGTCTTTTAAGAAATCGTTCTTTGTAAGGTTGTCTTTGAGGTATTTTTTCGTCTTTGAGTGAATAAGTGAAGTGGCTGTTTTCGACAAAGGGGATCTAGATCGCTTTAGCGATCGTGGGTCCATGTCCATTTCATCTGAGCTTTCTGCATCCACATTGATGCCTTCACTGTGGTTCTTGCTTACATCAACAGATGGACCAGCAATTTGATCATCTTTGAACGTGAGTTTAGGCGCTACCTCTTCATTTGATGTTCCTGGACACTCAGTAGTTTTCGAAGTCATGCTAATAGCTGCTGTTGTGCTGAATATCTGCGCCATCTGGTTAGTTAGGATTTGTGACAAGGACTCACAAAGGTTTCCAGCTAGTCGCTCCATGGCCTTCTCCATTGCCCTTTCGACTGCATCAGCAATAGCAATTGACAGAGACGCTTCCGTGGCGATTGTATGACGGGCTGTGACAGCTGCGTATCCCTGTGTTCTAGCCTGCATTTCAGATATGGCTTCTTGACGAGAACAACGTCTTCGTTCAATGATTTCAAGAACTTGTATTTCTCGTGCCCTTGCCGAGCAATTCATATCATCAGCAGAGTGACCTTCATTGCAGAGGCAGCACTTTTCTTCCTTGCTGGTGCACTCGCTGGAATTGTGTTCCTCCCCACAAACTCGGCACCTAGGAGCAGACCTACATCCTCTCATAGTGTGTCCGTAGCGCCAACACTTGACACATTGGAGAGGACGAGGGGATAGAGGTTCCACTCGATAGATTAGGGGCCATGCCTTAATTTCTGTTGGTCTATCTGTTCCTGCAAAAGTTACAATGACCGATTCAGTAGGAATTTTGCTCTTATCTACCACACGTCCGCATCGATAGACTGAAATTGCACCTGCTGGAGAAAACATCTCTAATATTTCTGTTGGTGTCATGTTAACATCAACGCCACGCACCAGCCCTTTCACACACGCCAAGTGAGGTGGAATGAATGCCCTTACCGGATTTGAAGCAAACGTGGAACACTTAAGAAGGTCTTGTACACAGGGCTGGTCTGGGGAAAAGCATAGAACACCTCCTCTGCCAAACTGGCGGACCTCTGTGATATTCAGGAAATGGGCTGTCGCCGATCGCAGTTCCGCCTGAATCGCTTTCGGATTCTTCATCCGTATGAAGCCATCATTGGTTGGGACGATAGCCACAGGAACTGATCTGACGCCGTTGCGCAGAAACAAATCCACAGGTAAATCCTGCGAGGGTATAGAGGTGGACCAGAGGGAAGCCCCTGGCCCTGGTGACGAAAATGACATCTGTCTGGTCTGATTGGAAAAAAAGCACTTATTAGACAACAAGTACTCTACTAAAACGGCTAACAATCAAAATAGAGTCAGAAACTACTCAATCCTTGGCCGTAACCCCCAGAGCCGAACACGCAGGTCGAACGCTTGCAGACTCTTCCTTGCAGCTTGCAGTTCGTCGTCCCAATGTTCGGCTGAACATCGTCTTCCTCCACAGTGCGAGAGCGTATCGTAACAATAATATATGATGTTCTTGAGGCTTTTAAGAAAGATTAAAGGGGAAAACAGGCCACTAGTAACGCCGCGTCTCTTTTTTGTCTCAATTGTCGCAGTTTGATTTCTTTGTTAATATTAAAGTTTGATTAATGTGCAAAGTAAAAACCAGCCATCGCATTAATGGTAATGTTATCTTGCTTTTTGAGAAGCCATCGGCATCAATCCGACGAGACGTTTCTATCGCCGTGAAGAAGGGAAGGAGAAACCCTCGAATATCACATGAAAAAAAAAAGAATATAGCACTGAAATTGCTTGTGGTAATAACGCGACTCTATTGGCTGCCGTGTACGGTACGTCATAGTTTACGCCTTACGCCTTACCTATCAAATTCCTGGAATGAGAGCTGCGAAGACATTTCCCGTCATTTACAGCTGCCTTTTTACAGTGCATGTCTTATTTCGTTGTTGAACATTGTGCTTGCAATTTATTTTACATAGTGATAACCTAATATAACATTGCAATTGTATAATGTAATGTTCGCGCTACTACAATCAACTGTGGGCAGTCCAGCAGGCCGACGACGCCGCCAGAGCCCAAGGGCTCGTGGCAGACGCCTAGTCAGGGTGAAGCCCACTCTATTAACTTGCCGGAAAAAAAATAGTTTACCTATACCTACCTACCACGTACCTACCACAATAAAATAGATATTCTGTTTGCTCCAAGTCGCTCTCTTCTCGTCCATCCACATGATATAATATGAATGTTTTATTGTTTATGCAGATAACAGAAAGGACAGCTTGGCAGTAAAATAGATGTTATCATACTTTGGCGCAGATTTTATCGTGCACGTTTCGTTCCCGTTGCATCAACGCCACCTGACTTCAGAGACCACTGCGGAATTCTATGATCTCTGACAAAAGAATAAACAACCCTGAGCAGTAGCGCACCCAGGATCTCTGCCAGGGGAGGGTTAAATTTTTGTGGGGGGGGGGAGGGAAGCAAGCACTTTGCATAATATGCAATCTCCTTGCTTTAGCCCGAGGAATCCAACAGGACATAAAATACCTAATCATTATAGTAATGACACCGAGGATGATGACGATGTTTACTGCTTCAGCGTTTTAGTCAAAGTAATGTAAGAGTAAATGAATAAATACACGACAGTGATATAGTGTTTTAGTTAATCAGGAAATTCGACCTCCTGCACCTCCTGAATTGTAATGACAGTGTGAACAGAGCGCGGAAGGTACACGTTGGACGACTGGTGGTGCTGGACGTGGGGGGGGGGGGGAGGCAGAGGAAACGCGGCCTCAAGGGGGGGGGGGGCTTACAACACCCCCCCCCCCCCCCCCCCATCGTTGCACCACTGAGCCTGAGTCGGAATCAGAGTCGAGGGCTCGAGTTCTGAATATTCAAAGGAATCGTTCTGCCCCTACTACAAACAAATTATCAGAACACGTACATCGTGTCTTCCTATGTACACAGCAACGGGCAGATATTTTAAGGAGCTATAGCAGTTTGTCCGAACAACATTCATGTTGCATTTATTGCGTTCAATACGTGGCTGGACACCATAATGAGCGACTGCCATTTCTTTCGCAATGTTTTCTCCCAAGCAGTGACTTTCATACGAATGCGACAACAGTAAAATGAAACGCTGAATTTGTTCAGTAACCACAAGGATTATGATAGTACATTCTTTTTCACTGATATGTGACACAACTTGCCAAAGAAAGCACACAATGTTTTCTTGTGGGCCGAAGTATGTTGTGGTACTTCACAATCGTGTATGTCTCTATTTATTGTTATTTCGCTATGTACAGCGCACACTAACGGGGACAAAATTAACGGAGACAAAATTAACGGGGACAAAATTAACGGGGACGAAATTGACGGGGACAAAATTGACGGGGACAAAATTGACGGGGACAAAATTGACGGGGACAAAATTGACGGGGACAAAATTGACGGGGACAAAATTGACGGGGACGAAATTGACGGGGATGAAATTGACGGGGATGAAATTGACGGGGACGAAATTGACGGGGACAAAATTGACGGGGACAAAATTGACGGGGACAAAATTGACGGGGACAAAATTGACGGGGACAAAATTGACGGGGACAAAGTTGACGGGGACGAAATTGACGGGGACGAAATTGACGGGGACGAAATTGACGGGGACGAAATTGACGGGGACGAAATTGACGGGGACGAAATTGACGGGGACGAAATTGACGGGGACAAAATTGACGGGGACAAAATTGACGGGGACAAAATTGACGGGGACAAAATTGACGGGGACGTTTAGCTGCGGCACCAAAGGCGTATTTATATAAAAACGTTGTGAGGCCAGAAGGTGGGTAAGATTTCCAACGCAGCTCGACGAGTGTCCCGTTCTGATCTCGTCGAAAACCTCCGAGCCGCCACCAGAGGCACCGGCAACAGTCACCAACGCCACGCGCGTTCGGTGCGAACGCGGGCAAAACGCCGACGGCGTCGACAATAGGTCTGCGCGTTGCTGGTGCTGCTGCATGTCCAAGTTTACATAGCTCATAAAACTACTATCCTTACTCCATATAGCTCTCTACTAATTTGCTATCGCAATTGATGCTTCGCCTTTCGGGTGAAACTGCGACATTTTTTGTATTACCAACACTGTTCGCATGAGCATCTGGCGACACTCTTTCAGACGCATCTCTTGCAACTGGAGCCAACTTTGACTCCAGGCACATAGACCGTTGTTGGTGATTTCAAGTCTTAATCTGAAGCGTTCTGAAAACATTCAAGACCCACGCGTTATAAGAGCACGGCCGCTGGATAAAAAAAAGGTGTCCAGCGGCCGTGTAAGAGGCATGGATGTGATAATCTGCATAATAAAATTAGCTTGAAGAATGTTGTAGGTGTTGAATTAGAGAGCGTTTTATGAGCGAGAACCTTTAAGGCGTAGAATGACAAAGTTTGTGTAAGATCAATGTACCCGCAACTTAAATATGCTGGATTAACTGGAGTTGCGGTGTCGAATGAAAGCAGTTTAACCAACTGCTTTCATTCGACAGTTTAACTAGCGAAACGTCGGCGATTCGCAGAAGATCCGGAGTTACAAGCCTGCGAAACCGAGCACAAGCGTTTGAGCGTCTAGAAGCGTCCAGATGCTTGACCGGGTGTTCGTTGCTCCTTGGGCTGTCGATGATTCCGGGGTGATCTTGCGCAAAACGTGGCCGAGTCTTGAAGCATAACCTCGCAAAAGCTTGGCCGAACCGAGGTAAAGCTAGGTGCGGTCGCCAGCTTCGCCGTTTGCCCAGTCTTCGCACCACTAGTGTGTAGCTGCCCCTAACTTTTCTTGGGTGGGTGCCATTAAAAACTGAGAGAAAGGGTCTTCTGCAGTCTCTTTCATGCACGTCTAAAGATGTCAATTGCCTCATGTTGATTTGTTAGCAGTTTACGTTTTTGTTTCAGTTTTGCAAAACGCAAGGGCTCTTGCTACTGCCGACAAACCTAGCACACTGAAGATTTCAGCTTCCCGCTAAGCGCGTACGTCGTAAATGGCGTAAGGAAACTAATAACACATGTAGCCCACAACACTTATAGTCAAACGCCACCGCATACCGGGGCTGATCAGATATTCATGAGATATATTGTGTGGAAAGGGCGGAGAACATGTGGTCCGAATTAGGCACTATATTATAAGCCGATCCAAGACTTTGTGACATCACCGTGCACCTGCGCGGTCGATAGAGGTTAGAAAAAAATGTCGCAGTTTCACCCGAAAAGCGAAGCATCAATTGCGATAGCAAATTAGTAGATAGCTATACGGAGTAAGGATAGTAGTTTTATCAGTGGTATAAACTTGGACATGCAGCAGCACCAGCAACCTGCAGAACGGTTGTCGAGCCGTTTTGCCCGCGTTCGCGCTGAACGCGCGCGGCGTTGGTGACTGTTGCCGGTGCCTCTGGGGGCGGCTCGGAGGTTTTCGACGAGAGCAGAACGGGACATTCGTCGAGCAGCGTAGGAAGTCTTTACCACCTTCTCGCCTCGCAACGTTCGTATATAAATATGCATTTGGTGCCGCAGCTAAACGTCGCCTCCCTCCCATCCCCCCACGGCCTTTCGCGCGATGAAGTCGCGTTTGCTCTCTCTCTCTCTCTCTCTCTATATATATATATATATATATATATATATATATATATATATATATAGTTGTAAAACACAAATACCCCAGAAAGTGGATGGGAAAACGGCTCCGCGGTAGCTCAATGGTGAGAGCATCGCACGCGTAATGCGAAGACATGGGTTCGTCCTCCACCTGCGGACAGTTGTTTCATCCATTTTCATTTCCATTTATCATTTCTTTAATTCAATCATTAAGTACAAGTAATTTCCCCTAAGTTGTCCTTGGTGTTCATGTTTGTCGGATTCGTATGACATGATTAATAAAAATCGGGTCCCTCGGGTCCCTTTCTTCTCGTTCTATATATATATATATATATATATATATATATAGGAAAATCAGAAGCACAACTTCGCGGTTATCTTAGGTTCATTATTTACCCAACAGTTTCGGTCGGTGGACCGACCTTTTCCGACCGAAACTATTAGATAAATAATAAACCTAAGATAACCGCGAAGTTGTGCTTCTGATTATCCTAAATACGCATGGCCCATTGAAAAATCCAGTTACTTACTGCTATATATATATATATATATATATATATATATATATATATATCTGCAGCACAACTTCGCGGTTATCTTAGGTTTATTTAACCGACAGTTTTGGTCGGTGGACCGACCTTTTTCAGCAGCACCAGCAACGCGCAGAACGGTTGTCGACGCCGTCGCCCTTGAAAAAGGTCGGTCCACCGACCGAAACTGTTGGGTAAATAAACCTTAGATAACCGCGAATGTGTGCTTCTGATTTTGCTAAATGCGCTTGGCAATATATATATATATATATATATATATATATATATATATATATATATATATATATATATATATATATGGTTATTGTAAAGGGGGAAAGACGCTTAATTCTGGAGCCCTTCAGGGAGCCCGACGCAGAACGCGCGTTTGCTCTCCGCCGTGCGTTCGCTCCCCGTGAAAGCGCGATTTCACTCGCACTTACAGCATATGGTGCACGACGACGGTTTCATCGCCGTTTGACGTCATACGGAACCTCACGGCGGCGCCGACGGCAAAAATTCGCTTCGAGTGCCCATATAATTGCTATCGCAATAAAAGAAACGTATACGAAAGTGCGGGAGGGATGCTAAAGCTTCGATTGAACTCTTTCCTTGCCGGGTCTATGAAAATCGATCAAATTGAACGCTAGTTTTTCGACATGTTCGCACATATTGCCCCGGGAAATATTACACAAGTAACGCTACGGAGCGTGTGAAATGACGACTGCACTTAACTATAGCTCCGATTTGACAATTTCCGGTCCATTGAATGCGATTGCGTATCAACAGGCCGTCGAAGGTAGCGTCGAAACTAGCGTTCAGTGCTACTTGCACGTGCACAAACAAACAACGAAAAAATTGTGCTTTGAGTAATTCGGCGACATAATTTTTTCGTGACAGCAGCGGCGAAGGAACAGAAGTTTAGTCCGGTTGACCAATTTTCTCATCCGACATCTATGCTGTTCGAACGCTGTCTCAACCATCAGTGCATGCTTAGAAGTGTATGTTGGTTTGAAAATTGTGCGCAACAAGTGCCAAGTGCAACTTTATTTTTTCTCCCGTGAGCTGCTTTTACCCATGAGCATTTCGTTAGCCTATGTACAGCTTATTACGGGCAATCCTCTTCGTCGTGCGGAGTTGTCACTCACGCTAGAGCGTGAATTTAATTTCAAACCGGGATTTGGTAGAAGCTTTGCTAGCAGCCTAATCCCGTGCTGTTGGAATACTGACTCTGCAAATGCCCTTATTCATTACTGTACGATACTGTGCAACGCTGTACTTTAGTGTATAGTGCTGCATAAGCACTGTACACACAATCTGAGAGCTCCAACGCCAGTCCTAGGCGCACGACTAAGCGTGCCCAAAAATGCGAACTGCACATGCCGTTTGCAGCGTTCTCTCTATGATCACGTGACTCGCTCACCATAGTTTATTCCTTTAGCAACACTGTCGCCGTATAATACCTTTTTGAACGACATGTCCCACCGCAATTTCTTACGCTGTGCTCGTCTCCTCTCGCCATCCAGCGCCATTCTTCGTAGCAGGTGACGTCGTACCAAAATGCAACTGATTAACATCTAGACGACATCATCGGGAACAACTCTTTTTTTCCAGATTGCTATCTTCATTCCAGCTTTTATTTCGAAGCGAAAAGAACGAACCAGTACATCGAAACATTGTGCTACTCTAATCTGTTTGGGGACGCGGCACACGTCTCTTGCACAGATGCCAGGAGTCCGGTAACGCTTTTCTTTTTTTTTTTTCAATTCCTCCACCAGCAGCGCAGGTGCTTTTGTCAGAACTAATCCCAGATGCCGTATTTTATCACCCCGTTCTGTTATTCCTTAAAAGGGAACGCGCAGAGCCTCCACCGACTACTTATTTATGGTAGCCGCGTAACACGGTGGCAGTCATTAATTGGCGTTTGAGATGCCTACCGCGTCGTGTCCACCAGCGTAATAGCTGATACCACAAAAAACAAGTTGTATGCTCGAGGAAACGAGGCAGGCTTTACGATGCTGCGGGGCAAATATTCAATTTTATAGGATGATTCGTCGCAGCTGCTGCTGCGCGCTCATCGGACAATTTGTATTACATTTAAGTCCGATAACTCAGGCCTAATGTACGGTATTTAACAAATGAGACGAGATAACTCGAGCAAGTGACCTCGGCCACCCACGGCAGATCTGTGAGACGTGCTTGTCTTCCTGGAAGTGATTGAGAATATGTTAAGCACACGATAACTCCAGCACCCCTTACCTTGAACTAGAGTTGGAAAAGCAAAGTTGCAGGCGTACGAACATGCTACACGAGGTGCCACGCTCGAGTCATCAACGTTTCGTTGTATTACTTACGTGTAGAAAGGAGGCAGGTGTGTTACTACGGGCGAAAGTTGTCATTCCTTACAAAAATGTAAAGGATAATTCCATCGCTCTTCTAACGAGTTTATCGACTGCTATAGAAACTCATCAAAAAGTTTAGAGATTGTCAATAGGTTTTGCAATGGCGTGCTGTCCGTTGCGTACCAGCTATTTCTCGACTGAAGGGGCAAACCGCAAGCAATCTGTCTCTCTAATATTAGAGAGAGAGAGATTGTTTGCGGTTTGCCCTCTATATACGAGAGAAAGTCAAAAAAGTAAAGTCTCGCACACTAGGGTTTGGTAACACTGCAAGTATCCATCGCTCAATTAGTGTCGTCTGGAACACTTGTATGGAACGTGTCACTCTTATTCCCGTGTCTGTCGTTAGAGTGCAGCAGACCGTTAAGCATGGCACCTAAATTGTCGATCTGCACCAAATAGTAAAGCCCTAACCGCATTCACGCGATTTTGTACGCGACGGCGACGAGCGACGGCTTCGAGCGGCCAAACGGGCCGTCGCGCGAACAGTTCGCTCGGTCTTTTCGCTCAATCGCTAGGTTCTAGAAATCTAGAATTTGTCGCTCGTCGCCCGGAAGTGCTATGAGCGATTAGCCAATAGCGCGAAGCCGGAACTGGATATACATCAGTCAAGCACTACTGATTGTCGCACGGAACGAGCAAACGACTAGATTTTGATACGTGCAAGGATAATAACCTAATGCAAGACCTTTAGAAATATTTATGCTGCTCTTTACACTAAAACACATCAACTTAAATTAATAAAGCAAGCGTCACGCCAGTTTCGGCGAGTATTTGCTGCCCTCATACCTGCAACACCGGGGAGACGTCGCTCAAAGTCGTCGCTCGCTCGTCGCTCGCATGCGGTACGACTTGCAGGCGACGTGCGTCCGCGACAGCCATCTCCATCGCGTCGCGTGTCGCGTGTCGCGGTCGCGCGCAAGATCGCGTGAATGCGGTTTATACTTAAACGAGGGCTGTGATTTCACTTTTTGTTTGCGGAAGGTGTGAAACCTACGGAACTTATTCGTCGAATGCAAGCGCAGTATGGTGACAATTGTTTATCGCGAAGCAAGATCTACGAATGTATGGAGCGTTTTAAACAGGGAAGAACTTCTTTATGTGACGAGGAAAGCACATAAAAAAATGCACCTTTGTTACAGACATTCCTAATTGAACAAAACATTCTACTTGGTGTTTGTCTATGGCACAAATGTATCGCTAGTTAAGGTAATAGTATTGTCGAGGTTATATGCAACGAAGTACAATCAACATAAATGACTTGCAATATAGACAAAAAAAAAAGACAGCAGATGCGTGCGACCTTGGAGAATTACAACCAAATTTCCTGCGACGCTGTTGCTTTTGAACATTTCCAATAAAACTTTGTTTCCTGTAATTATATATCACATAGTTAAAGAAGTTGCCCGTATATAATTGTCCCGCTTGAAAACTTGCCCGCATGTAATGATTTTGAGTTTCATGGCGTACCACCAATTTTTATTAAATTTGGTCTTGGTGGAGTTTATAGTTCTGTCAGGGCAGTGGGCTCAATGCTTCCCCGCAATGTCCGCAAAATTTGACCTCAGTTGTAGTTGTAACTATGACAGCGCAGCCGTCCATTCTATTGGCAGAGGCGAATTTAACGCACTCATTTGGAGCATTGCCTACATATTGCCCATACCATGCCCCTAATTTTCCCCAGATATAAACAAGATGCCATGTTTAGTTCACCGCGGACACCAGAGGAACAAACTACGCATCTTGTATGATGCATGAAAACACGTGGAAAAACGAGGGTTTACTAATTATATGCAACACATCCATTTATACCAGGAAAGTGAAAGTTTCAGAACGCATTGCGCTTAAAATTCTCCCTGTTTCCAGAGAACTTCAAGTCCGTACATCGTGGAATTTTTTTGCGAGTATGGGAAACATTCCTACCCTAGAACACTTCAATGAGTAACTTTCTACTAAGCTGAAATGAACCTACACAGAGTAAACATTTATCGCTCGTCACTAGAACATTGCTTCGTAGTGGGAATAAATATAAACACCTGTGACACGCATAGTTTACCCAGGATACCGTGTGGATACCCCCCCCCCCCCCCCGGCGTAGATATGCCTATGCGTGCTGTGCTTTCGCCGTTTTCTTGGTTTCGAGCTTTGACACACGCACACACGCACACACGCGCGCAGAGAGATTTTCAACGTGTTCGTTTTCCGCACTTTAATTGTCATGCCTTCACATTCAGTTTCTCGTTATGACACGCCCTTGTGGTGGAGTGGCTATGGCGTGCGGCTGCTGTGGGCACGAGATCCTGTGTTCGATTTCTGTTAGCGGTGGTCGCATGCCACTGGGAAGGAATACAAAACAGTTGTTTGCCATGTTTTGCGTGTACGTTAGAGAACCTTCAGCGGAACAAAAGAAATATTCAAGAACCTTTAACTGCGACGTCCCTCAAACCAGCTGTGTTAAAAATCATGATTCTTCCGCTGTGTTTAAATCATGACAGCTTTTGTGAATCCGCCATAAGTTCGCCATAACTTATTCTAATAAGGAGAAGAGCTCTATAAAAATTTCAATCCAGCATTTACGATATATATATATATATATATATATATATATATATATAATGTGTGCGTGTTGGATTTGCGTTCTATATTTATTTTTACAATGTAGTTCACTGCCTATAGTGGCGTTCGAGACACATGAAATATCGTTCAATTCTAATTAAAGTACAACTATTGTACATAAAATCACTAGCACACACGAACACCACATAACTGGAGAACTTGAGACCAGGCGGCTCCTGGATTACAACACTAAACAGGTTCACTTGAACTTTCTGTTCTCGATATTTCTTGTGTTTAACGTCGCAAAGCAGCACTGGCTGGCTATGAGAGATGCCGAGCAAAAGGCTGACCATTAATGTCCAAGATCTCGTTCTTTAACATGCGCCGAAAAAAGTGGTACCTTTTTAACTTCTCACCCCGGGTTGCCACGCGGCCTAATGTGCCAATGGAAATTATATGTAAGCATGGACGGCCGTTCATGCAGATACCGGAACAATTACTTCTAAAGTGCGTTGTAAAGTGTCGCTCGAGGTAACGCAGTAACTCTAGCGTAAGTCTAGGTACTTAGTTCTCCTTACTCTAGTGACTTAGTTACTCTAATTACCCTAGATACTCAAGCGTAACTCTAGTTACTCAGTTGCTCTAGTTACTTTAGCTACTCTACTTACTTAGTACCTCTAGTAACTCTAGTTACTCTATAGACTCGAGCCTGTATAGTAACTCTACAAACCGCGAGTCGAACCCAGCACCTCACGTTCAGCGGCAGAACACGCCGCTCTCCCGCATTCAAAGCTGCGTCAGAGTATCGCGCGTCTGGTCAGTAATCACCTTCGCTCGTCAGGGCATCACCTGGCTGCCGCCGGTACAAGTTACACGCCCGCTCGCAACTCACGGCGTTCGTTTCCAGGTGGTGGGAACGTCGTGCGCGGCCCGTTCACCAGATGGCGCTCGCCGAGCTAGCGACGAGGCCGCGCTGCGTATTGCGCGCCGCTCCACGAGCTGCGGTCCGCTCCCGGTCGGGGTGCCGCGAAAAGGGGGAGTAGTACAGCGGTGGCGGAGGTAAAGACCGTAGAATAAACGAAACGAACAGAAAAATAATCGCACGCGAAGTGGCTGGCAGCCGGGCGACGCACCTGACAGCCAGGTGCGGCGCCGGACAGCCGCCGCCTTCGCAGGTGCCACACAGCACGTGCAACGCGCAGCACGCACTACGTAAATGCAGGCCCGGCCGCGACGGCGCAGAAATTGGACACGCAGTTTCCCAGGCTGCGCACCGCCGTAGAATTCGCATCTGCGAACGACGCGTCCGCACGCGTCGCCGCAACAGCCATGAGTGGACCCTTTGAAAAACCGAAAGCTTTTCTTCGCGAACGCTCCCTGACCTTCCTGATCGTGGCTGCAGTATGCTGCTGTCTTGGCCGAATAGCTCATATTCTAGAAGTTTAATTACGTGGCCCGATGCTGGGATGGAGCCTTGGGATGGAGCCTCAGCTCTGTTCGATTCAAGCCGATGCTCTATTAGGCCACAAATCTCGTGGATACGTCTATCGTGCAAACGTCCAATCAAATTAATGAGATGATTGCCGCGCGTGTCACACTGATTAGTACGGGCGCGCGAGAGCGCATGCGCGAGCTCCAGTTTTCTTTGCGCCAATGAAATGGGCAAATTTAAAACGTTTGATTACCCGCTTCCTGAAAGCTTGGCTTCACTTAGATTCCAAGATGTACATTGGACCTGCATAGCGTTATCTCAATGCATAAGTCACGTTTCATAGATAATTAACTGCAAGTGATTTTGTCACAGAAATTGGTTCCGCTGCGGTGCGTGGGAAGTTGATTTTCTTTGTAATCATCTGGTGTGGATTCATCCACTAATCGCGTTGGAAGTCGTTTAGTTGCGTTTTTTTTTGTTCGGTCGCATAGCGAGCCAGCCTCGCAATGTTTACTTGAAGTACTTGAAAAATTTCATCCCCGTAAATTCACTTATTGGCCTATTTGACACATCATAAAAAATTACACTAGTTTTGTGCATATGTGTACCCAACTCTACATGGTAATTGCTAAGTAACACTCACAATTTTTTGTATTCTTAGTGCTTATTTCGGTTTCTGATGTTCACAAGTGAATAACAGCAATCATTAGCGAAAGGATGCCAATTAGGAATTTGAAAAGTTCAGTTTGTGAAGTTCTCGAAAACGATCCAACAAAATAACACAGGTGGAATAGCGCCGACTTTAACCTCTGATTTTGTGGTGGAAAATGGGCTCTCAGCATGTTAATATACGTATCAAGAAATGAGTAAGAAGTTAGGAGGACGAAGTTTCGACAAGTCTAGGAGGGAGAGCGGACAATTATCCAGGAAACGCGCAGAGGAAGGCTAAACACTCTCATCATTTTATGCTGCATGAACAAGCGGCGATCCTGAACATTAAACCAAATTTCACTAGCATTCTGAGTGTGGAAGTCTACGTCTTCATTGCAAACGTGATGAAATATCGGTACACGGTTCTTTACCATCAGTGTAGTCTGTCTGTAAATGCCATTTGACGGCATGTTTTAATGCGACAGGATTATATACTTTCCCCATTTACCGAAAATGCGGAGCCGGCGTGACCAAAACATAGTACCAAAAATGGCCGACTGCGCAAAGAGTAAAAACACGGCAAGAAATTCTCGGATTGGCGTCAAATTTCTTGCTGTTTTACACAACCCGGCATCGTGTCTTCCCTATATGCTAAAGTACATTTGACGGCGCGCGAGTCACTGTCGTCATCGTCTTCTATCACGCGCTAACGATCCTTTGATACGAAATGACTACGCTGCGCTCCGCTTGGCCATTTCTTGGCCAATCCCCCATAGTGTGTAGGAGCCACATTCGTGACAGGAAACAACAACACTCTTGACGCTAAATCATGGGTGTATAAAATGAGGTGTACCAATGCCATCACGTCTCAGACGGAATGCCGTGCAAGTTTACCACGTGCACGATGACATGCGGATGAATACCTAAGTGAAAAAATTTCGCCAAAGCAAATTAGGTGTCTGTGCCGAATTTTTACTTTTTATCGACTCAATCCACCAATGTGATCGAATATTTAGGTAATTGTGACAATATAATGACCACAGTAGAAATCCGACTACTCTGCGCAACAATAATAAATTAGCATTCCTGCAGGGTGTCTTTCACTTTCAGTTAAACGATCTCAAGTGAGCCTGTCTGTAAAACCAATTTTATTGTTATTGGAACAATGGAGCTAGTTGCGCTTACGCAGAGTTGTTTCACAGTATGACTGATAGTAACGATGACGCTTAGAAATATCGCGCTGCTCACGCAATTTTTAAGTGCAGAGTCACACCACCGAAAATGCTCATTTCAACACCTTCACTGAAATTAAAAAAAAAAAAAAATGACGCCTTCACTGCGACGTCCCTCATAGAGGTCAGTGTGCAACTCCGGATGTTAAGAAACTTCACAATTTCATCTAGCTAGCTGTCCGTCAGCGCGGCTCGTTCTTGATATTTCTCTCTCGTCTGTGTTGGTGTTGTGTCGATCGCTTCAAAGGCTATATGCAAAGCAATTTACGCCGGCAAATAGAGGGCTCGAATGCTCGCAGCCCGACTGTGCTGTAGTTACGGAATGAGAGATGTCACGGATTAAGTACACAGCGGTCAGCGGTCCGCGTTGCTGGCAGGTGCTGGACGCAGGGGAGGGGGGGGGGGGGGGATAAGGAGCCCAAAACGAGGTTTTTCCTCGCTCGCGGTAGGTCGACAGCTGGCAACCCCGTGGGAAGCGGACCTCAAGCGCCAGAATGCGACTACCGCTACCCACTTGGTGTTAGCTGTCTGTCCCCGGAGCGAAAGCAGATGGCGGCTTGAGGGGAACGGAACGAGAGATACGGCGAGCGAGCGACAGACAGTGTGCGTGTCGGCATCCGTGGCATGCGTCGCTGTCCGGGACGGATCACGGTCAAGGCGCCTCTGACGCATGCTGGAGACTGCTGCGATTTGGTTTCTTGGCTTCTTGTTTGCTTTTGTTTTTCTACATGTTTCCTCCTCCTTGTCTCTGGTTTGCACTGCCTCGCAATGATGCTTTTTGTTTGCTTTCCGGACGATATTGTTTGGACCTACGTTGGGCGTCCGTGCGTCGGTACGAGGTGGCCCAGCTTCTGCATACGGATTTGTATCGCGCGGACTGTAGTTTGCTTGCCCAACTGTATCTCGTCAATAGAGATTTAGCATAGATGGCACATGTTACAGCGTATACATGCACTGAGATCGAAATAAAAGAATCTGTGGTGATGATGATGATGATGATGATGATGATTTATTGGCATCCCCTTTGAAACGGGGCGGCGACAAATAGTCACCTAGCCTGCTTGATTTAATCAGGTATACTATACATGTTCTTTATCTAGCATTTTTGTGTACCTCTCATTATTATTTTTCCTTTTCAAAAATTCACCTTGTGCCGCTGCCTATGATTTTAAGAGATCAGGTCGTATCCATCTTTTCCCTGCTTTTTTTCCACCAGTACTCCAATCTTCTCTTGCTGATCTCTACGGCTGATCTGTTTATGTTTCCTTCCACGTTGAAACCAAGCGCTTCTGGGAGTTGCACGTTACCTACGGTTCTCGTTGGGTGGATCCCGTCGCATTCCATCAGGATGTGCTGAGTGGTTTCTGGATCTTTACTGCAGCATGCACATGTCTCATCTAGTTCCGAATATTTATTCCGATATGTTTTCGTCCCTAGGCAACCGGCTCGAGCCTCAAATAGCAAGGCACTGCCCTTTGTGTTATCGTACAGATTTTACCTTCTAATTTCTTTCTTCTCATTCTTGTAAATCTCCATTGTCCTTTTTGTTTCCATTCTTTGCATCCAATTCACGGTCTCTATTTCTCTCACTTTCTTTCTGATGACTCCTGGTTGTCTATTTGCAGTTTCGATTATCCTGTACTTGGTTGCCAACTTCCTTGACCTCTTCCTCCATTCTGTGTCTACGCTTTTCATGTAGAGATACTTGTGCACTTTAGCCGCCCATTTATTTTCATCCATGTTCCTGAGCCTTTCTTCAAAACTAATTTTGCTCTGTGCTTCTCTGACTTCAAAAGAGGCCCAACCCATGTCACCCTGCACTGCCTCATTTGTGGTATTACCGTGGGCTCCCAAAGCCAACCGGCCAACTGATCTTTGGTTAACTTCCGAACCCGCCAATATATCCAATTTAAGCATATGATGGCATTTGCGAATATTAGCGCTGGCACCATTACTCCTTTCCTGTACACGCAAGCAGCAGTGCCACTAGCGGCACCTTGCTCAACTAATGCACGGAAATCGTTTACTGATAAATGACAAAGTTATTCCACATTATCAGTTTACGTAAATGTGTAAAAAAAGCGAAAAGTTCTCATAAGTATGCTGTGATTATTTTTTGAAAGTGACAGCGGGCAAGTAAAATTAGGGTTCTAGCGTGTTATTACTTCTCAGAGTGTCAATAAAATTCGCCACTAGCGCTTTTGCTGTGTGGATGCGACTTCCAGTATTCAAGCATACATCTGCGCCTTGCTAAAGCAGTAGAATGTATTCAGTTTAGAGCACGTACAGCCGACCAAATCTATAGCTAGCTCACGCGAGAGCTACCCTTTTTTTTTCTTGCTTTCCAGAGCGTCAAGATGGAACGAGCTGGCGAAACGGCGAATGTTAAGCGCAACTTCACAAAACTTGTGCAACTGTTAGGCTGTCGCAGCTGCCGACGTACTGAAAGTCGGTGCTCTTGCGAGCCAGCTAAAGGTCTGGCCAGCATAGAAGAACGCACTTGCGCTCTTCTATGTCAGATGTTTCGACGATATTGTTACAACCCTCTACTCGCTTTCCTGCATTATGTTACGTGTCTCTTGACTGATGTGGTTAATCATGGTGGGTGTTCAGTTTCAGACTACAAAAGAAGTGTCTCGTGTGTCTGCTGGCGAACGTTGTTTTTAGCCTGCTCTGTGAAGGAGGCGGGGTCGTGACGTGAGAAAACTTCCGGGCCGAATATTTCCAGAGCACCAGTTTGCCAAGAAATAAGGTTTTTTTCCCTGCAGTTCAATTGTGACAGGTTCTTCACGGGCTCAAACATAAGCAACAGGCCCCCTTTTGTTGAGCTTGTGTACGTAGCTTTCTTGCGCATTTCGGAGTGAAATTAATTTGTATCTATATGAAACTGCCATTTCTGAATGCATTTCAGAGTAAATCCATACCTGTGTACCGAAATTGCTGCCAGCTAGAGGGTTCTGGATATTTGCAGGATCTTGCAACTTAGTAGTCACCTTGCCCGCTAAGCTTTACAAGTTGTTCCAGAGGATGAAACTGGAAGTCCTTTGGCGACCTCTGGATTAAATGATTAAAATAGTGGTTCAAAATGCCTTCTGAACAGGAATAGCACCGGAGTAACAGAAGCGTGACAATGTTGGAGAAGCCACGATCCGGAAGTCCATGGCCAGCGGCAACCAACCTAGACTAGAGCGCTGCCCGTTGTTGTCAGTCAAGAAGTAATGTCACTGAGATTGCATTCTATGGGGTCTCATGAGCCGCGTTTACACGAAAGTGCCAGTAACGTATCGCAATTTTCCAGCACATGACTGGTAAGACTGTGCGACAGCGTTTCTTATGTGGCGCCTTCACTTTTGTCCGAAACAAGCCGGAGGCTTTACCCGGCGAGTGTGTTTCCCTGTTGAGTAGAGGAGCGCACACGCCGGCATCTGTCTCACTAATGCGGCGCACATTAGCTCTGGCGTATCGCATCGAGGGAGAGAGAGAGAGAGACAAAACTTCACTTTGATGAGGCACGGAGAAGCGTCGATCTCCGTGGTGGGTGGAGCCTTCAGTCCAGGGCCCCAGCGGCGGTGGCAGCACTTTCGGCTCTGGCGATAAGCTTTCGCTGATCCTCCAGTGCCCAGCTGGTCAGCACCATCTCCCACTGCTCGTGCGTTGCGTTTCGACTTGGGGAGTTATTGGCGATATTTTGGCATGCCTATGTGGTGTGGTAGAGGGTAGCTCGCTCTGTACAGAAAGGACAAAGGGGCTGATAAAGGGTGGGGTACATCGCGTGAAGGAGCGTGAGGTGAGGATAGGTGTTGGTCTGGAGTTGCCTCCAGGTCGTGGCTTCAGCTCTGGTGAGGGATGGGTGGGGTGGCGGCATCGTTCTTCTCGAAAGGCGGTAGTGCTGCAGTATATCGTAGTAAGTTTGTAGTGTGTCTGGACTTGGGTCTTCTGGCGTCTCTTGCAGTGCCCGGTTGCAGTGACCTCGGGCTATCGTGCTGTGCACGATGGTTTCCGCTGACGCATTCATGTCCCGGTGTCCAAATTATCGTGGTGCGGGGTATTTGAGGGTGTTCTTCGGACTTGTCCACCCGGCTAGCCTGGCTCTACGCAGACGCAACAGTTTCCACACTTGCCCATTGGGCACCGCATGAAAGGCACTCGACATTGACAAGCACACGGAATCAACGAGACGTGAGCGCTTGACATCGCGAGCTTGTCAATTTCGTGCTGCCTGCTACGATGACATCGTACCTTGCAACTAGCAGGATCGATTGGGCCATTGGGCAGCGCGTACGCGCCTTGCGAATTACCCCATTCAACGACAGCCCCACGATCATCGCGTGGCTCAAAACATGTTATCCGCGTTTACATGTGCATGCGACAATAGAGCGTCGCATTTCATAGCGCTAAGCAGTAATAATATACGAAAGCGTGCACAAGTTGCGCATCTCCCTTTGTACGAAACAAGCGCAACCTGTGGCAGCCGTCTCACTTTTCGCATGCACATGTAAACGCGGATAACATGTTTTGAGCCACGCGATGATCGTGGGGCTGTTGGTGAATGGGGTATTCGCAAGGCGCGTACGCGCTCTCCAATGGCCCAATCGATCCTGCTAGTTGCAAGGTACGATGTCATCGTAGCAGGCAGCACGAAATTGACAAGCTCGCCATGTCAAGCGCTCACGTCTCGTTGATTCCGTGTGCTTGTCAATGTCGAGTGCCTTTCATGCGGTGCCCAATGGGCAAGTGTGGAAACTGTTGCCTCTGCGTAGAGCCAGGCTAGCCGGGTGGACAAGTCCGAAGAACACACTGGTTCGCCAGTTCCTGAAGTCCTGCAATATCGGACGAATGTTGTGCACGCTCCAGGATTTCGACAGCACTCAAGTCACGCGCAGCCTGTTTCCGATGGCATACACCTTCTACACGAAAATGGAAGTTGCGGCTTACAGCTCTTGTTGCACTTCACTTTGTATTTCACATGTGTGAGTCTAAACGCGATTTCATTTTAGCACTTGCGATGCGAGTTACCTTAAAATGTATTTCAGTCATGTATAAAATGTGTGAGGTAAATACGCACTAATGTAGGTGGTTTCACAAGGCGTAATTTGCTTGCATTTGCACGTGTTTAGTCGCGTGTCCTGCAAGTGTGTGGTTACGTGCGTTTGAGTTTGCGAGCAAGGGTAACTTGCCACCCTTCCCACCATATCCCTCGCAGAAAACACCGTGCCAATGAACAGTGACATGGCCTTATAAACCAGCTGTGCAGAACGGGCAGGCAGCACTGCTCCTAGAGAACAACAGACACTTGGCGCCGATAATAATACACATCTACTGTTTCAACGTCGTTCCGAACTGCTTTAAAAGCACTAGTGTTCTTTTCAAAACAAAAGGGAATGATCGAAAAACTATAGTGTATGCGAACTGATGTGTTGCTTTTTTCGTATTCTCTTGTTTGCTCACCTTTCCTGCCATGATCCCATCCCCCTGTGCACAGTAGCCAACTGGACACTTAACCTGCTTAGCTTCTCTGCTTTTCACGTCTTGTTTTTTTTTTCTCTCTCTCTCTACTGCTTCAATATCATGAAGGGACATGATGTCGTTTTCCAGAGGCTGCCTTCGCTGCTGAGCTTTCAGTAATAACAGCGCTGACGAAATTCATTCTAAAACACGAATACTGCCAAATAGTATCTCTTTGTGTTTCGGAACGCCGTGCTGGTTTTAGCAAACATTCTCGACAATATCAATCAGTCGGTTGTTAAACGGGATGCATCACTAGGGTTTCAGTTGCCAGCACGCATACCACAAGGCGACGTCAAAATGATATGGCGCCCATGGCTACGGCCAAGATTTCTAATTACTGTGTCTTCCCCATTGGAATGGCTGCTGGCTGCCCCACGCCTACAAAAAATAAATGTAAAATAATCGGGTACTTCCATTCTTACTACAGGAAATTTCTTTACACGAAGAAATGAGACATTCTTTGATTTTAAATTTACTCTGATAAAAAAATCAACTATGCCATAACAATAGACAGTTTTATTTTAACGTTAGCGTAACACCGGGGTTAAGGGAAATAGCGTTACCGTTCCGCAAACGAACTTTGCAGAAAGAGAGTTTTAGTATAGCATGATGGCGTAGTTTACGTGCGGGACGCTTTTCCATTACGCTTTGAATTTCGCATACATAGGGCACCTAAGCCTATGTGTGTGTGCGTCCGGAAAGTGCGAGAGGCAGCGCAATGGAAGCCAGGAGCGCGTTGTATATTTACTTGCCATGTCCGCCGATCTGCAGCGAAACAGACAAGCAGTACAAGCGGTCTACCATAGCCTCCGAAATGCTTCGATCTCAGAGGCCATATGCCGTCACCACGCCTATCTCCCGACTTTACCGACAGGTGGCGCTCGCATCTCGGAGAAAATTTCTCTCGTTAGGCTTAGGCGCGTTCGAAACGAGAAGCGATCATGAAAATTCCTCAAGATTAGCCATAACTGTCTCGTCGAAGCGGCATGAGAGTAAGCAAAAGCCGTTTACGCAGTCATTTGCTACGAACGAAGTGAATTCTACAAAAACAACGCCAAATTCAGTTCGAAGCGGGCGTCCGGGACCGCCGCCATGTTTTACGTGAACTACGCAAACACGCTAACACGCTAACGTTAACTCTGAGAAATAGCGTGCGCACGGTAAACGGTAGGGGTCGTTTAGCGCTCTGAGCATGCGCATTTCCATCCCGCTATTCCGGTACGCCCGCTATTCCGGTAAACACGCTAAACTAAAACTGTCTGTGTTTTTCCTCTGTAAAAAGGCGGAAAGTACCAAGAATATGAAATATTGTTTAAACTCAAAAAAAAAAGTGAGAAACGGAAAACAAAAGAAAACAGGTAAGGTGTGGAGAAAAGTGGCATATAGTCTATTTTTCTTACGAAAATATTTTTAATGATGGCTGACTGTTCGATATTTGTACAGACCGCTGAAAACATTCACAGCCATCTTCACCATTCAATGTCAGTGTTGTCAAAATGCGTTAAGGTCACACTGGTCATTCTCGATCACAACTAAACTTGGTCAGAATCCAATTTACCGATCCCAATCAGTTCCCTACCACAGCTCGCGCGACAAAGCCTAGTACAATCATGAAATTCAGTCACAATAGGGCTCGATCGATATCTGAAGGGCCGTGTAGCAGGTGTGAAGATCCAGAGCGCATATGACTTCAACAACTCCCTTATACCCAAGTCGCATGGGACACTTTCGATCGCTATCGAACCCGATCGAGAACACACTTTTCGATCGCGATTGGCTCCTTAGCTCAACCTGTTGAAGGGAGCCACTCTACTTGGCGATGTACTAGCGCTCCCGAAATAAAAATCGTAATGTTCTTAACCTTACGGTCCTAAATGATACAGCTATCGAAGAAATGGAATCGAAGAAATGAAAACTCCCCTCGCAAGCGGAAAAATCTTGTAATCCACAGAACGAAAAGCATAAACATAAAAGGTGATGGGCCCTTTCTGCAGACGTCCTCTCACTCTTGTTCCTTGTGTATGTGTTTGCATATTGATTCTGTTTCAGTACGTGTATGAGCTAATCCCGTCCAGCTACTAGGGGCCACAATAACTGCCGTTTCTATAGTCTTCGAGCAGGAGTAGACTTGCCGCTGTCTTTACATTGCTTTCTACGCTGTATATCTTTTATAACAGACTTCTTCAGCGTTACGAATTATCCACTCTTCACCATTAAAGCTTCTCCAGTCTGCCTCCGTTGAAGCATAGAGTCCGTGTGCATGGCTTCTGTCTGTAATGGCTGGCTATGCATGACGCTAGCCCGCAGGTGCACTCTCAAGTGTGGGAAAAAACGGCAGGTGGAGAAACGATGCGCGGAACCACCCTGCTCCTATGCCCCCTGCCCCGACTCCTGTTTCGCTCCCAGTTATGGTCCCGCTATTGCCGTCATGTACAGCGAAAGTGCTGCAACAGCTGCTGACCGACTTCGCGCGTCGCTGCCGCTAATGAGGAGGTTGGAGAGGCCGTCGTGGGTGACAGGGGGCGCTTTTTACACGCCCTTTAACGGACCGCCCAGTGTGTACTGACCCATAAACGGCGCGAAGCTCAGAATTTTTGGCTTGTGTGTTTTGTACAACAGCGAAAATACAGTCCACGATTTGATTGCAGGGCGCCAAGATGTGTGCCATGTGGCCTTCTTTCTTTCCATATCTTTAGAGCAAAAAAATTTTATTAAGCATCGCCGGCACATGGCCCGTATTTTGGCTTGTTGAGGTGGATAACCTGAACAGGCGGGCATTATTTGCGCAACAAATTGCATTGTCGGGGCGTCCGGCTAATTAAAAAGTACTAAGGAAATATTCGCATTATTCCGTTTAGGGACCTTGTTGCAATAGCGAAATTAAAGTTCAGCAGTAGCACAATAATGTCTACTTCGCACAAATCTTACTGTTAGCGCTATTTCCGCCATATCGGCAATGAAAGTATGCGAAAATGCAATGACCTTACAGCTAGGATCACCTTGAACCACTCGATGCTGGCTTTTGGTAAACTGTCAGCTGGAAAAGAGACGTATTTGTATATCACATTCAAAGGCAAAGGACACGCTGGCAAAGCTAGCTGCTCACGTCATATATATATATATATATATATATATATATATAGTGTTGTCACTGTAGGCACAGGGCTACCAGGAGGCGTGTAGGACATTTGCTGGGTAGTCCCAGCAAATGTCCTACACGCCTCCTGGTAGCCCTGTGCCTACAGTGACAACACCTGTTCACCGGGCCAGCCGAAGAGTCCGAGGATTGCCCCCTGAGCTTGGACCTCTTCCCGAGACTACGTCAGCTGCGCACCAAAGCGGTATGGAAGGCACTACTAGTGCTGCTCACTATACGCTACAGAAAGTGCCAAAAGTCTTCCATGGTTCCATCCTTGAGGATGTCGAAGACTGGTTGGCTCAGTTCGAACGCGTCGCTGATTTCAATGGGTGGACCGATGCGAACAAGCTGAAGAATGTATACTTTAGCCTGGAGGATGGCGCTCGCACCTGGTACGAGAACCGCGAACCCTTCTCGTCGTGGAGCGACTTTTGTCGTCATCTGCGGGCAAGTTACGCCAATGCTGATCGCTGTGAACGCGCCGAGCGGGCCATTCAGTCGCGCATCCAAATGCCCAACGAAAGTGTGATGATGTACGTTGAGGACATGACGCGCCTCTTTCGTCGAGCTGACCCGGACATGGCAGAAGATAGGAAGCTCCGGCACTTAATGCGAGGGGTTAAGGAGCAGCTTTTCGCTGGCCTTGTTCGGAGTCCCCCGACGACTGTGGCCGAGTTCTTAACGGAAGCCACGACAATGGAAAAAGTGCTTCAGCAGCGGTCAGCAGTGTACGACCGGCAAATCAGCGTCGCGTCATCGATGGATCAGATCGGAGCTGCCGGAGGTAGCATCAACATCGACTCCCTCTGCGACCTCATCCGACCAGTGGTACGCGACGAGCTGCAAAGTGGGTCTTGGCGCAATCATCGAGAACCTCGAAGGACGCAACTCTCCCATACCTCGACGCCTTTCTCGCAGTCTCTCGTCCTTCTGCCTTCGAAGAGGTGTCCTGTATAAGAAAAACTCGAACAACAACGGCAAACCCTACCTTCTCGTCATACCTGCTGACATGCGCGACGACATTCTTCTTGCCTGCCATGACGAGCCCACATCTGGTCACTTAGGCTCCTCCCGAACTCTCGCCAGAGTTCAACAGGCGTACCACTGGCCCAAACTATCTACATCTGTAAAGCGCTACGTCAAGAGTTGTCGGGAATGTCAACGCCGCAAATCCCCGCCACTGAAGCCCGCGGGGCTGCTGCAACCGATCGCACCACCCAGGGCACCATTCGATCAAATAGGCATGGATTTACTCGGGCCTTTTCCACTATCATCAGCCGGCAACAAGTGGATCGTAGTCGCCACAGATTACTTAACCAGATACGCCGAGACAAGGGCTCTACCACGCGCTACGGCTGCCGATGTTGCCCAGTTCTTTATAGACCAGATCGTTCTTCGACATGGAGCCCCGTCTTACGTGATCACTGACAGAGGCACAGCTTTCACGGCCCAGCTGATTGACGACGTATTCAAGCTAAGCTACACGAGCCATCGCAAGACCACTGCATATCATCCGCAGACCAACGGGTTGACGGAACGATTGAACAAAACCATCGCCGACATGTTATCCATGTACGCCGATGTACAACACAAGACGTGGGATCAGGTTCTACCGTACGTAACATTTGCGTACAACTCTGCCATCCAGGAGACGACGCGATTCACGCCGTTTCGTCTTGTCTATGGACGTGAGGTTCAGACCATGCTGGATGCGATGCTTCCACACGATTACGACGCGCTGCTCACCCCTGACGCTGAGCAATTTACGCAGTACGCAGAAGAAGCTCGCCAATTGGCACGCCTACACATCACGCAACAGCAGAGTGTAGATGCACGTCGCTACAATCTTCGCCATCGCCAAGTGGAATACCACCCGGGTGATCAAGTTTGGGTGTGGACGCCGGTGCGCCGCCAGGGGTTGTCAGAGAAACTGCTCAGTCGCTACTTTGGACCCTACAAAGTGCTGCGTCGCGTTAGTGACGTGAACTACGAGGTTCTCCCGGATAGTGCCATGTCACCCCAGCGTCGAAGGCAGCACTCGGAGATTGTGCACGTTGTACGACTCAAACCTTATTTCGCGCGATAGTGCGACAGCGTCTCAACTTTATGATGTACTTTATTTTTCTCTCCCTCACCGCCCACTTGTGCTTACTTTATGTTCCTTCCCTTTTTTTTCTTTCCCTCTACCTACGTCGACCAGCGCTAGCATCGGGACGATGCCCGTTTTTTTCACAGGGGGAAAATGCCACGAGGTCTCGAGCTGCGGCGAGCGCGAGCCAGTATTCAGGCAAGGAGAGAAGAAGAAGAGGTTTTTCGTTTTTGGGGTCAGCCATCTTCCTGGCTAGTACTCGTCTCTGCCGGTGCAGGACTTCTTGCTCTGAAGGCCTTCTGTTGCACGTGACAATATATATATATATATATATATATATATATATATATATATATATATATATATGTCACAAACACATAAAGCGAACAGATAAGGACACCGAGGAAAGCCTAGGAGGACTTACTTGTTTCTTCAATTGAAGTGCGGAAATCATAAATAAATGGAAAGTGACCCACCGGGGGGGGGGGGGGGGTCATAGCCAGCCAGTGCTGCTTTGCGACGTAGAGGCGAGCGCCATCTGCTGGTGCTGCAAAGAACACACCAGCACACGCTGCGCGCGCCGTGTGATTATACTAACCCTAGCAGAAAAGCTGGTCGAAAAAAATGGCAATCGCAAAGGCACCGCCATCTTGCTATACCTCTCATTTTGTAACTGTAAACATATTGAAGATATCATGCAAAAACAAGCATTTACACGTAGCACGTAGGTATGGACAATGTCTATACAGTTCAATTCGTATATTATTCAGAAAGATCCGTAGGTTATTTATTAAATATTTATGTAAAATTTAAGGTGGAGAAGGAATCTGTTGACAGGCGCCTGAACTAGATAGCGTCACCCTACCAAGGGAGGCTCGAGATCGCGCGCTCAGTGCGTCTCGTCTGAATGGAATCTCGTCCACTGCGGTTGCACGCCTGCACAGAGTATCAACATTGCGGCGTGCTTGCGGTTACCGATTTCAAAGCATAGGTGCTATGGGGAGCTTTTCCTCTAGAGTTCTTATACTAATTCGATAGCGCGCGCCTCCCGCTGATGCCGCCGCTGCCGCGGCTGCGCCGAGGCGAGCGCCACCTGCTGGTGCTGGAAGGAACCCAGCGGCGGACGCGGCGTGCACCTCCCTAGTTTTTGCCTACGGACACGATAGACTCATTGGGATGTAGAGTAAAAATTATGCAAGTCCGACGCACAACTTTGAATCCACCTAAATCAACGCTACCATGAAGCCTGTTATTAGGGTGCTCTAAATTTTCCCATTTCATTTTTGCGTATCTGGCGTAAAGGAAACTGGCGCGCGCTCCTGAGCTCTCGTGCACCCGTGACAGGCGCGTCGATCATCTCAAAAAGCTAATTGGCGTTGATACGTACACGCGCGGCTTTGACAACCCGACTAGGCGGCGTTGCTGGTTGAATTGCTGAACTGCAAGCAGTTTTAATGTAAACACTACCCTTTGCATGCAGGTAGCATGGGCGCTTGCTTTGTGAAATACCATTGTGCTTAACAAGCGACCAAGAAAAGCAAAAGCAGTTGTGGCCTAATAGAGCATCGGGCTACTGATCGAAGTTGTGTCCCACCAACGGGAACGCATACTTCAATGTTTTCTTTTTCTTTTTGTATTTTTTAAAGTATTGGGCTATTCTGCAAGACCGCAGCATCACCTAGTAGCCACGGTCAGTAAAGTCTAGGAGGGATCGCAGTGAAAGATTCGCTTTACTACGTCAGGCTCATCTTGGATCACTATGTAAACCGCGCCATAAGCTGTGTAAAAAGTCGCTTTGCCATGAAGATCATCAACAAAATTTCGGTACATCACAAGCCCATAAGGCCCAGGGAAATATTCCTAAATCGCCCCTGACGTAACACTGCCGCTGGTGGACAGAGCACCGTTTATAGTGAGTTCGCTCGCCCCCGTACTCGTAAATACAGTTAATAAAGTATGCATACCGAGACAAGATTATTTATCAATCTGTAATGAAAACTGAACAGTATACATGGAAATATTTTTTTATCTAAAAACAGTCTACGCGCATGCTCAGGTCGAGCGAAATGAAATCATCATAAAATTTTACTTGTAATCTCATACGAGAAACACAGTACTTACATTCATGCCGAATTGGCGTAAAGTATTTTTTATTCAAGTACATCATTATCAGCTGTAAATAATGTGCTAGAATGCCTGTAATACCCAGCAATTGGTGAAATCGGCCGATAGTGTGCGAGTAAATTTAGGCCCCTCGTCATTGTGAGTCGGCTTTAGCTACTCTTTCCGGAGTAGGCATACTATTACCATATTTGATAAAGATATATACAAAATAGTGCACGACCTGTTGAGAGCATGTCTGCATGACATATGCAGAGATGTCATGAGAAGCGCCAGCATAATTACTGCATCAAGCATTTTTTGGCACGATCATACTAAGAACTACACAAGGCACATGTTGCCGAGTAGACTGAAGTCACAAGGTGGTTGACCAATATAACGAGATTGACACAGAGCGGAATTATGGAAACGACGCGATTTGTCACTTATACCTGGCTTTTGCGTCATCGAATATCAGGTTCGGAATACCGACTGATCTTCGCCAGTTTTCTAGAAAAACTTCCAAGCTTCTTTGGATCTGTTGCTAATAATCCATCCCACTGCTGCAGAGGAGCTATCATTGGATGTTTTATTCTTTTTCTTAATTTCTTTGTCAAGAATGTTGTCTCCATCGACAATATGTTTGCCTGTCTTCTGTCAAGAAAGCCCTTAAAAAACGATGCAGTCAGTTAACTAGTATGCGTGTTTTTTTGTTCACGTAAGGTTTGTTAATTCATGGTTTCTGGGAAATTACTTCGGAGGAAATAAAGCTCCGAATGAAATTGGTTATTTTACGGCTAGAAGGAAGCAATGAATTGTAACACTGAAAAAAAAACTAGCTTCATAAAATTGCCTTAAGACTCGAGGTCACATTACAATGCACGTAGTCACCCATATCGAAGTGAAAACTATTTTTGGAATGGCAATGCGCTGACTTCGACGAAGCCTGCGAGATGACACATTCAGTATCACACTTGCTTCAGAGTGCAAGAGCTAGATAAAAAGTATTTGAAAAAGAACCGGTTGTCGCATGGGATCCCCCGTTCATCTAAAGAGTGACTTCGACGATTAATAGCTAGGAGACTTATAGTATGCTTCGGCGTTCCTCGAGAAACCTCGAGTTCCTTATTAGTTGCCGAGGCACGTTATCCTCCATTTCCTTTTATGAAGTTGGTTGAAACGTTTCGGCACTTTCTTCACCCTTTCAGTGCAGCATAAAAGACAGCCACTTGTAACTGCACTTATTGAGAGAGATAGGTCATACAACAATACGGTGATTAAGGTGCACGAAAATCTACTACCACGTCACAAATGTGGCTCTCAGACATCTCCTACTCTCCATGGCGACACGTCGCCCCAAAAAATTGAATTTTCATTTGAGGGAATTATTTGCAAACGAGCCATGTGTATGATAGCTGCCCAACTAGTCTTATAGCAGATAAATTTTCGATACCCTGGTTATATATTCTAGCGTACACAGATAGTTCTTGTCCAATTCTTCTGCAGCCACCTTTGTCATTCCAGAATTGAAACGAAAGCAGGCGTTTAAATTACAGGATAGCATTCTTAACATCAACTACAGCAGAGCTTTTTTGCAATATTGTCTTTCTTATGATAGATAAATTCAGTGCAAAAGGGAGACAATTGGTCAGCCTTTGTCTCTCGCAGGCAGCTTTGTCGTCACTTCAGGGGGCATCACGAATTCTCTAAATGGCGTTAGTTTACGAGGCACTAAAGCAACTCACAAAAGGAAGTGAAAACAATCGCACAAAATGCTCCAGCGAATGCCTGGCCGCTGCAAAATCCACGGGAATGTTGCAGCATACGAGTCAGCTGGACAAGTACTTGTTAACAAGGTCACATATGGACTCTCTCTAACACAAGGCGAATTGCGGCACATACTACGACACATCTCAGCTCATGGCTGCAGAGCCACATGGTTCGATCAAAATTCAATATCTTCAGATTTACTTCACGTTGACCTTTCGCTTCAATTTAAAATCCCGTCTACATTGAATGTACACGGGACTGTATTCACTGAATACAAGCAGAACCTTTGAAACGCTGATTCACCCTCTGCAGGTTGGTACCGCGTATACAAAACACTTTCTACATTCAAAAGCTGATAGTCCGCAATGCACTTGTAGCTACGTGGATGAGAATATACGTCTCCTGCTAGAATGTCCGTGACACGACACACAAATTTTCACACACTTAATTGCATTGGACTAGAGGGCCTTCAGCATCAAAACTATTTTAGGTCCATGGCCAACATATTCATTGCAAAGACGGGTGTTAATGACGCTCCAAAGATTTATAGAAGCAAGCGATGTTCTTAGAAACTATTAAGTAGATAATTTATCTGTGATAACCTCACTCTGCGTGTTTAGTCTGGCCCGTCTATAGTCCATTCAGTGCACGGATTCATGTGAAATTAATAAATGTTTTCTTTCGTGCCCTTAGTGCAGTTATGTTACTGGAAATTGTGTTGACTAGATTTAGTGTATCTATGTGACTGGACTTTGTGTGGGCTTTAGTGTATTTATGAAACTGTGCTTTGTGTTACTGTGTTAACTTTCCCTTTGAGTTTTTTAATTTATTTTTTGTTATATCTGCGGACTTTATTATTTGCGCATTTATATATGAGGAGTAGCTGGCGCCCCTTAAAGACTCCAATATCTTCTAAGCATCATATAAAGAAATGGCCTTGCCCTTTACTCTGTCACTAATTGATGTGGATCGTAAGTTACTATAAGACTTGAAAAAGCTGTTGACAACGCAACCTGGCTTTCCATCCTTCTATTCGATTCCTGCTTCGTCAAAGACTCTAGCAAGTGAAACAGTTGGTGGACGATAAAAGGAGGCGACAGCCAGAACAAACCTATTGCTTAATAAAAGTTACACCAGGCTGATTCGCGATAGCTAAATGATACTGGCAGTGATTATTTGAAGTAGCTAGCTAGGAAAAGGAAGAAATTGCCCACAGTTATTTCAAAGTCAGTTGGGAATATTCAGAAAACCCAAAGTAATTGAGCGGTCCGGACTCGGTGTCACACATTATGTGGAATTTCCAAAATGTCTTCTCTTTTCAATTTTTTTCTGCCGTTACCTCATCCCCCTGGGCAGAGTAGCCAACCGTACACTTAATCTCGTTAACCTCTTGTTTTCCTCCTTCCTTCCTTCCCAAAAGCAACCAAGGCATAATATTCGTTCCGCATTACAGCAGTTCATGAACAGTAATACATTAAATTATGTGGTTTCAGTGCCAAAACCACGACATGATTAGGCATGACATAGCGGCGGACTCCGAATTAATTCGACCCCCTGTGGTGTCTTAATGTGCGCCCAATGCCCGGCAAACAGGCGTCTTTGCATGACGCCCCCGTCGAAATGTGAGGGCGCCGCGGCTGGGATTTGATCCCGCGTCCTTCGGTTTAGCAGCGCAGCGCCATAACTACAACGCTACCACGACGGGTTTCATGAGCACTAACCTAATACCTTATAATACCTAGGAATGCTTGAGAACTAACGTGGAGCATATATAGGTCTATAGTTATGATGTGGAAGGATGGCATTTTACTTAGACACAACTTCGTTTCCACGGCCTTATTCTGACTATTGTCACAAGTAAAGCCGCATTTCCGTATTTGCGGTTTGGTGCAACGATACTGAAAAAGCATTTTCAGGCTGCGCTCATATTGCACCTCCATGTAACTAGCATTTCGCACAGCAGGTTTCACGTTCTTGCGGGTTGCCAAAATACTTTAGCTTGTACGCGCATTACAAGTTCGTTATTCGCCTTTAAAATTGCAGACCTTGATTATATTATTACAATTTTCGTTTACGTGATATTCACGTATTTTGTGCGCGCATTAAATACTTTCTAAAGTAACGCACTTTCTAAAGCAACTGCTTTCTGCTAAAGTAAATGCTTTCTAAAGTAACGCCCTCCTGCATGAGGGCAAGCCACTCATGTAGGAAAAATCTTATTTCCTTCCAGTGTCGCTCGAAGGCTCAGCTGCGTTGTCTTTAAAGTCTTGCACAATAAATTTGCTTTCGAGTAATATTTTGTTTGTGTCCGCAAAGATTACTTCACCTGGACCAAATCACCAACCAGTGAACAGAATTGAGAATTCTTTTAGGCCGAAACCATATTCCCCTCAAGACGTTGACACTTCCCAGCCAAAAAGTCGAAGCTTTCACCTCTTCAACAGTTTGAATCTCGGCAAATAATCGTCTGTGTTGGAGCTCCTCCCTGGAAGCATCATACACATGTTAAGTAGCGGCACATTCATGCTCTTGTTTAGGACCTGCATTTGTTTCCGCATCACCAGGAAGCAACATAAGCAACTGAGGCGCTATCAGCGCGCCCAACAAAACTATGCAGCCTAATACAACCGTGCACCGTTACGAGCAACAGAGGTATGGGACATGACGTAGGTGCTAACGTGGACAAGGAAATAATGTAAGTTTATGTAAGCAGCGATGATCGTGTACCGACGGACATTTGAAGGAATGTCACTTAAATGAGGTTGCGGCCTCCACAGTACATATTGTTCTGCGTTGCCAGAGCAGGATGTGCGTTGTTGCCCAGCTTTTATTTGCACACGGAGTCAAGCAAATACGCAGTAGCCTAAGCCGCAACGCCGTGCCTAGGGATTGCAATAGGTGTAGATTTGAGCCAGTGTTTGGTTTCGGTTCGGCAAACGGTGATCTTTGTCCAAGGTACAGAAAAGGTACATACTAAGATCTGGACAAGGACGCAAGCGGCGTCACGCTTCCCCCGACATTGCTTTTCTTTCGTTTTGATGTACTTGTAAAAGTAGAGTTTTGTGTTGTGCACTGCCTTGTCACTTATTATAAATTCATTTCGTATATTTATCAATCATCATTAGTAGACTGTGTTCCGAAGCACAACAGGGGTGGGGGGCGCACCAGCTATAGGGCTGGTTTTAGCACTTGTGTAGGCGACTCCATCGATACTGAAAAAAAACAAAAAAAACGTGTACTTAGATTTAGGGGCACGTCAAAGAACCCCAGGTGGTCCAAATTATTCCGGAGTCCCTCACTACGGCGTGCCTCACAATCAGATCGTGGTTTTGGCACGTGAAACCTCATAATTTTTATTCTAAAAAGAATTAGACCGATTAAATTTCGATAGATTTTCGACAATACTGAACTTGTAGGGCGACGCAGCTGATAGAAAACTGGCACGTTTGACATAATAATTAAACCGTCGTTTCCTGAAAATACATATCACTCGTATTATTGTGCAGTTCAAGTATGTCTGCCACGAAGGTCACTATCGACGAGTTAACTATTCACTTTTAGTGATGTATAATTGACTTATTAATTTATTTCTCATATCTGATTGGTTCAAGGTTATTTACGTCGCAAAGCAACACTGCGACTATAAAAGACGCTGTATTGGAGGACTGCGGAATAACTTAGACCACGCGGGGTTCTTTAATGGGCTGTAAAAGCATGGTACTTCAGTCCGATTTACATGTGTCATCCCACTTAGCATTTGGTGCAATGCATGCCGATCCTTGCCCCTGTATCTTAGATACGCAAAAATAGTCCTTGTAAGGTATGTGCTTTCCATGCACTGTTTTGTTTCTCGTCATGGAATAAGGTGACCTGTGAGCAGTTGGCTATGGAATTCCTGTATCATAAAGAATATGGGGTCTTTGTACTGAATATCAGGAAAGGCAAATAAGTAGCGTAAAAAAAGGGGGATGGAGTTTCATTTTTTTTAGATTGAAAAAGCCCATGTTTTTTGCATTTTGCTGTGCCTGCTTTTGATCCAACGTTATTTTGCCTTCTTCGTCTTACCGAGACGTTGATCATTCCTTGCTGCGTAACAGAGGCCATAGGGCTGCTTTGAAACGTAGTGCAGCATTAACAGCTATAGTCCACCGCACAAACCAAGAGATTTCATGTGGGCTTTCTACTGAAGTCGCTAATAAGCAAGGGAAGCATATCGGAGACTTCAAGAAGGGAGAGTTGTGGGGCTGGATGGGACCGCGCCCGGTGCTGTTATCATTAATACAGAGCCATAGGAGTTACCATTTTGCGGGAATTTTCAAAGACGGAGCCATTAGCCAGGATGTTGGTATACAGACCGGTGGAGTTAAATTAAACTTATGGATATGTGCGCAATGGGAGACGTCATCTTATTTTCCATCCTTCCCCGAGACCGAAATTCAAGGCATCAAGACTTAATCAGTGCCTAAACGTTCAGCGTTGTCATTGTTCTGACAACGCTTGACATAGGGCCCTTGACATAGAGCGCGCTGATTGTGAATTTGTAGTGCTATAAAATAAAGCAAAACGGCGCTTCCAAGCTTTAAACGTTATGGAAAATTTCAAGCTATCGAAAGCAAAGCGCTCCTGCTGAGTTGCGACCACTCGGGAAGAACAAGAGAAATCACCGACTGACACATACAACATTAAGAACATCGCTTCACGAATAGTCTGCTACATCCTAGTGCTGTTCAGGTTTTTGTTTTTCTCCATCGGAAGAACAAAATATTGCTCGTAAGCCTTTCCCGACAGGCATGCTACCATTACATCAGAGCGCAAGAAATTTCGCCGCGTGTGGCAACGAATAACGCAGTCGCAGTCCAGCAGTGACACCGAGACTCGATCACCGCTCGCGCGTTTACCTACCGCAGTGTCCGGCGTCCGGCATTCAGACAGGCCGCGTCGCAGCCTCATCAACGGCGATGCGACTCGGCGCATCGACCTCGGCATGAATATAGCCGGAGGAGATAGCTCCGAGGCCACCATCGACGCGGGCGCGTTCCCGGCCCCGGTGGTCCGCGTCTTGGCAGATGACGAGGATAGGACGACGCGATTGTCAGCGGGTGGTGATCGCTGCGCGTGCATTAAGACGACGCCAGGAAAAAAAAAAAAGGGCATCTGCGTCGAGAGACTGCGGTGTGCGCGCGCAGTTTCCTCTGCAAAACGAAGCACTGGCTTCGAGTGGCGTGCTTTGAATGGCCCGCACCGGGTAAAACACCCACGTCGACTGGCAGACGTGGTGGTCTGAGCGCACGCGAGCCATCTTAATTGCTTTGCGTCGAGAACGCGAAGGACCTCGACGAGTCCGCCCTGAAGTAACGTACTCTGCGGCATATACAGAAATCCGCGGCGGGACCACGAATACCGTCCGGATAGGCCTGCGCCATTTTTCGTGCACCTGCTGCGCTTTCGCGAAGAGCCAATTAATAAAGTGCGGCGTATAGCTCAGTGATTACGCGGCCTTTGGCAGATAGCACGAAGAATTTACGCTCCAGCGCTTGTTGTTTCTGGATTTTGTATGCCCGGTGTGGAGTAGGTGGGGACAGGCGAGTCGCATGAAAACTCTATGGTGAGCGCTATTAGTGGCGCGTGGCGCCGGCGGCTTTTGAAGACTCAATGGAGCGATTCAATTCAGTCACACGGTGGGTGGGCTTCTCTTTCTTAACGCAGCGTCACAGAGAACCACGTGCGGAGCGGCGAGAGGGAAAATGGGTATTGAGTATTACATCTAAGGGCTCGCTTTTTCACGTGTGCAACAGGGTGGCCTCAGCGCACAGGGCTGTCGCAGTGTCACTGTTAGAGATACTTATATTTCTGAGATCTGCAAGGCATTTGGAACATCTAGCAACAACCATACAGCATCTATTGGCGCCGCATTTTCCGCGTAAAACGTCCACTTTACTCGGCCGAGCAGTGCAATTACGGAAATGTGCATTATGGGTCGTGCGCGTCATAGGCTAAGAGTGACCATATTGATTGATTCACTGAATAATTGATTGAATAATAGAATGAATATGAACTTTATTTCCCAAATGAATATTCCTAAAAATGCAATCAACAAAAAAGAAAAGGCTCTTTCAGTTCTGAATTGAACTACGTCAGTGCTGAATCCTAGGTTAGTGAGTGCTACAGCATCAGTGAAGGTAACCATAAAGAGATGTGGCGTAATAGTTAGTACTTAGTTGTAGTAGTTGAAATCTGCGTGAATAGCATGGTTATGGCATAGCTGGCTCGTTTCGAAGGTTTTCCGCCTGATGATTATTCTGGCGGTGTTACCTAACTCAGTCAGTTTAATTATTTTCCTTTGATGCAGTTTCACTTCAAAGGTCCATAGTGTGTTGTCGCATCTCAGTGCCTTAGCAGGCCTTCGCAGGCACATCTCAGTGCTTTAGAAATGAGATTGGTGTACGGAAGAGTTAGGTGTACGTGTGGGTGTACGGAAGAGTTAAGACACGTTCGTGCGTTTGTGAACGTGAATGAACGTGAATGAGGATTCCAGCTGTAGCGAGCAAAGGAGAGGATGTGCGTCAATCATTTCAATGTGCGAGCTGCCATGAATGGGGTGCGCGTGCGGCGCAGCTCTGGCGGTGACGTAGTTTTCGTGGAACGAAAGTCGACTGGAGACCTCCACAAAAACGTTTCTGCGGTTGAATAAACGGTGTATTTCAAGGGGAAGACATGCTTGCAAAGAGCATGATAACTGGTGTAAGAGCCGGGATTCCTTTAGAAAAGCTGCTGGAATGACTTTAAGGTCAGGCAAAGAGTCCTCCGGTCACCGGTCGCATCGACTTCCAGTGGCTTGGCATCTATTCCTGTGGCTTTTCTGTGGCCTGTATCACGCGCCTGGGGTCCAATATCTGGCGTTCGATTGTGTGCGTTATAGTTTGCTGGTGGTAGAAACAGTTGTAGCCGGGGATTATATGCTTGAACTGACTTGTATGCCACCGTTGGCGAGCATCTCTGGTCTGCGAACAAATCCGGACTCAAGCTGGAAATATAGTACTGTGTGGCGTAGGCAGGGAGGCCGTAGAAGATGAATCAGAAGTCCAGCGTCATGAAGGTTCTTTTAACTTTTTACCTTTTAAAAGGGCATTGGACTTGGTCAAGGTCATGGAAATCGGGCTGAGAGTTGGACTTGAAGAACGTTCAGTCGAATGTGAGGTGCAGCGGTTGATAACAAGAGCTGGCGCAGCCTCATAGAACGCATTTTATCTGAGATTACAGTGCATCCATAGCTTAGCCTAATGTTGAAGTGCAAGGCTACACTAACACAAAGACAGTCGGAAAGATATTGTTTTGCGGTTACTACTGAAAGACTTCGTGGAATCTATCCGGCAAAATACTTGCTTTGCTTGCCAGAAACAGTGGGAGGGGGGGGGGGGGTTGTCGAAGATATTCCAGCGATGTTTATTGCAGAAAATGGTGTCGCGTGCATTACAATATATGGGGTGTAACGGCCCGTAGCTATGTAGTGGACTATGAGGGGCACCCTATAGTAGATGGCTGCCGATTTAATCTTGACCTCCTGGGTTTTTTTATACCATGGACTCAAAACACAGTGGATAAGTAGTCTTTTATTTCCACCGTTGTCGTAATGTGGCGGTCGAAAGCGCGACAATGTGTTAGCCGCGGAATTATTGCCGTCACTTCACAAAGGCGGTAGTTTCTAGTTTTCTGCAATACATTTGGATAGATAAGTTAAAAAAGAAAACCAAGCTAAATTCACTTCGTTGTTCACCGAGCAACGTGAGTACACACTTGTGCTTACGAGTTTTGTCATGAACATAGAGGCAAGAACCGACTGGGCGATAATATGACATCACCAGAAGTTTCCATGATATCATGGACAAATCTTTGCTGCCCTTGAATATAGAGCATGTACAAAAAAACCGCCAATATTATATGGTTCTATGAACTGCGCAAACTGTTTAGTACAAGAGAACAGAAATCTTGGCGAGTTAGGGTGAGGTCCTGTACGTTGTCATGGTCGTTGATTCCTTGGCGGGGCAAAATATCCACGATGGGTTTTTTGTTTTTCTTTGCAATGCAATTCCATTCAAAGGCCAGTACCATTTCAGCCAATGTTTTGAAAATCGAATGGTGCCAGAACAGTGATCAACGCTTTGTTCATTTATCATACTAAATGTCTAAGCTTCTGAGGAGTTCTCGCACCTCACGTGATATACCTATAAAGTTACGTGTCACTCGAATAAAATTTGTCTTTGTTCATGGCAATAATTTGTATTTTGTGGTCATGATTCTTAGCTCGTTCAGAAGATTACGTCTTGTTTTCCTCAAAGGTCCCCCAAAAGGCTTTGTTTCTTATCTATATTGATGATATTGTGAACTATCTGAAACGTTCATGATGGTATTGCATGCTTAGGGCCCCGAACTTCTGTCAATTGTTTCATTCCACGAACTCGTATATGAAAAGTTTAGGTTTGTCAAACCAAATGCAATTCAATGGTGAGAAAACCAAATACGTAATTTTAGAAATCAAGATTAAGTGCTTATCAGAATAGCTGCATTTCAAAATATTCTTCACAACATTACCGCATCTAACTATTGACAGCGATTATTATTTGACAAGAATATGAACTAGTCAGCTTACCAAATTCTTGATGTACAGATATAGGGCTCCCGGAGCAATTTCCCCGTTTATTAATTATTCTTCAACATACACTGAAAACCTCTATATGTCAATATATTTTATAATAACTACTGTTTTCGTGTATAGAGACCATCACCCTAGATAAACCTGTTTCTTTAGTAACACGGCAGCAGAACTGATAGTTGGGTGAGTTGGTACGTATTCATAATGAAATTTGTAGCACGCACTGTTATTAACACTGTTACACTGTTATAAGTCGCGCTCGCGTGGCGCATAGTGGAAGACGAAGTGACGAGAGGATTGGGACCAGCGGAGTGCTGTCGTTAGGATTGGAACGTTGCTTTCGCCATGTTTGGACGGCTTAGCACTCTGCGAAAATAAACCCTTCAGAAGTGTGTTTTACCACATTGTATTTTTTGCTGCCGATTGACACGGGAAACCAGCCAGCACCTTTGCAACTTGCGGCTTCGTCTGGGAGAGTCTTCTGCAACCAGACCGTCATGGAACGCGTCAAGAACAAGCAGGCTTCTCACAGAGCGCAAAGCACGAGGATAATTAACGAGGTGAACGAATTCAATCAATCCAGACAGTTCGACCTTTCTGCGCTTCCTGTCGTTCACAGGCGATTAAAGGAGATGAAGTCATAGTTGTCCGCACTCAACGTCGAGTTGGAAACATTGACGAACGATGAGCGAGTCACAGAACATTGATTCCATCATGAAATATGGACAAGCTGCTACCAGCGCTTTGGCCTTGCTAGAGCACAATACTGACATGCTCAAGGTTTCCTCCTCGCCTGCGACAACCCAGCCGCCGACCACAGCTAACGGGAACCAACCGACTGCTTCCTCAAGGTACACGACACCTTCACAAAGCAAGTTTGGGGCCAGGCTACCGAAGTTTGAACTTGTGCATTTCGATGGGGCGATCACTCGATGACAGCCGTTTAGTAAACACACCGTAAAATGTATTACAACCCTCATAGCTAGAATAGCAAGAAGTAAAGATGGGATGACAGAAGGCGAGACATTACGCCTCGTACAGGCCTTCGTCCTCACCCGAATCACCTTCGCTCTGCCCTTCCAAGATACACGCAAGACCTAAACAAAAAACATCGACAAGCTCATAAGAATCGCATACAAAGCTGCACTCCAACTTCCGAATTGCACGAGCACAGACAGGCTCATGTCGATAGGCATAAATAACACATATGAAGAACTGGCAGCCGCAACGCTAATCGCACAAAGAGAACGACTCAACACCACACACCAGGGCAGAAAACTACTGCAAAGACTGGGATACCCGCTCACCCCCCAATACTGCGGAGACGACACAGTCATCGTACCGATGCACCTACGGGCTCGCATCATCGTGGAACCGGCCCCAGAAAACCGGCATACGCAACGGCAGTCGCTAACCAAAAGAAAGTGGTGGCCTGCGCATCTATAGGCACCAGATCAAGCGCCACCGCAGAGGCAGCAGCCATAGCCCTCGCAATCAAAGAAGCAGAACGAAGAGGTCGCTCCGCATATATCCTGACGGATTCACAGGCCGCCTGTCGGTTATATATTAGAGGCACACTTCCCAGGTGCGTCACCGATATCCTGGGCCCCACGCTGACTGAGGACCATGGGATCGTCTGGTGCCCAGGGCGCACAGGCCTCGAAGGCAACGAGGAGGCCGACTGTGTAGCTCGCGCACTTGCTGGCCGAGCCACAGAAGACTCTTCGAGGCCCCTCACAAACCACCATGAAGATCCCATCACGAGCAGGCAGATTTTGGAGGACCAACGCCTGATAAGACGAAAGTACGCTCCTCCACATCCCAAGTTAAGCAGCCAACAATCCAGGGACTGGCGCCGCCTTCAAACCAACATTTACCCGCACATATCAAGGTTGCACGCAATGTTTCCAGAGGTATACACAACCAGTGTATGCCCCTGGTGCAACGACCACACAGCCACACTGACACACATTACATACCAGTGTACGGAACGCCCAGCCGAGGCAGTATCCAGGCTGGTGAACTCATCACAGACACTCACAACGTGGTCTTGGGAGGCACGACTTTCCGAGCTGGCACTGGGAAGCCAACTGGTGACCCTGGACCAGGCCCGGCGAGCCGCCGCGGCCAGTGGGGCTCTACAAGAGGGCTCCACCCGAGAATAACCACACCAACCACTCTTCGTACAATAAAGTTTATTCTCTCTCTCTCTCTCTCAGCCGTTTAGTGACATGTTTCAACCTGCTGTTCAACAGAACCCGAGGCTGTCCGACGCTGATCGGTTCCATTGCGTGGTTTGTCTATTTGATGGAGCTGCTGCTCAAGCAGTTGCCGGAATCCAAGTGACGGGATCCGGTTACAGCGATGCACTTGGAATATTGAAACAGCGTCTACGAAAACAGCAAGTTGATCGAGCACTGAGCTCGTGGAAAACTTACGAATGCTCGGAACGGTGGCAGCTTCGAACAACGTTACAGGCTTGCGGAAGCTCTTCGACGAGGTTCAACTGAACGGATGAGGACTCGCCAATCTTGGGGAGAGTGCTTCACCATACGCGGCAATGTTAGGCCTGTGCTGATGCAGAGTGTTAACCGCACCAAGGAGGCTACCTGATGTCACTGGTAGATCCGATGAGACGGTGTACGTTGTGTAACTGCGTAGTTAGAGCGCCGGCTGCATGTCGTACGAACGGCCACACACATGTTCAAAGGTGAGCCGCCGCGGAGCCGCCAAATGGTGACAGTTGTCGAAGTTCATGTTCGATAAAGCACCAGGAACGCCGTAACCCGAAGACACCAACTGAGACCACAAGGCACCTTGAAGCACTGCCATCTTTACTACCCTTCTAGGTGTCCAGACTGCCGGTCATGTTCTCCACGTAACAAGTGATACCTAAATATCCTCATTGAACAGATATACGGCATCTAGAGTACAATTGGTGCAGCAAAATAAACCTTTCTGAGCCTGCTTTCCTAACCTTTAAGTAGTCACCAAGCATCAAAGTATCGCCATCTCGAAGGCTTGTGTGATGATGAATGCGTGGCTTACATACATGGGAGAAATATTTGGTGGAGCCCGGCATAAACACTTTAGTGTTAAAAATGATAAGTCTGAAATGTAGCGTCGTTGTTGTTATCCCTTTCCGCCATTCCCGTACTACTTCACATTCTTGTACCATCGACAGTTCTGCGCTTTATTTTGACCGCATTTCTCTTGTCGTTCGACTCAATTATCTGTCCTGAAAATTTTATGTGCCTCTATAGACCTACACCATGGCGCTACGTCACGAAAATGCGGTGGCGCTGTCGTCGGAGTTTAGTTTCGCTTGGTAGGCACTCCGCCGCCGAGCCGCCGCCCATGTCGCGCCTACCACAGCAGCCGCTGGGTTTCGCGGGTGGTTGTGCGGTTCCATCTGGGAGGTCTTTGTTCTATGATTTTACAATGAAAGAAACGCAGTATGTGGATGAGGTGAGTTGCGTCGAAATACGCAAGAGACTAAAGTTTTCATAGGTTTCCTGTTGATGAAAACCGTCCCAAGCAATGGGCCGCCGCGGTAAAAAGCGCAAGTTGGATTATGATACCAGATCATCCATTATGCGCAAAACATTTCGCAACCGTTAAGCTGCTCTTTTATTTTGATTGGCGTGCATTAGCCGATCTTAGGATCGTTACGATCTTAAGATCATATACGATCTTAGGATCGTTATTAGCGTGCCATTATAATTGCTTGCCGCACTGTGGGAAAGCTAGATTAGGATTAGCCTTGAATGTAGGTCGAGCGAGCAGATGCCCCACAAAACACGTCACATTCGAATTTGTTTTCATCTCAAAGAATTGAGCCACCAGCAGTGTAAATATCCTGTCACACGTTCACATACGCAGGCATCAGGGTCACAGCTGCGTTTATTGCAGTGTGGAAGTCGTAAACGCGCCTAAACGTGTCAGTTAAATTTCGAGCGCGAAACAAAATCTACAGTGTTAGTACAGAGTCGGAGCGATCAGACGGCCGCGTACAGCAGCTAGCTCACATTGCGCGGGCCTATACACAGGCGGCGGCGTCCCATCACCGAGGCGATCGCTTCTATCGCCGCTCACGGCGACGTAGAAATCGGGTACAGCTTGTTTTTAACATAAAATAGTTCCTAATAGAAAAGCTATCTCGAATTTGCGCGTGTTTCGTGAAGCAGCGCCCAGTACTAAACCACTGGCGCCATCCGGAGCAACGACCCGACGGCATTTCGTCTCGCAGACGGAAACCGAAGCACCGACCGTCTCAGCGAGGCGGCTCGGCTGGCTTGCAAGTACTACGTGTCGTTTGTTATTCGCACCAACGACACCGACAAAACCGATTCATTTAAGCCCACGTTAATCGGGTTGTCAAAAATAAGCGCACAATGATGAGCAGCACGCCAGGTCGCAAGCGCTGTCGGCCGTCACTGCGGCGGTCAACGAGCTAGGCCTAGCGTCTCGTTCGGCCGTATCCCGATGGGGGCGAGATGCAAGAACGTGCACTGGGTGCACATTAAAGAATCTCACGTAGTCAAACTTAATCCGGCGCCCCCATTACTGTGTGCTTCATAATGAAATCGTGGTTTTAGCTCCCCCACCCCATTAAAGAAAATGCGCCAACAGCGCGTGCAAGCGGTGGCGGCGAACGTGGGCGGAGCGTACGCGACGTCGCTATAGGGCCCAAAATATATCGACGGCGCCTACCGCTGTTTACAAACATGGTGTAGGTCTATACGTATTTGTTTTATTCACCTCGGGATTCCCACATTGTAACGGCGCTTTTTACTTTGTTTTTCTACACTGAAACTGCTACATAAAGATTCCTTTGTTCACACTAAATATATGTGCTAGCAAACCTATCGTGGACTGTTTCTAATAAGATGTGTGTCCCGCATTCGATTAGAAAACGAACAAAAGAAGTCATTGGCCTACAGTCAATTTTTCAGTCACAGCACCACCACTTTGAAGCGCCGTTCATATAGGAGTACTTGGACTAACTTACCAAACTTGCCTCCTCTATGTGATTGTCTAACGTAAGGGAAATTGTAATGGTGATAGCAATAATATTAAATGTCATTGTCATATTCAGCGTCCGTGGGATTCGAATTGTCGATTATTTCGGCCTCACTCTGCGATCTGGTAGCCTCCTAATTAGCTCATATGGTAAAAAATTGCAGGGTTTCACGTTCCAAAACAAGCATATGATTATCAGGCACGCCGCACTGGCGGACTCCGGACTAATTTTTACTACTTGGGGTTTTTAACGTGCACCTAAATATAGGTGTACACGAGCGTTATTGCATTTAGCCCTTATGGAAATGCGGCAGCCGCAGCCGGGATCGAACTCTCGAGATCAACAATGCAACGCCGTAACCACTAGGTCACTGTGGCCGGTAGTGCAGATCGTAGAGCGACCACGCCGGAAATGTGTTGGTCCCTGAACCAGGGCGAATTTTTCAGAAACTGCGAAGGCAGTTTTTCTGAGAAACCCGTATGTGTTTTCTGTTTATATGTGTGCTAAAGGCGGTCTATATATGTGATAAAGGCGATAACGCAGAAGCCTTATCGGCAGATATCTCGACCTTCTAGAAAATCTGCTGTCACGCATTTAGTTATGTCACTCTTCCTACCCTGTTTTGATTTCATTTGTCCTCTCCATTTCTCTAGTAATTTCCTGCTCATTCACTAGTGCCTCCACCTCCAAGGAATTTCTATAATACCACGCTTTTTAAGTTATTAGACACGCCGCTAACGTCGAAAAATTTTCATCCAATGGTTTGTTCGACTCATCGCCTACTTCTGCTCACTGTGCGGCTACACATAGGAGACTGCATGCATGAAATCAATTGTAAAATGGTTATGTAGGTCTCCAAATATCTCAATCTTTTCTGTGCGTCATTTAAACTTTATAATTTGCGTGATTAACCTGTATATACTATTTTTTCTTGCGCTAAGTTCTAGACGCAACAGGGACAAAACAAACAGTGGTTATGAAGCGGACACAAAGAGACGCGGGGGAGCGCAAACTACCAACTGGTTTGTCAGATCAAACCACAGTGTTTAAAGCACACAATGACGCATTGCGACTGCGTGAACTATGGCTATAACAGATCCACTCAGATCGCGTTCTCACGTATCTGGTTGTACTTATTCTATCAGTGCATTCTGCGTGTGTGTATGCATTCCTCGCGTAAGTAATTTCAGCATTAGTAAGCATGACTGAAGGCGTGTACACACAGTTGTCTTTTTCTTCTATTTCTAAAGCCTCTCGGATTTCCATGGTCGTTTTATTGTATTCTTTAGCGACGACTGTCGTCTTGTCAAAGTAAGCTGTGCATTTGCACGTTCTACGATGCATGGCCAGATTGCTGGAGGCGGCTATCTGTTCGCATGTGTAACGATGTTCTCTAAGCCTGTCGTTGAGGCAGCGTCCTGTTTGGCCCGCATATACCTTGCCGCATTTAAGGGCAATGTTGTACACCCGATTACTTTCACAGGTCACGTATTTTTGCGCGTGTTTTTCGCTACCTGTTCCCTGTGCGCTTTTGTTTGAGTTCACTTTCTTGCACAGCCCTCTAAGCTTGATCGGTGTTGAAAAGAGAACTCTTACGTCATGTCTTTCTACCATCTTCTTTAAACGGTGTGAAAGGTTGTGAACGTAAGGCACAATAACAGCTCGCTTATGTTCATCCTAATTATTTTTGTCACGCTTTCTCGGCCGTTTGATGTGGGTTATCATTTGCTCCCCGATTTGCACGATCATGTTGTCAGGATATCCACTTTTCTTTAGTCTATTACTCCGTGTATTCAGGATTTCTTAAGCAGGCCTTCTTAATTGCCTGCTCGATAACCAATTTTGCTATTTCTCTTTCAATAACATTTGAATCGCTCGAGTCGTAGCGCAAGATTAGTTTTTTTCTCCTCTCGTTTTATGACCAACACGTTTAACCATGTTCTAGGCTTATTTCTAGGTCCAAGAATTGTATTCTCGGATCTTTTGGTAGTTTGTGCGTGAAAGAGAGGCCGCTGTGTCAGCGCCACTGCGCATGCTCTATACGCGTAGAGCATAAACGTTTGCGTCGTTGACGCTATTTAGCCTAATAGCCTCGACGCAAAAATCGACGCAAAATCTTTGCGCCAGCGAACATGGCGACATCCATCGAAGCGACGGCTCTAGCTTGTACCACATTAAATCTCAGGCCTCGTTAACCTGAAGCCATGAAAAGCAACGAACGATGTCGTAGGCTTTCGCTGTCACTTATTTCATGTTATTTTATAGATCTGTAGCCGAACTTCGAGGCCGCCAGGTATAACACAAGTGCGCCTTATTGCTAGGAGGAGGCCCGTCTTTTTGCTAAGTCGACCGAGATTGAATTCAGGGCCTAACATGGCACAATTTATTATAAATATTGTACATTAGTACTCAAACTTATTACCAATGAAACACCTAGCGAAAGAGCAAATATTTTGCTGTGTTTTAAGTTAAATTTTGTTGAAGCTGCTGTTTTCGCTCGTCGAAGCGCTGCGAGAGCACGACGCAAATAGCAGGGGCTGAATCTCATTCGCTCGTTGCTCTCGCGTGACGCAAAGGTCGTGCGCGCAAAGTTATTGGATGTCGCAAACATTGGGGCCCCTATTCGAAAACTCTCTAGTGGATCTGCTGGCAGATTGCTGTGCACCGAGCAAGATTCGGGATTTACCCGCCTTGGAGGCGTGGTGGCTTGGGCGTTGCGCAGCTAAGCCCGAGGACGCGTGATTGAATCCCAGCCGCGGCGGCCGCATTTCGATGGGAGCGAAATATAAGAACACTCGCGTACCGTGCATAGGGTGCATGTTAAAGAAACCCAGGTGATCTACATTACTTTTCCGTCCCACCCCCCCCCTCTTAATTATATCTCGGTTTTGGCACGCAACCCCAGAATTTGATTTAGTATTCCGGAATTTGACGTACGAAGCAGCAGTTAGGAAACTGGCTAAGTATCTGCGCCTAAAGGCAACGAGATAGCAGTCTTACCGGTTTTTCAGGAGGAATCAACACGCAACGGGCTGATGAGTCGACAAGCGATATAGACACTTTTAGTTTACCGTGTCTACCGTAATAGCAGGCTTAGCGGAATAGCGGGATGGAAATGCGCATGCGCAGAACGCAAAACGACCCATACCGTTTACCGTACGCACGCTATTTCTCAGATTTAACGTTACCGTGTTTTCGTGCTTTACCTAGTTTACGTACAACATGGCGGCACTCCCGGCCGCCCGCTTCGAACTGAATTTCGCGTTGTTTTTCTAGAATTCACTTCATTCGTAGCAAATCACTGTGTAAACGGCTTTCGCTTAGTCTCAGGTCGCTTCGACGACAGAGTATTTTGGATAACCTTGAGGAATTTTAGAGCGCTTCTCGTTTCGAACGCGCCTAAGCCTAACGAGAGACATTTTCTACTAGAGTTACTGTATATGCTCCCTACGGGAGCAGAGTTGCGCATAGGTCCGCCATTATGTTCCAGCTATGCAGTGAAGCCACTCCTCGCGCGCGCAGGAGGCAAATGCCGCGCGGTGTTTCATTTGCTTTTTTCTCTGCTGGTCGTGAGCTACATGCGGCAATTGTTCGCAAGCGCTGAGAAAGACAGCACTTTTTAATGCAGGCTATGCTCTAACGATTGGCGTAGCAGGAAATTTTTAGTTTGTATGTACATACAGGGTGTTCAAAATTAAGCTTTATCGAATGTTAAGAAATCGACTGTGGCAGGTAGCATAATTGTTATCATTGAGCTGGATTATTCGATGAGGCGGACATTAGTAGCACGGGAAATCGAAACAAATATTGAACTAATTAACAAAAATTGACTAATTAACTTCTTAGTTACTTTACGACACATATTGCAATTTACGAATTATAGTAATTGAGTTAGCAAGACGCATCCACTTAATATGAGTGTGTAGAATGACACCAGTTTGGCGATATGCGCCATGAAACTCGCCGTAAAAATGCACTGTTGTTTCACTTACTTCTTTACCAAAATTCTGTTTTATACATTGAAGCACAAACGTAAATGGAACACCCTTGTAATTCGTCCCACACTGTGCGAAATATCTCGAAACTGGTTTCATCCTGCAAATTCATTTCAAGTGGATGCGTCTTGCTAACTCACCGGCTACAATTTGTAAATTGTAATGTGTGTTGTAAAGTATAATTAAATAAGAAGTTCATTAGTCAATTTTTGTTTATTAGTTGAATACGTGTTTCGATTTCTCGTCCTGCTAATGTCCGCCTCAGCGAATAACCATCTCAATGACAACAATTATGCTACCTGCCACAGGTGATTTCTAAGAATTCCGTAAAAGTTAATCTTGAACAATCGGTGTATACACGTATACGCGTACATATACAATCACACGCACAAACCTACGGCTCAAAAGTTCGCGTGCAAATGCGCAATACCTTGCAACAAAAAGCGGTGCAATGCTTTTCACCATGCATATGACGTTTTCTCACTGAGGCCGGAAGGCAAGAAATGTTTTGAAGGGTGTTTCAAGAAAACTTCACACGAGTAAGGTGGCCAATTATGTTAGCGCATACTGGCTGCCGAAACCAGCCGATTAATGATCATAGCCAAGACAACTATCGTGCCTGCAGTTATGTCAGGGCCGTCAACAGTGTGATTTATTACTAACCGTCGTTAAATGCAGCTGCACGTTTTCGATATATGCGGTGCAGAAACGTAGACTTAAACGCATTTCAAATGTTCAAATGCGCACACTTTATGCAAAGGTTATTTTTTACGATTCATTCATGCCACAGACTAAACATCTGCTTGGAAGCAGAAAATCTGCAAGTAGAAAAAGATTCAAGATGCAGAAGCTTCTAGATCAAATTTATTTCGTACAAGGAAATGGATGACCGATGGCTGCTGGCAGCAGGGCAAGAGCGGTGGTTTGTGGAGCCTTGGGGGGCAGAATTCGAAGCAACTGGACAGGCAACAAGCTATTAAGAGTAACAACAGGTTATTTTATTGCACTCATCACAAGAAGATGGCAAACTTGCAAAACAATTATTCATACATTGCAGACTCTAATATGACAACACATTTTTCTTGATCTCTTCATACTACTCAGAGCAGAAGAACCAGTAGTTGAAGACACTGTATGAAGTCAATGAAATCATTCAAGCAGGCTTTGGCCACAAAGCTAGGTTACAAAGCTTTGTGACTTATCGCATCAAAGGCAAGGAATCTTTACGCCAATCAACAGTGCATTCAGTACACTCCCGCCCACAGAAAAAGCATTCACCAAGGCATTACGTATATTTCCAGGAAGTTTGATTTAACGACAAGTATTTGTTCCACTATCCACTTGTTCCACAAGCTAGCATACATACAATTCATGCTTACCTTCAATGGCAGCGATTAGTTAAAATAAATAAACCAACACAAAACAATAAATTAAGACTAGAATCAACTTTACTGTTCTCAAAACTTCACACAAGGAAGGAAAATATCACAATTAACACAGCTACCGAGCTAAACATGTCAGTGCCAGCTTTGTACCCGTTTTGTCCTTGTGCCCTTGTGTGCTTTCTGCAAGGATGTCTAGCTCTTCTGAAATCGCGGTTGATGAGGTGGGGCACATATTATTAATTTCAATTTTAAACTCTGAAGACTGCGTTCATTATCGAGAAGCCCAGACTTTTTAGCAAGTCTGGGTTTCAGTGTGCCCCAAGTATCAAGTGTGCCTCCAGCAAGTTTGTTTGGCTGAAGCTTTTGCTCCTTCGACTGATGTCGAAAGGACACGTGCCAGCTTGCATGACAATTTGTTAACCGATAAAATGAATAACCCTGGGTAGACACATTCAAGGCAATAAGCTATGACAAGCATCGCTGTAATAAATGTTTAACACACTTTGTAGAAACAACTATCACTTTTGATAGCAAGTATCCCTAGTGAGCAAATAATAGTGCATTGACATAAGGACAATGAAGCCTGCATAGTGTAAGGGGACATCTTGTTCGAGGGCAAGACATAATTCCTGATCAGGCTACTGTGGCGAAACATACCCTGCCATGCAACAAAATAAGGCTATGACTTAAATCTTATGTCGTAATGCATTTCTGTTGACAGAGCACGTCTCTCAAAAAGAACATTCAACATTTTCATTTTCTGGTGAGGCATTGGTGCTTTCAGTACATCAATGCAACAAAGCCAACACAGTTTGGGTTGGGCGGATTAGCATAGCTGTAAAATATAATTGTCACTTTACATTTTCACATAGCAAATTAAATTCTTATTTGTCAGCAATTCGGCAAGCCTTTCTTAATTTGCTCTTGCGCATCTTTGTTCAGCCCCTCAAAAAATGGAGTTATGTTTGGTTTTCAAGGCAAAAGCAACAAAGGCTATGGTAAAAATGCCGCAAGTGGCAAATAAAAATTCGCTGTCATGCAAATACATAAAGAAAATTTAGAAGCACAGTGTTGTAGTTGGCTACAAGGTGATCAATTAGGGGCGAGATGCTGAAGAGGTACTGTATGAAGTATTTAAGTAAGCCTATTCTTTCTAATTCAAAGTTTATCTATTATTTATTTAACATTTTTCGTTATTAAGAAAATTATTTAACGTAAGGAATAAAACAATATCCAAAACAGTGTTCTATGCACAAAAATGGTACTCTTTACATGTTTTTATGGTTACCTTTAAATGACGTGCAGACATGGTTCCCAGCTATTGCACATGGCCAGTGCATTTGACTCAGCCATATATGCCATCGTCTTTTTATAAATAGGTGAAAAAAATGAAATGAAATACTTTTTCTTATTTGGGCGCCTTACCTAATATGCCGTGGTTATTGCAGGTGTCTCTTAAACATGTGAGGAAAGCCTGCGAAATGGATGCATGTGAGCTTGCGTGACTACATTTACTGTTTCCATTGATTTCTCTCGACGTGGTGGTCGGCTTAAGCTTTCGTGGCTGCTTTGGCCCTCGCGAGTGTGTTCTAGACAAGTGTGTTGACCTCTGTACAATCACAGGCGCATATTTGTGTGAAATTTACAGCACTCATGCAAAAAAAATGTGATGCAATGTATTGTGAAAGAAGAGTAACACACTTTACACTGCTACGCAAAGCATCGATTTCCACAGCGCGTGGTATCTGCCGTTTAACTAATAAGCAAACATAAGTGGCTATGCGGTGAGAACTCGCAGTAAAAGACAGTTGGGGATACTTGCGTCTGGCTTAAGACGTTTTCTTTTTTGCAGGCCATGCTCGAACTGGTCTTCTGTGAAGTGGTCCTGCATAAAAGCAGTTTCAGTGATATGTAAACACCACCGCAGAAACATGTGCAATATTAAACAGCCGTGCTTTGTCTGATACCTAGCAGAAGCCTGCGAGTCTTGTAAATATACCTAGAACAAACTAGTAGTGCAGATGACAACCATCTGTATGTCTGTACATGACCCTCGATCCCAACATGAGAATGCAGGTCATTAAGGCCAATTTACTATAACACAGCGCTTATTAAACGTACAGACAGAATTTTACATTACTCATTTCGACTAAGGCCTCTCGAACAAGCAAGATATTGCGGGTCGTAAATGCTGAAGCTATCACAGTTCTCTCATAAGCGGGAGCGAGCGTGGTTTTCGCTTACTACAAAACAATGAACACTAGCATGTACATCAACCAACGCTACATAGACAATTAGAACGCCGAACGCCAATTAAAAAAAATTAATAAAAAAAACGGGAGAGAAAAAACAGGCTGCAGTGGGCAAATTGCAGCTGTCAGTATTTACTGTTTCGAACAGACTGTTCTAGACCCACATAGTCAGAACAATCATGCAAGCAACACAGCGAATTGGGCGAGTTAGTAGGTTAACAAGGTTAACATTCTTGGGGTATATGCGCAGCGTGACACCGACATGTTGTTCATTCTTTGTCCCTCGTCTGTGTGGCGCGGCACATGTACGCCGGAAATCTTTCAAGTGAACAACCCCTCATGCCTGTCGTACGCATCTCAGCGTTAACAGGAATGTTCCTCGAGATAAATGTTGCTTTACGCGTAAACAAGGCGAACTCACCTTGCATATCCTGGTCCCTTTGGGAGCCGTTCGGTCTCGGCCCATGCGTAGCAACCATATCAGCCGCCGGCACACGTCTGTCCGTCCGCTGCACCCCGTCCTACTGGAACACAAGTGTCAATATGATATGTTTCGTATCACTTCAACAAGGTCCTTGACTTAATGTCGTCGAATACCGTACCGCAACCACGAGCCACCGAATGAAACGCACGCCGCACGCTCGACGATCCGCTGATTGCAGTGACGATGTAACCGACGGAAACGCGTCGAGACACCCTCGCGCCCGTAAAGTTGGCTTCGCGCCCTCGCGCCCGTAAAGTTGAACATTTGACGTCATTGTGCACCATGTGATAGCGTTCGGCGAATAGCAGTTCGAGCGGCGCCGGAAAAGTTATGCGCAACTACGGGAGCATATACAGTAACTCTATTTGGATGGATGGATGGATGGATGGATGGATGAGACTGAACCCTTTAAATCGGGCGGTGGCATACGCCACCTAGCCGTGACTATTAACATATTTTGTACTTTGTGGGGGGTGAAATTTCACCCCTGCCTTGGTTTTAGCCACCAATCAGATAACCTCCGTTTGGTTATTTCTACCCAGTTAAAGTCTATTTTGCCTCCACTGTCCCTACAGCCCAATGCGTTGAAAAAATCAGCCCCGTTGTTTTGCACTGTAGGGTTAAGCCTTTTACAGAAAAGTATGAGGTGTTCAGCAGTTTCCTCTTCCTCTCCACATGCACCGCACAACGTGTCTATACCTTGGTACTTGACTCGGTACATCTTAGTCCGCAATACTCCCGTCCTGGCTTCAAACAACAAAGAGCTTTTCCTAAAATTATCATACATATTTTCTTTAGCAATTTTGTGCTTGAAAGTTCTGTATATTTCCAGTGCGGATTTCGTCTGCATCCCTGTTTTCCATATACCCCTCTCTGTTTCTTTAACCTTTTTCTTAACCGCTGTTTCCTGGTTTTCACCCCTCCTGCAGTCCAAATATTTGGTTGAAAATTTTCTGGTCCGCTTCCTCCATTTTGTGTCAACATTCCTCATGTACAAATAACTGAAAACTCTTCTTGCCCACCGCTTTTCTGCCATTTCTCTCAATCGCTCCTCAAGTTCTATCTTGCTGCTAGCTTCCCTGCCCTCGAAAGACGTCCATCCCATGTCACCCTGAATCCCCTGATTTGGTGTATTTCCGTGTGCTCCCAAAGCAAGCCTGCCTACTCCTCGCTGCTTAACTTCCAAGCTTGCTCGAACCTCTGATCTCATGCACAGGACCGCATTACCGAAAGTCAAACTAGATACCATCACACCTTTCCAAATCCCTCTCACCACTTCGTACCTATTGTAATTCCACAGTGCCCTATTTTTCATCACAGTTGCATTCCTGCCACCTTTAGTCGTTACATATTTTTCATGTTCCGTAAGGTGCTCAGCCCCATTGTTTATCCACACTCGAAGATATTTGTACTTATCCACTACCTCCAGTGTTATCTCCTCTATCATATGCTCACTGCCCTGATTATCATTAAAAATCATGACTGCCGACTTTTCTTTACTAAACTTCAAACCTAAGCTATCTCCCTCTTTACCACAGATGTCCATTAATCCCTGCAAGTCTTCCTTGCTGTCAGCCATAAGTACAATGTCATCCGCGTACATCAGTCCGGGTAATGAGTCTTTGATCCATTCTCCTTGCTTGAAATAGGAAAGGTTGAAGCCAAGTCCGCTCCTCTCTAATTTTTTCTCTAATCCTTGTAAATACAGCATGAACATCAAAGGTGACAGAGGGCACCCCTGCCTAAGCCCCTGCTGTATCTCTATAGGCTCAGATACCTTGTTTTCCCATTTTATAAGCCCCTTGTTACTTTTATAGATATCTTTTAAAAGATTACTTACTCCATCTTCCACATCTAGAGTGCCCAGTATGTCCCACAAATCCTTTTGGATTACACTGTCATAGGCTCCCTTGATATCCAGAAATGCGAGCCATAGGGGTCTGTGTTCCTTTTCTGCTATTTCAATACACTGCGTCAATGAGAACAAATTATCTTCTAACCTTCTTTGTTTCCGGAACCCATTTTGTATTTCCCCCAGCACCTCCTCGCCCTCCACCCATGCCTGCAGTCTGTCCTTTATGATCTGCATCACCCCCCTGTAAACCACTGACGTCACTGTTATGGGACGGTAGTTGTTTATGTGGGCTTTGTCTCCCTTTCCCTTGTATATCATGATCATCCTGCTCAGTCTCCACCCGTCGGGGGCTTTACCTTCCATTATCGTTTTGCTCACTGCCTCTCTTATTGTTTTCTTAGATATTGGGCCCAATGTCTTTATTAACATAATTGGGATGCCGTCAGGACCTGTCGACGTGCTACTAGGAACCCTCTTCTCTGCCCTTTCCCACTCGTTTTGTTCAAGTGGAGCCACTGCACAGACCAGTCTATCCTCACCAGATTGAGCACATGCTACGTTTCTTTCTTTAAATTTTTCTGTCAACATTGTTCTTATATGTTCCATTGCTTCATCTCCTTCTAGCCGAACACCTTGAGCTGTAACTATAAACCTCTGCTCTAGGCTAGTCTTATTACTCAAGGAGTTTAGATGTTTCCAAAATTTCTTCGCTGCTTTCCTATCCTTTTTGTTTACTTCTGACAACCATTGGGTCCCCTTTCTTCTAAACTTCTCATTGATCAAATGGGATGCTTCCCTTCTACAGTTTAAGAAGTTATCCCATTTTCTGTCCACATCAGCCTCTGGTTCACCCTTCTGCTTTGAGTATCTGTGTTCCGTAGATGCTTCCTGACGTTTCTCTATGGCCTTCTTAACCTCCTCATCCCACCAGCTTTTGGGCTGACATCTTCTGTTCCCTTTGGGCGTGACTCGTACCTTAGCGAGCTCTAGCTCAAATAGCCCTGTTAAATTTGCATATGTCCATTCTGTTTTAGTATCCTCTGAAATTACTTCCTCAATTTGTTGGGTTGCTATTTCGAGCTGCTTTTCCGAGTAAAATATCCCACCTGGTTGTTCATCTTGCCTCCTACCTACTTTCATTTCCCTTTCAAAAGTCACCTTAATACGTTTGTGGTCACTACCTGGACTTCTGGAGCCATATTCATCTATGCTCATTACCTTTAGCCTATCAAGCATCCTATGTGACGTTAGTGCATAATCTATCGTCGACTGCAAGCTCCCTACCTCCCATGTTATGTGCCCTTCACAGTTATCAGTACTGTTGCATACAACTAAGTCGTGCCTTTCACACATATCCAGCATCATGTTGCCTGTTGAGTCTGTGTACCCGTCCATGTCTTCTATGTGTGCGTTCTGGTATAATAATCTCCTACTATAATAATCTCGCACCCTCCTCCTAGCTCATTAATGTCACTTGATATGCATTCCAGCATTTTTTTTTATTCCTCTTTGGCATTTGCTCCTGTCCACAGGTATACAAAGCCAAGGAGTGTCTGCTCTCCTGCCACTTTCTCTTTTAGCCATAAGTGCTCCTTGCATTCCTCTTTGACCATTTGCCAATTCATACGTTTATGAATGAATACCCCAATTTCACCCCCTTTTCTGCTGCCCTCTGTACTATTGCAATATTCCCATGCAAAGTCAGGATTACAGGGTGGTTGCTCTATGTCCCTAAGATGTGTCTCCACAAAACCGTATACCATCAGCTTTTCCTGCCTTAGTTGCTCGTCTATCTCCTCCCACTTCAGCCTATTCCTATCCACTTCAGCCTATACCTTGCATGTTAATATACCCTATGTCCGAATAACCTTGCCACTGGTGCTTACGTCTATTTCTTCTCCTACAGACTCTACGTTTCTTGAATCTTGGGGCCTCTCCGGGTCCGTCTTCACCTACACTGGTGGCCTCAGGGCTCTGGGTCACCCCAAAAAAGCCGTAGCTTGGCGCCCTATCCTACTACCTACCCTCCTGCCCGTGGCACCACTGTAGTGAATGCCATCCTGTGCAAAAGGGTGGGAGCCAGGCTCGTACACGTCCCGGTTTACGTCCATTGCGTCATACCCAAGTGGTCGGCTCAGACCCCTTTCTCCGAGATGCAAGCGCCACCTATCGGTAAAGTCGGAAGATAGGCGCGACGACGGCATATGGCCTGTGAGATTGGAAGATTTCGGAGGCTATGGTAGACAGCTTGTACTGCTTGCCTGTTTCGCTGCAGATCGGCGGACATGGGAAGTAAAAATATAACACGCTCCTGGCTTCCATTGCGCTGCCTCTCGTAGCTTCCGGACCCACACACACATTGCATTGCTTAGGTGCCCTATGTTTGCGAAATTCAAAGCGTAATGGAAGAGCGTCCCGCACGTAAACTACGCTATCACGCTATACTAAAACTGTCTTTCTGCAAAGTTCGTTTGCCGAACGGTATCGCTATTTCCCTTAACCCCGTTATTACTCTAATTAAACTAAAACTGTCTATTATTGTGGAACTACAGAATATGGCTTGTCGGTGCTATTTCAGCCAGCCACGAGACAGAATGCTACGCGACCCGCTTGACTGCGACCTACGACATACTGGGGTGCATCGGGAACTGCTAGCTAAGTCCACGTTCAGGATGCAAGAAACGGACGATACACCGCTAGCTGGTGAGTTAGCGGCACTCAACCTACAACATACGTGATTTGGGACAGGCAGCAAGGGCATCCACACATTACGATCAAATCAAGAGTGGCAAACGTCCTGCGGAAGAACGTAGCCAGACAGGGTGGCACAGTCAAGCGACGTGGACCAGACCGGCTGCCTTTGCCACGATAGCAACTCTCATGAGACCGCCAAAAGCAGGTTCTAGGTGAGTGTTTCCGTTGTCGGAGGAGGGGGCACCTGGCTATATTGTGCAAGCCCGAACCACATCAAGAAAGCGTAGATCACATTGAAGAGTGATCCTCAGACAGCGAAGACTACGCACAGCAGCTGTTACACTTCTTTCATCAGTACGCCTTGTGGAGCCGATATGTAAAACGTTACCGTGTAAGGAACTCAAGATGCAAGTAGAAACAGAGTCGCCAGTCTCAATAGTAACATGGCTGACTTACCCTTAGCGGCATCGCTGTTGGTTCTTGCTGGAAAAGTCATTGCAGCTGAGTTGCTTACCTGGGGAACTACCAGTGAAAACATAGTTGAGAATTCCTGTCCACTTCGCTGGGAAGACCGCTGGTGGTGTTGGGGCGTTACGAACCAAACCTCTACGGTCTGGGCATCAATCAAGCATTCCTGGTGGCTGGGACCCCTATGCTCAACGTGAACACCAATGACGGTAAGCCGGCTGCTGCTGATGGCTGGTGAACCATCTGCAGGCGTTACACTGAAGGAGGAATATGCCGATCTGTTTAGTTCAGGACTAGCAATAACCAAGAGGGCCACCGGTTTACTTGCTGTGGCGCGAGGGAGTGGTACCGCAATTTTGCAGGGCCCGTTCTGTGACTTACGCGCTACAAGAATCCATAACAGAAGAAATTTAAATTATTTTTTTTTCAGTAGGGACACTTTAGTTAGCCTCCTACGACGTGACGTTAGTTCATCCCTTTTCCTCACTTTTGTCGCATTTAACCGATCTGCACATGCACAGTTCGCACACATTTAGGCCTAGATTGTAAGGTCGATAAATTCAAAACTCTTTTTCTGTAATAGTCACTGGTCACGTAGTTAGAATTCTGCAATGACAGTTATATTATCTATAGAAGCGTAACATAATGTATTTTCGTTCCATCTGCTTCTCGACAATGATTCTCTGCCGTCATTTATGTTCCTGAGAAATTTTTCTTGCGAAAGGTAAATAGATGAAATTGAGAGACTTCTCGTTTGTATTTGGGGCGGATACGTGTCGCTTTGCAAAACACACGCACACGCTCACACAAAAGCGCATGCACGCGCATTTGCACGCGAGCTGTTATATATGTGAGCGATTTATACAGTTGCATTTCTTCTGATTATGCACTTCTATGCTGCCGAGTGTGCAAGTTATACTGAGTATTTCGCGATGATGACCCATGTACTATCGACATAAAATAACCGTGATCAACGATGCGCATGGCCGAAGCAAAACTAAAGGAGCAATATTTTCCATTCTGTTTTCTTTTACACGCTGCGGTGGCTTAGCGGCTACGGTGTTACGCTGTTAAGCACGAGGTCGCGGGATCCAACCCCGGACGCGGCGGCCGCATTTAGATGGCGGCGAAATGCAAGAACGCCCGTGTCCTGTGCATTGAGGGCACATCAAAGATCACGTGGTCACCAAAATTAATCCGCAGTCCCCAACTATACGGCGTGCCTCATAATCAAATCGTGGTTTCGGCAAGTAAAGCTCCGGAATTCAATTGTAAAAATTCTGCTTAGCTTTATTTTGTGTTATCAGTTTCAAATACAAGTGCATAAAAACATAAACTAAAATATTATGGTATATATCGAATATCACCAATAACATCGTGAGTATCATCGTACAGTGTGGTAAAAAGTTAATGTGAGCACCTGTTAATTGCGATGACTCGTGGAGGGCGGGCACTTTACCTTCAATATTCGGGCAGGCGCTCTGCTGTTCGCGTTTAATTTGACGCCTATAGTACCCTTTAATGTCCCCTATATAATGCAACTATTTGGTGTAATAAATGCTTAAAGAAATCAATCATTACCAAGTGCAAGCTAGGTGAGTGCATCCGACCGTAGCATTTCTGCACTTTCATACTTACTAAACAGGGTCCTCCTTGAATTGAGGACTTCCTATCAATATCTCTCTGTGGTGATTATTCGGACAATGAATTGAAAGCAACATATGAATATAATAACCGCTAATGCTTAGTGCATGTTACTGTATTTAAGCCGAACCTCCAGCAATGCTAGTCTTCGTTACAAAGACTACTCTACAAAACCATCGTCCCTTGTGAACTAGAATACGCTGTCAATATTTCAGACCTTAACTATGCTAGCCTAGACGTTCTTTTTTTTTAAATAGCTCAGAATAAGAGCACGCGTATTATTGTTCCTAACTGCAACGATATAACCAAATTGCTACATATACGAAGGCAAGTTTACCTTTACTTTCCCTATCGCTCCGACGAAAGGTTTACTGTCTGTTTATTTGACCAAAGTTATCGTCAAATCTCTACTTAGAGAACTCATTCCAAATCTAACATATCGCTCTTCCCGCATTGGTCATCAGCATAAGGTTGATTTCCTCGTTGCCCCGCAGATACATTCTTTTACTCATTAATTCAACACGCGTCTAACAAATAGAACCACCTTCCCCCCATTACTTTATTTCGGATAGTCCTGCTTGCCGTTTTATTTTATTTTTTCGTTGCCCCTACGTAAATAAAACTAGCTTATGAATTGCTTCTTTCCCTTATACTCACAATGAACGGGCGACATATGTCTGATACTGCTGCTGTTGCTTTTTTTTTACTTTTTGCACTTTTTTCTCGTTTTCAGGAAAGGGGGTTTTCCTAATTTGCGTTCATTCCTGTTTTCTGAATTTGTGATTCTTGCGTCTTTTTTGAATTCACGTGATTAACTGCATCAATTGGATCATGTTAACGTGCTAACATGTGTGTTCCTTTTTTTTCATATAACCTGTCACCTTCTGCAGCGCTTTTAGTAATGTACTGATCTCGTACTTCCCTATCCCCTCTATAACTCTTCAGAGATTGAGGATATGTAAACAAAAATAATAAATAAATAAATCATCTAATGCTTATCTCAACCTCGTGCATAATAACCTCTCGATTACGAGTGGTAAAAGTGTACTTACAGGACAATTTTAACTTGTCATTGTTTTCGCTAAGTGAAGGTCCAGACCCTGTAAACCATATAAAAAAATACTGGCACGCTAGAGCGTCCTATGAAACTTTCAGCAGTACTTGTTTTTATGAACTTTACTCCTACATGACGACACCACGCTTTTTATTCTATCTAGACGTCACTAATAAATTAAACTTCTACTCTGCCAACAACCGCGCTCGTCGCTCGCCCGCACCGTCTCTTATCTCCACACGGCTCTGACCTTTGCTGTGCATTCGCCGCTCAGTTTCCGTTGAAGCGATAGACCGCACTTATGTACCTTCGCCGGCGGCGGCGGATGCGATTGCTGCCAGCGTTTTGACAGTCGTTGTCTGCAGTCATTCAGTGTGATCTATTCATGTTTGCTTGTGCGCGCTGACACCACGCTTGTTAATTCAGTTGGTAATAGTCGGGCCACATTTTCCAACGCACGCTACACATGCAATGCTGCCCGGATCGGCAGTGCAGCGCTACAGGTGTGTCCCTTCGCACGCGCTGCCCACGGGAAGCGCTTCTCATCAACACCACCGTTTCACACGCGCCTTGTCGTGGTCATCGAGTCTCTCTTCATGTCGGTCTACTTACGCCGCGGCACACCTGCTTACTTAATAAGCTCATGTTTACTACAATTCATATTGCTACCAAAGCCGCTCACCTTACTTCGTATGACATTGCTGTGTTGCTATCGCATTCATTGCTTCGCCCTTAGGGCGAAACTGTGACATTTTTTTTTCATATGTTCAAGGATCCTATACTGCAAGACCTTCAGAAATATTTTATGCTGCTGTTTACAGTAAAATACATCAACCTAAATTAATAAAGGACGCGTCACGCCACTTTCGGCGCGTATTTGCTGCCCTCATACCGCCAACACCAGGGAGGCGTCGCTCAACGTCGCCGCTCGCGTGGGGTACGACTCGTAGGCGACGAGCGAACGCGACAGCCATCGCCATCGCGTCGCTTGTCGCCGTCGCGCGCAAGATCGCTTGCAAGGGGTTTTACTTAGTGGTTTCTCGGCTTATTTCTCATGCTCTGAGTAGCGAATCCTCACGTTGCATCGTCAGCCACTGAGCCTGGAACTTCAAGTTTTACTTTCGAAGGTTAGCCCAAAAATTTTTGTTTAGTGCGGCAACATTGTACAAAGCGTTGGCGGGCTTCAGCGGTATGAAGATCTTAAGTGATTCCCTAACCAGGGGGAGCTGCGCAGAAAGAAGGAGCCGAGACATTAGACATTTCAAAAGCCTATGACAGCATCGAACATGAACTTCTGATGTTTAGATGTGTAAACTTCTGTTCCGTCTATATTTGTAAGCTGCTGTTCCGTAACTGCTGTTCCGGGCTCAGGAATTACTTCCTGGGAGTGAATTCGTCCGTTTCCATAATAGGTGCTAATGATTGCGACACGAGTCAGAGGGGTTTTAAGCAGCTACGCTGTGCTGCCAACAAGACCAAACACTTTCAGCCTTCTCTCTCTCACTTTTTTTTTTAATTCTTCCGACGTTCAACTGGGGCCTTTCTTTCTGTTTATCCTACTCTCTACAGAGTAGTATGTAGGCGAATGTCCTCATCATTATCAGCCTATATATCATGTCCACTGCAGGACGAAGGCCTCTCCCTGCGATCTCCAATTACCCCTGTCTTGCGCTAGCGTATTCCAACTTGCGCCTGCAAATTTCCTAACTTCATCATCCCATCTGGTTTTCTGCCGACCTCGACTGCGCTTCCCTTCTCTTGGTATCCATTCTGTACCCCTAATGGTCTACCGGTTGTCCATCCTACGCATTACATGGCCTGCCCAGCTCCATTTCTTCCGCTTGATGTCAACTAGAATATCGGCTATCCCCGTTTGTTCTCTGATCCACACCGCTCTCTCCCTGTCTCTGAACGTTAGTCCTAAGATTTTTCGTTCCATCGCTCTTTGTGCGGTACTTAACTTGTTCTAGAGCTTCTTTGTTAACCTCCACGTTTCTGCCCCATATGTTAGCACCGGTAGAATACAATGATTGTACACTTTTCTTTTCAACGACAGTGGTAAGCTCCCAGTCAGGATTTGGCAATGCCTGCTGTATGCACTCCAACCCAATTTTATTCTTCTGTAAATTTCTTTCTCGTGATCAGGGTCCCCTGTGAGTAATTGACCTAGATAAACGTACTCCTTTACAGGCTCTAGAGGCTGACTGGCGATCGTGAATTCTTGTTCCCTTGCCAGGCTATTGGACATTATCTTTGTCTTCTGCATATTCATCTTCAACCCCATTCTTAGGGCACGTTCACACTGGGGAATCCGGCGTCTACAGCGAACGGATTTCTCCTGCCGCCGAAATTCGCGTCGTTCATACTGCTTGCCTACCGCGCCGCCGGAACGTCGGCCAGACGCCTTGTGGCGTCGCAGACATACCCCGCAGCAGCATGGAGCTTTGACAGGCGTTTCACTCTGCTGCATCTAGTTTTCATACTCGGTGATAGAAACAGTGATTTTGTCAACAAAATGCAGTCAACTAAATGGAGAAAGCGTCACAGAAACGATGCGAACGACGCAACAAAGACGGTGCGTCGAGCAGACGACAGCTACTCACCCTGTGAGCTCGCCTCAGCCTATGGGCGCTTGCCAAGGCGTTCGCTGGACTCACTCCGCCTTTCTATACACTCTATTGAAACTACGCACTTATCTCCTCTCGTGTAGAGTTGGCATGTTTTTATTTTGCGGCTCTTCGTCACTACTTGCAACGACGATGATGTTAAGCCTGCTGGCATACACCTTGCTGGCGATGCACGACGCGTAGAAGCATTCGCCAAAGCAACGACGCCAGCGGTGGCGGGGGGTTCGTCCTGCAAGACCGCGAGAAGCTGGGTCACGCCACTTTGTCAGGTCACGTTCTGCTTCACGTGGTGCTTGTCGAAAACGTTGGGCTGGTTACGCACCTATTCGATGAGCATTTCCGATGTCGCGACGAGCCTTGAAGACTGCGACATGACGAGCGCGTCGGACTTGGCCGCCATCTTTCGAATTTCTCACTCGCGCTCCGATTGGCCCGCGGGGAGGGAATCCGGCGGCAGCTGCCGCAAAAATCGGTCCAGGAGCGATCGGCGCGGAAAGGGCTATTCCGGCGGATCTCGCCGCCGCCGAACTGGGTTCCGCGCCGCTCCAGACGCCGAATGTCTCAGTGTGAACGCGCCCTTACACTTTCTCGATTAAGGTCCTCAATCATTTGCTGTAATTCGTCTCCATTGTTGCTGAATAGGGCAATGTCATCTGCAAACCGAAGGTTGCTGAGATATTCGCCGTTGATCCTCACTCCTAAGCCTTCCCAGTCTAAGAGCTTGAATACTTCTTCTAAGCATGCTTCTAAGCGAATATACGCTAGCTAAACATTGTGCTTTTCAAAAAAGAGCTTTCCATCCGTATACGCTGCGGCGTGAGAAAAATATCACCACCTATCGTCTCGCTCTATGTTCTTGTTGACGCGTGGTTTGGCATGTTTCGGATGATCGGACCCAGACCAGAATGTGTCAATGGACGCGATGCGTCACTCGGATGCCGGTAAGGCTATCGAATTCCTTAATTGTCGAATGAAGGCGTCCATGTGCTCTACATTGTACATTGAAGTGGCAAAGAGAAAGGGGAGTGAAACTTTAATATGGGTTTATCTCTTGTGTGTATAAACTGCCTAGAGGTGTGCCACAGGGATAAGTTCTTTCTTCGCAGTTGCCCATTTCTTTCTCTATGCTCTCTCTCAGTTTGTCAAGACTTTCAAATGCAGTTTTATGCCGATGGCATTGCCTACGTCGCTCGATCGCGGGACCTCAGTTCATTGTGCTAAACTATAAATTTTTATTTCGGTATTTTCGAGTCCTGGCTTGACAGAATCTTTTTTTTCTTAGCGTGAGGAAATGCTCGCTGCTTGTCTTTCCACTGTAAATGCCTTTTTTTTTATATCTCTTCATTATCTGCATGAGTTAACTCTTTAAGTCACGTCATTAAAGTATTTGGGGATTACTTACGATGGTAATTTAAACTGGCAATATCAAATCTAAGCAAATATATGCAGAGTGCCATGTGATTGTTGGACGGTCTGATTAATAAAAGTACAGGCTTGCTTATAGGACACCCGCCGTGGTTGCTCAGTGGCTATGGTGTTGGGCTGCTAAGCACGACGCCGTGAGATCAAATCCCAGCCACGGCGGCCGCATTTCGATGGGGGCGAAATGCGAAAACACCCGTGTACTTAGATTTAAGTGCACGTTAAAGAATCCCAGGTGGTCCAAATTATTCCGGAGTCCCCCACTACGGCATGTCTCATAATCATATCGTGGTTTTGGCAGATAAAATCCCATAATTTATTTAAAATTATAGTACATTATTGGTGATTTGCAAACTTTGTCTCCAGGCTGAATTCAGCTCTGGTTCCCGCGTGAAAGCGCTCGTGCCACGGCTCGCGCATTCGTCGTTTTCTTCTTCCACAGATGGCTCGTCGACGTCCCTCGAATATGTATTTTGAATAGATTAGTTAACAATAGGCGCCATTTTCAAGATCAATAGACTCCCAAGTTGACACTAGGCTTGTGTGTTAATTAACAAGCGAATGTCTACAAGTGGGTACGGCCGATAAAAGCACTATCCTTAGTTTGTATGACTCTCTGCTAATTTGCTATCGCAATCGATGCATCGCCTTTCGGGCGAAACTGCTACTTCTGTGAAGCGAATATTTCTGATGAAGTATGCGCCGTTCTGCTATCATTAGGCAACCCAATGTTTTCTTTTGTTTCCTTTCATTACACTTCTTTGTTCATTACAGTTTGGCAGAGTGTAAAGCGGTGCAACAAACTATCTGGCTTTGCCTTGAGGGTCAACATACTTCGACAGGCCGCTGCCCAAGTGTGATACTTTATGTGCCGAAAGCGTGTGGTAGAGTTTTTACAACTTCGGAAATGTCTGTGCTTTACGTGTGTACAATCGGCCGAAGGAAATGACATTTGAATAATAAAAGGGAAGGTTTTTCTACGACTTGCAGCAGTGGCAAACGTACTTATGTTGTGAAACACTTGCTTTTTACCAATTAGTCCCAAAGCATCCAACCCTCTGCACTAACGAAAATACACGCTAAGCGCTTCTAGTTAAAAACAAATGCATATCTAATATCATATCCGTCTCCGCGTTTGTCGTTTCTTTGCTCGTCTACGTCCTTTTAGCGCTGTGTTTTGGTAAGATGGAACCATATCAACTCACCCAGCTCTCAGTTCTGGTCATCTTATATACTCCCCTTTAAACACTAATTCAAATCTGTAGTATCCATTTACCTTGTACCCGAGTTCTACCATTCCTCTCAGACCCTCCCACTATTTTATGAAAGTAACGGTATTTTTCTTTTTCACGGTATTCTGGCGCCATCTATCGCTCTTGCTTCTAACCAAGCGGCTCTTAGTACCATCTTCCGAGACTTCCGACGCGCAGCGCGGAAGGGAGTTAAAAACGGCTGGAGTGGCAGTGCGCGCTGCCTCCAAAATGCATAGGTAGAACAAGGCCGCAGGCAAAAGACATTGCCTGCGGGCAAAGCGCTGTGTGGGCCGGGCTTTCAATGAGCAAGCTTGGTCAAAATTGGTTATTGATGTCCTCGTAATTTTCGTATTCGCATGATAATTTTGATCATGATGCTAACTGTTACAATAAATGGTGAAAATTTATGTGGTTTTAGAAGCTAATGAACAGTCATACGTTTTCATAATTACTAGTTTATGGACCTGAAGGCACATAGCTTTTTACTTGAATTGATTTTGCTGCTTCGCTGTCTAAAGGACAAAATTCACTTGGCGGGGAAGTTTAGCGAAGCGGTCAATGACTTCGGACACGTTGATGCCGACGTCTCTATGGGCTTATAAAAGATCCAGCCTAACCATGCGTTCCTCAGACATTGCAGAGCGCAAGTAGTTTTTTTTTTAGTAATCTCACGTTTGAAAGTATTTGCTCTGCGCTGGCAGTGGTCACGAGAAGGGTGACTAGGGTCTTCGGCAATTTGTACACATTTACATAGAACCTGCAGTCGCAAGGAGAGAGCGCATCTATTCCAGTGCTCAAACCTAAAAACATTTCTTCGATCTCACTGGCATCCTTGTAAGTTGTTTAGGTACCTTGCACAAAAAGTAAGCTGTTCGATTCCAGCATTATACGTCGTGTTACATCTGGCTTTAAATACGAGGCATTACTCGGGCAACTTTCCAAATGGTTCTTGAGAAATGTATCTCCACAATCAGCTCGCATGCGAAGAAGCCCTTTGAAAACACCACTATTTCCAGCCGGGGCTTTGCTTTAATCCATAGGACCACTGTACCTATGGCCACGGAGAGCCACACTTTGTCGCCCGCAAAAAAGAACTGCCGCTATAACGTTCTTCTGTTTTCTCTTATTTTAGTTTACCTGCCCTGGCCCAGCTGATCGATCACATTTGGCGCGCTTCCTGAAAATGTTTCCGAGAAATTTATCAGCTGCCAGCTTACAGTCACGGTGATATTTAGTATTTTCGTGTATGGAAGATTGCGACCGCGTGCTTCCATCTCCGGAACGGCGTGAATACGAGGGCTGCAGTGCGCGCTTGTTGGCCCATGTTCATAAGAATATTAAGCTCATAAAGTTCCAGAATTGAAAATCTAAAGCACGCCTTTGGAAATGTCAGTGCACGTTTCGCGTCAAAAGTTTGAGAACTTTATAACCACAAAGTTTCGGAATTGAAATCCATGCGCTCCTTAGATTCAACGGCCGCTGCGAGATGCCGCGACGCGCCCGCTCTCTATCAAAAAGCCCTTGAAACTTTGTGCTCAGATGGGGCTCCTTGCGTTACGTGACTCCAGGTGCAAGGGTGTTGCCACGAAAACCAGCCCGAGTTCACAGTGTTCGTGCCGAAATGTCTTTGCGGGCACGAAAAAGACATTGCAGACAAAATCCCGAATTAGTCACGGCGCCGGTGGTTGTTATGGTGGGTGCCGGGAAAAGTTTCACGGGGGGAGGGGCTGAAGCCCCATCAGCCCCCCCTGGCTACGCCCCTGCTTTGGTAATATATATATATATATATATATATATATATATATATATATATATATATATATATATATATATATATATAAAGATAGAAAGGCCACGTCGTTCAAACTGAACAAATGAAGAAAACATTGCCCATGTCAGTAAAATCCTGTAACAAAACCGCACCATTGCAGTTCACATGTTGTCAGCTGCTCTTGACATTCATTAGACAACACTCCACCACATTCTGCGTCACAACTTGCGGTAACGAAAGCTGAATGATCCATTTTCGCTGAACACTCATAGACTTCGCAAAACCAGAAGGACACGGGATGGTTAGTTTGCGATGATGCTATCGCGGGAGCACGAAAGGATGCCTCGTGCATTGAGCGGTGCATTGCCGAAGTTTAAAATTTGCGATCTCAGTACGACCCTTCAATGAAGGGGAGAAGCGCCGAATGGCGGCCCACTACCTTTGGGCGTCAAGAAATTTGTGGCGGCAGAATTTCAAAGCATGTATACTAATAAAATATGATTACTACATATTATTTTTTACGGAGTCATGCAGGACGCAGGAGGCAAGCAAAAAAAAAAAAATGAAACTCGCCGTGCGGTCATTCCATCACTAGTATTATTTAAGAAGCTGGATGATGTGTTTTACCATGAACTATTATCGAAAACATCGTTTTATTCTTTAACTCCCTCAGCAATTTGGCCATTATGGACGCCTTTCTTACTGTTTTAGTTTTTATTACGTAATACATTTAGCATAAGGTAAGTCGTAGGCTCGGTTTGAGGGAGGAATTAAACTTTATGCGTAAGTCTCAAATGACGCATTGAGCGAAATGCAGCTCCACTAACGTGAAACCTGGGGAGGCGCGAAGCATGCAGTGATGCACCGCTAATGGGCTCATACTGCCTTAAGCAATGGCTCATAACTCCGTAAACGCAGCCTCCCCATTACGACGACCGAAGAGAAGGGAAATTCTATGCTGGAATGACGAGCGTCAACGCAGCCAGCTCTGGAAGACGACCAGGACGAATGTGGGACGTTCGCACCTAAAAGCTGCCAAAGCTTGACAATGCTGCAAGCTCCACTTTTGGCCCACCTGCAGCGACTGCAAAATTATGGCCACAGTTGCCAAATAAAACTTGGACGCTTGCAGATTATAATGAATAAATTATTGCAATGCAAATAGAAAAGCCATGTTAAAAAACTGAAATTCAACAAAACAATACAAGTACAATAGCATAGGTTCGAGTGAGATAACATACATAAGAGAAGCCCTCAAAACATAGGCGAAAGCTTGCACAAGGCCGCGCAAAACTCAGTACACAGCGAAGCGGGCCGGAATGCCGACACCGCGTTCCACTGCGCAGCAATGCCGACAACGCGTTCCAGCAGAACCGCTCCGTGAATGCGTCTCTCTCTCTCTCTCGGACTTACGGCCGTGACGGCGCGTTGCATAGCGCAGCTTGAAACACCGACACCGAGTTCCAATGCCGACACCGCGTTCCACCGCTTTGCAATGCCGACAAAGCATTCCAGAAGATCCGCTCCCTGAATGCATCTCGCTCTCATTTTCTTTATCTGTCCCTCGAGCATAGCGCAAAACCTCTTCACCTCGCAGAGCATTGGCACGAGTGCGTGCGAACGCGGCAGCTGTGGACGAAGACGACAACGCTCGATCGAACGCAATCTGCCAATAACTCCAAGGCTCTACCTCTATATGGTTAGCATAAACTCACGTTGATTTAGAAAGCCGCATTCGACTGGCAGGACAATCAGGAGATATATCGGCATTGGTAACTTTAGATATTGCAAAAGCATATGACAGTGTCGAGCATGAAATTTTAATTTCTCGATTAGTTAGCTGTTCTGTTCCAGACTATTTAGTAGCCTGGATACAAGAGTTCCTTTTCGATAGAGAATTTTTTTGTTTCAAGGATGGGGTGACATCGGATACGTATAAACAGACGAGAGGCGTACCACAGGGATCAGTTCTTTGGCCACTTTTGTTCAATATTTTGTTATCTTCTGTGCCAATCCATCAGGATGTACAACTCTATCTCTATGCTGATGACATTGCATTTTTCTCATCAGCAAGTAATATTAATACATTATACCAAATTTTGCATTCTTATTTGTCTGAACTCGAGTCCTGGCTGGACGGCCTGTCTTTTTCGCTTAACGTAAAGAAATGCGCTATACTGGTGTTTCCATTGTCAAATCCTGTCTCTATTTCTCTTCATTATCGTAATCAGCCGATTTCGCAAGTTCCAACTTTGAAGTACTTAGAGATAACTTATGATGGTAAGCTAAACTGGCAGCAGCAAATAGAAGCAAATGCTAATAAAGGAGAACGTGCAATGACATTGTTGCGCCGGTTCAGCAATAAAAACACAGGGATGCGTAGATCTACGTTGCTGATGATTTATAAGCTTTACGTCCTCCCCATTCTAGAATTTGGTTGTGTTCTTTTTTCAGGATGTGCAGCATACAAGCTAAGACCTTTAATTCTACTGGAAAGGCGAGCGCTGCGTCTCTGCCTCGGGCTGCCAAGTTTTGTGGCTAATAATGTTCTTTATCTGGAGTCTGGAATTATTCCGCTTGATTCCAGATTTAAGCAACTTTACTGTCCTGACTTTCCTGTAGGTTTATGATACACCCATTTCCAATTTGCATCCTGTTTTCATCAATTCACCAGAATCATTTTTCAGAACAGGATGGCGGCGTTACCGACAGCCACAAGTTATTTTTGTTCAATCGCTGTTATCAAAACTTCAAGTTAGCCTACCGCGCCTGATTTCTCCAAAATCTAATTCATTCAAAATAAAACTCAATTTTGATGATATTTTTCCAAAACACGCATAACTTTTTCCTGCGCACATACTTGAAGGTCTCCTTCAAGGCCATCTTAGTCAATTTCCGTCTCATTTGGTTATTTCTACGACGCATCACAAAATTTAGAGAAGGCTGGTGTTGGCATCTTTTCGAATCAACTAAACTGGTCTTTTGCTCTCCGTCTCGCTGATTACACTCCAATATTTCTTGCAGAATTTCTGGCAGTTATTCTTGCCATGAAAATTGAGTCCACAGTATTCTAAGGTAATAGTTGTTACAGATGCGCTTTCGGTCTGTACACATCTAACTTCCAATAATCAGTCACACCTACTGAGTATATTTTCGACTCTTGCCCCAGAAACTTTATCCGAAGTCCGCTTTGTCTGGGTCCCCGGACATAGTGGAATCTTTTTAAATGAATCAGCTGACTCGCTCGCTTCGACATCACTAAATGGTCCGGTCATAAATATGCTTCCTGATTTCTCTTTTATAACAGGAGCTAGATTTAGGCGCCTTTTATTGCTGAGTTGCCATGACTCGTCCATGCTTTCTTCAGACGATTTTAACATTTAAAATTTCCGTGGAACACGAGCAAGTGCCTTTCACGCCAATGTGAGGTGACGCCGTCAACTTTCCGCTGCAGAGTTCCCCGCCTAAATTTTTATCTTCATAGATCCGGTTTATCAATCACTGACCTCTGCTCGTTTTGTAATCAACCGGAGACTATTGACCATTTCTTTCTTTCTTGCCACCGCTTCTCCTCCCTCCGTAGAATGTTTCTGTTATTTTCAAGCAGTAATCTGGGTTTGGCACTTACAACGCCAAACATTTTGTCTTTTGGGGCCTGTCAATTAGGCACAAGTCAGGGTTCTATGATCACTACTGTACACAAATTTATTGAAGCATCCGGAAGGTTACGCTGCTAGGGTACCGACCGTGGGACATGTTATTTTATGTTTATTTTTGTAGTTACTTTTCTCTTAATTTTTTATTTAGTTAGTTTATGTATAGGCCATCTTAAAATATGTGTTAAGGAGTTACCAAAATCTTAATTTTTATTATTCACCTTTACCATTTTGTTCGTTGTTAGGTGTATGTTTTATTTTATCCAGTGTGGCCAATCCCCCTCGTGGGTACGAGCCATGTTTTGAAGCAACAACAACAAGAAAAATAAATGCATGTTCTGCAATCGTGGCCGTATATCCTTGTGGATAGGATGCTTGTCTTGGGACCCTGGGTACGCGGGTTCGAATCCCGCCTGGGCAAGAAAGTTTATTTTGTTTTTCTTCATTGGTGATGATGATAGTTTTTTGATAGGAACCACAAATTACGGATGGCTTGAACAACTTCATTGTTAAAAATTAAGCGTATCCCACCCACTGTGGCAATCGATGTAAGTGGTGTTTTCTGTGCTGTTACCTTTGACTGATAATAATTACCGGTGATCTTCACGGAGAATGTTGAATTTACCCGCCATTTAGTGTAATACGAGATGGGTGAGTTGATAATAAACGTTACCTTGTGTAACCACAACCCCGCTCAATGGCATAGCTGCAACGCTAGTGCAGCGGGCGCAGAAGTGTCGATTTAACGAAGGACCTCTTCCGCAGTGTCATCTAAGCGCTACTGTGCCTTAATGCGGCTTCGCGTCTATACGCCCTGCGTCCATGGTCCGCTTGATAAATTTGCAGTGCCTCTATTTTCTAGAAATAGCAGCAACGTATCTTTCTCTACATTCAGTTTGTCCGCTACCGCTGTCATGTCTAGTAGCAGCGTTTGCTTGCCTTGCCACGTCACCTTTTCTCTCTCCCGGCAAAGGAAGACACACAGCGCTTCGATGTCAAAGGCCTAAACTCCTCAAAGGAGACTATCGCCAATGTGCGAAGTTTGCGGTCGCCGGTAGGGTCGACGTATTGCCATTTGTTGACCCCCATATTACCACGCGGCTTTGCCGCATAGCTCACTCTCCTTATACTTGCGCCACTTTTGTCTTCGAATATATTACTTCCTCACATAGAACGGTGCCGCATCAATCACGTGACACTGCTTGTGCAATCGTAGCGCCTTCACCTGCAGCCTTCGAGACTATTTTTGAGACTATCGCGGAGGATCCACCGTGATAACAGGGCAGAGGACGACCCCTTGGCGGCTCCGATTTGCTGCTAGATGTTGTTTAGTACACTACGAAACTACATAGCATAGATTAGCGAGCGCCAATATCTGGCTCATAGAGCGACCGCTCCTTACGTGAAGTTTGTTTTCTACTGTATTGACAGTTTTACTGCGTTCTAGAAAATGACCGAGAACACTTTGAAACGTTACACTTACTTGAATGAATGAAATTAACTTTATTGAAAGGTCCTGCGAGTCGTAGGGGTATCGTCGACCCCTTTGGGCTTCTCCCACGACGGGTCCAGGAGCCGAAGCTCGGCATCTGCATCGTAGACTAACTGGACTGCGCAGAGTTGAGTAGTGAGTAGACCAAATAGAAGCACTTCAAACTTGTATGAACCATCCTGTGTCACAAATGCCGTTTTTTCTCGAGAAGCACCTTAAACTTGTATAAACCATCCTGTGTCACAAATGCCGCTTTTTCGCGAGAAGCACCTTAAACTTGTATAAACCATCCGGTGTCACAAATGCCGTTTTTTCGCGATTCGCTCATCCACTTTTATTTTCCAGTACCCGCTTTTAGATCCAAAGAAGAGAAGTGCGCATCACGTAGTTTGTCCAAGGTGTCGTCGATGCGTGGCAGTGGATAAACATCCCGCTTCGTGACCAGGGTTAGTTTCCTGCAAGCAACACAAAAACGTAGCATGTTATCCTTCTTTTCCCCCAGAACTACCGTAGATTCCCACGGGCTGTTGGATGGTTGTACCATGTCGTCCTTGAGCATTTCCGGTAGTTGACTTCTTATCGCTGCCCTATCTTTAGGATCCACTCGGTACGGGTGTTGGCGCGCTGGTCTTGCAGGTTCTTTGACCACAATGCGGTATTTTGCAACGGGAGTACGATGAAATTTAAACGAAGTAGAGAAGCTCTCAGCGAACTCTTTGACCAAGCTCACAACCATATGTCTTTGCGGTGACGACACTTGTCAGTAAATAACGATAGATGCAAGGACACTTTCTAAAGCCACATAAGCTGGCGATGGTGAATCGAGAATTGATACATCCGTAACTTGCGCATAGTCATGAAGAGATGCTATGGCTGCTACTTTCGCCACGTGCTGTGCCTCATTGTCAAAGTCAGTCAAGAGGACATACGCACATCCGTTAGGCTGGTGAACAAGGCCGTTTGCCACGGATATTTAGTTTTCGAATAGCAGCCCGATATTTCTGCCTACACCTCCCTCATAATCGCGAAATACCTCACTCCTGTCAGGAACTATCAGGAACCGTTTATAAACCCTTGTGCATTACATCTCCATGCAGTTTGTCGCGGACAACGATTTCAAGGCCAAGTCCCGCTGACAGGTGATTGATAAGGTTGCAGGTGCCCGGAACAGCAATATAGGTGATGATGTAGGATCGGGCTGGCCCGATCCTATGAAGAGATCTATCCGACCTCTTCATTTGCGTATGCAGGTGTCATGAGGACACGACTGGTCCGAGCAGCGGCCAGGAGGTTGCCCTAGGGAAGCGTGTGACGCCGGTACTTGCTAGTGTTAAGACTAGCCAGGAAATTAGACGGTTTGCTTCACGCACAGTGTTGCACACAAACTTTATTTCTAGTTCTCAAAAAACTAAATTGACAATACTCGAACGCCTTAGTTAAACCATCGATTACTGAACGCGACGCGCGAGCGGGAACTTCTTTGCTGCTGTACAATAGCGGTGAATTGCGGCATAATACGGTGAAATGACAAGTAGGAATGACCAATTGAACAAGTTCAACGAAGACGTCTGTGGCATGCCATTATAATGACGTTTTAAAAATTATAGTGTCACGTAGTAGTGACGCTTAAGAAAACCATCGTAAAACTGTGTATGACGAAACTGATTCTTTATTGGGCGAACCTGTGCCCACAAAAGCAAGCTACACTCAAAGCACAACGAAAGCGGCGAACACAGTCGGCGGTCGTCGAAAATCGGATCAGCGGCGAAAGGCGTCGGCTTTTATACCTGAGTCATCGAAGGTTTCAGATTAATGCCTGATGCCCGCGTGTCTTCCAGAAAGTTTAGACAACTCGCGTCGCTCATACAATCAGATTACATGAGCGTCGGTGACCACAGACGAAGGATAGAAGCATCGATAACGTTCGAGAAGCTTCCGATGCAGGCGCGTCCTGCGCCGAGCGATAACGTTTAACACTTGTTAGCCGGTGGAAAGCGGTCACCGGTGAAAGATAAACATGTATACGCGTCAATAGCGATTGCGCGATAACAGCGTGATGACGACGACCTGATGACAACGAGACGACTGTTCGACAAGATGGCTTGAAAAAGACGACATGACGAGAGTCTGGTGACGAAACTATAATGAGGAGGAGGAGAAAACGGCAAGGCGTGTCCACCTGCAGAAACCAGGTGGTCTAATCTAGTAGATAACTTGGTTCAGTTGGTCGTCGTAAGAGGCTATGCTTGTAAATAGGGATAAGCACAAATGCCTGGAGCAGGCAAAGAATGGCACTCGCTTTACGAAAGCGAGCGTTCAATAATTAGGCTTCCACTCAGGCTGAATAAAGTGACACCAGTTCTGCTAATTGCTCTGTACGTTAGTACATGTTTATCGCGTTTGTTCATTTCACTGTCCTTTGTCTGAATAGTAATGTGCAGTAAGTAGAACACCCTTCAATCTTCGCCAAGGCAAGAAAGTTTTGCGACGCTCCTAATTCTCAATTGAAGAAACCTAAGCGCAGCATTATGAATGCAGGCTTAAGTGAATGTAGATAAGACAATAGTAGAAAATATATTTTTTTATTTTTCAACAGAAGCGTAATATACATCTTATGAATCATGACAATAATCTTTATTGTCACCTGAAAGGCATTCTTTATGCGCTTGAGATAACAGTTTTTCATTCAATCTGTAACCGCATTACAAGATTTTGAAGCTTTCTAAACTCACCTATCGTTTTAATTTTACAGCGAAAGCTGTACATGGCTAGGCGAAAGGAAAAACCGTTCGCCACATGTTTCGATAAAGGTGTCCTTTGGCTGCACCGTCAGTTAGTCGTTTTCTACGTCGCACCCAAGCGCGCGCGCCATTGGCAGCGCCGTTAGTGACGTCGTTAGCGAACGCGTTCCCACAATTGCCACATTGACGCTGCTCTGCCCGCAACGCCGCTTCCTCCGCTCGCCGTTGTCGCATGCGTTCGATATCTCGAGTTAGCTTGGCGTCGTGGTTAGCAGCATCCGCCCGCCATTGGCGCTTGCGTTTTACTAGAAACACAAACATGTAACCAATAATTGAGAAACGCTTCAACACAGCGTCGAGATTAACCCAGTGCTAAACACCGAGGCCGCAAGTTTCAGCTTCGCTGGTGAACCATCTGTACGGAGTGCTTGGGCGGTCTTTTTTATATTGAATGCAGATAAATGACACGTCCGACGGTACTTATTAGTCATAATCTATCTCAGTTGCCGGTGGCGCTATGACACTTGATTTGGCGCATTGCATTTGAGGACTAGTATCTAAACCCAACTCTGATGGTGCAAAGATTCGAAAATGGTGTAATAAAACTGATGGCAAATATAGTATTTAAAATCAATATTCGTTGTTTCCGATTTCAACCAAGGGCTCATAACTGGCATACCTCCAGTATCAATCCGTTAGCATCAAATTACGATGAGTGAATATGCCACATACCTAAGCATCAATTCGACCATATTGCTTGGGTAGACAAAATGCCTTAAGACATACGAGTCCTGATGAAATACGTTACCATTTTAGCCTTACGCTAGTGTCGCTATGTGACCTATTCTATTTACATTATAACTACGGTGTGACGTTTTAGGGAAACAGAGCTAATACGCAGATCAGCTCGCTGCAAATCATACAAAATCTAGTCAACAGGATACGAACGCACAGCTCTTTCAAATGACAATGCAAGGCAACGTCTCAGAACTAATACCACGCTTACCATATCTCAGATAACTTACATTAAGGCATCTTGCTTTATAGGCTGATAAGCAATTGTCGCTCAGTTCACTTGATTTGAGAGCTAAATCGTGATGCGCTAAATCTGCTTTAGTTCTTCAGTGTCTTTGTGTTATACATATAACATACGGCCGAAACATTGAATGAATATATGGATAGCCTCCTTCGCAAAAAGAAACACACCGCTGTGATGTCATAAGCATAGTAAAGTTCAGACAAGGAAAACCTATCAGCATAAATGGGAATTAATATAGGAGCACATGTTCTCTGATTTGTTTGCCGATTTTGAACCAGGAAACCCACCAAAAGGAACGTAAAAGTGTACTTGAAAGTACTCTGTTGAGGTGTAGCTTCTTTGTCATCAAAATCTATAGTCGCACTAAAACAAAAACGGGTCAACGAGTAACACCACTGCATCAATAGAAACCTACCGATAAGTGCTATTTATTAGCGTTTACAGTTTTAAGGCGAATCATTAATGCTAATCATCACACAGTTCTCTCGTATGAGAGGCAGGACAGTATAATTTAATCTTGACCAGCGAAATAACGCCCGTGTGTACTGCTCTCTTCAGGGCAAAAAAAAATAAATCGCGATACATATTTCATCGTCCAAGGTGTATAGCCGAAAAACACAAACGTCCTAATCAACTATATTCTTGTTTGATATACACATCGTTACTGAGAAACTTTGAATGTTCCACGGCAGCTCCGGTCTATACAAAAAGAAATTTCGGTCGACGTAGTGTCAGTGAACAGACAGCTGTTCTTCGTAATGAAAGAATAAATATATAGTGACGCAGCAGTTATCACGACGTTTATTACGCGTCGAAGATGCGACGAACCGACCACGCCCAAAGCACAGATGACACACGAGAGGAAGCCCCACAGGCGATGATGAAGAAGCCCGACGTGATGATGATCATGTACAGATGACAAAGATTACCTTAATAAAATGCCCACAATATATACGAAACGAAACATAAGCACAAAAAAAGGATGTCGTTGCAAGGCAACCGAGGATGCATGATGGCTCTATGAACAAAGCAGAATGTTATATTACCCGCATGGTAATCGTTACCCTTGCACCTGCCGAGAAATTCGCACTCAGTCCTTACCTTTATTAGGTCTACCTCTAAATTTATTTCCAGTATAGTTTAGCTATCGTGTTTGTTGAGGCTATATTTACACGCATGGTACACGAACAAATCTTAAATGGCTAGGTGTGATGGAAAAAGCTCGGGTAAATAAAAAAAAAACTTGCAGGCAGAATGAAGGAAATTTCCGTGAACCATTTGTACATACACAGTTGGTGGTATCGACAATCCTCGCGATGAAGAAAGCGTATGACACAACGTGGAGTTACTGCATCTTGCGAGACTTGTCGGGAATGGGAATCCGTGCAAATGTGCTAAACATAATTGAAAGCTACTTCTCTAATTCTCACTTCCACGTAAAAATCGGCAATATATTTTCACGCCCATTTATACAGGAATCTGGTGTACCCCAGGGAGGCGTGCTCATCTGCACACTCTTTATCTTTAAGATGTACATGCTCCACGTATGATTACCACAAACTATTTTTTATTCCGTATACGTAGACGACGGGCAAATAGGCTCCAAGTCCTGTAACCTTGCAGTGTGCGTGTAAAAAGTACATCAGGGCTTGAACAAGGTCTCTAAGTGGGCAGACAAAAACTGGTTTGAAGTTAAACCCCACAAAATTTCTTGTGTTCTTTTTACAAGAAAGAGAGGTCTGGTTCCATATCTTTGTATAGAACTGCATGGACAAAAAATACCTGTCAACAAAGAGCACAAATTTTTAGGCAGTAAACTTTAGTGTAAATCTACTTTCATTACACACATAAAATATTTCAAGGGCCGAGTGCCTAAAACTATGAACTTACTGAACATTTTATCTCGCACAACATGGGACCGCGACAGGAAGTGCTTAATGAGCACTTATAAGAGCCACATTCGATAATGATTGGATAATGGTGCCATCGAACATGGCTGTGCTGCCACGAGCGCGCTAAAATGCTAGATCTAGTCCACCATCTAGCTGTCCGCCTGGTCATTGACGCTTTCAGAACAAGCCCTATTGACAGTTTGTACGTGGAATCGAACGAGTGGTCGCTCCCATCTGCAGAGAACATACATCAGCTTCACATATTTCCTTAAAGTGCACTCTAATAATGAAGAACCATGTTCTAAAACCCATTGTGATCTGACGTGTGGTACAGTTTTTCATAATTGACCCTGTCAGAGGCCGCCCTTCTCACTGCATGTGAAGGAACTTACCTACAATTGGATGTCCAAGCTCTCGAACATCGCTTAATGCTTCCAACTAAGCTGTTACCGTCTTGGTAGTGGCAGGTGATAAAATGTGATATACCTTTTTTTAGAAGTTGGAAAGTAGGCTCCACCGCTCGAAATCCCCCAATGAATTTCCTTGAATTTCAATCGAAGTACTCTTGCTCTGGATTTGACACTGACGCAACAAAGCCACATGCTGGTGTATCTTACGCATCTGTTGATTCCTCCTTCTCTGAATCTCACGTATTGAACCTCCAAAGAAGCATCATGTACGCAGAAGCCTATGAAGTATTGTCTGCGGTGAAAAACAAAGAAATCAAACTAAAGAAGGCAATATTATTAAAAGGCTCGTTAGTTGTTTTAAAAGCGCTAATATCTAGACAAAATCACAAAAATCATGTTTTTATTGAGCTTTACACATTCTTGTACCAGGTTTGTTCATTTCGCAGACATGTGATAATCTGCTGGGTTCTTGGCCATAGAGGCATCGAGGGTAATGTGCTAGCTGACCAAATTGCCGCATCAATTGCATCGCAAGCTATCAATCCTACACATCTATGCATATGCATACTTGTCCTAGTCATAGATCTCAAGCTTTCCTACTAAAGAAACAGAGAAGTCAATGGCAGCGCTTGTGGGACGCTGAAGGAAATAACAAGCTTCACGGAATTAAGCTCCAGTTAGGTTCCTGGTCCTCCACAACGAATACACTGTGAACTGATTGTGATGTGTGGTGCGTGACGGTGATATTTGTGGTGTGCGACAAGGTGCGGTACATTCACGGTACATTCAAACAAGAAGCAGACGACAAGGAGAGCACGCTCTGCTCTACCGCGCCGCGCCGAAAACGACGACGCCGACGACCGTCCGGCGCGTGAACACGCGGCACAAGAAAAACACCAAAAGAAAGCGAATCCAATCACAAAGGAACACGGAGCCTCGAGCAGCCAATGAAAAATCGACGAATCGACCAGAGCAGCAGAAAAAGGAGCCGCGCTGGCAGTAGGGGGAGGAGTTCCAGAAGCGGCACCAGGACAAGGTCGTCCACCGGATCGGGAGTTGAAGACGGCCGTCGGGTTCCGGACCCGAGCCACCAGGACTTCACCCGGCCGGGGCCTCCTGCCAACCCGTTCCTGGGAGTCGCCACTCTTCCTGATCGTCAACCGCTGCCCGAGGCCGGCAAGCGTCTGCGCCCGTGGCAGAACGAGAGCTGTCGGGCTACGGGCCCGAGCTCTACGACCAGCTGCCCGGCCAGAACGCCGCCGCCGTCAACCCCTGCTACCAAGCCGCCTGCCTTCCCGGGCATCGCCACCCTGCCCAATAATCAACTGCTGCTGCCCGAGGCCGGTGAGCGTCTGCGTCCGTGGGCAGAACGTGAGCTGACGGGCTACGAGCCCGAGTGCCACGATCAGCTGTCCGACCAGAACGCCACCACCGTCGGCCCGTGCTGCCGAGCTGCCTGTCTTCTCCCTCCGAGTCAGAGCTGCCACGCTCTGGCAGCCTGTACGACGGTCCGACACAACGACTTTGGTGAGACCAACACCGCTTATCTCGTCGTCTCGTCTCCGCTTCGCCGCGTCGAGACTGTAGTGCATACTCACACCCGCAGCCTGCCCGAACTTGCCTCATATCATTAGCGTTCCAGCTACGTGTTTTCATGTTATCTTTGTGTGTTTGGTTTATGGTTTTCTTTTCCTTTTAGTTTTATTAAAAGTTTGTGTTTTTCAACAAACGGCTTTGTACTCGATTGGGTTCTGGGAGGCTCCGCCTCAGAGAACCGCCAGAAACATTAACACAAAAGAACCTGCTCATCACACTGATGTTCTACTCTGTCGTCTCGCAATATGCACCCACACCTTTTTTCTGACTGGTAATGCACCTCCAACTCGATGTAGATGCAAGAGGCTGACCGTCCTCCACGTCTTGCTGGAGTGTCGGGAAGCAGAAGCGGGGAGAAAGAAACAATTTCCTCCAGCATACCGGGCTGCACATTTGTGTTTTTTTTCTTGGTCCAGAACTGTTTTATTGCGATAGCAATTATATAGACTCTCCAAGCTCATTTCTACCGTCGTCGTCGTCGTTGCGGTCTGTATAAAATTGATCCAAACACGATAACATCGTCGCCGCCCGCCATACGCTGTATGTGCGAGTGAAAGCTTGCGAGGGTCAGCCGACGGTCGCTGCTCAATCTCGCGCTCGCGAAGGAGGAAGGCGGGGTGGAAACGCGCCGTCTTTCGCGCCCGAGGCATGGGGAGAGGCGTTGTATACCGGCGGCTGCTTTTTATTGCGCGGCCGCACGGGTGCCGTATCTTGAAAGCGATCTGCGATGTAGACAAAGTGCGCGTCCCCGCGGGCCTCATCCTCACAGAGATCAGCGATGTGGACAAAGAGCATGTGCCGAGTGCCGGAAGCATTCGTGCGCCCTGTCCTTTCTACATTTAGGCAGGAAGGTCTGTTCGCTCGCTGCTGCTGCCACGGTTCCTCACTCCAGCGTTTTGACAGCAAGTTTCTGTATTCATCGAACGAGTGTGTTTATGTATACGTGTGCGCAGGGGACACCGTGCTTGTACATTTGTTTAGAACTTGATACAGCTGATAAAAATATTGTGCTTACTTCGTATAGTTGCATACTAATTTGCTATCGCAATCCATGCTTCGATTTTTGGGCGAAACTGCGACTTTTTTGACACCAAAGCAGTCCTAGGTTTCTTGAACGATTTTGTGTTGCATGTTATCCTCTCTACAAAGGATGCCACTGTGATAGCAGTTCTGTATAGGACATGCCTACATGCTCTTGCGCTTCAAGGGCTCTGTTAAGGCAGTAGTGCTTATGGAAAATGGTTGCCTCTGATATATTTTAGTAAATCATCATACTTTTACAATGTATATTTCTTGTTTATGGTACATCTCATTAGCCATTGCGTTAATGTTATTAGATATAGGTTTTACTCACTTTACAGCGTCCGTTTCTTAGGACCCTTTAGAGCCATGTTACATCTACCTCTCGTAATTAATCGCTCCACTGCGAGCTCATTACCACTGGCCTGGCGCTCTTTGGCCATACTTTACCCTTACGCCCTAAAACACCCCTTTCATCATCATCGCTGCTCGCACATCACACCAAGAGGAGCTCAGCGTTCCAATTCCACTTTCGAGGACAGACGCCGCAAGGCAGCTGGCACGCAGTCTCTCACTGACCGAGTGGAACTCGCCAAACTTACGACTTACACGACTGCATCAAATAAACCCCTCACGGCAACTCCGACCTCCATTCGGACTTCCTCGACGTGAAGCTTCGCTTCTCTGTCGCCTTTGGTTAAGAGTTGCCCTTACAAAGGCATACTCTACATTAATCGGAGTGACCGACAGTGCAGCATGCGAGGTCTGCGGCACCGACGAAACTATTGACCACCTGCTGTGCCACTGTCCACGATATGCCCAAGAAAGACAAGAACTTGCTAACGCGCTAAAATAACTGGACAATCGGACGCTTTCCGTGCAGGTGCTGCTGGAACACCGCCCCCATCGCTCGTCGGCCCATAAGGCGGTGAAGGCACTTTTGTGCTTCTTGAGGACGACGGGCTTGTGTCAACGTCTGTGACTATTAGTGCACTAACATACGCGTCTGCGAACTAACCGCTCATTTCCCTTCTTTCCTTCCCTCCTCTATCTCCCTGTCATCTATGTGTTCCTTCTTCCCATTCCCCCGGTGTACGGTAGCCAACCGGACGTTATTCTGGTTAACCTCCCTGCCTTCTGCCTTTCTCTTCCTTCCTTCCTTCATCATCATCAAGGCATGATGATTCGGGGAGCTCTCAGGCGGTGTCACTTGTTCTTTGGATAGCGTTATCGAATTGGTCTTCTGGTCGATGAGTGCGCCGTGATGGCTCAGAAAGTGCATGCCGAGAATTACGCCTAGCGACCGCTGTTGGAGAATAACGAAAGTCGCAGGGTAGGTCCGGTCATGAACCGTAATTCTTGCCATACAGATTTCAGTTGGCATTATCGCATGTCCTCCAGCTGTCAGTATTCAAGTGCCGTCCCATGCAGTCTTCACTTTCTTGAACTTGGTGGCCAATGACCAATTGATGACTGAATTGTCGGCTGCTGTGTCTGCAAGAGCTGTGACTTCGTGGCTTCCGAGAAGCCCGTCGAGGTCAGTGGATCTCCGTCTTGCATTGCAGTTAGGTCGCCGCGTCGGGTCACAGCTGTGTCGCATTGTCCTGCTGCAACGTCTCGTAATCAGGCTGTACGTAGGCTGGCAGTTTGGGCTACATGGTATTCCATAGTCTAATAAGTTTAAAAGTGCAGAAGACGACGGGACAAGAAACACAGACAAGCGCTTATCTGTTTTTCTTGTCGTCCCGTCTTCGTTTACGCTTTTAAACGTATTAGCATTGTCACAGCTGTCCCCGATTCGTCGTCGGCGCGAAGTCGATCGACGGGGTAGACAAGCTGGTTGGTCGTTCCGTACGCAAGCGAACACAGTGAAGAGAGTCAGAGTCGGGAGTAAACAAAAAAACAAGATATTTATCGACTGATAAATATACATAAGTTAATAAAATAACATAATAAGAAAAACACAAGAGAGACTAACACACCTGAACTTAATATTACACAATGATGAAGACAACTAAATACGAGCAATTAACAGTATATATACATAAGAAACAGGGCTCGGATCAAATATACAAGAATAACACTTAACAGTAATTGACTAAAGCAAAGTTCCAATGAAAACAAAAAGAAACAAACGATGTCATACGCGTGGCCGGGCAGCAGCAGCAAGTCCATAAACCATGAAGTCGACGCACAAAGCTTTCCCGAAGAATGCTGGTGGCCGATCTTGTCGAGGTGGATGCGAATTGCTGGGCTGGGTTTCCCGGGAGTCTAGATTGGACGTCTTCTCTCAAGCAGGTTGAGCTAACTTGAGGCGAACTACCGTGAGCTTCGTTGCAGACGCTGGTTTGACGTCTCGTACGTCAACAAGTTCCTCGGAGTTCCGACGTGGCCAGGCGGCCCAGGCGATACTGGACGGTCTTGCCTTCCAGGTAGTCAAAACGACGCCAATCCTCGCCTGAACACCTTCGGCACAACGACGGTCTTGCCTTCCAGGTAGTCTACAACGCTCCTTAGTTCGGGTCAGCTCGCTGCTGTTCGGCGAATTTGTCGGCACTGATAGGTCCCAAGAAAGTGTCGTCATTCGGGTCGTCCTGTGGCGGCGGTTCAACGGGGGCGCGAGACAGGCAGTCGGCATCAGAGTACTTTCGCTCGGACTTGTAAATGACGCTGATGTCGAATGCAGGAAGTCTCAGACTCCATCGTGCGAGACGACCTGAAGGTTCCTTCAAGTTAGCTAGCCAACACGAGGCGTGGTGGTCGCTCACAACTTTGAAGGGCCTGCCATAGAGGTAGGGGCGAAACTTTGATGTAGCCCAGATGATGGCGAGACACTCTTTTTCTGTTGTGGAATAATTTGCTTCCGCCTTCGATAACAACCGACTAGCGTAACTTACAACCCTTTCTTGCCTGTCTGTCCCCTACACAAGCACGGCGCCGAGTCTTACGCTGCTTGCGTCGGTATGGACTTCGGCATCGGTGTTTTCGTCGAAATGCGCAAGTATTGGCGGTGATTGCAGGCGTCGCTTCAGTTCTTCAAATGCTTCGACTTGCGGGGTCTCCCACTTGAACTCGACGTCGGCCTTCATGAGGTTGGCCATCGGATCAGCGATGCGTGAAGAGTCCTTGACGAAGTGCCTGTAATAGGCGCATAGTCCAAGAAATCTACGCACTGCCTCCTTGTCGGCGGGCGGAGGATAGTCAGTGATGGCCGCCGTTTTCTGTGGGTCAGGGCACACTCCAGACTTGGCCAAAGAACAAGAGCTCCTCGTATACGAAGCGGCACTCTTCTGGCTTCAACGTGAGTCTGGAGGTCTTGATTGCTTGAAGAACTGTTTCAAGGCGCCGGAGGTGTTCCTCAAAGCTTGAGACAAACACAACTACGTCGTCCAAATAGACGAGGCAAGTCTGCCACTTCAAGCCTGCCTGTACTGTATCCATGACACGTTGGAAAATGGCAGGTGCCGAGCAAAGACCAAACGGCATGACCTTGAACTCCAACAGTCCGTCTCGTGTTATAAAGACGGTATTCTTCCGGTCCCTCTCGTCGACTTTGATTTGCCCGTAGCCGGTTTTGAGGTCCATCGACGAAAAATACTTTGCGTTGTAGAGTCGATCCAAGGCGTCGTCAATCCATGGGAGAGGGTATACGTCCTTCGTGATTTTCTTGAGGCGACGGTAATCAACGCCGGAACGTAGGGTTCCATCCTTCTTCTTCACTAACACCACGGGGAACGCCCACGGACTCTTGGACGGCTGGATGATGTCGTCGCGTAGCATTTCGTCGACTTGTTGCCTTATGGCCTCGCGTTCGCGCGCCGAAACTCGGTACGGGCCCTGACGGAGTGGGCGGACATATTCGTCGGTTATAATGCGGTGCTTGGCGACAGGGGTTTGTCGAACTTTTGACGACGACGAGAAGCAGTCCTTGTATTGCAGGAGCAGAGCTTTTAGCTCTTTTTTCTTATGCCTGGGAAGGTTCTCATTGACGTCGAAAGTTGGTTCACGTGCTACAGTCGTCGTTGCAGGTGCACTAGAATCCGTGAAGGTGAAAGCACTGCTGGCTTGTTCAATTTCGTCGATGTAGGCGACCGTGGTACCTTTGTTAATGTGTTTGTATTCGTGGCTGAAGTTCGTGAGGTGCCTTTATGTCCTTATACGGGAACCCCCCCCCCCCCCCCCCCCGTCCAGCCGTGAGCCAAGCCCACACCGTCCAGAAGACGTCGACGCCTACCCCGCACCTCCACCAGATGTCACGTAGTAGTGACGGTGAAGGAAACAGTCGCAAAACTGTGAATAACGAAACGGACTTTATTGGGCGGACCTGTGCCCACAAAAGCAAGTTGCACTCCAAGGTAAACGATAGCGGCGAACACAGTCGGCGATCGTCGAAAACCTGATCAGCGGCGAAACGCATCGGCTTTTATACATGAGTCATCGAAGGTTCCAGATTAATCCCTGGTACCCGCGTGTCTTCCAGACAGTTCTACACGATTCGCGTCGCTTATACAGTCAGATTACGTGAGCGTTGGTGACAACAGACAACGGATAGAAGCATCGATAATGTCCTAGAATCTTCCGATACGTGCAGGTGCGTACTGTGCCTAGCGATAATGTTTAGGATTTGTTAGTCGGTGAAAAGCGGTCACCGTTGAAAGGTAATTAGTATACGTGTCAATATTACTACACGCGTTACGCTACACGCGTGTGGTATTTGGTTGTTTGAACGAGGCGCGCGGGCGCCATCACTCGAGAAACGAGGAAGAAGGAGCTGGGCTCGCGCTGTGAATCTAACCGGTCAGCGCTGAAACCGCTGTTGTAAATACAACCTGTAAATAGTTGGTAGTTCTACTGACTCGTCCTTCACGTAACAATATGTAGGTGGCGTAGCCTTGGCTTCGAGCGTCTGGGTGGCGGCGTGCCGTTGCTTGATCGTCGAGTTGGGTCTTGAAGCGTCATCGTCGGCGGTGTAGGGTCTTCGGCACTTCGACCAACAGTGAAGGCGCCTCAATTGGTTGCTGCGTTTAGTTTTCCGGATTTGGGCTAACTGACCCGCTACGGCTTGGGCCAGCGTACGCTCGGCGCTGGGCGAAAGGTTGCGGACACGCGACGGTGAATAGGAAGGTCGTCACGGTCTTCACACAGCCGCTGCCAGGTAGTCAGCGATGTCCCGTGGTTGTTCCCCTTGTCGCTGGCATGGCGTGTTCACAATTAATCCTCGTAATCCCATGTGACGGTATGGGAATCGGCCGTGTATGTGGCCGATTTCTGCGCAACGCTAGCAAAGCGGGCTGTGGTCCGGAGCGCGGCATACGTCTGTCTTCATAGGGAAGCTGCGATGGGCGACAGGCGGGCATGCTGTTGGTGGCGGCGGACGACGACTTGCAGCGTTGCGGGTCCCTGGCGCGGGCGCGGAGGGGGACCCTCGCGGCTGGCGACGGCGGCGTATGTCATCGCTTCCAGATGGGGCTGCGGTAATAGCGGCTGCACTTCAAGAACTCCGAGTGATCGCTGAACTTCTTTTTTGACGATGTCGGCGATTCAGGACACCTGAGGCTGCAACCTTGGAAAGAACTCTTGCAATTTCTCGTGAACGACCACTCCGCTTCTGTCGCGCAGGTCGTCGATGCCTGGTGCTTGAACATCGGTGTAGTTTTGAGTCAGCGTTCGGCGGCTATATTGCCATATCCGCATATCGATCATCTTCCGACATGGAGGGGTCGGCATGTATGAACAGGCCAGTCATCTCCTTGAAGATCACGAGGTTCTTGTTGGGTAGTTGCAATTGGGCATCCAGCAGAGCTTCGACCCTGTCTTTTCGCACGACGCTCGCGAAGGCGTTCAAGAAGGTGCTCCGAAATAGGTCCGATGTCATCATGATTGACTCTCGATTCTCAAACCACGTTCGAGCGGCGTCTTTCAAAGAAAAGTAGACATAACACAGCTTGTCGCCGATGTTTCAATTGTTGAACGTAGTGACCCTTTCGTGCGTTAGAAGTACGAAAGGATCGCTAATAAGGATCCGCGGAAGATCGGTGGCTCCCTCGGCGGTTGCACCAGGATGGGGGACGCTGAGTCTGCCTAATTCTGTTTGCTGACTGGGCCTTGATTTCTGTGGTCTTCTTGGGGAGAACTCTGTACTCCGGTAGCAGTCCTCGAAGACTGCGGCTAGTTGTAGTAGTAGGTACACTTTGTTACAAAGACAGAGTTCTGTCTAGACAAAACTCTATCTGCGGCTACCTCGTAGGTACTTGGCGACATAGGTGTTGTCATTGCGGTTTGGGTTCGGGTCACGGCTTATATGGGGCGTTCGGTGCATTAACGCACTAGAATTCCCTCTATATTCCACATGGTAGTGGCAGTAAAGAACGCAGATGCAAAACTGTGAATGACGAAACTAAATTTTATTGTGCGAACCTTTGTCCACCTAGTCAAGTGACACTAGAAGCATAACGACAGCGACGGACACATTCAGCGATCGTCGAAAATCTGATCTGCGAATCAAGCGCATCGGCTTTTATACATGACTCGTGGAAAGTTCCACGGTAACTGCTAGTGACTGCGTGTTTTCCAGAAACTACAACACAGTGTGTCGCGCATGAAATCTGATTATACAAGGCTTGGCGAGAACATACACAATCAATAGAATCAACGATAACGTTCGAGTAAGTTCCAAATCACACAAGCGTACCTTGCTCTCAGCTATAAACGTAGTCTAACATTTATTAGCGGGTCGCAGGCAGCCACCAGAAAATGAAAAAAAGTACACGTGTCCATATTGTGTACAATAAAACTGGCTGGTGCAGTTGAAGTTGAAGTTTTATAAAGGGGTAGCAAGGTTTTCGAGTTGAATATCCCCATAATCTTTAATTAAGTTGACTGATATTTTCGATCTTCTCTCATCATTTTCCCTAGGGCATACCTTGCGAATATTTTTAACCTTTTGGGAGCTCGGTTTAGCGGAGGCAAGAACTAGACCTTTTGACTGCCTGTGAACGAAGAGGCGACTGACTTTTATTCAAAAGTACAAACAGATTTGCCGATTGGCTGTGGAGGCGTCTTAGTCCGGGGAGAGGCCTCGAGAAGCGGGGAGAAAGGAGGGACGGACGGTCGCTACAAGGGCTCCTCCGGTAGATTGTCCGAGGATTAGGGATATATGGGGGAAGGAATGAAGAGTTAATGTTCACGATAGGCTGATTTCATGTGGTCGCACGACACTGTCTCTTCTTTGCCGCGAACGTCAATCTTAAAGGTTTTCCCTGAATGCGAAACCACACGAATGGACCTTCGTAGGAAGGACTCAATGCTGGCTTGATAGAGTCATGTCGCAGAAAGATGTGCGTCGTTGTGTCCATTGTCGGGAAACTAAACACAGGCTGTCCGCGGGCGATAAGTGAGAGAGTAGGTCGAAGCTGGTCGAACCAGGAATGTAGCCTCTCTAAGTGCTGTGCGGCCGCTGGCGGAGTGCCTTGCTGGGTGCCGAAAAACTCGCATATAAAGCACTCGCGATGTAGTGCCAAGGTTACATCAGAGGCGATTCACAACACTTATATGTCCGGGATATTAGTTTACTTCATAAGCAACTCCTGCACTTATGCTTGGTGAGCTGGATTTGATGTTTAGTTGCTGAGTCACTCGAATGAAACATCTTTTTCCTAAAAGGTCAAAATTTTTATTGATGAAACAGTCACAACACAAACTGAGTAATATTTCTAGAGACATACTGAAACACACTTAAAACGCGATTACAAAGATGCTCAAGAACTTTACAACACATCTTGCAATAATACGTAAACATTTTCTCTAACATTTCATTGCTAATGAAGTGAGAAATATTCTTTATTTTCAATTGGCAACATTAAAAAAAGTATACATTGGAAAATTAAACAAAGAACAAACAAGCGCGAACTCGCAAATTATTAGCACCACGATTGAAGAGAAAGATCACACATTACTGGCCAGAAAACGCCGTTCAAGCACAAAACTCGTGTACATATATGCCGGAGGTTACTAGCTAAACTTGTAAGCATGGGGCTGGTAAAGTAAATTGTGCAAGAGACGTTTTTTATGCCATATTATAAGACAGCAGCTCGTTTGATAACGTGCTATGTAACCTATAGAAGCTCCTGATTGAGAGTACAGTATATTTAGATATGTGTCATATATTTTCATGTAAAGCGGTACGTCCAGTTTTGGTTATAAATATTTCAAATAGTTATTCACGTATGAACTGCACCCCCTTTTTTTCTAAGTGCGCCTCTTGCCGTGGTTGTCCAGCATTATCTCCGCGTGGTGTCAACACAGTACAGTGCCGTATCATAGCTTCTATTTGGTTGGGTCCAAATCTCAGAGTATTTTGGCAGAAAACTCGACTTCACTGTTGGCGTGCTCATAAAAGTAATTTACTGGCGCTGTCGGGGTCGTGCTGTCGTGCTTTTTCAAGCGCTGTCTTTCGTAGACAGCTATTGCCACAGCGTGCTGCTGCATTGCACAGCTGTTGTGGTATTCTTGTTGTCTGTTGCATATTTTTTCATAAGACATAACGTGATAGTTTGTTAATTTCGTACACATATTTATTCTCATGATCTGATCTGGGAAGTGGGTATTATTGCTTGTAAAACAATAATCTTTTCCGTTTCATTACTTTCACCCATACGTCATTATTCGAACTACCTACCGTAAACTGTTGATACATTTTAACATGTATCCCTGCTTCATTCTGCCATTGATATATAATACACTAATGAAGTAGCATTAATTTCACATTCTCTTGTTCTTGTGAATGTTATCTAAATTGAAGCTGTCTTGTATAATTAAATGTCTGATGGTTATTTTCATAACAGCACAATAAAGAAAGATTGAGAAAGACAGAAATGAGAGGAACATGGGGCCGATTACCAGCAGGCGAACATATTTGTGATGCTGCCCCTTTTAACAGCTGACATGCTATTTCATGGCACATGTTCGTAGCCAAAGACAAAGGAGCAAAACAAAAAAGCACAGGAAAGAAAGAATTCACACCAGCAAACAACGCCACTTCACACGTTTATCCTCATTCTTGCAGCGTCATATTGGTATCAATGACGAGAATAGAGGCTGGCTGATACATCTTGTTTTTTGCTGTAAAATGTTTCCATAATTTCGTGTGCTCCGTGGTAACGATGCGGCTTAAGCGTATGCACGGTCTCCAGCTACATCAGTGCACTGCCAAATGTGCGTGCATTGCTGCCATAATAAAGCATGGGTGTTCATTGCTGCACTTGTTAAGACACCTTCCGGTCTGCCCAATGTAGATGCACCTTCAGGAGAATGAATGAATGAATGAATAAACTTTATTGTACGAAGAGTGGTATGGTTAATCTCGGATGGAGCCCTCTTGTAGAGCGCGCCGGCCGCGGCGGCTCGCCGGGCCTGGTCAAGGGTCGCCAGTTGTCTTCCCAGTGCCAGCTCGGAAAGCCGTGCCTCCCAAGACCACGTTGTGAGTGTCTGTGATGAGCTCACCAGCCTGGACACTGCCTCGGCTGGGCATTCCGTAGACTAGTATGTAATGTGTGTCAGTGTGGCTGTGGGGTCATTGCACCAGGGGCATACACTGGTTGTGTATACCTCTGGAAACATTGCGTGCAACCTTGATATCTGCGGGTTAGTGTTGGTTTGAAGGCGGCGCCAGTCCCTGGCTTGTTGGCTGCTTAACTTGGGATGTGGAGGAGCATACTTCAGTCTGGTCAGGCGTTGGTCCTCCAAAATCTGCCTGCTCGTGATGGGATCTTCATGGTGGTTTGTGATGGGCCTTGAATAGTCTTCTGCAGCTCGGCCAGCAAGTCCGCGAGCTAAGCAGTGGGCCTCCTCGTTGCCTTCCAGGCCTGTGTGCCCTGGGCACCAGACGACCCCATGGTCCTCAGCGTGGGGCCAAGAATATCGGTGACACACCTGGCGAGTGTGCCTCTAAGATATAACCGACAGGCGGCCTGTGAATCCGCCAGGATATATGTAGAGCAACCTCTTCGGTCTGTTTCTTGGATTGCGAGGGCTATGGCTGCTGCCTCTGTGGGGGCGCTTGATCTGCTGCGTATAGATGCGCAGGCCACCACTTTCTTTTGGTTACTTACTGCCGCTGCGTATGCCGGTTTTCTGGGGCTTTGTGGTGTTGTGGAGTAAAGGCTAGCGTCGGTGTAGTAAGTATCAGGATCGTTCCTTCTTTGGAGGAGTTTTCGTGCTCGCGCTTGCCGGTGCTTTTGGTTCTATAGCAGATGCATGTTCTTGGCGACCGGTTCCACGATGATGCGAGCCCGTAGATGCATCGGTAGGATGACTGTGTCGTCTGCGCAGTATTGAGGGGTGAACGGGTATCCCAATGTTTGCAGTAGTTTTCTGCCCTGGTGTGTGGTGCTGAGCTCTTTGTGCGATTAGCGTTGCGGCTGCCAGTTCTTCATATGTGTTATTTATGCCGATCGACATGAGTCTGTCTGTGCTCGTGTAATTCGGAAGTTGGAGTGCAGCTTTGTATGCGATTCTTATGAGCTTGTCGATGTTTTCTATTTCGGTCTTGCATGTAGCTTGGAAGGGAAGAGCGAAGGTGATTCGGGTGAGGACGAAGGCCGGTACGATGCGTAACGTCTCGACTTTCGTCATCTCATCTTTACTTCTTGCTATTCTAGCAATGAGGGTTGTCATACTCTTGACGGTGTGTTTGGGTTTGTCTATTGCCGTCTTTACGCTGTTACTTTCTTGTATGTGCATGCCCAGGATTCGTGCTACCGGGGTTCTGTTGATACCATGTCCGCCAATCGTCAAGTTAAGTGGGGTGCACGGTTGGACTGGGTGCGCGGTGGTCTTATCTGCAGGTATTGCGAATTGTTTGGGGCGCAGGTCATACCTTCCGCCTGAAGGTAGCTTTGAATCTTGTCTATAGCGTTTAGCAGGACATCTTGCCGTTCTTTATAGGAGCCCTTGGTTGCCCATAGTGTAAGGTCGTCCGCGTAAAAGGCACAGCCTAGATTCGGTATATCCTCCAGTTGTAGGGCTAGCTTCCGGAGCCCGATGTTAAACAGGAATGGGGACAGGATGGAACCCTGGGGCGTGCCCTTCAGTGGAAGGTCGTATGGTGGTGAGTTAGTGCCGGCCATGCCAATCTGTGACTTGCGATTGCCAAGGAATGTAGAGGCATAATGGAATATGCGTTCCCCGCATCAAATGACTGTGAGGCCATCTAGTATGGTAGAGTGCGCGATGTTGTAGAAGGCTTTTTCGATGTCGAGCGCAAGGAGTAAGTTGTTGAGGCTACCTGGAGGTGGGTTGAGCACTTCCTCTTTCAGCAATAATAATATGTCCTGGGCAGACATCCCTCGCCTGAATCCGTAAATAAATGTTGGTAGGAGCCCCCGTTCTTCTGTGTATTGTTCGAGGCGAGTGAGTATGAGTTTTTCAAACATTTTGCCCATAGAGGATGTTAGTGATATTGGTCGCAGCTGATCAAGGCTTCTCCGCTTTCCTGGTATCGGTATGAGTACGATCTGGGCCATTGTCCACTCTGTGTGTAGTTTTCCACCCGGTGTCCATTTTTCTTGATTGAAGTAGTCCGTGATGGCTTGTAATGTGTCAGTGCTAAGGTTCCGTATTTTTATTTTTTTATTTATTAGTACCTCAATTACTCCTTTCGGGGTTTGACATGAGGGGTGAGCATTTCTAGTAGTTTACATTTTCGATGAATGCCTTGAACGATGAATGATTGGATTGGTGCACCGCTTCGGCAGGTAGATGATTCCAGTATTTCGCTGTCTGTACGAAGAAAGAGTTAAGATGAGTGGCGGTGCGAGCTGGGGGGGGGGGGGATAAACAGCCTTTGAATGGCTATGACGGGATGAAGTTCGATGCGCAGGTATGATGTCGGTCAGGTGAGGCAACGAGTGAGAAAACTTGCAAAAGAGACATAGCCTTGCTGTGTTGCGGCGGTGCTCGAGGGTTGGAAGGTTCAGAGATGACTTGAGTTTAGTGACGCTAGTGTGGGAAGAGTAGTCGGAGTGAATTAACCTTGCTGCGCGATTCTGTATAGATTCTACTGCTGTTGCCAGGTTAGATTGGTATGGGTCCCACACTGAGCATGCGCATTGAAGTTTGGGTCCAACAAATGTTTAATATGCTAGTAGTTTTGCTGAATGGGGAACAAGACGAAGAATACGGCGCAGGTAACATAGAACACGATTGACATCATTGCTAATGTTGCAAATGTGTGAAGACCAACCGAGGTTACTGGATAGGTTAACACCTAGGTACTTATAAGAAGTGACGGCACATATTTCAGCACCAGCGATAACGTATTTAGCTGAAATAAATGATTGGCGACGGTAGAAAGTAGGTAGCGACGTTTTCTTGACGTTGATAGACATTAGCCAGTTATTACACCATGTTTCAATGATGTTAAGGTCGGACTGAGGAGAACGAGAATCAGCGTCGTTAGTAATAGGACGATAGATTACGCAATCATCAGCGAACAAACGAATTTTCGAAGAACAGACTTTCGGTAAGTCGTTAATGTATATTAAGAAGAGTAGTGGTCCTAGGGCAGGGCCTTGCGGCACACCGGAGATAACAGGTGATAAATTAGACGAGCATTGATTAGCCAAAGCGAACTGTTGATGGTTAGTCAGAAAGTTGCGTACCCATTGGAGAACAAAAAGGTTAAGATTTAGACGCGATAGCTTTAGGAAGAGTCGTTCATTAAGAACCTTGTCGAATGCCTTTTGGAAATCTAGAAAGAGGGCATCTACAGGTACGTTTTGATCAAGATGTGAGCTTATGTCATTAACGAACAGAGCTAGTTGAGTCTCGCAGGACATGCCTTTCTGAAAGCCGTGTTAATTAGGATTAAAAAAATTGCGGATGTTAGGAACTTTACAATATGAGAGTAGATAATATGCCCCATAGTTTGGAACAAACACTGGTGAGGGAAATTGGAAGATAATTGTGGCACGATGACGATGATCCCTTTTCTGGCACTGGAATTATCTTACATATTTTCCAGTCCTGCGGCACCCCTGCAGATGATAATGATTGCTGAAAGATATGACACAAAATTACACTAGAGATGGGCGCAGTGTTCTCAAGCATTTTGGAATTGATTATATCGATGCCGGCCGACGATGTTAATTTGAGGGATTCTATTAGCTTGTGATGCCGTATGCGTCAAATGTTATGTCTGGCATGGTTGGGTGGTTGAGGCAAGGACAGTCTGGAATGTCAGTGTTAGGTTCAGAAGTGAAAACGGAGGAGAAGACAGAGTTTAGTATTTCACATGCTTTATGTTCATGGCGTTTGTAATACCGTCCAATCCAGGTGCTGTATTCCTTTTGAAGCATTGCGCCACTGCACACACCTCTGCGAAGGTGATGGGTGCGTCCAGCTCGTGGTTGGGTGTTCCTTTGTATTCTTGCCTTGTTATTGAATTTCCGTCTCGCTTGCGTTCTCCTGTGTGCCGTTGTTTCAGCTCTTGTATTAAGTGATCATGGTCCCCTTGAAATTCCCCTGCTAACAATTGGAGTGTAGCATTTGTTTCGGTTCTTGTGGTTGAGGGGTCCAAAAGACTCCGTAGGATGTTCCATGTCTTTTTCGTGCTTAATGTGCTTCTTAGAGAGTCACAGAATGTACGGCAATTGTTATGCTAGAGTTATTTCGCGTATGCGTTCGATTTGTCTCTGATTTCCGCTCTTCGGAGTCTCAGTTTTCGGTTTAGTTTCTGTCAGCGCCACCGTTTGGTGAGTCTCTGTCAAGCTTCCCAAAAGTGTGCCAAGTGGTTGTCGATGGCGGGGGTGTCTACCGTAGTCTGATATATATTAGTGTTTTCATCATAGAAGCCCCTAATGTAGTGAGTCCAATCAGCTATGATTTCTGGTTTGGGCCCATTTCCTACTTCTTGTTGCTCTCGATACTTAGTCCAGTTTGTGATTTTGGCTTTTCCGAGAGGGCGTCGTAGTTGAGCTGTTTCATAGGTTATTTCGACTATATTATGATCGCTGCCCAGGGTGTCATGCAACACGTTCCAGCGCGTGGCCCTGGCATTGTTGGTGATGGCAAGGCGGGTGTGGTGTCCCTGTTTACGCTGTTTCCCATATGGGTCGGCCTTCCCGGTGTCGTGAGGAGTATGTAGTCATACCGCTGTTTCGCCTCTAGTAGTCTCGTACCTTTGGGTCTGTCTTTGGCGTATCCCCATGTCGTGTGTCGGGCGTTCAAATCCCCGGTGATGATTAGGCGGTCGCGTGGTTCAAGCGTGGTGTTCAGATGTTGGAAGATGTGGCCAAATTCCGCTTTCCGGTCATGTGGGGTACTATATAGGTTGCATATTACCTGCTACAGCCGTCCCTTCTTGGCTGGCCAGAGCATGACGATGAGGTGCGGAGTGTCTTCGTGTGGTACCGCTGCGAGTGTCGCTGCGAATTCCTTCCTGACGAGTGTCGCTACCTTTGGGTGGTTAGGCTCTATGTGCAGTCTGTAGCCCGTATTCACCTTGGGCCTAGCTCCCACTTCTTGCGGGCAGATTATGTCTGGAGGGATCAGCGCCGCCTGTATGGTATAGTGTGAGTGTAGCGTGTTTGTTGTGCAAGGAATGACAGTTCCAGGACCATATTGTGAGATTCTCTTTTGTTCTGGGTCGCCTATTTGCCCTGATGCGAGTGATGGTTGTGCTTTCAGCGTCCGAGGTAAGCATAATTTTGTCATCGGACTCCTGGAATCTCTGTATGGTATGCTTACGTCTACGCTTCGATTCTTTGTTAAGGGTTTCATGCACGTACCGATTTAGTTCCTGAAATTCTACCAAAAATTGCTGCATTTGTATTTTAGTTTGTTGCTCTATTTGTTGTTACATTAGTTGCAGTTGCTGTTGTATCGTGAGGTTTCCTTCTGGTTGTTGGGTCCCTGTGTGAACTACAGGATCTCGGTCTGGTGTAAGTTGCGGCATATCACGGACGGCGTGGGCCCTGCCGTTCAATACGTGCGTGCGTATGAGGCGTGCTTTGTCTGCAACTGCCTTATAATTGGTCGATAGGATCGCAATGTTTGATCCCGGAATAATTCTAAGGATGAATTGGTCATCCTTGAAGGCAGATCCCGGCCACGGCGGCTGCATTTCGATGGGGGGCGAAATGCGAAAACACCCGTGTACTTAGATTTAGGTGCACGTTAAAGAACCCCAGGTGGTCTAAGTTTCCGGAGTCCCCCACTACGGCGTGCCTCATAATGAGATAGTGGTTTTGGCACGTAAAACCCCATAATTCTTTTTTCCTTGAAGGCAGCTTGGCATGCCTCTATGATTGCTTGCGCAAGTGTGGGAGTGAGAACATTTCTTAGTGGGAGGCCTTGGTTTGGGCGAATGACGATTTTGTAGTCATCCTTAGGCAATGGCGGCAGTTTAGGCAATTTCTTATAGGTTAACGTGCTCGTTTGAAATTGGTTTCGGGGCTCTGCGTTGCCGCGCCTCCACTCCGAAGCCTCTTGTTTACGTTTTTTGACGGATTTCACTGCCTGCCACTGCCTGCCAGTAGGATATGTTAGCGTCTCGACTCACCGAGTCAGAGTGGTCTTGAGTTTCGTCCATTTGGTCGTCTGCTGTCTCATCCTGCTGAAGCTGGCGGAATTCTTTATTAGTTTCAGCGTCGAGAGCCATGGCTAGGCGCAGCTGCGACGCGGGAATCCCGGCGTCAGTGCAGCTGCCGACGGCTCACCGAGTTGGCGTTGGGTTAGCGTTCCTCGTGGTGGCGAGCTTTATGGAATCCTCCTGTCCCTCCAAGCAGTCGTAGATGCCCTTGGGTGGCATCCAGGTGTTCCTCGGAACTTCTTGAAGCTGATAGTAGCGCTTTCAGGCGTTTTCAAGCAAAAAATCACTGAAAAAAATCACGAATATGCAGAGCGTGGAGTGAGCGTGTTGGTACTACTTCGCGCCCCCTGGCGGTCTCCCTTCAGGAGAAAGAAATCTGACAAGTCGCATGTTCATATAACAAACATGGTGGCCTGCCTCGTTAGACAATGTTTTCGTGCTTGCTAAGAAGGACATCTTGTTTCTTTTTAAGAACACCAAATCCCTTACTTACCTTGCCCAGACTGTGTTAAACTAATTAGAGAGGTCATGAATGTACAACGCCATTGCCTTCTTTTTACGCATGGAAACAATAGTGTTGGGATGAGTACTGGCACATACCACTTTAAACTGTTCAACAGCATCTCCAAACTTGTACTTATTAGCTACTCAGGATATCTGGACTCTTAGTGCTCCACGGCACTGAATTCTATGAGGTGGGCATGAGATCTTGTCATGGTTGCTGCTATTCATAGCTTGGAAATTTCACTTTTTACTAGCTTAGTAAACTTTCACTTTTTTCACTTTTTCACTTTCAAAATTTCACTTTTTACTAGGCGTTTCTTCTTTTCAATCATAAAGTTTATAGTCTGTGGTCAAAGAGCTCACGCAAGTCTTCTTATTTACAGGTTAAAGTTCGCAGATGCTGGTAAAGTCGAAGTTGAAGTAGAAAAGTTGAAAGTGTGACATGTGAGTACTCAGTCCAACACTATGCTACAACACGTAGAAAGAAGACAGTGGTGCAGGTGTTCATGGCTTGCCCTGTTTTTTAAAGGTCATGCAAGCTACAGAAAGGATTTGATGTTCTCAGCACGAAATGACTTGGGTCGCACTTTGCAGATGTTGAGAGGGACATTCAGATTGAAGACACTTCACAAAGTGATTCCACAACGAGGATTTTCCCCATGATTGTTACACGCACACTCTCCGCCATCTTTGAGATCCCTTTCTCCTGCAGGTGTATCTACATCAGGCAGTCTGGGAGGCATTTCGACAAGTGCCTTAGCAAACAACAGTACAATATTGTTAAAGGAAGGACGAGTCAATTAAACCAGAAACTATTTACACATTATATTTACAGCAGCGGTTGCAGCACTGACCGGTTGGATTCACAGCGCGATCCCCGTTCGTTCTTCCTCCTCTTTGCTCGAGTGATGGCGCCCGCGCGCCTTGTTCAAACGCCCAAATACAACATGCGTATGGGAAAATCAAGGCAACAGTGTGCTCGCAGTTCGTAGAACATTGCTGGGCCTGTAAATGCCAGCCACGGATCAAGTAAACGCAGGTCCTGTTCTAGCATCGTCAACTACTGACAGGTGAAAATATGGGAGCATACTTCATAAAGAAGAATCAAGTTGAAACATAAAGCTATACGTCGCCCTAATTGATATAAAAATGGTTGTGCTGAAATGAAGTCAGCTGCGTGGAGAAGTGGTTTCCTGCTTGTGAAAGGGGGATTTATTGAAACTCGTCCGAGGGATCGCAAGTTGTTTTTAGGCACAGTCCTAGCTGTTGGCATCCACAACTCGAGCTAGGGTCTCGCGCCTAAGCGATGGCAGAGCCCACGGCGCCTTCATGCATATTCCCCACTACAATTGCCCCCGCTGCAAAGGTGAGCCATCCTGGCGACCTAAGGTGATAACACGACGAGGGGGTCGTGGTACGGCTTCAGGCGGCTGATGTGAACCGTCTCGCGGCCACGGCGGCGCTTGTCCGAAGATAGTGTCACCGGTTCGACCACATAGTTGACAGGCGATATACATTCGACCATCCGGTACGGACCTTGATATTTTGGAGCAAGCTTTGGGCTAAGGCCTGGAGATTCGAATGGCAGCCGAAGCCAGACGTGAGAATCCACGGCGAAGGACTGTGTTGGCTGATCGTGGTCGCGGCGATCTTTTTGGATGCCTTGGGTACCCGACGTGAATGAGCGAGCCAGTTGACGGCACTCTTCAGCATGTCGAGCAACTTCTGAAAGCGGGGTGAATTCAGAGGCGTCGGGTGATACGGAAGTACGGTGTCAAGGGTAGAGGATGGTTCACGTCCATAAAGAAGAAAAAATGGTGAGAAGCCTGTGGTAGCCTGAGTGGCGGTATTGTACGCGTAAGTCACAAAAGGGAGGACGTCGCCCCAATTGGAATGATCCGAGGCAATGTACATGGTGAGCATGTCACCAAGAGTGTGGTTGAACCATTCCATTAGACCGTTAGTCTGTGGGTGATACGCCGTAGTGGTGCGGTGAATAGTGCGGCACGCTGCCAGTAGCTCATTAATAACGTCAGACAAGAAGACGCCGCCTCGGTCGCTCAGCAGCTCTCGCGGTGCGCTATGCCGTAAGATGAAATGCCGTAAGAGGAACGCTGCGACATCGCGAGCAGCAGCCGGAGCAAGTGCAGCAGTTTCGGCGTATCTTGTTAGATGGTCTACTGCGACAATTATCTAACGGTTTCCGTTAGCAGTGCATCCAAGGGGCCCTTAAATGGCGATCCCGACTCGGTCAAAAGGACGTGCAGGACACGGTAAAGGTTACAGTGGGCCTGTCGTATGAGGAATTGTCTTGCGTCGCTGACAGGCTGCACATGACCGAATGTATTTGCGCACATAAGAATACATGCCTCGCCAGTAGTACCGCTGGCGGAACCGCTCGTACGTTTTCAGGATGCCAGCATGTGCTTGTTGTGGGTCAAAGTGGAAATACGTGCATATATCGGAACGCAAATGGCGAGGGATGACGAGCAGCCATTTGCGACCGTCTGGCTGATAGTTCTGGTGGTATAAGATGGCGTTCCGCAGCACAAAATGGGTGGCTTGGCGACGAAGGGCTCGAGGGCATGTATCCGTTGAGGAAGTAGTTAGAATGTCATTGAGAGACGGAATCCACGGATCCGTTCTCTGTTCAGAAGGCATGTCAGAAACACTAAGCGCAGCAACCGGACTGTCCCTGGTGCGGGTGGCGTGTCGTCGTATCGCATGGGTGACTGGGAGAGGGCATCCGCGTCAGAATGTTGACGCCCCGAGCGATAGATGACGCGAATGTCAAATTCCTGGAGTCGAAGAGCCCAACGTCCGAGACGCTCCGACGGGTCTTTCAGTGACGCAAGCCAGCAGAGAGCGTGGTGGTCTGTCACAACGTCAAAGGAATGGCCATAAAAGTAGGGCGAAATTTGCTTAAAGCCCAAACTATAGTCAAACATTCTTTTTCTGTGACAGAATAATTGGTTTCTGCCTTTGTGAGGGCGCGACTAGCGTAGGCAACCACATATTCCGGGAAGCTAGGCTTGCGTTGTGCAAGGACGGCTCCAAGACCAACGCCGCTGGCGTCCGTTTGAACTTCGGTCGGAGCACTGGGGTCGTAGTGACGGAGAATGGGCGGTGAGGTAAGTAGACGACGCAGAGTGATGAAGGCTTGTTCACATGCCGGAGCCCAATCACGAAAGTCACAAGGCCCAGCCACGAACTTCGTCAGAGGTGCGACGATGCAGGCAAAATTGCGCACAAAACGACCAAATAAGAGCAGAGACCGACAAAACTTCTGAGCTCTTTGACATGTAGTCGAAAGCACGAAGCTTGTCAGGGTCTGGACGGACGCCATCTTTGGAAACGACGTGACCAAGTATAGTCAGCTGGCGGGCTGCAAAGCGGCACTTTTTCAAGTTAAGTTGAAGGCCGGCGGTGGCAAGGCAAGTCAGAACTTCGCGTAGACGAGTGAGGTGAGTGGTGAAATCAGGGAGAACTACCACGTCGTCTAAGTAACACAAACACATCTTCCGTTTAAGGTCTCGCAAAAGATTGTCCATCATTCTTTCGAATGTCGCGGGTGCATAGGCCGAATGGCATCACCGTAAATTCATACAGGCCGTCAGGCGTAATGAAAGCTGTCTTCGAGCGGTCGGACTCATCCATCGGCACTTGCCAATAACCCGATCGCAAGTCCAAAGAAGAAAAGAATTCGGCACCATGTAGACTATCCAGGGCGTCATCTATACGCGGTAGAGGGTAGACATCTTTTCGTGTAATCTTCTAAGGCGACGATAATCCACACAGAAACGAATCAAGCCATCTTTTTTCGTAACTAGTGCCACGGGGGACGCCAAAGGACTACATGAAGGTCTGATAACACCACGTTCAAGCATGTCCGCAACTTGCTCAGTAATGACACGACGCTCGGTGGATGACACGCGGTATGGTCGCTGGCGTAATGGTGCGTGCCGCCCCGTATCAATGTGGTGAGAAACGGTACTTGTGCTGCCTTATGACGCTTGGTTCAAGTCAAAAGAGGCGTGAAAGTCAGTTAAAAGGGCAAGTAGGCGCTCACGTTGTGTCGGGTCGAGGCCATCGGCGATAGAGCGACAAAAAACATCTGGTGAGACCCGGTCAGAGCACATGGGGCGTCAGTGCTGTTACGTTAGTTGTAGCCAGGTCGTCGGCAGCAGGGAAAGAAACAATAAAGTCAGCACCCACAGTCTGGATGGTGCCAATAGTCTCGCCACAGCGCAAAGCCAATGTGTGCGAATTTGGGTTAGCAAGCAATATTTCTGCCGCACCATGGTGAACCAGGAGGAGGGCAAAAGGCAACGATATAGGGTGGCGGTGACTGAAGACGGCAGCGCGTGTGAACAAGACCGTCGAGTCGGCAAGCGATGTGCATGAAAGAGGGACAAATACAGCACTGTCTGGGGGAAGGTCAGTATCTGAAGCTACGCATATCCTGCTAACATTACGAACTTGCAAGTCGTGAGATGGCAAATCGCACCGAACGGAGAACTGAACCTCAGCACGTGCACAGTCAATGACGGCATGATGGCGCGACAGAAAATCCCAGCCGAGAATCACATCGTGGGAGCAAGAGGTTAGCACAAAGAATTCAATCGAGTACAAAATGTCTCGAATAAGCACCCTGGCAGTGCACATAGCGACGGGCTGAATTTGTTGAGCGGTGGCTGTTCGAAGCGATATTACCGAAGGCGTCATGGTCACTTTACGTAATAAACGACAAAGCTTTTCGCTAATCACGGATATGGCGGCACCTGTATCGACGAGCGCAAAAGATTTGATGCCATCAACTGACACTTCAATAACGTTAGCGGGGGAGAAGCGAGGACTTCGATTTTCCGACGACGACGCAGTTCGTGCCTCAGGAACTGCGGAAATCAGTTTTCCGCCTCAGTACTGGTGCTGGGCCGACGACGCATAGGTGAGGTGGAGCGGCGGCGAGGGTAAGGCGAGCGACGAGCACCAAAGGGCTGGTACTCCAGAGCTGGTACGTCATCAGCAACGTAAACTTCCGGTGGCGGCTGTTGTGGCATACGAAATGGTCGGAATCCGTAGTTGGGGGCTCGTGTGGTGCCCATGAAGGCCGGGAAACGCCGGCGGCAGAAGCGCGCTACATGTCCCGAGGTGCCGCAGGCGTAACATATGGGGCGGTTATCTGCAGTGCGCCAAGGATTTGTATCCTGCTGTTGTGCACCGAAGAAGTGAGCCGCCGTCTGCCGAGGCAAAGGCGTAGGAGAGAACAGCGGCGGGCGAGGCGCTGAAGGCAGAGGAGAGAACACCGGTATGCGAGGAGCCCGTTCAGCCGCCTCAGCATACGTCAGAGGTGCGGCCATGGGAGCCACTTGAGACGAAGATGGAAGAGCTTCGGTCACTTGCTCTTGAATCATCTGCCGGATCGCTGGAGCCAAAGAGTGAGAAGGCTTCTCCGTGGTCGGCAAAATGGAGAGCTGTCGCGCAACCTCCTCCCGCACAAATTCTTTTATCTGCGTCAGCAAAGCTGTTTGGTTGTCGCCAATAACCAATGCTGCTAGCTAATCTTCCGTCGGTGGTGGGCGTCGAACTAAGATGCGTTGTTTCGGTAGCTCGTCAAAACTTTGGCACAAGTTGATGACGTCAGCCACGGTACGCGGATCCTTCGCTAACAACATTTGAAAGGCGTCCTCATCAATGCCTTTCATAATGTGTTTTATCTTGTCCTGTTCTGCCATTGACGAATTCACCCGCCTACACAGCTCAATGACATCTTCGATATAGCTGGTGAACATTTCACCGTGATGTTGTGCGCGCCCACGTAGGCGTTGTTCAGCGCGAAGCTTGCGCACAGCGGGGCGCCCGAACACTTCTGGCAAAACTGGTCTTGAATGCAGTCCATGTGGTTAAATCGTGTTCGTGGTTTCGGAAACGGAGGTTTGCGACGCCGGTAAGGTAAAACAACACGTTGTGCAACTTGGTGGCGTCGTCCCACTTATTGTGCCGGCTTACCAGCTCGTACGATGACAACAAACCCTCCACGTCATGATCATCGGTGCTGCTAAAGACGGCAGGATCACGCTGGCGCAACACACCAGAAACGATGACCGCTGGAGGCTTAGGTGTATCTTCCTGGGCGGTGTCGTCAGGCATAGTCGTAGCAGTGGGTAGCGTCCGGCTTCGGAGTTCCAGTTTTCGAGGTTACCCAGCACTTCCACCAAATGAAAGGGGGATTTATTGAAACTCGTCCGAGGGATCGCAAGTTGCTTTTTAGGCACAGTCCTAGCTGTTGGCATCCGCAGCTCGAGCTCGGGTCTCAAGCCGAAGCGATGGCAGTGCCCACGGTGCCTACATGCATATTCCCCACTACACTTGTTTAATTGTATTTTTCTCATATTATCTTGTGAATTGCTTCTTTTTGTTTGCCAACAAACGTGTACCATGAAGGAGCTTGTCAGCTACAAAAGTGGAAAGCAATACAAATGAACTGGTCAGTTGATAGTGTCATGGTCCTGATGTGGTCTTTCTCAGTCCTGCCTTATTGCATTGTTGGTAAATATGAACCAGTATTAACTATCCGAGTTTACTATTATCCGTAACCTATTTTTCGTATTCTGCTGTGATCAGTAATACAATTCTTTGAATTGTTGACCCATTCTCCTCTTTATCGTTATACCTTCCACGCACAAAAATCAAAACCCCTTTCTTAAAGACAGATGGTTAAATGCCTAGCTTTCTCTCAAGCAAACTGAATCAATGTCAAAGTCCAAAGCCAACGACCACGCAATGAACCCAAGAAATGTGGAATGACCCGATGCGATGCATATGTGATTTGATTACTTGTTTAGGATTGTATTTTTTGAACCTTGAAGTTGAATGAAGACATATTTCGTTAAGTTGCATAGCCTTTATTTTAGATCATGTAGCCGTTGATTGCACGCACACACTTACACTTTCACGGACGACTCTACACTTTCACACAATTGCCTTGTGGTTGCTTTGGTAGACGGTCTGAGGCTCTACCGTGGCCGATACACGGGATTGGCCTTACGGGCACAATCGCGCTTACGCTTACGTTCGCGTACGGCAGCCTCTTCTGCCATGCGCTGCATCCAGGGCCTACCCATGGTGACGGCCGGGAATGCATTGAGTGACGCGTGTAATGCAATGCAGATATATACAGCTCATCTGGTAGCGTGGCGTTGAAGTTTCCATTGTTTTTAGCGGTACTACTGCTAATGTAAACTCTAGTGTTCTACTATACGTATGTCGTGCGCCATTCTGTTGTGTGCGCAGATGCGCAGCCACTGTTCTATTGTGCGCGCAGATGCACTGTGTAAGTTGGCTTTCCTGCAGTGCGTTTACGGCGCCAACGGACGAATCAGTGTGACATAGAAAGCTTCGCTATAATTAAATTTTAAAATTTTGCTTGTGTGCGGCAAAATGAGTGTAAAATTGCATGGAGCACTAGCATTAAAATCTCGCGCATCACATTTCTTGCCTTATTTGGTAAATTTTCTCTCCGTATTACGGTATTAACGCCGGACTTCTCAAATGCTGTCGGCATAATTAGATCGCCATTTGTTGTGACCAGTTAAAAATGCATTATAACCTAAGTGTGGCATGGCTTTAGACGTGCCAAAAAATCGGATGTGATGAATTCTTGCATTAAAGGCGACTGAAGCATAAGCACAAACAGGGCAGTGCACAAAGAAGCCAAACAGAGAAGCGAATCATAAATCGGGAAGGGCACCATCCTGTTTTACATATCCCTTCTGTGCTTTTTCATGCAGCTGTGCCTATACTTGCGAAATAAACCAACTACCAGAAACCACAGTTGTTTTTTTCTGATGAAGTCGTAAAAGAACGATAACGCAAAAGAAAAACTTTGGCTACGGAATCTTGTCACCCCCTTAAAAGAGGTATATTTGTGACTGGGCAGACTTACACAGAGCCTGCAGCCACATCATAAATGTTGCCAAAAGATGGGTGTGCACTGGCAAATTGGGTCTTAGGTTGTGCATTGTGCAGTCTATGTTTTTTTCATTTCATTTCATTTAGGTACCCTAAGGGCCCAGAATCGGGCATTGCATAGGGGGGGATAACAACAAGAAACTTCAAACCTGGTTATAAACATGAACAACAAAAAGGCAAATTAAGAACACAAATGATCACAACATTAAGGATATACAGTGCATCTAGTAGTGGCATGAAGTAATTGTTATATAATGCAATAATACAAGAGAGCTACAACACTTTTAGAATAATACAGCAAATGTAGGACAGAGTTGAAAGGTAGTAAGGCGTGCAAGCAGGATAATATCGTTGTGTAGAAATGATCAGCTGGTATGCCAGGTTTTCTCATTAAGGTAGGTTAGTAAAGCCGATTGAAAAGATGATGATTCCTTAATGTTGGCGATGGATTGCGGAAGGGCGTTCCAGTCATTGATAAAACTAGAGGTGAGTGTAAATGTTTCTTAGTCCGAGAAAATGGTGGGTAGACCTTGAGGTCGTGGTCAATACGCGCGGAGATGTGGGCTGCTGGATGAATGAATTTACGTGAAAAGGCACTGTCACTGTGATAAAAACTATGAAAAAAGGATAATCTCGAATACTTTCTCCGTATCACGAGCGGTAAAATGCCAAGTGTTCTTTTTATGGATGACACACTGTGTTAACTAGAATACGAGGACGAGATGAATCTAGCGGATTTACTTTGAATGGATTCCAGCATGTCGGTAAGGTAAGCTTGATGGGGATGCCATATGTTGGACGCGTACTCTAATGATGGTTTAATTAGCGAATTAAATGCCTGAAGTTTAGTGCCTGAATTAGCAAGGCGTAGGCGACGTTTTAGAACGCCAAGCTATCTAAATGCTTTGCTAGTGATTAATTCTACATGATCATTCCATTTTAGATTGTAATTGAACAGGACTCCTAAGTATTTAATCGATGAAATTGATTCTACTGCAGAATTGTTAATTAGGTATTCGTTAGTCAATAAATTGAGACTGGGACCAAATTTAACGTGTTTAGTTTTCTCACTGTTAATTTTCATCTGCCATTCTGAAAGAGTCGTTAAGTCAGATTGCAGGGTCAATGTGTCATTCTGGTTTTTTATTTCTTTATATATTACGCAGTCGTCTGCAAAAAGACGTATGGAACACTGCATGTTGGTCGCTATATCATTTGTGTCAGATTAAAAATAATAACGGTCCCAAAACTGATCCTTGTGGGACTCCCGACTTGACATGCGTGTGGTTAGATACATACTCATGGATTTTAACACTCTGAAGTCTGTTACTAAGAAAACCCTTAATCCACATAAAGGTTTTGTCATCTAGCTGTAGGCTATGTAGTTTTGTGAGTAGACGTTGGTGAGGGACGTGATCGAATGCTTTAGAGAAGTCAATAAAAATTGCATCGATGAAAAATGAACTATTGATGGAGTTGTGTAAATCGGTTACTAGCTCAAACAACTGGGTGTTACAGGATCTGTTTTTCTGAAAGCCGTGTTGGTTTTCAAAAAGTAATTTATTAGATTCAATGTGATACATTATGTGACTGTAAATGTTCAAGAAGTTTGCAGCAAATAGACGTAAGAGAAATAGGACGGTAATTGTTAGCTAAGTGCTTGTCTCCAGATTTAAAGCAAGGAATGACATGCGCAATCTTCCACTCATCAGGAAGACACCCAGTGTCCAGCGACTGCTGGAATATTAGTGATAAAATGTAAGATGAGTTATCTGATGTTAGCTTCAAAAGTTTTGCACTGATACCATCCGGTCCAGGGCACGTTTTGCATGGTAGCCTCTCTATTGCACGTGCGACGCCTGTTTCTGTTATCGAGATAGTTGCAAACTCGTGCGAAATTGCTTGCACTTGAAGCATCGTAGTTTGTAGCGGCAGCTCTTCTGAGAAAAATGAAGCAAAATGCTGATTGAAATTTTCGGCAGATTCTTCTGTCGACAGCAGGTCACCATTTTCACATTTTAGTTGTACCCTGGATTGCTTTTCTTTTGGGTTTACTACTGGCCAAAATTTTGCAGGGTCGGTAATCATCAGGTTGGGAAGAGTACAGTTAAAGTATTTTTTTAGCTTCATTAATTGAGGTCACCGTAAATTTTGACAGCCTTTTGTAGTTTTCCCAGTCTAGATTGGTATTTGATGTCGAAGCTTTTCTAAACGCCCGTTTTTTCTTGTTAATGGTTCTCTTCACATCACGTGTGAACCAAGGATCGTCTACTTTGGACGGGAGAGTTAGTTAAGGCACGCAGCAATCTTCAATTTTTTTAAGGTTGTCTCTATACAAAGACCAGTTCTGGTTCACTGATCGGCTAGCGAAATTGAGTAGGAATTCGGCCACAAAAGCCGTGAACATGCGGTTCATTTTGTCGATATCTGCCCGAGCACAGTCAAGTATTGTTTTCATTTCTTTTTGTTTTCTTTGGGCGTGGTAGCTCCAGAGTGCAGTGAACGGCCCTATGATCACTTATTTCCTCGAGAACACGAGCGCTTCCGTATTCAGGATGGTTAGTAAATATCAGATCTAGAATATTTTCGCCTCGTGTAGGGTTTTTTACCAATTGGGAAAGGTTATGAAGGTGTACAGTATGCAGAAAGTGAAGGTATTCTTGGCGATTATTGATACCGAGAACAGAAGGTGTCAACCAGTCTATTGAAGGATAATTAAAATCACCGGCCAAAACAAGCATGGCATTTGGGAACTTATTTGTGACCTGTTCGATAGCATCGTTTAAAAGATCGACAAAATCGGGCTGGCTATCAGGAGGTCGATATCACGAACCAATAACACAGTGCACATGACAGTGACGCGTAACAATCCAAATCATTTCAAGCGGCGAGTTCATAGCAATAAGAGACGGCTGAAATTCCTTTTTGACAGCAATGATTACGCCACCTCCCCGTGACACTTTTCGGTCTTTGCGAAAGACAACAAATGACTTCGGCAACGATAGTTCATTATCAGCAATATGCTCGGTGAGCCACGTTTCTGTACCGATGATGATATCGGCATCACATGCAAGTATCAGAGTTTTTAAGATGTCAACTCAACTTTCTTAAGTAGGCTTCGGAAGTTTGCCAGGAGCAATGTAACTTTATGCGCAGTTGGTTTGTAGTGAACCAGTGTGGCTGGTCATTCACGCAAGGCTTACTTTTGTTTACTCACTAGAACGACAGACTTAGACAACGAGTCGTACCGATAGGTGCGATCCTGCATGTGAGAAGGTTAAAACGGAGCGTAAAACGCTCGTTTTCCTTGCGGTTTTCCTTGGCAAAGTCTCGAAGCTTTTACGTGCCAGCTGGATCTTAGGAGAGAAGTCTTCTTCCAGCCATACTTTGGGTGATACAAGATTCTTTAGTTTGAAAGCGTTGCGCAGTGCATCTGTTTTGCATTTCAAGTTGAGAAACTTAATGATAATAGGACGATTGAAACCAGTCCGGCGTTGGCCAATCCTATGGGCACGTTCTATGTCTCCGAGAGTTAGATTAAGGTGAGCCGAAAAGGCTTCCCTCCATGTTGTTTGATAAGGAAAATTCCTGATCCTCTACTGACATTTACCAAGGAACAAAGAATGCCTTTCTCACATTCTCCTTGTATTGGCTTAAAATGCTCAATGCTATTGCTTTGGTAGCATGATATTTGATCTTGAACTTGAGTGCGGAAGTTGGGGGACGTTGAGGTGGACTTAGGGAAATTGAGGTTCATTTACATTATTTACAGGTATTAGCACAAGGTAATGAACAACATTAAAGTCATCGACGGCCGGCAGCAAATCGGACGCTGCAGCCCGAGGCAAGAAGACCGTCTCTCTTCTCGATCTGTCTCTGGCTTTTAACCCCTTGGGTCTTTCGGGGTCACGTCATTTTCAGCCAATCGTCGAGTCAGCTCAGGTGTCGTCATTTTCCTCTAATCGTAGGGGTCCGGGCAAGTGGCATCATACTCAGCCAATGGCGACGCTCGAAGGGCTCTATTGTCCGATGGCAGCCTTCGCCCATCATTTTCTCCTCGTCTGGCTGTAGATCCAGGATGGTTGCCGAAGGACCTTCCAGAGCTGCAAAACAGCTTTGCTCGAGACCAGGGTCAACTACCTGCAACCGTGCCAGCCTCCCGTTGCCCATTCGGAAGAGTCAAGCAGGGGGGAGATGAAAGCTCGACGTGCGGCGCACTAGGTGCGGATATCAACCGGTTTGACGAGACCGATATCACGGTCGACGCGCCCCTGCGCACCAGGATTGACAGGTGACGGCGAGTGGTTGAGCTTGGAGAACTTCACGGATGTCAGTTAATGGTCCATATCTAACAGCTCCTCCTCGCCCCGGAAGATCGGGATAGCAGGTGACTCAATTCGGTGGCCATGAGGAACGCTGATGAAGGCTCTAGTACACCGGCGACGATCCTGGTGTGGCAAATTTCTGGATCGCGGGCTCCGGAAAACATACGTCAAAAAAACAAAACAACATAGCGCTGCACCACGTGCAAGTGCAGGCTCTTCACCCCCGACTCACCAGGCTATGACTATATCAATATCAGCCTTGTATTTTTTTTCTCTTTTGCTAACTTTGATACAGCAGTTCCAACCACATTTCCAAAAAGATTTCCACGTCTCCCCGAATACCGACAAGGCCAGAGTGACATTGCCGTTGCAAAAAAATCGTGAGGAAACTGAAAAATCAATAGAAACAACCATTATAACCATACGCTAGCAAAGTTTTCAAGCTACGAGGATGACTTGCAGTCCATAATACAATGCCATACCTCGTTATTAAAATGAGGGAAGGCAACACGTAGAACTTAAGCAAAGGCTAAAATAGCCAATTCTTCGAAACATGCTATGCAGCCTCACTTCAGGAACAGCCGGTTCATAATCTATCACAATGGGCGACTTATCGCACGCAATGATGCCACTGAACATCCTCGTCAAATTACGGATGCATAATGAAAGTCGCTCGAATTTTGCGGCACTATTCTCAATGCCTTCTTGCGTCTCGCGCAGAAGTTTTATAAGGCTTACTCACGTTTCTTTATTTTGTCCATAGAGGACACACCTTAAATGAACACAATTAACTTGCGTAACTTACGCACTCACGAGAACCTTTAAAAGAAACCGCGTCTCCTATTAACTAATTCCACGCGCGCTTAATAGAAAACTCAGATAACTGCCGTCCTCAACACACACGAGCGACCCCGTCACAAAAATTCTGTTTCCTTCGGTCTGCACAGGGCACGTGCAAAGTGGGATCGTAACCACGCTTCTCAATGCAAACTATGCACTTACGGAACCTAGCGCGCTAAAGATTAAAAAGAAAACTTACACTTTTAACAAAGGCTAATACATACGCGCTTTACTGTAGGCTTTAACAAAATGACCTCGACGCTTCGAAAAAGTCGCTCTCGAAAAAAATAAAGCCTAACTGCTCATTAGTGATTACTTCGCGAAACAAAGCGCATTTTTCAAACATCGGAACCTATCACACCAAAATCAGAAGAAACATCATAACTTATTGATTGAAAGAAGCTGATTCGCGAAAATGCTCAAATGGTCAAAAAACAAACAAACAAATCGTTTGTTTGCACGGAACCGGTCTTTTTGTCTACCGTTCCGACTGTTTATGACGGGCTCGTTATTTGAGCCGTAAACGAGGTGGTCGCGCCCTGCAAGCTATTCTAGCTAACCAGGTACAACAAAAGACCTGACAGCCCATCAGCTCTTTCGAGACGTTACAGTCCCATGCCAATTTGTGGCCTGGCGACACGCTTTCGTCATGACTTCGTGTGACCACGTCGCGTGTTCACTACAAGCTCCTCTGGTTCTGACACCTAGCGTTCCTTAGCAATGCATGCTGCGCGCCGAAAAGAACGACGGAACGACTGGGACCACAATTGCCCCGTACCCTTCTTCGGTGTTCGCGGAGAGCATGCTTCTTTCACTATTTTTAGCCGGTGGTTCGGACGCGCTTGAATCGCAAGTGTCAACGATGATCGCAGCTTTCTTTTCTTTGCGCCCCGCTGATGGTGATTGACGCTTGTTACTTTCTTAGGCGGCGTCGCACTCTCCGCCGCATTCCTATCTTTACAGCAATTCTTTTCACGGCAATTTTTCCTTAAACTCCCTTTCGGGCCATGTTGTCGCGCCTAGTGCTGGCCGTTACACACCTCGTCAGCCCGGATCACTGTCTCGCCCGCACAGTCTCAGTGATTCTCCATTAAATCATTCCTCTCTTTGCCTTGAATGGCGGACAGCTCGACCGACTCTGGAACAATCCAGCAGGCTCTACTCGAGCTACGCAACCCGCACTTAAGCGAACTGCGCGCTACTACATTGTCCAGGTCACGCTGTGTATCGGCACACAGCACTTCAGTCTCAATAGCTGTCTCACTCGGACAGTCTGGTTGATTATCCAAATCACCCCTCTATTGGCTACCCAGACTGGCGGACAGCTTCACCGATTCCTGAACCATGCAGTTATCTCTCTCTGAGTTATGCAGCTCGCCCTCCTGCAAATAACCCTCAACTGCATCGTCCGGCTTGCACGGCGCTTCGGCATTCAGCCCTGACTCGACATGGGTGCTTGTGTCTGCCGGGTCAGCAGCATTTCTTACTTCGTTAACGACCTTGTTAACATTACCTGCGACGTACACACACGGTGACTGTGCCGATTCAGTCACAGCTGGCCTAGCTGTCTCTACAGTGCTCTGCTGGCACAGCACCTCGTCGCTCTTACTACGGCCTTCAACGGCCTCTGTTGCAACTAAGGCGTCGTTTGCAACCAACACCTTAGTTCATTTATGAACATGCTGCTAATCTCACAGGCACTAACGCAAACAAGAACTGTGTTTGCTAAACGATGGATGCCCTACCTTTCTGTGTGTAATTGTCTACAGTAGCTGCCTGAACCTCACCTTTGTTCCATGCTCCTTCACCAGAAAGGTTAGGTGGTTTTCGGATATTAAAATGCGGGGAAGGGACCACCTCCCCGCTTATCTTAGGATTGAAGGGCTGACGGACTCCAGTTATCCGGCGTCAACCAATGTGTCGACTGGCTGATGTTCAAATCAATTGTGGAAGACGGCTGTCGTGAAGGGATTTTCCTGTAGCCTAGCGGACACTATAAAGGGCGCCATAGAGACTGCCACGCGTTCGCTTTAGAGAACGTGTACACGCACCGAATACGACATTGAGCTGGAGAAACTTCGTGCAATTCGTCGCCGTGCGAGCGAAGATACAGACGTACAAAGTCTGTACATGTCTTGAGGTTGGCCAGAAGAACTCAAAAGAAAATTCAACGTCGCATGAACAAACTCGCATCGCAAAGATGGATGTCGTTCTGCGAGTCCTTAAATCCCCGAAAACCTCTGTCTCACATATGGGGAACTGTTCGTGATCTCCGTGGAACCCCTCAGCAGCGCCGCCCTTTCAAGCCTTTGGCCCTTCACCAACAATCTAGAGAGATTGACGTCGCTGACAATTTCTGCAGGAGGATTGCTGGCGAAATAAGATCCACCGGAACATCAACGCTCGACCACTCAGCGATTTCCCACGACGCGCGCATGGGCAGTCCTTTCACTATGAACGAACTTGAAGCTGAACTTGCCTGCTGGCAAACGCTCATCATCGCCAGGCCCCGATGGTATAACCTACTGTGCCCTATGCAATCTTGGCCAAGAGGCTCGGAAAGTGCTCCTGCTCCTGTTCAACAGCTCCTGGCCGACAGGTACGGTTCCCCAGAAATGTAAGACCAGTCACCTAATTCCACTGCTACAGGCAAGTCGCCTGTAGACATTGCATCATACCGACCGATTACGCCTGCCAGCTGCATCGGAAAACTAATGGAAAGGATGGTTCTAGCACAATTAGAATCGTACCTCGAACTTCACCACGCATATCCAGACGCAGTGGCCCGTTTCAGGCATAGTCGTTCTTCCATAGATGAGGTTATCGACTTGGTGACGTACGTATAGCACCAGAAGTCCTGCAAGCGATTATCTGCTGCCCTGTTTCTGGATGTTAAAGGAGCGTATGATAACGTAACACACAAACCGATCTTCAGCACATTAGAGACAGTAGGTCTTGCGGCAAGATTTATCTCTGGATTAGCAGCTACCCACAAAAGAGATCATTCTTCAAACTTACTGAGGGTGGCCTAACCTCTCAGCATTACAGTAACCGTGGGGTACCTCAGGGTGGAGTACTGAGCCCAACGCTATTCGATCTAACGCTCATTGGACTCGTCGACATCCTTCCATGTACCGCCATATCTAAGCCGGCGAGATTTGTATTTGGACATAGGGTGTGACACGACTTCAGCTTCGCGTGTGACTTCAGAAGGCAGGCACTTTAACATCATCCTACCTTCGAGAACACGGACTTCACATATCATGTGAAAAGTGCGTAGTGGTGGCATTTACCAGGAAACCAATGTCTCCATATGTGATATCCATAGACGGACAGCTGATCTCGTACAGCAGAAGTCAAAGATTTTGGGGGTGGTTATTGACAGAAATCTCTCCTAGACCCCTCATGTGAAATATGTGGAAAACGTCTGACGGGAGTTTGCAATATGTTTAGGTTCCTAGCAGGAAAGACCTGGGGAGTGTCAGTACACTCTATGCTTCAACTGTACAGGGTCCTCTTATTGGAGTTATGTGGTACAGCCTACCGGACATCTCCAACACCTGCCGAACCAACCTGACTATAAACCAAAGCATCCAAGCCCAAGCCCTCAAGATATGCCTTGGTCTATTAGAGCGCATATTGCCATTGAAAGAATGCGTGTGCACATACTACACTTCGCCCGGACACCTGCCCACCACCTCGCAAGCCTCTCTGTAGAAAGGCCCCACACGACATTCAGTGCAACTGTCTTCGCGCACCGTGCCTCTCTTACGTCAGGGTACGCATCTGCGGCGAGACCTTTGATTCCTCCATGGTGTGTGAGCCGTACTCAAGTGAACCTCACAAACTTTGCTTACTCATCTGATATCAGAAATACAGCGACTTCACACACAGCTATACTGATGGCTCAACTGCACCAACCAGTTCAGTTGGCGCTGTAGTTATATCAACAACGGGAATAACTGAACGATTAAAGACTTCCCATATCACTAGTTCTACAGGTGCATAGCTCGCGGCTCTCTGCGGTGCGCTTCATGTGATAAATATAGAGAGTCCTGGAAAATGGGCAGTCTTCTGCGATTCAAGGCCGGCCTTACAATGTGTACAATTGTTTCTCGGACATGGGACTACCGATCAGCTGACATGAGAAATCGTGGAACTGAAGGGAAAAGGCCACGATATCTCATTTCAACGGATACCCGGCTATTGCGGTATCATTGGAAATGATTACGCAGATAAAGCAGCTCGGACATCCCCATTCCTCTCTCAAGGACCGATTCCTCGCTCCAGAGAGCTTCGAATTCTAGCCCGCACACTTTCGTTAGCTGAGTAGAATACTGCACATGCACAGACTTAACCCTTCGCTGTAACTAGGACCTCCGGCGGGACTGCACCGACGCGAGGCGTCTTTTCTGGGTTGGTTGTGGTTGGGAGTTGCCTTTACGAAAGCTTACTCAGCACTAATTGGAATGGCTGACAGTCTGCGGATGCGAGGAGAACACTGACCACTTATTTTTCCGCTGTCCTCAATTTCAAGCACAAACACAATCTGTGATCAACGCATTCAGAAAACTAGATGATCGTCCTATAAGTGAACAGATTATACTAGAACACCGTCTCAACCGAGCATTGGCTCAGAAGCTCGTGTTCTCGCTCGTGTTCTTGACTTCCTCGCTCGCACTTCCGCGTTTCCTGTACTACTTCCCAAGCAATATCAATGCTCTCATCATGAATGCCACTATCTTTAATTCCCTTTCCGAGAGGCGACCTTTCCATTGTTTCCTCTGCCTCAACTCCAAATCCTCACACACCAACAGCAAGTCTTACCTCGTCAACCTTTTAATAAGATTCATGGTAGCTGCCCGACTCAAAATATGCTACAAATGCCCGATGCCCAGAACAATAAAAATAAACACACAAATTTGAAGTCTGGTTAATCAAAGGAAAAACCACGCGATCACCCATGGATGCAGCATCACGCCATCTGATTTATATTTTTAATTATTCACAGAAAGTCGGCATAATTATCTTTGGCACCCCACGTGACATTCTACTACGTACGCTATTCTTGGTGTAAAGGGGTTTATTTACAAGCAGAGGCTACGTAACAGCCTTGGCCCAAGAGCGTCGGTCGCTGTCTCGCGCTCTCCGGGCTGCCGGACCTCGTCGTCCTCTCTCGATAGTTCTTGACCCTCTTCCCCACTACATTGGCCCCGGTGGCGAAGAGGTGCCATCCTGGCGACTCAAGGCGCTGCAAGCACAGAGGGTCGTAGTAGGGCTTTAAGCGGCTCACGTGGACTGTTTCACGACCGTGGCAGCGTCTGTCGGTGGGAGGTGTCACAGGCTTGACGACGTAGTTCACCGGCGACTGGCATTGTACGATCCGGTAGGGACCATGATATTTCGCTGCAAATTTGCGGGAGAGACCGGGGGTCTGGCATGGAATTGACAGCCACACGAACGAGCCAACAGGAAAGGTAGGGGCAGGTTTAGCCGGGTCACAGCGTTCTTTCTGAAGACCTTGGGCTACGGATGTAAATGAGCGTGCTAGTTGGCGGCACTCTTCGGCACAATGAGCGAGTTCTGAGGCTGGGCGGTATTCGGACGCATCCGGGCGGTACGGAAGTATGGTAGCCAGTGTGGAAGAGCGCTCACGTCCATATAGGAGGAAGAAAGGGGAAAATCCAGTGGTGGCTTGTGTGGCTGTATTGTAGGCATATGTCACAAAAGGAAGCACAAGTCCCAATTAGAATGGTTGGAGGCTATGTACATGGAGAGCATATCACCAAGTGTTCGGTTAAAGCGCTCCGTCAAGCATTAGTATGTGGATGATAGCTTGTACTGGTGCGACGAATAGTATTGCACGCACTCAGAAGCTCTTGGACGACTTGCGAAAGAAACACACGCCCTCGGTCGCTCAGGAGCTCGCGTGGCGCGCTGTGGCGAAGAACGAAGCTGCGCAAGATGAACAAGGCAACATCACGAGCTGAAGCTGTTGAAAGAGCGGCGGTTTCGGCATAACGAGTGAGATGGTCGATGGCCACAATAATCCACCGATTGCCAGCAGGGGTGGAAGGAAGGGGCCCGTACAGGTCTATGCCGATTCTGTCAAACGGGCGAGGGGCAGGGCAAAGGTTGCAATGGGCCAGGCGTGTGACAAGTTATCTTCCGGCGTTGACACTCAATGCAGGAGCGAATGTGCTTGCGGATGTATGTGTACATTCCGCGCCAGTAGAAGCGCTGGCGAAGTCTATCATAGGTTTTCAAGACGCGAGCGTGCGCGTTTTGTGGGTCGGCGTGGAAATGCGTGCACAGCTCGGAGCGTAAATGGCGAGGTATGACAAGAAGCCATTTTCGACCATCTGGCTGATAGTTGCGGCGGTACAACATTGCGTCCCGGAGCGTATAATGAGCGACCTGGCGACGAAGGGCACGAGGGAGCCGTGGGGCAGGTGTTGTTGAAAGCGCAGCTAGAACGTCCATCAGCGAGGCGATCCAGGTATCCTTGCGCTGTTCGGAAGGTACGCCAGTGATATTGATGCTGGCGAAGGAAGTTGCGGAAAGGGAAACAGGCGCAACGTCAGAAGACACCGGCGAGCGGGAAAGTGCGTCGGCGTCGGCATGCTTGCGTCCGGAGCGGTAAAGAATGCGTATATCAAATTCTTGTAAACGTAGCGCCCAGTGTCCAAGTCGACCCGACGGATCCTTCAATGAAGCCAACCAGCAGAGCGAATGGTGATCGTGACAACATCAAACGAATGGCCGTACAAGTAAGGGCGAAATTTCTGCAACGCCCAAACAATGGCAAACATTCCTTTTCGGCAACCGGGTACTTGCACTCTGCCTTCGTGAGGGCACGACTAGCATATGCAACTACGTACTCAGAGAAGCCCGGCTTTCGTTGGGCAAGTACAGCGCCAAGTCCTATCCCAGTAGCATCCGTGTGTACCTCGGTTGGAGCGGTAGGGTCGAAGTGACGTAAAATGGGCGCTGACGTCAAGAGAAGACGTAATTTTGCGAAAGCCTCTTCACATGCCGTCGACCAACCAGACAGAGAGCTATCGCCGGTGAGCAGCTTCGTTAGTGGTGCTATAATAGAAGCGAAGTTCTTCACAAAGCGGCGAAAGTATGAACTTTAAATTGGCTTCCAGTCACGAGGTAGCTTACGCCTCTTGTTTTTAAAAATTTTTGTGTATACAGAATATAAAAATAAAAGCTCAACAATAAAACAGGCATGTAAGAAAACACGGCCCTCGTCACGATCACTTCTCTATACGAGTCATTTAAGAAAACCGCCTAACGCGATTTGAAAACTTTTGGGTCTACAAAGGCGTCAATGTACTTCTTAAACTGTTCGTAAGAGGCTGACTGACTGACGGACTTACAGTATGCTTTTTGCAAAATAACATGATGTGTATAGTCAGTGAACTGTGCGACAAAAATATTGTGCCTGATGTAGTTCCACATCGTTTTGCAAAATATTGTTATTGCTATATTTCATTAGAAAACACATATATAGAAACGACAGAGGGAAATTAAGAGGGAACATGCTGGCAACTTCCACCGAGAGAGGCTGCATCTTCACACACCACATGGTGAAAATACCCGGTCATTAGAGGAAACGTTTTATTGGCCTTCAACAAGCGCGTGACTAGGCAGCAATAGTTCACAAGGTAACCAAGAACTTGTATTAACCTCGCCCTGCCAGCCAAACATTATCCGAGTACACGACAATATCAGTGTCCTGGCGGTGGTACTTGCATCCTGCCACACGATCCATCTATATAGGCAAGTATTATTCTGCACGAATAATACTTGCCTATATAGGCGCAATCAACATGGTCATCGATTACGCAGCCGATTTTCTTCTGCGTTAAAATCGACATTGTGAGCATGACGAACGGTCTTTGCTGTGCGTTGTATTACTGATAGCAAGCACCGTATATAAGACTACCCGGGGAGCTTCACTCTCCGCAATATTTTCATCTTCCAGAAACCTGGGGTGAAACCCCCACAAGACGTCAAGCTTGCGGTTTATATTCACTTTCTATCCGCCTAAGCTTACAGGCGAAATCGCCTTTCGTTTTCTCCGATGCAGGATTTCCCTAAATGTAGAACAAATGTGGCTTCCTTCTCCAGTGGCTTCATTTAATTTGCTAATTGTATGCTGAGCATGCCGTCAGTACCCTTGGGAGAGGCCCTGCAAGCACACCACTATATAGCAGATGCTTGGGAAGGTAAAGGTATAACGCCATTAACGTTACTGGCAGGAAACTTTGCCCTGCAGTAAAACCTTCAGCCATGTTTACAGATTTTCAATTGTTTTATTCGAGCAGGATTTGCCATCTGTAGTACAATATTATTGCTGTTCTTGCTGCCGCGCTCTTGTCATGTCCAGCAGCTGTCCACAATTCCGGGATCTTTTCCGAGTAATTTTGTTGACTGTGGTCGTAACTCACTTCTGGCGATTTCTGCTCCGAGAAGTCCCATGGTTGGTCATTGAAAGGTGCCTGCTGACATTCCTGAAATAAGCACAAGAAAACAAAACATCATGAAAAATTGTTACTCAAATATTTCACAGTACAGCTCACGGCAAACAGTATAGAATGGTCAAATACGCGTTTTGCTACCGACGCACCGATTTCTTATACTGCAACCCTGTGCAAAAATTCTAAGCATAAGAAGCACTGCTGTAAGCTTTTAAGTGCTCCTACTTTCTTTCTGTTTTAGAACGTACATTATCAGTGGCCTCAGGTAAAGCATTGTACTACCCTCGTGCGGCGCTGTACGAGACATTTTCTAAATAGCTCGCCAGGGATCTCGAATCTTCTGACGAGAGTAGAGCAGGAAAATTATAAAACGATACAGCTTACTTGCCGAAACGCCAACCTTATGCTCAAAGGTTTTTCTCCCTGATTGACCCAGTACGCCACCCAACAAAAGCTGTGAACCATGAACAGTTCTCACCTTCAATGATATCCGCTGGATGAGCAAGGATAGCGATGCATAGCCGGCTCAGACGAGACGAAAATCTGGCGCCGATACACTCGATGCCAGAGATGATCCATGCCGACTGAAGGGGAGGCCGTTTCCGTGCGCTTGCCAGGAGTCCTTGTGGATTTGTTAGACAGCCAGCTTCGAGTGATCACAGTAAAAGCTGCAGAAAAGATAAAAAGAATGGACATCAGGACAGTTGTTGGTGTAGAACAGGGCACTTATAATATGCCTCGCTGGAAAATTATACATTTGTTTCTAAACGAAAATAATCTAAACTTGACGCACCTGAGAGCTAAAGGCAACTCTGTGGAGAGACGCCGAGCCAGGGCTTATGGAGGTTGTTTCCAAGTCTTGCAGGCTCCCGCACTTTTCCGGTCGTTCCTGGACCACATATTCCTCAAGAGTTCATCCGATGCTTGCACTTGATGACGTTCAGTGTCTTGACGGCACGTGGATGGCACTGAATTTGCCGGTCGTCAGACGCGGCCCAGGACCAGTCGGTCGTTCATTCCGGACCGCTGAACCAGGCCCCGAGCGATGTCATGTATTGAGAGACGCTCGCTCTGGCGTCTCAAAGGTCCATGCTCGAGACGGTGGGCGCGAGCGCTGCGAAGTGGCGAATGACCTTTTCCGCGTGGGTCTCCTGTGATGGAAAGAACAGAAAGTGCGCGCATTACAAAACTGATCCGGTGCTCACCAAAGTGACAGAACAGAATAAAAATGATTAATAAACTTGAGGAGCTACTAAATTAAACTTCAGTGTGTGCTTGCTAGCGGCGATCACCGTACACCATCATGCCCCATTCATTTCCTAGCAGTGGAAACACGACATCGCCTTCACTAGCGACGGAACGCTTTGTACTTGAAACCTACCCACCATTAAACGTTTATAAGGCCAATCGTCAACACAGCCCAACGAGACCCCGTAGGCTTTATAACAGAACTGATCAGTTATTCCTGTACAAAATACGTGTACAGTTGCGGTACTTGACCGAAGAGTGTCTTAAACTGAGTGTTACCACGGGTAATTTCCGACTAGATCTAGTGGTAGTATTGCAAGGCAAAATAGATGATCGTAGGTAGCCGCTAGCCAGAACTCCTCTGCTATCCCTCGTTTCCTTTTACTAGGCTTGGTGGAGATATCGCAATAGATAAGGGTGCTTCCTCCATCCTCGTTATCCGTCTTTCATTTTCATCAAAACTACCGAAAACTATGCTTGTACTCTCCCACACGCGACATTCACGTGGCTATGTTATTGGTCGTATAGGCCACGTTATACCGGAAATACAAGCTCAACCACTATGGCAACGCGAGAACGGAAAGTACAGAAGTTCAAATGCAAGACGTACCTCATCTTCCGAGAGAGCGTTGGTGACCGCATTGTTGGCGGGAGGGAGTACGCCCAGAGGCTGGCGCGCAGGAGTCGACGCCGTGGAGGTCGACGACGATCGCTTGGAGGGATGCGCTTCGAGGGCGAGCTCCAGGTCGAGGATGTAGTCGATCACGTTCTGGATGATCTCGAGCTTCGAGACCTTCTTGCTACGGGGCATGTTGGGCACCAGATCTTTGAGCTTGTCGAGCAGCGCTTGGATCGCGCCGTGGTTGACGTCGCGTTCCTCGCGGCTCACGCGCCCTTTGGCCACCTTGGCGAGGCTGATCACTTGCTGCTGCTCGGTCTGCACCTTCATGGTCATAGTCCAAAATTGCACGTGACGTCAGTGAACGAGGAGAAGGAGAGCTATAACTATCCAGTTGCACGTTGCACGCGGTGTGAACCAGAGCTGACCACGTCAAATGGACGAAGACGAAAACGAAACCTCGCAGGCACAGAGCGGCACCGAAGAGTGTGTTCTCTGAGCAAGCTCGGAAAGATATGCCCCAAGCAGCGAACGCTCTGAGCTTTTATAGAGCTGCGACTGCGTCCCCCGATGGGCGGTTCCCGTGGGCGGAGCTACCCACCGATGCAGTCGGGGAGGCGTCTTTCTTTTGTCGTGCAGCTCTCGCCCGCCGTGTGGCGCCACAGAATTGCCTTCTCTATTTTTCTTTTCCCCTCGTTACTCGCGTTCCGTGCGTGCCGTTGTCGAGCTTTCGGTATCGTACCGGTTCTTCTAAACTCAGAGCCGCAAGCTGTGGCGCGCTTTAGCGCTACTTTGACTCCCTCGCCCCTTCCCCACACCGTTTCTGTCACATCTGCCGTGGCCCCGCTCTCTCGCATTCTCCGTACCCGACTCGGCGGCAGGTCGTCTTTCCTTCTCTCTCATTTCCCACGGGCCCCACTCGCCGAGCTGCTGCCGGCTGTCCAGGTGGTCAACGCGGATACCGTGGCACCTGCGCTGACTGAAACCTTAGCGCTGACGACCGACTGCTTCCCTCCTCAAACGGCTCGAGGATAAAATTAGAGGTAGCGTAAGCGCTTAACCAGCGCATCTGCGCTGATGTCTGACTCAGACCATCTGCACTCAAGCAGTAAGACGCCTGAACCAATGTGCTTCTCTTTTTCTTTCTTTCTTTATTTCCTTTTTTTTTGGCTGGTTATGCACTGTGGTGAGCAATTTTTGCGGCGTCCTCACGCAGAAACACTTTCGCTTGATTCTATGCCATTTTTATCAACCGCTGCTCATGGCCGGACCACTTCGTCACCATCGTCATCATCATTATCAGCCTCTTTCATAGCCTCTCGGGGTCAGATAATGTATTGCGTAGAAGAGATAACCAGTGGTGAACTCTTCGGTATCAGAACGCGTGTCAATGGAGGAAAAACGCCGCAGAGGACGGCAGAGGATTAAGCGATGCAAATAGATTAAGAAATGTGCACGACCGCGGGAGGGCATAATATGCTGACTGCCATCGCGAGGCCGGGGCAATTGAGATCGTTGGAGGAGGCCTTCGAACTGACCGCAACCGCTTAATTAACACAAAAAACAATACAATTGGGACGTCACCACTAGATTGCCTCAGCCGGCTGATCCCTTTTGTTTACTTGATGAAGCTACTCTGTTTCGCATGATATGTTTGTTGCACTTTCTTAGGTGTCTCAGCTCTTTCGCGGCTCTGATTGAAGTATTTGTAAGAGCACTTGTGTCAGAATTCTATACATCAGGCAAAACAAGCTGTCTTGTTAAATTAACTGTGAAGCATGAGTTCTGATGTAAAGGAAAAAGATATTGCATTTGTGTACGCCTTTGTTGCATGAGGGTTTCCTTACAATGCCGCTGTGCTGTTTTTAGTTTCACGCGGTAACGGCATTGTATTTGCATGAACTGGTCTATAAAACCATATGCATAAATGTGCAAAATTATGTGTGCAACGAGAACAAGGAGTAGCCGTCACTATACTTGTGCGCCAACACCTGCTTCTATAGCATTCAAAAAAAAAAAAAAAAACTGAGGCATGCTGATTTTGATGTCCAACCATTAAAGTAGTGACGTATGAATACTAGCTGTTTTTCATGTCTCATGTCCATGCCAGCCGCCGTAGGCTGTAGTGTCGGGCTGGGCATGTGTTCGTTTCCAGCTCGGATTCAAAATTAACATTGCATCGCTGCACACCTGATCTCAAGAAAAACGAAACAAGATTGTCGAGGGGCCAATTAAACCTGCGAACAAGATTGTGTGCAGGTTCTGGCGTATACTTGAGCCCCTGGAAATACGTGGGAGTGTGTTCACCGTATAACACAAATGATAGCCACAACGATACTTAGTTTGGCATGAATATATATATTATAGTGTGAAAAAGAATCGATGTCGGTCAGTTCATAGCGCGCTTTTAACGCGACAGCATTAAGGGCCCCATGTCGCAGAAAATCCGGCGTCGGCGTGCGATGTCGGCATGCGATGTCGGCGTCCGTGGCGGAGAAAATAATTACGACCCACCCTAACCGCGCAGGCCGTCCACAAGGTGAAGGATTACGTGAACAAATGTTGAATTTATCACAGTGAAATCCGTCAGAAAAACTGTAAAGTACCACTTAACCACAACCTACAGACATGGTGGCGTCGGATTGTAATTTGAATGTACGAGAAAACATAATTCTGTTACGAGGAAACTCAAACACAAGCCCCTTTTCCAGGATTTCTACCAGACCTACAGCTGCGCGCTGGGTAGTTTACTTGCGAAAATGATACCCAGATGGCGCTCGCATCCTCGGCAGGTTAAATTGGGACTTCGCCTGCCTAATGCGTTTTGGACACGCGCGCGCATCGGCGCAATAGCAAACATTTAATAAATAATTAAAAAGGTGGTATGGCCTTCACATTTTAATATAACACGACGTATATTGCCCCTGGATAAACGTCTTCCCAGCAATACATTTCTGTTTAAAAGTGAAGCCGACTTTAAGGGGATCGGTGTAAGCTTGGTCTTTGTAAGCTGGCTTCCCCACATTCTGTTTTGCAGTGGGAAAGCCAGCGTTCAACGGGGCCCGATAACGCTTTCGCGTTCCACTCTTAAAGGCGAAGCTTAAGCGTCTTCGAATTTTTTTTTTCCAACATTATGCATTCTCTAAATCTGAAAAACGTGGATGATTTAAAGCACAGAAAAGGATGCACATGGCATCGTCTCTCGTGTTTCACACAGCTTTTATTATAGATAAACCAACAGAATTGTTTATATTTCTGTTTTGTGTTTGAAATCTAAAAGGGGGTTAACGGATGAATATTTTAAAGTATTACGGCATTTTTAAAGATCGCCTTTTGTTAGAAACATACTTCCAGTCCTTGAGCCGGATTATTAACGGAGGCTGAAATTACTTGCACGAGAAATCAAAACAATTTCAGCTAATTACCCGGAAAACCGCTAATTAGGTAGGTAATTAATTTTACGACACATATGCCAATTTACGAATAGTAGCCGGTAAGTTTGCAAGGTGTATCCACCTGCAATAAATTTCCAGAATGAAACTGGTTGGGAGATATGCGCCAACAAACTCGCCGTAAAAATGCACTCTTGTTCTACTTACTGTATTTAACAAAATGTCATTTTATGCTTTCAAGCACAAAAGTAACTGGAAGTAACAATGTATTTGATCCCACACTTTGGTAAATAATATCTAAAACTGGCGTAATCCTCGAAATTAATTTCAAGTAGATACTTCTTGCAAACTCATCGGCTACAATTACTGCGTTGGAATATATGCCATAAAATATTTATTTATGAAGTTAATTAGTATATTTTAGCTAATTAGTTGCTATGTATTTCGATTTGTCACGCAAGTAATGTCCGCCTCTCTGAATAATACAACTCAAGGACTGGAATTATGTTTTCTGGAACAGGCAATAAAAATATACATAAGACTTTAATTAAAGAGGACCGAATTCGGCTTCCTTGCAGTTAAACCTTGGCGTGGGGTTTGATGAAGACTAGACAGAGATCCAACAGCAAGAAAAATTAAGGCATGCGGCAGCGTGGACAGGAGCAATTTTTACTTGAAGAGTCAGGAACATGAAAAAAAGTTTATAAATCCTATTATTGTAGCTTTAGTAATGCCGTTATATTCGTAGATGTTATTCACTTCTTTACAATTTCGCATATTTGTGTTTCCGTAATTCGCTTTCGCTACAGTGTTCCGGTGGCTCTCGTGGGTGGTTCTATTTGCGCGCTAAACATGTTATCAGACCAACGAGGGATGTCTTTTCTACTTTAATATGAACATTTGGATTGTGTGAACGGCTCAGAAACCGCTGTAATCGTTTTTTGCATGTGAACTTTAGAGCAGGCGTCAGTATATAGTCTTTGCTACATTCTTTGTGTGAAACTGTTTTCGAGCACATCTGTTAATTATGAGAAAATGAACAGCCGGTACTGTCTAACAGGCAGCAGCATGTCCTAGAACATTAATTAAAAAATTAAAAAGAAATAGATTAGTAAAGAGCAGAAGATATTTTCACTATGAAAAAAGAAACGTCTAAAGAATGGGGAAGCGCCCAGTTTTGCAATGGCATTAGAACCGTTGGCAGCGCTGGCATCTTTCTATATATAGCACCTGTACTGTGTAATCACATAGCCTCAGCCACCTCTTGCAGCAGGGGGAAAGGAAAACTGAGCTGTATACATTAACAGTTGAGAGGAAGCTTTAGCTTAAGGCGGTGGTCCCACTCCGGCGGCACGAGCCCCCCGTTTTCAGTACTTTTGGAGCAACCGTGGCGGCTCTTTTACTTAGGATATAAAGTTGTGGTATATACCATAAAAAGCTTAATTCTTGTAGATTCCAACTATATATAATATAAAGAAATTGATTATTGTGATTTAGAAATAAATGTTCAAGAACAAGCATGAGATACATGGTTTTTGCGAACTGTGTCTCAGTTGTGACCATATTTAGAAGAAACTACCGCACTTACTGCATTGCAGCTTGCTCTGTAGCTTTAGGACATATTTATCTAGTTCCTAGACGTAGCAAATTACTTTTTAATTTTTACTTTTTGGATAATTTGCTTTTGAAAATTGCCAAATATTGCAATCTTCTGTTGTAAACAGCCCGGCAACTACATGCTCAAAGAAGCTAAATTTTGGATAAAGTAGAGTTCAAGGAATTTACATTTAGGACACAAAATTTCATTCATGTAACTTCATTAGTTTTAAAGCGCAGCTTTGCAGCTTTATTACCGTCCCGCAAAACTGGGCAAAAATAAAACCAGCATTCTAAATATTGCTTATTTTCGGCCGCATTATTAGGACAACTAATAAAGTTACACGAATTAAATTTTGCCTCCTAAATGGAAATACCTTGATCTGTACTTTATCCAAAATTTAGCTTCCTTGAGCATGTAGTTGCCGGGCTGTTTACAACAGAAGATTGCAATATTTGGCGATTTTCAAAAGCAAATTATCCAAAAAGTAAAAATTAAAATTTAATTTCATACGTCTAGGAACTAGATAAATATGTCCTAAAGCTACAGAGCAAGCCGCAATGCAGTAAGTGCGGTAGTTTCTTCCAAATATGGTCACAACTGAGACACAGTTCGCAAAAACCATGTATCTCATGCTTGTTCTTGAACATTTATTTCTAAATCACACCGATCAATTTCTTTATATTATATATAGTTGGAATCTACAAGAATTAAGCTTTTTATGGTTTATACGACAACTTCATATCTTAAGTAGAAGAGCCGCCACGGTTGCTCCAAAAGTACTGAAAACGGGGGGCTCGTGCCGCCGGAGTGGGACCGCCGCCTTAAGGGCTCCCATCTAAATACGTGCACGGGAATGGAAAAATAGTTTTTCTCGGCAAACCACCACACCAAATTTGATGAGGTTTATTGCATGGAAAATAATAACTTAAAATGTAGTGACTGCTGCAAACAGATTCCTTATTCGGGCCATCAGTTTCTTAAATAAGAATTGAAAATTGCAAAATTTCGAATACCGGTGCGTCGGCGCGCTTCAGTGCCAAGTCGGAGCGAAACGAAAGAGAGTGCAATCTTGGACTGAGTCGGCCGACAGGCGCTTGCCAATGTGGAGAACACGCGCACACACACGCAAAAAAAAAAAGAAAACACGCATGCACGCACGCACGCACGCACACGGATTCGATTCAATTACCATCCACGGCGGCCTCATTTTGATCTGGGTGGGGTGTGGGATGTGGGTGGGGCACATGAGCAGAAACGCTCATGTGCCGACTTTTTGTGGCAGGTTTGTTCATCCGCAGCGCGCTACTATTTTCATAGTCCGTATGTTGCTGTCAGATGAGCTCATCAATACATACATACATACATACATACATACACACATACATACATACATACTTAGTTACTTACACACATACATACATACATACATACATACATACATACATGTTTCTTCGAACCACTATTACGCAATGGTAAACACTCGAGCTTCCTGCGTTTGGCCTGGTGTTATAGTTTCGTTGCACGATACGGTCATCATCCGTCTAATTATTTTACTCCCACTGCATGGGGAAGGCCTGTGCCAGCGATCTCCAATTTTGCCTTAAGATTGCTGCCTGCTGTGCGTGTAAATTTTCTGTGATTTAGAGCAAGTTGTTTCTCCACAGAACAATGATTAATTTCACATTAGTGTAAAAACATCAGAAATTCCCTTCCATCTCAGTGAGCTTTGTAACAAATATACGGACAGCAAGATACGCGTCCGATGACTGTGGCTTCAAAGGAGTCACAACGACATCGTCCACAAATTCGACAAACAGACAGTGATGTCAACATATCTTATCACAGAACCTAATCCTCAGCCGTCCTTGACTGCGCTTTCGTTCCTTCCGCACCGATTCTGTTGCCCTAGTAGAACACTGGTTGTCTGATCATTGTATGGCCTGACCAACTTCATTTCTTCCCCCTAATCTCAGACATAAAACTGGCTACCCACATTTTCTAATCTATACAGTTATCTTCTTATCTCTCATATATTTTTATCATATCATATTACTCATATCATTTTTCATTCAATCAGTCGTTCCCCGCTTCTCAGCCCGCTCTCAAGCTATGTTAACGGGAATTTTCTACCACATATGTTAGTACCAGTAGAATGAAATGATTACATTCTTTTCACCGATAACGGCAAGCGCGATTTTATCGATAACGGTGGTAGTGACTTGCTTTAGTGGCTGCCATATGTATCGTCGCTTTGGAGCTGTCGTCTCGCACACGCTGGCATCACGCACTCCATTGCTCCATTTTCACTACTGAGTTGGATAATTCCCAGCCGGCACCGTCAAGACGACTCACCAAGCCTGAATCAAGGCGAGTCAACAACGATTGACATGGAAGAAAGGAAAGGTCTTCTTGGACGCATTAGTATACCATGTGGTTTGTTGCTTAGACTGCACTAATTTCGGGATAGGCTCCAATTTTTAGACTGCACTATCTCTGGGATTGACCCATATATACCATCATCATCAGCCTATATTTTATGTCCACTGCAGGACGAACGCCTCTCCCTGCGATCTCCAATTACCCCTCTCTTGCGCTAGCGTATTCCAACTTGCGCCTGCAAATTTCCTAACTTCATCACCCCATCTGGTTTTCTGCCGACCTCGACTGTGCTTCCCTTCTCTTGGTATCCATTCTGTAACCCTAATGGTCCACCGGTTATCCATCCTACGCATTACATGGCCTGCCCAGCTCCATTTCTTCCGCTTAATGTCAACTAGAATATCGAATATCCCCGTTTGTTCTCTGATCCACACCGCTCTCTTCCTGTCTCTTAACGTTAGTCCTAAGATTTCTCCTTTCATCGCTGTTTGTGCGGTCCTTATCTTGTTCTCGAGCTTCTTTGTTAACCTCCAAGTTTCTGCCCCATATGTTAGCACCGGTAGAATGCAATGATTGTACACTTTTCTTTTCAACGACAGTGGTAAGCTCCCAGTCAGGATTTGGTAATGCCTGCCGTATGCACTCCAACCCAATTTTATTCTTCTGTAAATTTCTTTCTCGTGATCAGGGTCCCCTGTGAGTAATTGACCTAGATGCCCCATATATATATATATATATATCTTAAGGACAAAATGTACGGCGTTAAGCAGGCGAGGACAGAGTGAGACAAAAACGACATATATATACATGGCGCCTGTATATGTCGTTTGTCTCACTTCAGCCTCGTCTCCTTAGCGCTGTAGATTTTGTCCTTGAGTCACGAACCAACTAGCTCAGCAACAACTTTTGTTAAGCCATATATATATATATATATATATAGCTGGGCAAAGCCACGCTTCTGGTTACGGTCTTAGGCACGCGCACTTTGAGTGAGCACATCTGGGCTTAATTTCGGCCTTTTGACCTAATTATGCATTATAACTGTTACATACATGCTATACACCAACTTCGGGCATTTACATTGCTCCAAGCTTCATTTCGACGCCTTTTTTCGCTATCATGCGTGCACTAGAAGGCCTCAAATCGCTTTATGAGACGAAAGTGGTGTGCAAGTGGCAGTCAGATACTCAGATCCAGCGAACCGTGCAGCAGTTAGATGTCACCAAACAAGACTTTGACTGCAGAAAGGAAGAATCCTTTAACGCACCAAAAGCCTCATCATCGGCGGCCTTAAGACTGGTTTACACGTACATTGAATTCGAAAAATTTTGTAAGAAAACTTTAGGCTTAAATGCAATATCATGTACCATGCTCTAGAAACGTCGGGCAGGTATAGGTGTTTGGACGTTTTCCTAGCAAATGATGGAAACGTTATGCTTAAATGTAATATCATGTACCATGCTCTAGACACGTCGGGCAGGTATAGGCGCGTGGATGTTTTCCTGGCAAATGATGGAAACAGAAAAGATGATTCTTTTGCGCAACTTCTCCAAGCTTACTAGACCGACCAACCTCAGCATGATGACCCACAAAGAAAACTAGCATTGAGCACCATAATTGCGTGAATAAAGTATTTTGAATACAGTTGGATCCGCACAGCTACCATTAGAACAAAATAAATCTATTCTATACATGTATTGAAAGCCTAAGGGTGCTAAAGCTTATACGTATTTTGAATTCAACGAGTTGAATTGCTACAGCATGGAGAAATGGAGTGGCATGCATCGCAAACTATTGTTATATCACAACTAGCTCATTTAAACGGTATCTTTTTTTCAACACCGTTGAATTTATAACTATTATTTACCTAATGTTTTGAAATAATTCATTTGCTTTAGTTAAAATTATTACACGAACCTTCGACCGTATCCTCCCAGCTAACACGAATACCACTGGCGCGTTAGTCATTTTGCCGTGGTGAGCATAAGCGCAGTTAATTGAGAGAAAAAAAAACAGACAGCCTAAACAGGGTGATGGTATTCACAGTGGGATAATGCTGCTGTTGTAAATGAATCGAGGGCCGGAGCCATCACTGAATTAAGCCCGCTGCCTTTTTTCAAAGCGAATGTTTCTTTGGCTACCGTTTCGGGTTTGGCGTGGTTTCTGCAGTTTGCGGCTGGGTCGACCGGGATCTCGGCAGATAAACTTGTGGATATATATACGAAGCTCACATCTACCCCAAATACTATACCACCGAAGGCACCAAAGGAGGAGGAGGAGGACAAAAAGAGAAGGCAGGGTGTTAACCTGAAATGTGTCTGGTTGGCTACTCTACTCTGCGGTACGGGAAAGAGGGAATAGAAAGATGAGATAGAGAGAGGAGCGGGGGGGGGGGGGGGGAAGGGCACGGTGAGCTCGCACACGCACGCGGAGGGCCTGAGCAATTCAAAGGCGTTCACATAGGCCAGTCGCCCTCAAGCAAGAAGACAACAGTGTCTTCACAGCTTTGTGAGCCGACGAACGATGGGGACGGTCTTCAAGGAGCACCTGCACGGACAACGGCCGATCGTCAAGTCGTCGAAATGCGTTCGATAATGTCACTTACACAACCCCTGCAAGCTGAACGACACAGTTGGGCCAGTAAGCTTCATTCGGTTCTGCGCAATCGAAATATTAATCCACATAATTCACACAGAAACCACAACACGTATAATGTTGGCTCACGTGTATGTCTAAAGCCCACCGACCTCTTCGTGGAATAGAGCGTTACGTACACAACCGATTCTTTTTTTTTTATTCATTCGGCATGCGCCATTGGGTGTGCGCCCATATTGCATCGCATACACCCCACAGCCTACAGGGACGAATGCCCATGGTGCGGGGCCACATCAAACTTGTACCACATTACGTGGAAGTGCGCGCTGCACAACATGGAACACCACGACGCGAACACCACGAGGGAGCAATGGGAGGCACTGCTGTCCAGCTCGGTGCTCGATGACCAGCTCAAGCTGATCCAGAGAGCGGAGAAGATGGCAAGAGCCAACAGAGCCCTGGACTAGGCGCCCGACCATTAACGATGCCTCTTCTGGGGCCACCTATAAAAGCTGATTATTCTTTTAATAAAGTTTTCTACTACTACTACTACTACTACTACTACTACTACTACTACTACTACTACTACTACTACTACTACTACTACTACTCTATCCTGCATTTCTCTGCATAAACCTGGGCATGTCATTCTTGCCTCAACAAGCATCATTTCATCCGCATGACGCTGTTACATGGCCATTTCACGTGCTGCATCCGCGTGATTAGGTGTTTGTATTTCCGCATAGTTTGTGGCCGGTGCAGTGCGTAAACATGAAAAATTGCATAAAAATGAAGCCGTGACCTTCGTGGTGGATAAAAACAAACATTGCATTAGAGGTTACGTGCTGCCAAGGATCAAACTAAACGCAATGATTAACAGAGACGTTACTTGTGCAGGATTTATTGCACACCACTTGACTGAAGCTTCGCTTCGCATGTATTCCTGAATTATGGGGTTTTACGTGCCAAAACCACGATTTGATTACTAGGCGCGCCATAGTCGTGGACTCCGGCTTCATTTTGACCACCAGGGGATCTTTTAACGTGCCCCCAATGCACGGGACACGGGCGCTTTTGCGTTTCAGCCCCATCGAAATGCGGCCGTCGCGGTCGGTATTTGATCCCGCGACCTCCTGCTTAGCAGCGCAACACGTACCATAGCCGATAAACCACCATGGCTCCTATTGGATAATAAGTGATTCGTTATCAGAAAAGGAAAGGTTGACGCTATCTTCTGCAGCCCATGAGGGGTCACGGCTCAGCGTCATCTATTAGATCCCAACGTGTGCGTTCCATCTGCATAACTTTTCCTCCCTCTCTCTAGGCAGCCAGGCTTACGTGCTTATGCCACCTTGACTTCGCTTCCTTCAGGACTCATATAGCAACGTGCTGCAGACATGGATTTAAAGAAGACTGCTGGTCTTATCAATCACCGTTATACATCGATGATTGCAATATCTGGTTCATGACTGTTTTCTGAGCAAAATATAACAAAATGCGAGACTTAATTATTCGATTGCAATGCGTAGCGTGTTCCTTCTAAACATAGCTCCGAATTCACCTCTGACTTGCTCCATATTGCGCAGTATGCCACCATGCGCTGCATTTTTTTTTATATTTATGGCAAATAAAAAAGAAACATTGAGTTTTCAGTGTACCTGCTTTACGTACGATGTTCGTACGATATTTACGTACGTTATTTACGTACAATATTACGCTGTGGACATCTACTCTTGTACGAATAAATATGCGCGACGCGCCATTGAATCATCCGCGTTGCTGCTGCATGCGATATTTACCCGGCATCAGTTGGGTACATTTCAAGGCTGCCCTATCACTATACCCGCCTAAAGGGCGACGTGTTTGACTAAGTAGTCGAAAAGAAGTGTATCCTTCAGGATGAAGGCATCATCAGCGAATGCCTCCACTATTACGTGATCGGGTCGAAACAATGACGACAAGAAAAGCAACGGAAGCTTACGATCACGCATCGAGCGACGGAACGGCATCTATTTTAGGCTTCACCTTAGCAGACTAGAAGCCGACGGAACGGATTAGAACGTATAATCGAAGACGCAAGAGGATCGGATACAGGCAGATACTGGCGGATCTACGTTATCAGATGACCCATTAGGCAAATGCAGGTAATCACCGATCAAGGCGAAGAAGGATAAATTGTGATAGGGGACGGGATGAGGCCAGGAAAATCGTAGTAAAGGTGGAGTCCATGGATGCAAGACAGGTGCACAATCAAAGATTGCTAGCGATCTCCGGCAGTTGACATGCAACGCGGTTCGACCACCATCATGCTGCCGTGCCCGCAAGCCCGAGCACTGCAGAGCTCCCTGCCGTAGGGCCCAAACAGGCTTCCGATGTTTGGCTCTTGAAGCATCGCACTCGCCTCGCACCTGCCGCCAAAATACTTGCCCAGGCATTCCGATCTAGAAAGTGCCCTCGCTAGCACGGGTTTATAGTCGATCGCTTTTTTATTCGACCCCCCCCCCCCCCCCCGCGTCCCTGCCCTTCCATCCTCAGCTTCATATACTGACCACGTAACCTAGCTCAGTTTTCTCAAGCAAGCGGTCAACGGCTTCTTGCAGCAGGGCTAATAACCCGGCCACCTTGTTGAGGCTCCTAGGCGCGCCCGTCCCAGAAGGGGCGTTTTTTTTTTTTTGTGTGCGTTGATGCCATCGGACCCCACTTGCTCGAAGCGAGTGGCAGGTGTTTTTTCGAGGGGCCCACCTAGAGCGGTCATTGCTTCGTACACACAACGCTTGCGCGGACCCGCGAGTTGCTGATGATGCAGCATTGGAACCAATAAACACTGTTGCAGAACATTGCACTCCCGGTCGTTCGTTGACCGCAGTATTTCTTCTCGTTTGTTTTACATGCTTGCTGTTGTCATAAAGCCGTAGCACTCGTATATGACTACTGACAGTGCAGATTTCTAGAATTTCCATATCAAAACTCAAAATTCATATTCTGCGTGCGGTTGGCCTCTTGCAGCACGACATTTAGGCGCATGTACAGAAACATAAGCTTCATACATCCGGTTGTTAGGTTGTTATGTAACTTAGGTACACAATTAATGCAGCGAAAGTCCGCGAACACGAGCAAAACATACGTAACAGTCGCTTGTAACAAATTCTTTATCCAAGAGGCAGTAATATAAGCATATCTATAGTTTTTACCAATCAACAGACGTATCTCACAACCACATCATATAGGGTGTACAAGACATTTGTGAAAACCAGAAAAACGAATTGAAAGACTTTGAGCTAATCACCGAATGCGCAATGCAAAAGATATCAGACTCGCATATGAATTATTCTGGGGCCGTATTCACAAAGTAATTTTGTTCTAACTGCTGTTTCTCATTGACCGTTCACCATTGCTAATCTGTCCGTAAGGCCAGATGCGAGCCAATCATGATTTCGAACTGCATTAGCGCTCTAGCTTAGCTTGCACAAATACAGAGATACAGCCGTGCGACTGTCTCTAGTCCCACTTGTGTAAGCTGTTCTTCCTTCTAATGAATATGTACGAACTAGCTCAGCAACAAAGCGTCTTAACGTACGTAGAGCGTTGCTCGTTACTCAGCGAATTAGGGGAGTGGAGTAGATTAAACAACGTCCTAAGAGGTGAATCAACCCTCCCGATAATCTTTTCTGGAACTCCTCAACACCACAGAACGGCAGGTGGTTTTCGTGGTCTGGTGGGTGCGATCAGTGACCTTTTCCACTGGCAATGAACCAGGAGGAGGAAAGATCACAGATTCTTCAAAAACCTCTGTGAGTGTGTGTGTGTGTGTGTGTGTGTGTGTGTGAAAGAGAGGGAGAGATAAGTAGAAGATATATAGGAAGGCAAGGAGGCTAACAAGACGCACGTCTGCTTTGTTGCCCTGCACTGGAAGAAGGGGGCATAGGGATGAAAAAGAGAGAGAGGAAACACAGAGGCCAGCTTCGCGCACATTTAAAGGTGTGTGTGTGTGTGTGTGTGTGTGTGTGTGTGTGTGTGTGTGTGTGTGTGTGTGTGTGTGTGTGTGTGTGTGTGTGTGTGTGTGTGTGTGTGTGTGTGTGTGTGTGTGTGTGTGTGTGTGTGCGTGTGTGTGTGTGTGTGGTGCGCGCGTTTGTTAGCGTGTATGTGTGTGCATGCGTGCATGTGCTCTTAGTTATCTTTAATTAAATATCTCAATTGATATTTTACAGGTACCTCTTGCAAATCGAAAGAAGGGCACTATAACTGTGTCCTATGGGCTGTCATGTATTCATCACTGGAACATTGTCTCTGACAAAGAAGCATTCTGATGCAGTTTCCAGGAATACTAGTTATTTACTGCCAAGAAAAAATGCTGTGTTTTGGCAGAGCAGCTGAAAGCGTGAATACATAGTGCGAGTTACGGCAGTTTTGTCCGCAGTTCAATTGTGTTCTGCACGTGCTTTCGTCCCATACAAATACCATCAACATGCACTAACTTTGATGATGACGACTTATTAGACTGGAGCGTCGCAAGGACGGTCCAACACGGATTGATATTCTGAGTGCATTGCTTCGTGTTGCGTTTCCACACAAGTGGGTCATCGTCACAAGGTCGGCATTCGCTCCTCTGACACCATTACATATAGCCCCTCATTCTTTCGACAAGCTGGTCGTGACTAGAATTAAAGAAATTAATTAAATTATGGGGTTTTTACGTGCCAAAACCACGATCTGATTATGAGGCACGTCATGGTGGGGGGCTCCGGAAATTCGGACCACCTGGGGTTCTTTAACGTGCACCTAAATCCAAGTACACGGGTGTTTTCGCATTTCGCCCCTATCGAAATGCGGCCGCCGTGGCCGGGATTCGATCCCGCGACCTCGTGCTCAGCAGCCTAACACCATAGCCACTGAGGAACCACGGCGGGTCGTGACTGGAATTACCTGCGGCATCGAGTATACGTTGTTTTAATTAGTGACGTGAATGTTTTCCGTAAGCACCTAATAGCATTTTTAGTACATTTTCCAGCATACCCGACACTGTTCTCTTGCTTCTTTTCATTTTAGCCTCCAACTACTGCCTATGCATTTTTTGGGTTTCTTCAGTGTTGAACTAAATATGCGCCACATTTCTCTCTATATCTTCCACTATTGTATGTTTGTACTCATGCATATATTTATTTGATGCTTCTGCGTAAGGCCTGAGGGTTCCATAATTAAATAAATAAATTTCTCCACAGGTACTACCACTTCAAACCAGAAATGTGCTTCCTTCTGTTCGGCATATTTGTATTTTCGTCCGTGTATAAACCCTCTCACTTTCTTTTTCTCGATTGCTATAAATCGACACTAAAATCGACACTCTTTCGTACTATAAATTACTCTATTGAGGCAATCTACTTTTTGGTTTGCTGTTGTATGAGCCTTATCTGAACTATTGCAGTTTTTATTTCATAAATTTCGCTCTTTAAAACATGCATAATGATGCAATGACTTATGATATACGAAACTGCGAATCCCTGTGGCCCTTTAAATAGCTGATAAATGAAATTAAATGTGCGAAGAGGCCAATGTCTAGAAGAGATAAAGTGGAAATTAGGCTTGTTGTGCAAGAAAGCTACGCATGGCTTTCGATCACATCTGACGTGAAGTGCCACGCTTCACCCGCGCAGCACAGACGGGTGCACACAAAAATTCTCTTGGGCGTGAACAGTGATGGAAGGATGTCGTAGATCCACATTGCACATTGCTCTAGGCTTTTTAACAAAGAGGCGATGTCTTGTAATAAAACGACCTGAGAACCTAAAGGTCAAAGCAGCACGAAAGTGACACAGCTCATGCGTGGCAATTAGAGATGACTGCGAGAGGCCTCGCTCCTGCAAGAGACATAAAATATTTTTATCTCAAAGGCGGAGTTCAACTTGGAAAAGCGAAGATAGTATGTGCATGAAAGAGGCGCCGCATTTCTTGACTACAAACCTTGTAAACACAGCATGATGGCTATTGCTAGCACTTAAGCGTTGCAAATATGTACGCCTGAAAGTAAACTGCGCACGGCTTTCTTGAGAACACACTAAGTTTCTTGCTTTATTATGCAATGTAATGCTTTTGCTATGTATAGTAAGAAGCGTGTGCTGCATTTGTAACATTCTAGAGAAAAATCACTTATGAGAAATATCTTTCTTCGTCTGTGTTATCGCAATTACACAGTACGTGTAATGGGGATGGATGGAATATTTTTAATTAAGTTGAATTTTCTTTTTTCAAAAGTGTTGAAAGTTACGTCACCACTGTCAACTGTACAAAACAGACGTATTTTCTGCCCATTGATTATTCGCATGCTTTGAACGCGTGCAGAATGAACGATCTGAGGTCGTAATGGCACATTTGACAAGTCGTGTCACATGTAGCGCTGCGCGCAGTGCTCCACAGGTCGCGTGTCTGCACTGCAGCAACTGAAGCCTAGAGAGAGAATAAGTGGGCTTCCATGGCAAATAGGAAGTGATATGAAAGATACATTACGCATTTATCTAAAACAAGCGAGTATAACGAGGGTAAGTGGCGGACTAAATGTTTGTTAGTACCCTGTGAAGCAACTATACAATGAAGGTACAGTCGACCGATTCTTTAACAGTACCGTGCGAGCATCGACTGGCCGGCCGAACAGCGTCTTCTAACGGCGCGAAGCAACAAGATCAGCAAGAGCAAGAACCAAACAAGAGCAAGAGAAACAACATCAGCAAGTGCAACCTCGTCGATTAGGTGGTGCTGACCAGCAGGCCAGTCGACGCTGGCGAAAGAATCAGCCCCTGCTTTCTTTTCACTTAATCATTTATTCTTCGTTTTGCCTATTATTTCTACGTTTCAATTAAAAATAATATAATTTTATCCATGCTTTCGCTGCCTTCATTGTCTGTTTGCCTGCTACAGCCAGACGGCTCTAAAACGACCCGACGAATGGGCGGTAAGTTGAAATTGTGATTCTATATACACGTCGGATGCCTCTTGCGAAACTTTTTTTTTTTTTGGTTGGGGGGTGGGGAAGGGCGGAAGTGAGCACTAAAGTACATATACCTCGTGTGTTTGTAACTATAAATTCGAGCCGGTAGATTTGTTTCTCCATATTTTCGGCCCCATTTCCTTAGCGTAACTTTTTTCTATTTTTTGCTTTGACATCTTTTGAGTGGCAGGGTAAAGAAAAAACTCCTTAGCAAACATTCCGAGGACAACTACCATGCAAGAGTAGAGGAGTAGCCGGCGCCACATATAGGCACCAACCTTTCCTTAAATACATTTAATTAAAAAAAGTAAAGCCTTGTGGCAAGGGCAGAAAATATGTCACTTCAGTTAAGACTTTTCGTAACTTCGAAGCAAGCGGAAGTCATCCGAAACGCCAGCGTGGCCTCACCAACGGCTGCCTGAGGTGCACCTGCTTGAACAAAATCTCGCGCTATAGGAGCGTGGGCGTTCACAAACCTGGTCGGAAAGCGTGCTCCTGTTCTTCACGGGCACCTCTCCCCTCCCAGCGAGACCCGGCCGTACGCCGATGATGATCATGTTAATGCAGGAGTGGCCGTGATGTGGGCGTGAACGCGACAGGTGTGGTGCCAGCCGAGAGAGCCAGTTTCTACGCTTTCTCGAGCCAATGCTTCCATATCGCCGCTTCAGGGAACGTTGACGATCCGCTTTACAAGGTATAATATAATGAACGCTATATTTGTTATGTTTACTTTTTCTTTTTTTTCCCCGTAGCATCGTGGCTTCGAATCTTTCCTTTTCATTGGGCGTGGCTCCACGCTCGATCCGACGATGCGATCTCATGAAGGAGCAGGGTGACTGCACCTTGCGAATCCGGATGAGGCGTTTCTTGACTGCGCAGTCGCCAGTGCGATGGTTTACCAAAGTACTTATTGTGCCCGAAAAAGGGAACCAGAAATAGAATATATATATATATATATATTCTGAGGCTGCGAAATGCAGACAGCTTTGGAAAGCACAACAAGTTCTCTGAAGCTAAAAAGAAAATACAGCAGACTTCAGTGAAGACGAAACCGAAGGGACCTTGGAAATTGTTCCCCCTTATGAGAACTTCCTCTTAACAGAAGGAATCCGTTGACCTCGAAATCTGCTATTACTTGGGCACCCAAGTATCCGCGACACAAAAGAATCAATGAAGCAGCAATAAAACCAAAAGTCAGAGGCAAGTGAAGTGAGTGAGTGAACTTTATCTGAGAGACCATGCTGGCTCGTGCCCGGAAGTGTACGTTAACCCGTGACCATCCACCTGTGCTGATGGCCTAGACCTGTTCACTAGCGATAACTAGCCCTCAGCACTTGGGCTTGTGAGCTTGGCCTCCCACTGGCCTTCTGTAAGCGTGTGATTGGATGGCCGTTATCTGGTTATCTGTGGGTACTTGTTGCATTCCCAGACCATGAGATAGAGGGTGTTTGGCGTATTGCAGAATTTATAGTCTCGTGTATACGTTGAGAGAACATCGCATGTTTAAGAGTTTCGTGGAGGTAAGTGTGCATCTGAAGAGGACGTAGTATGACGGCTTCTTCTTTGTTAGGATTGCACTGTGGTGCCGGGTATTCCTGCCTGTTCTTCTCATAATATTTTCGCATTCGAGGCAGAATCAAAAATAAACATTTGTCGGAATTTTTATAAAGCATAGTGCTGATTTATGCACTCTAAAGCTATCCAGTTATTGCAGCTTTCCCGAGTTGTGCAAATCCTTGCGCTGTTATAAGAGCTTACATTTCACCTAGCTTGCTCAAAATGTACACAGCGCCCTCAAGTCGTTGAAGAAAATTCCCCAAAGTATTCATGGCATTATTTGCCACGTCATGCGCGCAGCTTGTTATCGTGGCTCCCGGACAGTGTCCGTCGCGTCTTGAAACGTAAAGCCCAGAACACACGTAAAGGCTTGCCAACGCGCGCAAGCTTGCGCCGGCGCGCCTGGAGTTCGCCGCGCCTCGTGAGGTATCACGGTTTGCATCTGCAAAAGACGCTCGCCAGCGCGCGCCCACTGTGCTAACTGATAGACGTTTTAACAGACATCGTCTCGTACTGTGTGATTGACAGTGCTTCGAAATGCTGAATTATGGATAAACACAATCGTTTTATTTTTAGAGCTGTTAGAACAGCGCAAACGGCAGAGAGAAAACACATTATCACATTAGAATTCTGCCTCACTGAGTGTTTATTGTACTATACACGTCTCAGCTGGGTAGCAACCCGCGAGGCCGCCAGAGCCCGATACCTGTCCGTGTTCGCGCCGTGCATGGACGCAAACGATCGGTCTCGCACCATCTGCGCATGCGTAGGCGCGGGCGCAAGCTTATGTGTGGTGGGACCTTAAGGATTGATTGAACTATACGGACCCGATTGCAACAGCCGCCGCTACTTTAATCCGCCATTGCATTGTTTACATGGTTGCCAACTGCGCGTACCGATTCGGTTAGATAGTACGAGTATGGAACTACGTTAACCCTATGTAGTTCTCAACTGGCTTACAAATACTAACCTCTAGATACATCGAATATAGAGACACTACAGTGTCCTCACCTAATTAGAAACCTGCAGTAGCACATTGAGGACCCCCTTCAATTTGTTATTTCTGTTGTGAGCACTGTATGTTTCAACTTCATTTTCGACGCTTTTCTAGCAATTTATGTCCACGGAAACATCATTTTCTTATTGTGCAGCTACCACAGGCGCCTCCTCGAAGTCAACCGATCTCGCTCAGCTGTGTAGCAGGCGTCAGTGGCGGTACTATGGCTGACAAGAGAATTGTGGAGGTTCACGTAAAAAGAACAAAATAGAATAATAAGACCCGCGTCCGTGAGGCGTGTCTTAGCAGCGAAGTCATTCATTTCGCCTTAAGTAAAATAAGAAATCTGCAATAAGCGCATACTATCAAGCAGCAACTGCATGCCGTGCCAGACAGAATTGAAGCGCCATCAATTATTTTTACAATCAAGTAATTGTGGGACCAGGTAACGCCTGTCAGCTTAATCAAACGCACTCTTTGGCAAGCACGTAAGACCCCGGTATATAATGTGCAGAACAACAGAGTTGGATGCACGGTAACTGAAGACACACGTTAGTTTCCGTGAACTGCTGAAATGGTCCTGCGGAATACACCCTACGCATGACATTTGTTGCTATCTTTCTGCGTGCAGTTGAAACAGGCTATAAGTTACCATTGTATTTAAAAAGAGTAACTGAGAGCAATTATCACAGTGACACCTGATTGTGACAGATGACTGATAATGACACAAAATACGACAGAAACTTTCTGTCGTAGAAGCTCTGTGTATTGACAGAATTCGCAGAATTTATTTAAAGCCTCATATGTTGTTGCCGCGACAAGAAATCAATGGCATATGATGCTTTAAATAAACGAATGTCGCTAACATATGAGATACTTTGCCATGAGGGCTGCCGGTGAAACTGCACAAGAGAAATCGCTGTTGCTACGGAAGGATCTTTTCCTGCTTTATTTTATTTCTGTGATGAACGAAGTTTACGCGACGGTAGTTACACTCGTACAATAGATGGCAAATTTCTTTCATTATGACAATTATTCTTTCGTTCTTTTTATTGGGCGAGTAAACTCGCAAAGTTAACTGGCATTTTTATATGTTGAATATGCTCCCGCGAGTTCACTCTTGCTGGATCATGTAAGTGCCTTCACTTTGCTGCCTAGCTATTCTCTTTCCCGGGCTACCATTTTTTATTCCAGTTTCCGCGCTTCCTTTGGTCTTTCCTGAAATATTTTTTTTTATTTTACGTTAGATGCGACCGCTGCTTTCATACGTCCCACCCGTTAATAACAGCCAATTGCCTCTCGTTTAGCCAATCAGCACTGCCCAGCAGGCCCGACGCCGCTCCCATCTAGACCCAGACTGTGGCTGTCTACGCCGAAAGCTGCTGGCGAATAAATAGCTGCGGCGTGTGTATGGAAAAGGATGTTGCCAGCAGGATACGGGCACTTACAAGGGGGCAAGTTTGTACGATCGGATAAATGCGGATGTCACAAATAGGCGGAAAAAGCACGGAAGAATGACTCTTATCGTCTATCTGGTGAACCCGGCTTCGCACAGGCTCGCACAACTCTGTCCACGCTTCACCTTGTCACTAAAACCCGGCGCACTGATGCGTACTTTGTGGATAACTTTCTGTCGAGCTGTATTGTGTGCAACTATACGAACGAAGCGCTCCTTTGAGTGCTCTGGTAGTGGAAATTCCGCATACATTGAATTACTGCGTACTTTGATTCAATTACTTACTTCTTACCCGAATCTTATCGCTGTTTTTTCTTAACAACTCCCTGTGGTAGCTTAGTAGATATGGCATTGCGTATTATATAAACAAAAAGTTTATTCTTACTCAAACTAAGTTGGCTTATACGGAGGAGCCCTGGCCTAACTATATCCAGCGGTCTTGTTCTCATTCATTACAAGCATTCAGAGCAAATACTCCATTTTCCTACGAGAAAACTTGAAGATTGAACAGTGTCAAAATTTTTCTTCTGTTGCCTATAGCGTTATTATCTAGGCCATCCTATGGGCTGTGCAGCTTTATGAATATGGGTTGCAGGCACCTCAAAATCAGATTTAGAATTGCGGAAACTTCGGCAAGTTTATTTTCTTCACGGTGCAATAAGAGCGACCAAGCGAAAAACAATGGTAGCCAAGAATATCACTTCGGACCAAGTTGACACAACTTGGTCCGAAGTGGTTCTTTTGGTGGTTATATGTGAATATGCTCTCGTTTGTAAATAATTTCATGATTTCTTCTTTGTTTGTTGCAGATGTGACACATCTCACAGTATTAAATCAATGGCGATTGAATTTTGCATAAAGAAAGAATCACGTTAGCCCCAGAATGGAGATGAGATGAAGAAAATTACGAAGCTACAGGGCGAAGTAAAAAATATAATAAAGATGTTTGAAATGAAATAATCAAATGATCTACAAAGATACACCCAGGTCAAGTGGTCACGGTCATTCAGTTCCCACAAATCTTGACGTAATGCGACAGAGATTGTGTAACTGCAGGAAGAAAACGTGAAGTCGCTAGCGTCGCCATTACTATAACAAACGCCCGCATCCAAACTCCTGCGACCTAAAGGAACCCAAAGACGCTTATACTCCTGGACAACCTTCCCTGGCTATGCAACAAAAAGCTACAGAACTAAAGTCCACCTGCCGTGACATCTCGTGGTTTTGGTCCCGTATCTGATTGTCACTCTCAGATGCTCGAGAAAAAAATTCCATACAGTGATCTTGTCTATAAATGATAACCAGAAAGTGTAATATTATATTAGTGTTTTTAGTAATTCAGAAGGAATTATGTGATAATATTTGTGTTGGTTATCAGCTAAAGCCGAAACAACCTCTCAAAAACGACTGTCCCAAAGAGTACGATTGGCTGTCGTTCTTGACCAGTGCACTACGCGTTCACAACATAAGAATGGTGCGATAGGTCTTGGCTCTCTCCCTAGAAGTGTTGACCATGAAGTAGGGTAAAACATTTGTTTTATTGAGGCGCGTTTTTTAATACAATGGCAAATAAATTTTTACGCTAGAACTATTCGCAAGAGCAGTCTCCGGAGAATCAAGTTGAACATATATGCGAATGCGGCCGGTCCATAGCAGAGAACACTTACGGCGAAAAGCTTCAACTGTGCCTTTATTAGAAATAGTTAAATGTAAATCAGCCCCACGTGTGTTTATCTACACGATGTGTGGTGTTTTCTGCTAGTTTATTTATCAGCTATAATATTTCTACTACTATGTTTGACCAACCTACTCAAGCATAAAGTCTGCTGCACAGGATATTTATCTTTAGCATCCCTATATACCTAGTTAAGCTCGTCACCACGGAAAAGTCACGTATAGAAGAATAGGTACGTTGAAATTTGAATTTTTTTCCGTCCTGAACAAGCGATGTCACCTTCGTATTATGTAACAGGTTGTGTCTTGTTTATAATGTGTACAGATGGGAAACCGAGGGGCTCGATTTTTCATAATCATATAATAAGAAGCAAGAAACAAAGACACCAAGGACAGCATTGCGAAAATTACTTGTACTTAGTAATTAAATTAATGAAATTATATATTAATGGAAATAAAGGTGGATGAAAAATAAAAACTTGCCGCAGCTGGGGAACGATCCCACGTCCTCGTATTATGCGTGCTCTGCTCTTAGCAATGTAGCTACCGCGGCGCCGTTTTCCCATCCACTTTCTGGGGTATTTATGTTTTATGACTTGAACTTACCCTGGGTGTGTTAGCCAGCGCCACCACTCACAAACCTTGGCGGCGGACGTTGCTACCGCAGGCATCACGAGTACGTGATCTTTTATTGCGATAGCAATTATATGGACACTCCAAAGCAGAATTCTGCCGTCGTCGTCGCCGTCGCCGTGAGGTTCCGTATGACGTCAACGGCGATGAAATCGTCGCCGCGCTCCGGACGCTGTATGTTCGAGTGAAAGGGCGCGAGGGACGCGCGCTTTCACGGGGAGCGAACGCACGCCGGAGAGCAAACGCGCGTTCTGCGCCGTGCTCCCTGAAGCTTCAGGCTGCAGAATTAAGCGTCTCTTTCCTCGTTTCCATATATAGAGAGCAAACGCAACTTTTTCCGTCGCGGGAAAGGCTGTGGGGGAAGGGAGGGAGAGAGGGAGGGGAGGCGACGTTTAGCTGCGGCACCAAATATGTATTCATATAAAAACGCCGTGCGCGTTCGGTGCGAACGCGGGCAAAACGCCGACGGCGTCGACAACAGTTCTGCTCGTTGCTGGTGCTGCTGGATGTTCAAGTTTATACAGCTGTTAAAACTACTATACTTACTCCGTATATATAAATAATCTCTACTAATTTGCTATCGCAATTGGTGCTTCGCCTTTCGGGTGAAACTGCGACAATTTTTTGTGTGAAGGCAACTCGTCAATATACAGGGTGTCCCAGCTATCACGCAGCACGATTTTAAAAAAGAGGAACGGCGTTACGCGAAGCAAACCTAGTGCGTATTGTTTCCAGTGCAGTGGAGTAGCTGCCAATCATTTTTTCGTTGCTGAGATTTAATTAGCTAACTGTAATTAATTATCTAACTCGAGAAACGCAACTTTTCCGTCGCACGGCGTTTTTATATGAATACGTATTTGGTGCCGCAGCTAAACGTCGCCTCCCCTCCTTCTCTCCCTCCCGTCCCCCCACAGCCTTTCGCGCGACGGAAAAAGTTGCGTTTCTCAACATGAAAAACTCCCGATACAGCTTTCTGTTGCTCAATACGTGCCACATAAATGTGTTTTTCTGAGCGGGAAAGGAGCCCGCGAATACACGCAGAATTGCCGCACGAATGGTCGCTCGAGGCACTTTGCGTGTATTCGCAGGCTTCTTTCACGCTCGGAAAAATACTTTTATGTAGCACGTACGGAGCAACAGAAAGCTGTATCGGTAGTTTTCATGTCGCTCTACAATTTTCTCATTGACACTTTGATAATTAGGGCAGTACTTCTCGAGTTATATAATTACTTACAATTAGCTAATTAAATATCAGCAACGAAAAATTTACTGGCGGCTACTCCACTGCACTTGAACCAATACGCACTAGGTTTGCTTCGCGTAACGCCGTTCCTCTTTTATTAAATCGCGCTGCCTGATAGCTGGGACACCCTGTATATATATATATATATATATATATATATTATATATATATATACTTATTTGGCATTGTTAAAATACGTAACACGCATGACTATTACTAATGTTCTGACTAGAATTTTCGCTTGTCAATTACAGTGGCACTGTAAGCGTAGGAAACCCAAATTCAAAGCGCTATCAAAAAGGCCCGCACAAAATGGCGCTTCAGGACCAGTGGAGAAGCTCCGCCCCCGCAGGTCTGCATGCATATAGCCCCAGGAAATGGTCAACGCGTACAGTCTAACGACCGCGACAATGGCGGGGGAGCAAGTCTTGCATAGGGACCGTGAAAGGCGGTTTCTAGAAGGGGAGGAGGCGCGGTAGTGCGAAAGTGAGCCTTTGTTCCTCTTCTAGCCAATGGCGATGGGCAGAGGCCGAGCATATCCTCCAGTGAGAGAAGGGTTGGTCTGGCGCCACTCCGTCTGGCTCCCACCTGAACTGTGTCCGCGGCCCGTCGCGTAGCCTTTGCTAACTCTTCGCCATGGCGGGTCGAGGAGCACAGGTGTCTGTGTACATGTACCCGAGCTTCGTGAAGCGCGAGCGAGGGTGATATGCGTTCAAAGTGAAAGTTTAGTCCATCACTCAGCACAAACAAATGGCGCTACTGATGCTACCGGAAATTCGTCTGTGAGCATATATATATATATATATATATATATATATATATATTGTGTGTGTGTGTGTTTCCCACCCCAACGGTTTCTAAAGGAAAATGGCGCTAACTACCGATTCACCTGTTCGCTTCGCAGCTATAGCCTACTGCAAGTGCTTTGCACCTGTACGGGTGACTTGGTGACTGTATCAACTGTGGCCAATCACCGAGAGTCGGTAACAGGTCCAACAGCGAAGTTGGGGCGCTGCAGGTTGACCACTGAGAAGCGCTATGAAATCGGAGACTGCAATGGGAATGTGGGTCTTCACTAGCGACAATGCAGAGGAGACGGTGCCTCCCCCGCTACCCAGCCTCGAAGGCTGATTCCCTTGTAATATCGTACAGTAGGCCTAAGTTTTACATTAACAAAAAATTTTTGAGTGGCAGAATGCGCAATCAGCTAGCCCTTGTCCACTAATATCGAAACCCCAAACCATGAATGTGGTTAGCGGTTTCAATATTGCTTGCCGAAAAAGGCAAGCAGTATTCAAATCACAGCGATATCTGCCAGCATGGTCGTCGGTCATCGAGTTTGAACTCACGGGTAAAGCGCCTCCGCAACTTATATACATGTGTCACCATATATTAAAAGTACTGGATGTTGCTCTCGTGCACTCCTGTGTACAATAATGTTCGCTTCGTGCGTGCAACTTGATTGTACAAGTAATTTTCGCTGTAAAATTGGCAACAATATTCTAACGATTTCACATGCCGTAACTGCATCTTGCACCAAGTGACAACTTGATAACACCGATAATGTGGTGAAGAAGTTTCACCGGCAAAAATTAAAACGACGTACGCGTAACAACACTAGACTTAATTTAGTATGTCTACTTCTCAAACGTCGCGTTCATTAATTCAACCGTTTAAATCAAGCTGCAGACGTCTTCACGATTTCCTCTACCTTTCGTCATGACAGCTCATTTAAACACCTGGTGTTTCATTGAAACAAAAAGTTTGTCTTCCATATCTAGATATGTTTGACTCGACGTAGTGAATTAGATTTTAGATCTCACAGTGCATTGTCATCTCAAGCGGACAGCAACAAAAATTAAATTGCAAGCTTAGCGTAGATGTTAAATGCAGGATTACTGATAAGTAAGTTAAACTTTTTTATTACATTCTCTTTGACAGTCTTAATTCGGAAAAGTTCAAGCACATGCTAGAGTTTGCATTTCACTTCGCTGCAGTCTTTCTTGAAACAAGTATGTTTGCAGAGCGGCGTCCTCAAAGTCGGTATACTTAAGGAAGTGCATTTCTATTTTAGGTAATATTTATCGCCAATGCGCTTTTTTTCATGACTGATCTGTGTTAACGGCAGTATCGATTCATTTAGCCACATATTTGAAAATTACCTGTGATAATCTGTGCTAAGCACAGGATTTGCGCTAAATGTACATGACTTCATAACTGTTGTGCTTCAATTCCGCTATTGCGGTTATACCATAGACTGATTATTTGCAGTCTATTAGTGATACTTTCTTAACTAAGCAACATCACACTGTGATTTATCCACCTGATGTCACCGACATTTGCAAAAATTAACAGTCGTAGAAGAAAGAACGTCCCTAGCGGCTACACGTCGATATCGGGGACTGGTCCTTCAGACAGCGAAATCTCCTTGTATAAACTTTTGCTCAAGCAAGGCTTCTTGTTCTACCCCTGCAATTACTCGAAACCTTCGTATTCCTACGAGCATTCGTTCTGTTTGGAACAGTGCTATGTGTAGAGCACTGCATGGGCTCGGGCTTACCCAAAAGCCCGGGCCCGGCCCGTGGGCCGGGCTGGGTAATTTTTTCACGGGCTGGGGCAAGGCATGATCTTTTTACCAGGGCCGGGCTCGGACTTTCTGTTGGTGTGCATGTAACGTGCAGAGAGTTATCCTCGCGTGTCTCGACTCTGAAAAACATGTCTTTTTCAGTCTCGGGCCGGGTTCGGGCCAGTTTCTATCCGGGCTTGGGCCGGGCTCGGGCCTAAGGTAAAGGGGTGGCGGGCCGGGCCGGGCGGGTAACGTAGATTATTTTCGGGCCCGGGTCTGGCCCGGGTCTCGCCATAAAACTTTTGGTCGGGCTCGGGCGGGCAGCCCAACGTACAAACGGGCCCGGGCCGGGCCCGTGCTGAAAAATCAGATAGTGCAGTGCTCTACCTATGTGCCTTAACAGATTTTTAAAAAGGATGTCTCAGTAAAAAATCTTCCTGTATATATTACAGAACGAAATTAAGCTTCCCAGATCCACAACACCTAACCACGCTCAAAGACACCTTGAAAGGCAAGTGTGGCCTTCCACCGCTGAATAAAACATTTAAGATCACGTCCTATTTGTTTAACGCGAAAAATCGAAACCTCGTTGTGGTTTGGAGTATAAGTACGCTTCTGTTCACCGTCTTTTTAATTGCTAGTAGGGGCAGCATGCATGCCCAGATCCATGGTTAAGTATGACAGGCGTTAAAAATTGATGGCTTGTGTCTTCTGAACAGAACGCACTGACTTCACGTCGCTTTTGTGGCTACTGTCGACAGCACGAAGGGGGTAGAAGAAAAGTCTTCTCTTCAATGGTCAGGTGGGTGGCTGCAGACTTGCTGGTGGGAAAGGGTACCGCCCGGCCCCGCTCGAGAGCTGCGGCCACGGGAGGGCGGCAACAAAATGGAAGGCGGGAAGATCAGAAGCTAGCGCCGCCTAGTGTCACCGACGAAGCTCGAGAGAGAGTGCCGCGACCAGAGAGAAGGCTTCGTCTCGTCTGGCGCCAGACTGTCTGGAGCTCACCTGGGCTGCCGCCTGGTCTTGTTGACGTAGCACGTGGCTGAACAACCGCTTCTCGAGAAGGACCTGCACGTGTATCGGGGGGAAGGCAGCGTCTCCGAATAAGGCATGGGAAACAAGTGCACACAAGCGGTCCGTTCAACTCTGGTTTGACAGCGGCTTGGATAAGCCTTCCACCAACTGCTCTTTGAACTGTGTGCGCTCTACTCTGTATCAGCTGCTTCATGCCTGTATTCAGAATGGGCGCGCGGGAACGTACAGACAGCCACGTTGGAGCGTACGCTTACGTCAATATGGGGCATGAAAGAGCGGGTCAATAAAATTTACGCACGTGCGGTGGCAGTTTGACGGAAACCATGTTGAAGCTTCCGAGCCTGAAAATTTATGCAAAATCTATAAAACTCTGGGAGTGAAGCATGGCTCCTTTGACGGAAGCAATCTTTGAGCCACGCTTGGCTTATAGGCTAATGATAGAGGAACGTTACCGAATGCTTCAAGTACACTGACTAATGCAGCGTGTCCCAGCAAACATGCAGCAATCTTTAATAAAACCGACAACCTCTAGGTGATCAAACGAACTGTGTGTTGTTAAATTACATTTGAAGAAACCTCTTATGCTTACGGGTTCTTCTTCATTTGCCAATTAGTAGTTATTTAGCTGGTTAGCTTTCTGAGTGTTGAACTTAAGCAAATATGTCAATGGGAGATTCTTATAACAAATTGATCAACATAGGTTACGGTTGTTTGCGGTGCGCTAATTGTACTGTAGCTCATTTTTGTACTTTTAATGAAAAGTTAGCAAAATTAAATAGGAAAAGAACGATGCTGCCTTTTTATTTTGGGACCGTTGTTTTCAAGTGAAAATACGAACTAGCTGAAGCTTGCTCACAGTACATAGGTTGCACATGCTTTCAAGTATGTCATAAGGACCTCTCATTGAAATCTTTGTGATATATTTATACTTCAGATAGTTATTTCGCTGATCACTGCTGAATGGTTATTTATGTAGAACTCAGCGATTAATCGAGGCTTCGTTCTGGTGCAAGGTATGACACCGGGCTAGTTAGTGTTACATATTGGCGGTTAACGTACAGTTTAGTCGGTGTCGAAGACTGTTTTCTAGTTCCAAACTGATTATGTTATTCAGGACATCCTGTGTATCATAATCACGTGAATTCGCCCTTTATTGTGGCTTTCGTCGTGATACGCCCTATGAAAATTTTATAATTTTTTGCAGTCTCAAATCGCTAGCATGTCCTTTTTCTTTAACAATGCAGCAACAGCTCTCCTTTAGCTCAGTTAAGACCCACAGCATAACGCTTTTTTCTCGGTGTCATAGCAAGTTATTCTATCTCAGAGAAATTATTGGCATCTGTAGTACTTTTGTTCTGGAATCAATGACCGAGACCTAGCTATTACACTCAGAAGATGTGTGAGCTGATGTACTGGCGACAATTCAACATCGTAAATAAAGTAGCGGGAACCGTAACACAAGCGTCCTGCCCCCTCCCCTCACCGTTTTTTTTTTTTATTTTGTTCTCACTTGGTCAGATAAACGCCAAAGTTTAGATAATTGCTGCTGTATTGTCGTCCTAGTATTTTTTTTATCTACTTAACATATTTGTCTACTTTTCTCGGTTGACGAATCGTTGCCGTTTAAGTCAAGAATTCGACGGAATACCGTCTTGTCAGGTCATATCTTTGCTAAAAAATGAAGCAGGTAATTGAGCAAGGTCAAAATAAAAATTTTATTCGGCCCTTGGTCATTGACCGGCTTCATTTTTAATGTTGCCATTAGACTAACCGGCTGGGCATGATTATTTACGGACGTTACAACTTACCATCAGTGGTACATATTCTTTCATTTGATGTGCATGTAAACACAAACTGATACTCCCTTTGGCCTAACGTCAACAAGAAAGCTAGGTACGTAATGTAACAATGTTTTCTTGGATAGTTACGTGAATCCACAAGCGAGAGTTCCAGCTTAAAATCCGGCTTTAACATGAGGTACTTTTATGCCCAATACCGTCTTCACTCGAATGCCTCATTAAACCAGCCCTGTGAGATGGCGGTTCCTTAATACAATATTTAGTTACACCTTTATGTGAACAGGTGAACACAAAATAACGTAGCATGGTGAACGTCATTATCGAAAACGGTAATTTGTCTTCCCGCTGCTGTGGGCAGGTCGTAAGAACTACGTTTAATATATCCATTTATATTCTAAAATGACGTACGTAGTCAATATGGTGCCCCTTTTCAGTGTTAATAAAGTAACCCATCGGCAGATTTTGATGCCTAAAATATCATCATTGTTGAATCAAGCATACGCTTCTGAGCGTTTCTTTAGTCACACGCGTGTCAAATGTGGTTCACATTTGCCGTGGCAAATGAGCACAATATCTAGAATTACATGCAATTATGTCGCGAAGTGTAGCACCTGTCATCGAGCAGACGAAGTTACAGCAACCGACGACGTCGACGAAATGCACTATATATACGGATGGCCACATGGTACGATCATAGTCACACCGGTCTAGTGACTTTCGCCGTGTTTGAGCTCCAAGAGTTTGTCAGCGGCTTGCCGGAGCTAATTACATTAACTCTTGTCATCTCGCCCTGCCACGTACTTGACCTATTATGCAGTTTAATACAACCAGCTGCGGCAGCTTGGACGCTATGGCAATGCGTTGCTCAGCTCGAGGTCTGAGGCCCGATCCCTGCCGCGGTGGCCAAATTTCGATGGGGGTGAAACGCAAGAAGGCTCCTGTACCTAGATTTAGTTGCACGTGAAAGAAGCCCAGGTGATAAAAATTAATTTGCAGTCCCGAGTTGTAGCGTGCCTGATGATAAAATTGTGTAACACCCGCTCGTGAGACCCCAAGAATTTAGTTTTAGTTTAATCTAGCGAAAATTCAGTCGGCTAACTTAATGAGGATCTAAAATTAAACTGAGTTTAGGCCCACCTCCTCGCATTAGCAGAGATAACTACCGTGTTCATCTAAGCAACCGCGAGACAATAGTTGACCATTCGGCAGCATAACAAATGCATTTCATTCCTCTACTTATTTGTTTGGTGAAGTACTAAAGGGCAAACGTATTGATGTGGCAGCTCGTAGGAATTACAGCTTTACTTCACTCCATCAGCCAAAATATGGCTACTCGTCATCATCTTACCTCGAGTGCATCTAAACACCAGGCTCTAGGTAACCATCATTCTGCATACTGCGTGCGCATGCAAAAACAATTTCGACCCGGAAACTTTGAATTTAGACTCGTCGCGCACATCTACCTTCTATCTTTGCTGTCCAAAACACGCTCTGTACACACCCAGCCGGCAAGGGCGCAATCTGAAAGATGCTATAGAGTCTCCTAATTATCAAATAATGCACGTGCAGTAAACCTCTGAACGGTGTACTTTACGCGCAAGTCGGCGAAACTGACAGATGCGCTTATGCATTGCAGTTTCTGTGTCATCTATTCATGAAAATATGCTAGCATGGAATAACTTTCACAGAAATTATGTTTCTCTGGCCAACAGCAATCGATAGTCGATGCCTTGAATACGTTGGGCCGACAAGGGCTAACATTGCATTTCTAAAAGTGATGTTTGTGAGAGACCATACAGTAAGCCGTGGTAACCAATCAGAGGTTAACGACTACTATGCAGCCTAGTGCACATACAATTTCAGCCATTGACAAGAATATATTTATTTCTGCCCTTGCAGTCCATGTCAGAAATGGTCGATTCGTTTGGTTGCCGAGTCACCATCCATGTACTCCTCAGCGGCTTCATATGCACAGCTCTTGTGGACATGTCGATGAGCTGTAGATACCGCACGTGCTGGTTCGAGCCAGGTTCTCAACCTCTTCCGCTGCTCAGTAGACCAAATATGCAAGACGTTCCTGAGAAAAAGAAAAAAAGTAACAACATTATAAACACGTGTACAAGAATACTCCATACATATATTATCACAGCTATACAGCGACATATAGTTCTGTGACGATTTAGTTAAACAATGTACGTAATGTCGCGTCTACGTCTTGTGTCTTCCAAAGTTCCCTTAAGTTATTGGTGAGACCTAGTCCAACAAGCAAAAAAGAGCATTCCTCTCTAAACGTGTCACGAAAGAACCCCACCAGAAAACTTCTTTACAACTGGACATGGTCCCTCATGCAATATAAATTGAATATCTGAAGCACACTGACCTCGTTTGAGAATCCAGAGATCGTGAGGGGTCCATGTTCAGATGGAAGCAGCGTGTGAACAGTGGCTGTTAATGTCAACACACTGCAAATAGGAGCAGCAGTGGCAGCAGCAGCAGGGGGGCAGAAGCCAAGCCGATTGCTCCAAGTAATCCAGGCATGTTGCTTTCAGCTGGTAGAAAGCACACTTCAACCTGCATGATGAAAAGAAGTTCTCTTATTAGGGAACGCAGCGGTCGGTAATGAAGAGCATATCATTCAAGTGTCTTCCATTAGCTCTTTAAAATGGACTTTGCCTGCCTAGTTTATGCAGATCGAGTGAGTGCTTAAGTTTAGTTTTGTTATCTGGAATTACAACATTAAAGTTTTCATTCAAAACTGAGTGTCGAACAATGTCTCCATATTTATCCGCTGCAGCTAGGCTGTGAGAAGTCAATCCGTATACACTGTTGATTGCGCAAAAAATAGGATCCCAAGTTTATGTTTAGTTACTGCTTCAGTGCAAAATGTAATTATTTATATGCCACAGCACATTCGTACACTAAATAATTGTTCTGAAAAGCAAGTAGGAAACAGCTGAACCGTAAACAGCTATGTAATGTAAACAGCTATCAAACGTTTGACGGCAGGTAACCTTACTAGGAAGCTAAAATGATAAAGTCGATTTCTCAGTAACAAAGAAATGGGTCAGCTTGAAGAAAAAAAAAAACACTAGAAGCAAGACCGGCTTTTATATCACTCCGTCTTACATTCGCTACATTCTACAGAGATTAAAAGAACCGTAACAGAATTTGAAAGGTAAACGTCTTGCTGCAAGGCACCGTTGAATGACAACAAAATATGAGTATATAGAAAAATCTGCAGGCGTTACTAACCTGAGCGATGGCTGAAGCCTTGTGAAATGGTGCGGAATGCGTCTTGTCCGCGGTATTTTCACGGTGTTCCGGATTTCTCCCACGATCCTTGTCAGAAGACGTAGCAGAAGGGACGGTCAGAATCTTGCACTGCCAGAGCTTGCACGGTGGTTAACTGGGTGACAGGCCATGAGGAGCACCCAGGGGCTATTCGAAAATCTGAGGCGTCGGAGAACAGCTTCTCCGAAGAAAAGCAGCCGATAAGAGACTCCTGTCTCGGTGGCCCATAAGTCGAAGCTTGAAGCAGGAGTTGGCGAAGGCGCTGCTCCAAGCGTGAACATGGCCAAGCGGTGAGTGACATTGTCCGCATGTGTCACCTGCACATGATGGTGGCAAAAGAGAGAAACGTAAATATAATGCAACCGCGACCAATGCTTTCAGAAGCACTTGTTATTACGCCAGTACTAAAATTTCCCTGAACGTTCCTGCAGTCTGTGTGCAAAACCACTGTGGTTTGCATAAAGTACGGGAATAGTTGATACTCGAGTTAACTTGATAAATAATAACATGCAGTGAGATTTAACTGGCGGCATGCCAAATGAAAACGAAAAATAATAACAAAGATCCACACATACCTTTTCTTTTGGGCACGTGCGTGCCCTTACGTTGCTGACGGAAGTGGACAGCCACCAGACTACTGCGCCGGACTGATCTCAAATGTCATCGGGCACGGCGCAAAGCTCGCAGGCTGCGTCTTCAGGGTCAGCTCCAGGTCGAGGATGTAGTCGATGACCTCCTGCATGATCTCCAGCTTGGTGGGCTTCTTGCAGCGGTCCGTGCTGGGCACCAGTTGAGCCAGTTTTTCAAGTAAGGCCAGCGCCGATCCGTGGTTCAGGTCACTCTCGTTCCGATCGATGCGACCCTTCGCCACCTTGTCCTGGCTGCTGACTGATCTACGGCTGATCTGGGCTTTCATGGTGACAAACTTCAGCGTCCCTTGGAAACTAGGAAACAGATGAAACGGGATGAAATGGGTGCGGAGTTCGGGCGGGGGTTTAGGGAGTGCAGCGGGAAACTCGAAGCTGAGCGCCTCACGAAGTGGTCACTAAGCTGAGCGGCAGCGGCCTGAGCGGAACGGCGGGCGCGCGCGGCTTTTATACAGAGTGGGGAGCGTCCCCCCGCCAGGTGCGTTCGGTGGGCGGAGCCAACTCTCCGACCGGAAAGTAGCTTCGGTAGTTGTTCCGCTGTCCGCTACCGTGAGGCGCCACTGTCATAAAAATATTCTTATCGTCCCCGGTGAGGAGTCCGCGCGCTCTGCTTTTTATAGCTTAGTTTCTCCTACCTTTTGTTACTACTTTTTTCACTCTACGAACCCTTGGCCAGCTCACGGCTGTAAATACACATTCGTTCGGTGATGCTTGCCGATTCGACTCTTCTTTCATCATAGCATTTCATGATCTTGTAACATAACAGATCAACACAAATACGATCAATTATATACCTTCAGGGAGAGCCTCGCTTCGAGCGTTTCTTGTTGGTGTTCGGTAATCGAAAGTCAGCTGCACATTTTCAGCAGCCGCTGAGTTATAATTGGCGCATACATAAAATCACAGTGCACTGCGTTATTATATCTTTGGAAACTATGTACGCACATGAGAATTAGTTTTAATACAGAAGTTTCAGACAATGGCGAGAACCAGGGCTCGTGTTCACAAGAAGGTATTGCACTATAAGGTCTAAGTAATAGAAAATGACAGCCAATCGTTATGCTGGAGATATTATTAGCAAAGGCGACCAGCCAATGCAAAAAAAAAAAAAAAGAAAAACACGAAAGAAAAGGCTGTTCCACTCATTCTTCTAACATCAGAAATCACGTCACGTGCTACTAAAACCACAATCTGGAGCGTCCTCTCGACTCATCCATACCAAAGCAATAGCACGTGTAAACGACCGCAAAGGATCTATCAACTCACCTTTTTTTTTTTTTTTCGTAATGCGATAGTGCTGCGGAATTGCCTCCCAGAACACATAGTGGCATACACCGAACGCAAAGAATTCCGCTGAAAACTAAGAACCCACTACACAGCCTCCGACGACCGCTGTTCCCTAGACTAACTCATCTTCATAACTATATACCTGCTCAGATGTTTTTTTCTGCTGTTTACCTTTTATATTTTCGATGTATTCTCAATTGTATTTTTTTAATTCACTGATTGTATTTCTGCAGTGTATTTTTGCATTTTTGTTCAAATAATTAAAGTTTTACATGTGGTTCACGGCCCCCCTTATGTAATGCTTTCGGGCCCTTAAGGTGAAATAAATGAAATTAAATGAAATGAAAAAGCCGTAGTGAATTCGGCCCCAGTAGTTGATACAAAACGTTTGCCAAGCAGAAGTTAATGGAAGGTTATGAAAAAAAAAAAAAAAAAGACTTGAGCCTAGTGAAGCGAAATAAAGAATGTCGTTTTACATGTGGTCAAAATGTCAGTCATGGTAGGCTAACTTTCGTCGCCGGATTGCACAGTTCACGAGTGCAAGAAAGCGGCAGCTAATCAGATTAGCTTAAAAAATAACCAGGCCTTTGTCTCCCTTCCTGATTACGCGTACGGTATTCCTACACCAATTTTGGTTAGTTTTGTAGCCCAAGCGGCCGAAGCACTGACAACGGCAGTAAAGCTCCGGAGTGCGTGACACAATCGACAATCAAGTAATTGATTTACACTTTCTTTCTTGCCATAATCTAAGTGGAGCTGCAGAGTGAGACTACCATATATAGGCAAAAATTGTCCCCATTCCTACAAACATGCTCCAACTGGACAAACGCTTTGAAGAAGTGATGGTCCATTCAATAATCACATTCGAACTGCGGAAATATTTTGCATAAGTCACAACGATTGGCTAACGTAAAAATGAAAACTTGGAATGACATCTAGATTTTCAACAGTTGCCACATTGCTTGCCCCTTCCAGAAGCTAAGGATTCCAAAGCTAAAGCAAGCGATGTATATTTACTTATTATGAAGATTTTTCGTTCAGTATTGCCTTTGAGTTTTATATTGCACTTCCAATCCCTTGTTATTGTTATGATTGGGCATGAGGAGCCTTTTGTCGACTTCAAGAACCCACGAAACGAGGCCGTTTTAAACGATGCACTCAAAGCTGTGCATTTGTTGAGTTATGCCTGTCAGCGGCGGCAAATACAGAGCTTGTTGTTCACTGTCTGTCCTATTTTATTTCTCATACTGCCGATGAAGGCAAGTCTTCATCAGAAGCATTGGTTTAAGCCTGAGGCCTTTTTTTTTTGCCAGGGCAGTGTTTATTGCAAATTTCACACCTTCCGTTCAACCCTTTGACTCGTTTGAACAAACTGAAGAGTCGCTTCACTACGTCTGGAAAAAAAGAAATAACAAAAAAATGTCCCGGTATGACAACGTCTTCATGCTTGTTGTACAACCGCCTTGCAACATAATATTTGCCGCTGATTGAACGCTGTAAGGATCGTGATGAGGCTAGGGCATAAGCGCGAATATACGACCGCATTTAAAGGGCACTACATAAAAATATTACTTTAACTGTCTTAGTAAATTACTCTTCTACAGTAACAAAACAACAGCCGCTGTAAGTCAGAAATCACGCAAGAACAACCACAAAAAAAAAAAAAAATTGATGGCGGCGTCGCCATGAACATTCCGCACCATCTCTCAGTGACGTCATTGATTTTGATGCAGTTTGCTGGATCTAGGTAAATTTTTATTGGCGAAGACGAACTACACTGTATCCTACTAGAGCCACAGACTGAACTTAGCAAGTTTCAGAACTTTTACCGAGAGAGTACGAGAGTAGAAATGCGAGAGAGTACTTTGAAATTATGGCGCGAAATTTAAAAAAATAAAGATCTTATCTTACATTTTCCCGTTAATAATCAACCCAGTGACGCGAACTGAACGCAAACGAAGCTCTTCAAGAATATTTCATAAATCTAAACTGACATGTCCTCCTCACTACCGTCCGTTTAATTTTGCCATAAAAGAGCTGCTGTTCGACGAAATAAACGTAACATTTTTTAGGGTGCCGCAGTATCCGCAATCCCGATTCAGAGATACCTTATACGAGCTCACACTCTGGGGTTGTCTCAGGTACGCTGGCGCGCACGTCACGTTGTTCAACGACATTTCGCAAGGGCTGCGTGGTGGCCCAGCATATGTTTCTCACGCTGTCCAAATATGAAATGGCTTTTCATCTAAAACATCCCTTCCCGAACACGGTGCTCATTCAACCCCACGGGGAGCGGATTATCCTCCAGCGCGTGCAAGCACCCGCGCTCTGCGTACTTGCGTGAAAATGCCGCCAACAATGGAAGCAAGAGCGGTTGGCGATGGGGGGAGGGGGGGGGAGGAGGCAATGTGCCTTTCGCACGGTAATGCGAGTTGCAGAGGGCGCACGCTATAACCGCGCGTGAGAAGCAACCATTGTTCGGCGGGGTTTGACGCGTGCGACCGTGAATCGGCACGCGCCACCACGGTCAGAGTAACGATGGCACCTGGGTTGCGTTACCGTAATTTCTCTTCTTTCTTTTTTTTATTCCGCAGATGGAATGGTGTCCATGGCTTGATCTTTTGTGTGCGTATCAGTGTGCGTCTGTCTGGGCTGAATGTTGGAGGAAAAGCCCAGGGAGTTGGTGTTCTCTCGGGAGGTGGGGAGGGAGCTCTCGGAGTCATATTACAGTTGTTTAGGTCCCATATGTTCATACACCTCTGATGTCTGGGCTATCTCGGGAGAGCAGATTATCCGCATGTTCGAGCCGCTACATGAGAGCAACCTTTAGGGTCTAACTACGATACTGAACGTATTATCAAGAACAAGTTTCCCAAAATGTCATATCGAAGAACGCGCGATTTTTTACCGGGGGAGTGTCTGAAAAAAAATGATAACTACAAAAAAAATGAATTCAGAAGAGGGTATAGACAAAGTTGCGCTGGTAGGGCAATCGGCTTACAGCCGACTATTTCTGGGAACATTTCTCTTTTTTTTTTTTTTCGAATGGCGCATGCGTAACACAATCAAGTCACGTACGAGTAATCAGCACCGCACTACACATTGGCATGCCTATGTAAAAAGAAAAGCTTCTAAAAAAATACAGAAAACGGGGAGCTCACACCCTTGTCAGGACCCTGTTCCTTGATAAAGTATGCTACGAATGTTTTCCTTTCCTGTTGAATTTTAGCTTTGCCATTCATTGAGCAGTTTACAAAGTGTAGGCTACGACAGCACAGCTTTAAATGTAGCTACAGATGGCCGTCCGTGCCTGCATGAACCTAACTAGCACTCAGTCACGTAAAATTTTCACGAAAGGTTCTTATTATTTATTGACCCTAATTATGTCTTTAAAAATTAACACCACATTTATTGTTCCGCTGAACGAACATCTAAATTCAGAAAAACAAAACATCAAAACAAATGGAAAAGTGACTTTCTTCGAAATATTCGACGCCCGAAATGGAAATCGATTCCCTGTTTAACCGTAGTTTTACAAACCAAATTTTCTGAACAGTGAAAAGGAAGTTCCCAGTCAATCACAATAGTTTACGGGCTTTGAGAGACAATGTTAAATTTCCGTGTACTTTTTTGACCATATCCAGTAAAACTGCGCACCACGTACTACGTTGTTCGCATTAGTACTGTCTGGAAATCCGAACACTAGTCTGGGAGTACCGAGGCTGGGGAGATGCAGTTGTACACAACGAACGCCGCTACTCTGAAGTGGCCTTTATAACGGAAGATTTATTATGTCCGGGCCGGCTTCAAGAGAACGCTAAGCGTCGAGGACACCAATGTCTGCACACAATATATTGTGTTCAGAAAGGCATCAAAGAATTTCACAACTGCAGCGCCCCATGAAGTCATCAAAAATAAATGTTTACGCGGTTTCAAATAAATAAAAGGATTTATTTATTTATTTATTTATTTATTTATTTATTTATTTATTTATTTATTTATTTATTTATTTATTTATTTATTTATTTATTTATTCATTCATTCATTCATTCATTCTCAAAGTAACAATAGGGGCATTATGTAAAGTGTGGACAAAAGATCACTGTCACTTCAGTCGGTGGGAGATAAAAGATAGCATAAACGCATTCGAGCTTGGGTCGGATGAGAGTTGTATAGGCCAGTTTAGTCAGGAAGGTGCTAGGAACTCCAGGTGTATCTCTGAATATTAAATATAATTAGTAGATTCTTTACAAGCTATAACTACTCAGAAACCTAGATTTACGTATTTGTAGAAGAAGTGATGACGCATGCAACTCAGGTGATAAACTAGGCAGGAAATCCGAAATTTTGGCGATGATGTGCACATGTTTCTCAGCCACAAAATTTTTAAACCTTCGTCACCATATTCGCGAGCTTTACACGGGTATAGCATATTCTCTCTACATTTGTTTTCCACGTGATGCCATAGTCATCCACTCACTGTTAATTATTTAGGTAAATATATACATCCTTCTGGTAAATTTCTTTTTCTAGATTTTAGAACTAGAACCAACTTTGTTAGAGAGCTAGCCGACTCCCAAACAGGCGTCGGTATTCATTTACTGGGCACTAATACGAGACAATAAGCAGGCGCTGAAGTCATGGCCGCCATTTTTGAGCACCAGATGTAAATAAAGGCTATTCATGTCCGTATGCAAAATTTTGAATATTCTGATGCCCCTAGCAATTACTTCAAAAAGGCGAGAGATTTAAAATTTATTAGTAATACACTTCCGCAATAAAAAACAACAACTCTTGCCATGAAAATATGCTTCCGAAGCTATAGGTAAGATGCAAGATCATAGATGGGTGGCCGTCTTGCAGCTCCCGCACTAGTTCGCCGTGACTTCATGGATGCTAGAGTGTCTAGGGTCAAGGATGCTAGGGTGCTAGAATGCGTGACGTCAGGGTGTCTGATAGGGCCTAGTTAAATATTCTGTCGGCAAATGAGGGCTGCATTGGATTCTAAGATAAACTAGAAATAAACTTACCACTGTTCCTGAAACATATATAGACGGCCACGATACAAAAGGAAAATATACATGAATTAAAATTTCTAGCACCGCATTGATGAACCGGCGCTGGGGTTAAGGCAGAAAGTAAAAACAAAACTGAAATTTTGCTTTCATATTATTTTTAATAATCAGCCAAGCTATTACCGCAGAATTAAAGGAGACTTTATAAAGAATACTTATCATAACTAAAGCAACCCTTTAGCTAACCTTTAGCAACGTTTTATAAAATTAAAGCCTCAAACCAAAATTTTACTTGAATGTTTATCAGCGTGAATGCATTTTGTGTTTCTCTTTAGGGCCCTTATAACATGTTACGTAGATGCACGCGCTAGCTATGTGCGCTTTATTTTCGTACGTGTAGTTGCATCTTTGAGTCAAATCAAATCAAACATTTACCTACTAGCGAAATGTCGGGAAACACAGTCAGAAAGCCACAATCGCTTATACAAAGACACTCCTCGACCTACCTTCTTCCTAAACGATACACTGTTACGTCGCCATCTTGGCAGATATCTACACCTTTCAGTAATGAGTCACATTCCCTCTTGTCTGTAAACAGTGCATTCGTTAACGACGGCTCGACTGACGTGGCCGCGTTACACACGATACATGTTCGGGCCTGCAGGCCGCCAGCTGCGGAGCCGTTGCCTTTGCCCTCGCTAAGCTTTCGGGGGCTTCACTCGCACCTGCGCTCGCGTCCGTCGTTGACGTCGTCGCCTCGGGCGTCTCGCGGCGCAGCGGTCGCCGCCGCATATACGGCAGCCGGCCGAGGACTTGGCACGAAGCGTGAGAACGCGACCCGGAGTCGTTCGCGACGCAGCTGTTGCCACATGCTTCGCAGCATCTCGATGCGCAGACGCATGCCGACGATACCCAGAACTTCGCCACGTTCCCTCTGCAAACAGATATTTTTTCCCCTCTCGAGTCACAAACACGAAAATGGCACCAAACGATATGTTCTTATAATGAAGGCTACTGTTTTGGGCTAGATGGTAACAATTAATGATAAATGTTATTTGCGCACCACTTCAAACGAGGACTAGAAACGACAGACGCAAGCGCAAACTTTCAACTGGTTTTAATGGTAGGAACTCGAGTGGTTTTATACGTACGTGTGACCAAACATGAAAAACATTATGAAATGGGTTGTGTAATCAACAGGAAACACTGTTACACGTGCATTCACAATAGCAGGATAGCCATATAAATTCTAAATAATAAGTAAGACTCGTGACACACATATCGATGGCCTACGCATCTGCCGCCCAGCTTTCTCAAAATTCCGCGTAACATTGTAATTCTTTTAAGGACGCACACAAGGATAGCGTTCGGCTTGTGTTCTAGCTGGTGAACTTGAACTGTGAACTCGGGGCACATGCAGTTATGTGCTGTAACTTTTGAACTAATCGCGGGAACTTGTTTTTATGTGGTTTCGGTGGTATCGCTGTGGCTTTGTTCGGCTGAGGGAGCCCGACCGTGGCGGCCACGTTTCGAAGGGTGCCAAATGCAAAAAAAAAAAAAAAAAAAAGAACGCCCGTGTGCTTAGGTTCAGGTGCACGTTAAAGAACCCCAGGTGGTCTAAATTAATGCGGCAGTCCCAAACCACGGCGTGTCTCATAATCAGAACGCTGTCTTTTCACGTAAAAGCCCAGAAATCATCATTTGTTGTTCTCGGGGTGTTCTTTTTTTTTTTTTTTTTTTATTGCGCAGCTGAGCAGGTGAGCAGCCGGCGCTTCTACAAGGCGCCAACATCTCCTTACATGTATACATTTATTAAATTTTAAAAAATGCGTACACCTTAACGGAAACGACACTCGATGTATTCGTGTATTAACCCTGAAATGCCCAAACATACTTCCATATCCAGAAAAATTAAAACGTGTTCCCCTTTATTTCTGGCAATCGAGCGTACGGTTGTACAACAAAGACAATGAAACAAAATGTTTGAGTTAAAAAGTAATTAGTGTATTAAGCGATTGCAATTGGCTTCCTGAACTGTCCACAGCTAAAAACTCACTCCAGCCTATGAAAAACAATACCATAGCTAAGCGTTAAGTTTCCGGCACCTAAATTAAAATGTTTAGGTAGCAAGCTCAGGGTAGCTAAAATATCTTTTGGGGCATTACAAGGTGTCTATGAACAGACAAAAGAGATTAGTAAACCAGTGAATGTTGGTGTGTTTGTTCAGGCAATTCTAATCTGAATTAAAAGGGAGTAACCGTTACTGATAGGACAGGTTTGTAACCTCTACCCATATGCAGGTCGATGGAAGAAATGGTTTTCCCGATTTCAAGCACTGTTTGCTTTAACTGAATTAAATTCTACGGCATTTGAATTCACACCCAGGAATAGAAAATAGCCCTATCTATTCCCAATTTACCTTCTAATGACATGAGCACCCAATTTAAACAGTAGCACATTCTAGCCTATCTCACGTAAGCTCGAATTATTCTCTGGTATCTCGTGTGTCACTATCAATTGTTTTAGACAGTCCCTATATAAAAACTCAGAGGGCGGACGAGACTGTCACGTTGAAGAAGTTGTTGGTTTTAAGAGTAACCAAATAATCGCCAAGGAATCGAAATATCTTGATAGCATGCTGGCCTCGTAACTAATCGATTGTTTTGCTGTCATAGTGGACAAGCAGCAAGCTATTAAATATGGAGCTATAGGCGCACACAGCCTGTCTCTGAATTAGTGTTTCGTTCGCCTAAACGAAGGTAGAAGTCGGTTACAGCTGACAGAAATTCAAGGAAGCCACCTAATGTTATGCCCGTTCCGTTCTGCAACTTTACAATGCGACGAACAAAACGGGTATAAAAATAGGCGGCTCCTTTTTATACGACAACCGTGGCGCTGTTTAGGATGAGCAAGACATGCGAAAGTTAGCTTACACTGATGTATATGTTTTTTATTTTTATTGCACCGCTTAAATGCTTTTTTTTTATTCACTTTACGCACGTTCAGACAATTATATTAAAAGAAAGAGCTACAACCCCTTCCGGAATAGCATGCGAGGAAATTCAAGACGAAAGGCCACGTCCCCATTTTTAACGTCGTTCAATCAACGGCGCCAGGACCAGAGAGGCGTAACTTCCTAAGCGCTATACTTGAATCCCACGGTGAATTTTGTGCAAGGTGCCAGCAGTTAGCGGTGTCCCAAAATAATTATGTCCCAAAATAACCACTCCTTTCACTTATTCCTCTTCAACGGCATGCTGCAAGCGAATACGTGAGTATAGACGGTAATGGAAATAGGAGAAAGAGGAGGACAAGTGTTGCTTGCTGCAGGCAGGCATAGCTTCTCAAGCATTGTCTGCGATTGCTCTGCCAAAGAGCTGCTTATCGCGGGCCGCGTAATATCTGAAGCCTGTCATATACAGGCAAGGCTAACGATAATGACCGGGTTGACATGGGCGCGTCATTCACCGAACCTTTCCTTGCCAGCCTGTTCCGTCTCTGAAACACGAAGAAATTTGAGGAAGCGCCTAAACTGGCACCCCTCGAAATATACAATGTCCTCGCGCAAACACAGTAACACGGCCACTCGTGTGCGTGGCCATTGTACGCTACTGTGCAGTAATGCGTCATTGTCCTGAGTGCACTGCCAAGTGTGAGTGATTTATTCTTATTTCGTTGGTACACCATCAACTCTTAGTGCCGTTCATACAGCGATCCAAGCATTCAAAGACAACAAATAGCAATGTCAGGACATGACGGTGACCAAGATATGCGACAAGGAATAAATACGACGTCCGATTCAAGGACATATCTCGTGTCTTGTTTATTTTCTTGAAAGCATTGTAAGATTCGCATTGTACAACCTTAAATTATATACAAGGCGTAATAGGAATGGAGGGATAAAGAAATTAGGTGGGTATATTATAATGACTTCAATAAAAAGTGAAAAATAACATCTCACCCCTTAACCCACCTGCGAAACATCGTTCGGGTATTCGAGACCCCGACGACGGCAGGTGCGACACCCGGTGCGGTTCCCCCGCCGCTCACGCCCGGAAGGCGACAGCTGGTCACACCGTGGGAAGGGGACCACGCGGGCGCTGACACGAAAGTGAATTTTGAGGTTAAGTATATTGTTCGAATATCGATGTTCCCGAATACAATAACGATGTTCGGAATATAGGGACTTCGAATACCTTATCAAACTACCATTACAGTCCAACCCGGATATATCGAATCTGAAGGGGACAACAAAAAAGTTCGATATACTCGTATAAGTAATTGGATATATAAAATCAAACTGTTATACATCATTTTTCACGCGGATTTTACTGCTGTTCGTTATACACAATAATTCGTTTTATGTGGGTTCGATATATCCGGATTCGACTGCATTTTCCCATGCTACTAAAGATAGGGAACGCAAGGTAGGCAACAAACATAATAATACTAATCACAAAACATGTATGTTTCCTTTCAAGATACGTAACGCTGTCTGAAAATCCGTTAAATATGGCGCCTTGTAGACGAGCAAACAATGAAAGGATACGAAGCATGCCGGATAGGTCACGCAGGATGGTAGAAGCGGCCTGTGGTGATTCAAGACGGGACATGTTTATCTGTTGCAGGCAACGCGGACGTTGTATGTTATCATTGTATAGTCAGCCATAATTCAGCGTTACATCAAATTGCACTTGAAGTATGGGTCATACATTGCTCGATTTACAAGTGTTCTCTATTCGTATTCAGCAATAAAAAAATAATCGCGCACCCCGTCCGTGGGATCATTCGCAAACTGCGAGCGCCCACGGTAGCGGAAAGAGTCGGTTGATCGGAAGCGAGCCAGCTGGGACGAGCGTGCGACTCAGGGCCGCTGCGGATACGACGCCGGTGCGAGCAGGTGCCCTAATGAGCTTGGACAACAAGAACCGGCTTTGCAGCTGTCCCGCAAATCGTTATTTGGAACCGTCTTGGACCCCGGTACGCGCTTTGTTGTTTTATCGCAGATGTGAATGTGCGTAGCGGATGAAGCCGGGTGTCGCGACCGCTTTGAAGCTGCCCTTTGTGAGAACACGGAACTGTTGCTTCGTGTCCTTGGTTTGTTTACTTTTTTTTTTCTTTTTTTTCGCTTAACGCCGTTCTAGCGCTATCGCTTCTTCCGAAATCCTATGATGGGATCACAAGTACTGCTGAATGGACGAGTCGGTGCATCATATTCTTGTCTTGCTTTAGTGCAACTCAAATTGAGCATGAACGAAGGACAGACAGTTGACAGGATGTCATCCTGTCACCTGTGTGTCCCTTTTGCTTCCTACTCAAACTGAGTGGCTCTAAAGCAAGACAAGACTATGGCGGGATATGTGTTCTTTATTATCGTCCTTCTATTCACGCCGCAAAATTTGCTTTTTAAGAGCAATAAACTAGAATGTATCACTTTGACAATTTATTTGGCAGCTTATTGCTACAAAAGAGTGTCGGTGTTGTGGCCACGAAAGATTAGATGACACAATGATAGTACGATTCGATTTGGCATAAGACAGACAACAAAAGTGCAGCACAAACGGCACGTCGTGAAATTGCGATGTGAACAACAGGAAGTCTGTGAACGATATATTATGGACAACGCACTCTATAAGTCGCGTTTGCACTATATATATCTATTTTATATGAAACGCGCCTACATACTAATATTTAATTTCATTCTGAAGTTATGCTGTGTGGCAACCCCAGCAAGCAAAAAGAAAAGAATAACAGAAAGAAGTGCCAGCTCTGGCAGAGGAATGCCTAAAAAATAATTCTGGGGTTTTAAGTGCCAAATCCAAAATATGATTATGGGGCACGCCGTACTGGGAACTGCGAATTATCTTGCCCATCACGGCGTCCTTTCATGTGCCTCCGATGTACAGTACACGGGTGTTTTTTTCTTTTCGCCACCATCAAAATGCGGCCAGGATTTCAACCTCGATCTCAGGCTTAGCAGCGCGACGCCAAAGTCACTACACCACCACGGCGGATATTATGGTGGCGTATCCAACTGGGTACCCAACTGGTTGTGGTGGCATATCCAACTTGCACAGACTTCTGTTGGGCAATTTGGGTATGCCATGCTTGAAGTTTAAAGTACGCGAAAGGAAGGTGACAAAGAACACTTATGCACGCAGCCAGTGCTGTGCCGCCATTTGCAATTTTATTTGGAAGACCATGCTTTTTTTAATGTCATCCCATCACTTTTGACAAGATATGCATTTATCGTTTACTGTAATACCACTCATATGTTCCTGTAATGTTTTGTTGCGGGCTAGGTGTGGAACGTCATCACTCAAGAATGCGAACAGCGCGAAATAGCAATAGCATCGAAAAAGGCATCGCTACAAAATAACGACCCAGGCAAACCAGCTGTGAAGATGCGAAAACCACCAAAAAGGGGAACAAGACCGTATGATCAACAACGACGCCCGGGATATGACGATGCTGAAAATAAGCTTACATGAAATGTGACATCACACCCAAGAGCAGACGTGGTAACAGCAAAAAAAAAAAAAAAAAAAAAAAAAAAAAAAAAAAAAGAAGGCTGTGTTGGATGGATGAAGCGGATCATTCAAGCTCGAACGCTGGAATAAACCAACCATATATATGGTTGCTTTATTCCAACCATATATATGGTTGGTAATATGTTAATTACCCATGAAAAACAACCATGAAGAGCACTAATTTTACTCCCGCACACACAGGACTTTCCAGAAAAGCCACCTCGTTTCTCGAGAGAGTCCCTCTCGCTTGGTAATGAATAATGCCTAGATTATGTCCCTTTACAATTTCTCATTCCTGGTTTCCAAGAACCTGCTTCCTTGAAAATCCGGTTCACAACCGAATCATAGACAATGATTGTCCAAGTGCCCTCCGGATTTGTCTGCCTGTCTCACCGATGTACCTCCATCCGCAGCTGTACTTAAAACCGTACTTAGAAAATATAAAGAAACAAAGGATAACTCCTGTTGGTCATAGGAGCTCTGAGGAGTCCTTCGCTATGCTCACAAAGCGTTGTAAAGCATCGCATTTGCAGACTAACGCGCGTACTTTCTGAATTCAGCAATTAGCTGTGGCAGTGACTACAGTAGATGTGTCCCGATTAGTGTCATGTACTAGTTACTTCTGGAATAAGCAACTGGTAAGCGTATTACATCCAGGTGACGCTGTCATCGACCATCAAAAAGAAGTGCTTTGCGAGCGAGAGTGCGAGGTACCCTCTCTCGGATACGCTACCTGGAACTAGTTTCGTGCACAAAATCTGACCCATTTCCAGCGCTTAACGGGAAACAGGAAAGCCGAGAGAATTAAAGACTACAAGACAGGGAGGATGCTGATCTTCAATTACTTTAACTGCCCGAAAATACGCTCACAGGTCACATGGTAACAGACGGTAGAACCTGAATCGTGGCGCATGCGTGAAACCACACGTCTCGGATGTGTGGTAGACAGGTTCTCACCATTAAAGTTGTGAAGTCTGTTGCATCTTACGGGCAGTCAAATCAGTTGAAGACTGGCGTCCTCCCTGTCCTGTTGTCTTTTATTCTCCTGGTTTTTATTTTTCCCCTTAGGTGCTGTAAATGCACCAAATGTCGAAATTCCAACCATCCTAGCTCTCTGCCATAGTTCGTGCGCAAAAACAAACAAAAAAAAGAGATGCGACACGTACAAACACAGACAGGAAGATCGTATGCTCCTTTTAGCTGCGCCAATACACGCTGTTGTAACATGGCAAGCCCTCTGTGTGTTACCATAAGATACAGGCTTTCAGGCACTGATATCTACAACCGATTTCAAGAAGACCACCGAGATAACGCCCGGACGTTGAAGCCGAGGTGAGTACCGAAAGCCTACAACATCATTCGCTTCCCAGGAAGGTGGCAAATGGGTAAGAAATAGCTACCCGTGTGGTCTCGTCATGTCGTGCGACGAGTGAGCTTCCGTTCCATTCTGATTACGGAAGTCTGCGGGAGATATAGCCCTCAAAACCGCTTCTGCGATCAAAGCAAGCGCAAAGCATGCAAACGATCTCGTTCAAATAGTTGCGACGCGCGGCTTCCGCAGTCCCGTTCGCTCTCTCAGCATCCCACAAGTGAACCGCCAAACTCGTCGCGACAAGTCACCGCAAAGGGCAAAACTCGGAGCATCGACAGCTGGCGTCGCGACCTTAGCCTATGTTCCAGTTCAATGGCACCGCCCCGTCAGCCTCGCTGGCAGGTGCGGCCAGACAGCGAAGTGCACTCAACTTTCGGCTGTTTTGCTTTCGCTCCTTCTGGTACTGTCAAGAATATATATATTCGTGTCTTTTTTACCTTTTTCTTGTCCATACGCGGCGCTCTCCCTTTTCCGTTTTCTTCCGCACCAGCGCGACGTGGGAAATCACCCCAGAAGGCGACATTCTATGCCACTCCCGGGAAGAAGCTCAAGTGAAAAAAGGAAAGAAAGTAACAGAAGGTTGCACGTACCTGCAACATACCTCGCGGTAGCTCCTTTATCGCTTCCCCCACATTGCAAGTGTGATGTTTTCTTTTGCAGCGGTGCGTGTGGGCTGCATTGCTTTAGTTCTTTTTCTCTTGTCCATGTTTTTCTTTATTTTTATTTTTTTATTTATTTAAATATGGGGAGTCATGGCGGGTTCACGTAATTTATATTTATTACTTAGCATCCCCCTTCTCCTTTTCTAGGTGTCGGAAGGTGCGTTTCAAGCCATACTCTAAATTTATAGCTGTTATGCTCGGGTTTAGTGTCAAGGGCAGTTGACTGAGTAGTCTATTCGGCGGATTGCACGACCCTCCATCAAAATCTCGAAGGACTTCGAAAGGATGGCCCAGTGCATCATTTATTCAAGCATGCCTGTGATTGCGCGCTGTAAACAAGACATGTAAGAAGAATAATAGCCAAAGGTCTTCTTCTTTTTATTCAGAACTTTTTTATAAAATACCTCACACTCTTGCATTTGTGAAGTGGGCAGTCGTCAGATTGTGATACGAGCAGTGTCAGTATATAATGCGCGAATACGACAGAACTTAACTGAGGACGGTACCTTATATTGCCGCAGGGCAATTAAGAACATTCTGTAGCAATTAAAAGACGCTCCTTAGATATCGTGATCATGTTATGAGCGGGTTGCTTCTAGCAATGCAGAATTGTCGCTGCGGACGCAAACGAGACAAAGCACGTCGCTAAATAGTAATTGCAATATTGCAACGAAGCAATCGAGCAGTCGCACATCTTGTTTAGCTCTGTGGAGAATTTCTCCTTATAAGGCAGGAAGAAAAATACTTACACTACGTCACTCTCTTTTACACAGTGTAGTTTGCAGGCCATTCCAAAAAGGCTCAACGTGGTGTCGTGGCTCCGACCAATGCGAAAGTCCGCCTCTGGTGGCATATTTCGGCTCGCGTCAAAGAACGCCCAGGTGGTCGACGTTAATCCCAATCCCTCAAATGTGGCGCTGCTTCGTAAGACCAGCTGCGGACTCGGGGCGCACGAAACCAGTCACTCGTCAACCGCGGCGAAGCGAACACCGTGGAAAAGAGCTTCTTACGAGACCCCGCCGGTGTATACATGAAAATAAACTCGCATGACCTGAAAAGCGTGCGCGTGCATCTCATCGTGCGACCACGTGCACTGGTCGCTGCTGCAGCGTTTTCTGCCTCTCGCCTTTCCTTGTAAATTCATCTACTGAGCTACGCCGGTTTCCCGCAACCTACCGAAGCGATTCAGGAATGTGTTCCCTTTGATAATAAAAAGAGAAGGCTCAGAAACGAAAGTTGTGCTGATGCCTAACTAAAGATAAAAAGTTAAGAAATAGAAATAACAGGAAACAAATAAAAGCGAAGAAATTCGGTGAAACTCTGGTATGTTACACTGACACGAGACAGCTGCATAATAACACTCGATTACTGCTTACAATAAACTGAAAGGAATGAATCCACTCCAACTCTCAGAATTCGCTTATTTTTCGTATGCGCTTCTTAAAATAGATCCGGTAGTTCAAAACAGTCAACTATTACGCGTTAATCTCGAGCTATGCAGCATTCACCGACTTTTTCCGTCTTGGTGTGATTGTGTAGTCACCGTCAGCCTGCATTCATATTCGCTGCGGCTTGAAGGCCTCTACCAGCTACGCGCATTCAAATATACGTTTATTCTTGCTTCAGCCAATACCATCCCTGCCTGCTAGTCTCCTAATCACATTAGTGTTGAAACTACAGTATACACTACCACCCTCTACTGCGTTGCCCTTCCCTTAGTGTCCATTCTATTACTGTAATAGACCAAGCCGGTTACCTGCTCCACACATTAAGTCACCTTTCCAACCACATTGCTTCCTCTTTGTCTCAATGCAAATGTATTCACGGCTGTATTGGAGTGTCCAGGGCTGTATTTGAAGAATTCGTGCAAGCAGGCTGTTACAGATAACGGGTCAAATGACAAGAACTTGATGGACTGGCTACTTCATATTCATATGAGGTCATTCTTTAATGGGCTGGCGATGTTTGTCTCACCATGCTCCTAGCATCCTGTGCGAGATGATAATTAAGGGTCATGCACGAAAGGAGTTTTTCATACAAGGTACACACGCACCCAGTATACACAGGCACGCGCGCAGGAACTAGCAGTAAATGATAAATAGAATATTTGGTCGAGGCCACTGACCCGGACCAAGACCAATAGTGCCTTGGCAGGAGTAAAGCGGCACGGCCCCAAAGTACAAGTGCACATGGTGCAGCTCAGGTGTATAGCGTCACGTAGATTTAAAGCGCATTTCAAGACAGCTAGCTATCGAGGCCGCCAAACGCTTGCACACACAATATGTACACGATTCAAGGTACAACACTCCCTGCGCGCGTACACTGTGGTTGTTGTGCCTGCTGTAGTTTGAGCGATGTTTATGACAACACGATGTAAACAGGCATGGTCACGCCTTGGAAGGCCACTCGTCTAACTTGATCGCCCCAGTCGTGAACATGTCTCATTTCGGCTCAATACTGAGAAGGGGTTCATACCACTGCCTTTCCGTGCCCCACAAGAGTCACGTTAAGGGCATTCTCACACTTCAACTTTGCGTGAGAACCGTCGCCATGATGACACCAGTATAAATTCCCACATAAATTGCGGAATTGTCACACAATATGGTTGTGGCCATTTTTGAGAAAATTTGCCATAAGTGATGAACCTGACGCATTGCTTGATTTCAAACACAACGCAGCGTTTCTTCAGTTATAAACTATCACTGAGGCCCAAGACATTCTTTCAAAATCAGTGACGTCGTGGGTTTCTTCTGCCATCACTATTCGTCTTGCGCTTCTAAATATTTGGCACGCCAAGCCTCAGGTCCCGCAAATGTTGACACGTATTTGGCAGGGAGAATTTATTGTTCCAGTGTAGATGAAGTCGTAATAATTGCTATATATTTGATGTCAACTGATGTTTATAGACCATCGTAAGCAAACCACTCTGTAGTCTATACGGGCAGATGGCCAAGGAAAATAGACGTGCTAATTTTTACCTTTATGTCATGCATAGATTTTACATTGACAAATGTGTACAAAGCGAGATCAAAACTGTCTACATGAAATGTGCAGGCAATATATAGACACTCTAAATCCATTTGTTGAGCAGCGGCCTGCGGTCGACAGCGCAAACGCTCTTACTTCTAGCGCATAGCTCGCACGCCCTTGAAAAGTACGTTGGGCTCTGTTCGCTTGGAAGACTTTCAAGGTGATTTGCTTTTTGATACCACACACTTCACTCAGTGCCCCCGAAGCTTCAAAATGGTGACACGTTTGGCCGCTGTCGAAGGCACCGGTGAGGCGCCGGCGCGTCTGCTCGCGTGGGGGTACATGGCCGGTCCGCTTTTTGCGCAGCGAAATTGGGCAGTCCGTGGGAAGCGCCCGCACGAGGCAGCTGGTTGCCGAATATGGCGCACCTATGCTCGTTTGGGACCACTTGTGTTGTTTGACCGCGCCGCTCCCCACGTCAACTCCCACTGGTCGCACCAACGTCTTCGCAGTATACGGAGGCCGTGGGCTGATCGAGTGCGTCAGCTCTGCGGGCGAGAAAGTATCTATTAACGGGTGTTCTAATGTGAGTTAATGAGAGTGGCTTGATAGGCTAGTTGGTGCATGGTTATACTATAGGAGAATGCCAAGAAACTTGACAAAGAAAAAAAAAACAATTCGAGGCATACATTGTTAATCCATCCACCATCCCGTCGCTTTGCCTATGTCTGCCTCTTGATTTTCGTTTTCTTTTTTCCCTTTTCAAGTTGGCTGGCATTCTCCTCGTTCTAATGTGAGGTGGCAAGTTATAAAATAATTTTTGTTTGTTTCCTTTTCTGTTTCATTTTTTTTTCTTTCCTTGTTACACAAAAGGCAATGCTGGCATTGCTTTCCAGATTTATTACTGGAAGGTGCGGACATGCACGGCAAATCACAGCTAGACGTTTGCTAATTATCCCCGTAATGTCCAACGTATATATACCAACACAGGCGTTCGCACAGGTGGGTAGGTCGCAGTACAGTAATGATTTCACATTCTCCATCCTCAAAATGTGCCCTGTCCGTCCGGGGAAGATTGTTTTGCAGATAAATGAACATTGACAACGGAAGGAATGTATTTTGCCCACTTATGAAATTTTTCGCAATATAGGATTCAAAGCTGAGCATCAGATCGCGGGTTCAATTTCTTGCCTCGTCTACCGAATGCCACTGGGGACACATTGCTAAAAATTGCTTTTGCAGCTCGTCTTGGGTTCACGTTAATGAGCTCCAAGAGCCACAAATTGCCCCGCAGTCAGTCTTCACGGCATCTCTCCATCACTGTTGCGAGTTGATTTGGAACCTTTATACGCCATATAACATTTCTTACGAAGTTATCCTAACATGATTCGGAAACATGTCGTAGACGTTAACACAACACAGAGACCCATAATTTCAAAAAGAAATCGAACTTGGGCCGTAAAAAATACGCATCGACAGCAGCCCGCGATAGTTCCCTGTCACACTGAACACAGCTAGAAGTCAATCAGCTTGAAGTTTGCAACCATGCCCTTTGAAAGCAGATAGTTTGAATAAAACTGCTGCTTTTTGAGCAATCAACTGCCCAGCGCCGCCAGAAGCACCTCTTTCTGTGTCCGGGTTCCGTTTACGCTTTAGGATCGTCGTTTTTTTCGCGCAACATCGCTGGCCCATCTCCGCACTTGTCATTTCGCAGTCCGTTCAGGCTGCGTCAGCTTCCCCCCTATCCGCTTTTTTTCCTTCTCGTTCAGTTTAGGCGTGAACCTGGTTCAAGGCTCGGCGCGGAATGTGGAAGCCACTTGGCGGAAGCAACGAAAGGCGGAGAAGGCAACGCTGATTGCAAGCGCAGGGGCGGAGCGAGAGGATAAAGACAGCATGCCGCGTTTCCACCACTTTCCCTCAATTTCTCTCTCTTTCGTGGTCCCGTTTAACGTCCCTACCGCAAGGCCCCAAGGCACTGAAGAAGACGGCGAGGAGGCTATTTGAGAGCACAAGCGGTAGCCCCGAGTGACGGCAAAGAAAGGAATGACGGAGGGCGAAGACGGAGCAGCGCGGGCCTAGTCGTCACGGCGTCGCCAGTCTGTCTGGCCCGCACCTGGGCCGCCGGAGACTGCACTCGTGGCGAGGCGGAACGTGGCCCCGTGGTCATATATACGCGTGTTTCTCGTGTGAACAAATAGCTCCCGCCGGCGTTTACGCCCGGGCACCGCCGAGAGCGCACTGGGGCGGGCGTGAACACCAGCCTCCGAGATACCTCAGGAGGCGTGCACCACCCGATTTCGGAGGCAGCGCTTTCGGACAGTGCGCCGGCCGCGATAAAACCGCCTTGCCTGCGCACTCCGGACGCGGCCTTCCGTATTTCATGGGGATGGTAAATCAGTGATGACACGGTGCGTTAAAAAAAATTTGCGGCAATGTTATCGCGCGTGAAGGGATGAGACTTCGTTAGTAGGCAGGCTGGGCAACGAAATTTATTTAATGTGACGCTAAACATAATCTCAAAATGATGGACACTGCGTCATCCACCTCGTCGCAAATCATGTCGTAGTGAAATTTATGCTTGACGTCGTGTAGCAAAAGGCTATAGGTATGATGACGTCACTCATTAAAAAGTGAACAAGAGCGTTCGAAGGTTTGTTGCTGCTGCGCATTCAGGGGGGGGGGGGGGGGGTGCGGCGGCAGCTGGGATTGGGCGATACGGAGTGGGCCATGTTTCGCTGACGTCATGCCGCATCTACCTTCGGTGTAACTAAGATGAAATTGGGGCAGAATTCAGAAAACATTTAATTCGTAAGGGCTATTTCGCAGTGGCAGGTCGCGTTCTCTATTCGCTAATAATATGTCAACCATCACGATTAGTTGTCATCTGCTCCTACAAACAGTTCTAGCTTAAGTGTTTTTTTTTCTTCGGCTACCGTGGTTCATTAAAACATTTGAATAAAATTCCGACGCTTGCCAATATTTTACTGCGACAACAGTTCAGAACTTGAAACCAGGTTTGCGTTGTCCGTCTGTCAATTCTGTTACGCTGACAACGACCTTCATCGTCCTTCCCGACGACACACAAAGATGATTTTTCTTAATTTTTAGTCGTCAGAACACCTTGCCATCCCCAGCATCTTCAGTGCCGCAGCGCCAAGAAAAATAAAACTTCTGCACAACTACCTCCACTGGGAATTGATCTCAAGTGAACCAATGTGCATTTGAAAGTCGAGTGCACCAACCACAAAGCTATCGCTTAACATTCTTGTCTTTATTAGATGGGGAACAGTATGACCGGAAATTCCAAATCAGTACATCTCACACAAGATACATAAAAATCAGGCAAGCATACGCTTGCATTCATCACCTCCATCAATTCTTGCGGCTGCTCCTCAGCCGCATACACGTATGCTTCTTACAAGGGCTGCAGACTCCCAGAAAAAGGATCTTGTATATTTTCGGCTTTTAGCATGCCTATGACATTCTGCTTCGGCATAGGCTTTGCAAGCCTATCGCCCAAAATCGGTACATGCGGGGCAATTAGAACAACCTTTTGCGCTCCACACAGGCTTTGAGAGAATTGGCATCGGTGCATGTATTTTGGAGGCAGTAACAAGCAATAACGTACTGTACATGGTTTACGTCATGTACATCGCACAGAAACTGTACTTGAAAAGATGGCGGTGTCCAATGTGCTGTACGGTTTCCGTTTTGTACATCAGACAGAAACTCTGCTTGACAAGGTGGCGGTGTCCATGCGCGCAATTCTTCGTTGTCGTGTTCTTGAAAAACAGCCTCTGTGGTCGAAATTAGGTCTACAAGACAGTGGTGATGATTATAAGCTTCAAACGTGGCGCATACCGACAGTATAGGATGAAACGAGCAATAAGCTTGTTGGTTGCAAACAACGTCGAAAGCATCGACAGTGTCAATGCTAACAGTGACGTTGCAATCACAACGCCACATTGTTTACGCAGTAACTGACAATATTTAAGGGCGTCACGTATATGGTAGAACTGCAAATGTACAGAGACAATGAAATCGATCAAATCTCGTAAGTGGCACCACGTCAGTCGTATTAGAAGTTTTGGTTGGTGAATCTTTTTGAAGGATCCAAACGGGACATTCAAAACGATGCACCGAGCCTGATAGATTTATAGGAATGAACTTAACGAAATCATAATCGTTTATATGAATGCGCGTTGACAGAGATAGAAACCATATGTGAAAAGGCAAGAACATTAAACAGCAAGAAAGGGCGCACAATTACGTCTCTTGTACGTTTGGCGTTGTTTAGCGCTAACTCACCTAAACAACTATGCATTACTAAGCTCCCAAGTACAGCAGTTAATTTTTTTTTTCTTAAACCCCGCTGACTAGTCCCCCTCACTAGTGGAGGTGACAGAATGGGTGCCTAGAAAATGGAAGCGCAGTTGAGGACCGCTGAGAATGAGGCATTTGGTTGAAATGAGGAAATTTGCAGGCATACGCATAGAGGTAACCTAGCGACCTGTCGTAGTGGCGTTGTTGCTATAGGGTTGTGCTGATAAGCCCGAGATCGTGGAGTGAAATCCCCCTCGCGGCAGCCGCATTTTGATGGGAGCGAAATGCAAAAACACCTGTTTACGGAGCATTGGGTGTACGTTGAAGAATGCCAGGTATTCAAAATTAATCCGGAGTCTACTACTACGGCGTGTCTCATAATCACATCGTTGTTTTGACACGTAACACCCCAGAGTATAACTTTCATTTTTAGAAGTCACCTAGCGCGAGGAAGGGCAATTAGAGATCGCTGGAAGAGGCCTTCGTCCATATCCGTGGACATAAATATGATTACGAGGATGAGCGCGATCACTGTGAATGAGCTGTCACAGCGTTTACCCGCGCGCGAGGGCCTCACTGACATGCACGAGCTCCCACGCCCTTCTTAAGTGACGTCATTTCTCCGAAGGCGCAGGCAACGCCTCCTATATAGCACGAAGCCTGCGCACTTCGATCCATGACGTCAAGCTACCTTGCCCGAGCGCCACAGAATCTAATGGGAATGCTCCCGAGTAAGCCGCGGTAATTTTTGACGTCACCACTTTCGTCACGTTGGGCTTGACTGTGTAAATTTCGGTTCAAGTAGCATGGCATCATGAAGCAGAGTGCACACGCCTGCTGTCTAGAAGGCGTTAGCGCAGGCCGGCGTCCTTCGCTCATAACGTGAGGGGGCATGCATGGCAGCAGCATGCCGCTGGTGGTATGGCGAGAAACCGGGCTCGTCTCCCGCGGAGACACACGTGGGAACAGCGCGAGTATTCGGGGCCGTGGCGACGGCCGGTCTGGCTCGCACCTGCGTCGACAAGATGATCGAGGCACGAGCAGACCGCCGCCTGTAGCAGCTCCTGGAGCGGAGTCGAGTCCTTTCGCTCTTTTTGCGTCTGTACGGAGGACTTCTCCCGGGACAGTGGCGCGCACATTTTCATGCTTTGAATACAGCGGAAGGCAGCTGCTGTAGTCACAACTAATTATACGACTCTACTTAAATCTGTGGAGTCTGGAGAGTTTTCCAGTCTGGGCGTGTACTTCGTATTCGACAACATCCCGTACTACATTGCAAGGAAGCCGTGAATGTCACAGAGCAGATAAAGAAACAGCGACATTAATGAAAGTACACTTTGCTTTGTCTTAAATCAAACATTTATGGTTATCTGCAGTAATAAATTGAAATTTGGGAATTCGAAACTGCTTCGAACATTAACTTTTTTTTTCGTATTGCCAATTTCAAGGTATACATTTTGATTCGACCGGAACTGCTCATTCCATAACCGCTGGCTTCTTGGGCGTTCCCCCGTGGCGGGTAAGCGCGAATATTTTAGAAAGAAGCAAGCAAACAAGATGGCGTTCTTTATCGCGGGAGAATATTGCTGTCGCAACACAAACGTTCAGAGCCGGAACGAACTCATTTGCGACGACAGCAACCATTTGAAGGCAGCCACTCACTTGTTCCAGAAATAAGAAACTATTCGCTATTCCTAGGTTGTTTGATGGAATATCTATACTATTCGATTTGAAAGTTTCCCGTTTCGAACTCCAGCCGCGGCGGTGGCTGAGCGGGTGTCCCGCATGCTAAGCACGAGGTCGCAGGTTCGAATTGCAGCAGCAGAGGCCATTTTTTTCTATGGGAACGAATTGCAAAAACGCTAGTGTACATAGATTTAGGTGCACTTTAAACAAACCCCAAGTGGACAACATCATTACGGAGTGTTGCACTACTGCGTGGTTTCGGGACGTAAGAAATCAGATACACGACCAAACGAGGTGAAAGCAATGAAGATAACGAAAGTAGAAGTGACGTTGCACTTGAGCTCGTTCTCACAACCTAAAGAAGGTGGCAGAAAAGAACGTTATAGTCTCCTGCTGCTCACTTGACCATGCAAGCTCTAATTCGTGGCGCCAAGTAATTAAAGTCATGCAATGTGTATCAAACAAAAGGAGAAACAACCAAACTACCTTACCCAACGGTAAGGCTTTCTTTGAAGCTATGTGCGTTTCTCTGACACAATAAGGTAGGCAGATTAGCACTCAAAAGGGCAAACAAATCTTGTTATCTTGCGATACCACTGATTCGATGACGCAATGAGGGACGACTGAAGTTTAAAATTTTCCCGCACTTCCGGCCATTCTCGTCGCAGAAGCAGTTTGCAGAAGCACTTGTAACATGATTCGTTTTTCGCCTTCGAATTTAATATAACAGTTCTTCATTAACATTCAGCTAACCCCGACGAGGTGCTGCAACAATCCATGAGTTCACGAGGTGATGATGCGAGAAATTGAAGGCGACGTCAGTGCCTTTTATTACAAGTAAAGCTGCACATATCGCCATTCTTACTATGTGAAGTAGTGTAATTACGCTTCGGCCACAAAGTTACCTACACCGACCGTTCCGGCAACTGTCTATGTCAGCGCGTTCATATCTCTACACAACTCCTAAAACAGAAGATATTGGATGTGTCGCAGCTTGCGAATCGTTGCATTCGAACATTATATGAAGGCTTCCGCACAATATAGATATATACTTGACATTATGAAATATTGATAAACTCGGTTAAAATTGGTTCATGTACTCAGCTGTTGTTATGATGATGATGATGATGATGATAATAATAATAATAATAATAATAATAATAATAATAATAATAATAATAATAATAATAATAATAATAATAATAATAATAAAAAGCCGGCAGATATCACGCCCTGTAGGAATCGATGTTATGTGAAGCAGTGTACGGGGAGCCTACCAAGTTAACGAAACGATCATGAGAGCACCAAGACGTAGGCGGCTCTTTCATGACCTACATGCACGCATGTCATGTCATTCATGTCATTGTCATGAGTCCTCAGGAGTACCTTTAGGTATACCAAAGAGACCTTAGGACTAAAGGCTTAGTGATACTCGTAACTATGACTTCTACCACCATCCTTTAGTGAAACGTTTCCTTCACTTAGTACCCACGTCCATACCCATTTTAGTGTTTTTAGTGTTAATGTTTTATCGCTGAGTCATTGTCATTTTTGCTCAGTCACGGTCATGACTATGACTTCGATCAACAACCTTAGCCTTTTCCTTCACCTAGTAGCCCATCCGAACCCATTCCAGTGGTTTTTGAGTGTTCATATTTTTTCGCTGAGTCATTGTTATTTTTGCTGACATGCTCATGACTATGAGTTCAACCACTATTTGTGTTTCCTTCACTTAGTACCGACGTCCGAACCCATTTCGGTGGTTTTTGAGTGTTAATCTTTTTTCGCTGAGGCGTTATTCTTGCTCAGTCACGGTCATGACTATGATTTTGGCCAACGACCTTAGCCTTTTCCTTCACCTAGTACCCCATATGAAACCATTACAGCGGTTTTTGAATGATATACTTTTTTTCGCTGAGTCAGTGTCATTTTTGCTGAGTCATGCTTATGACTATGACTTCTACCACCATACTTTTGTGTTTCCTTCACTTACTACCCACGTCAGAACCCATTTCAGTGGCTTTTCAGTGTTAATCTTTTTTCGCTGAGTCATGGTCATTTTTGCGGAGTCATCATGCTCATGACTACGATTTCTACAATCATCATTGAGTGTTTCCTTCGCTTAGTGCCCACGTCCGAACCCATTCCAGTGGTTTTTGAGTGTTAATCTTTTTCGCTGTATCATTGTCATTTTTGCCGAGTCATGCTCATGACTGTGACTTCTACCAGCATCCTGTAGTGTTTCCTTCACTCAGTACCCACGTGCGCAACCATTTCAGTGATTTTTGAGTGTTAATCTTTTTCGCTGGGTCATTGTCATGACCTACATGACACGCACGTCATGACATTTGTGTCATGAACTACCACTTATGTTCGTCATACACTCCTGTCATACTATACCAATTTCGGTACCTACCAAGTCAACGAAACGACCATGAGAGCACCAAGACGTAGGCGGCTGTTTCATGACCTACATGACACGCATGTCATGACATGTCATTTATGTTCGTCATATACTCTTGTCATAGTATGTCATTTTTGGTACATACCAAGTTAACGAAACGACCATGAGAGCACGAAGTCGTAGGCGGCTAGACAGATAGATAGATACTGTCAAAGTAGCAAATTTTCGTCAAGAAATGCTTCGCATTTAATAATATTGATAATAATATTCATGATTGTTCCCGTGCAACGCATATGTGTACTGCCCCCGCCATGATTGCTTAGTGGCTACGGTGTTCGCCTGCTAAGCACCAGGGTGCGGGATCGAATCCCGGCCACTGCGGCCGATTGTGGACAGAGCTCTAAATAGTTGTTCTCCGTAACTTTGCACACCTTCATCAGATCTTCCCTGCTCTACACCAAGGTTCTGTGACCTCTCCAGTCAAGGGCGAAAATTGTGCGTGACGTTCGTGTGACGTTCGAGGAGATGGTGCGACCGAAATGGGTACTTCACAACCTCGGCTGCTTCCGCGGCCGCTTCCTTCAATTTGCACTTGGCGGTTCGGCAAGTGCCGAGGCGACGTATGTCTTGGCCCTCACGGTGGCCCCTCCTCGCCTCTTACCTCCTCTCCCTCGTTGCCGCAGAGCCGGCGCGCGCTGCATGGCTCCGGCGCCAGACTGTCTGCTCCGCACCTGGGCGGAGGGACTGGCTCTGGGGAGCGCATGCCAAGACGGGGGTGCGACCGCGGCGGCGTCTCGACGGAGCAGGGAGCGGCGGCGGCGGGCTTTTCACTATTGCGAGTGCTCGGCGTCTCCTCGCTTAGCCGAAACGTCGCCGGGCTCTGGCGGGCGGCTACGCCTGTGCCTGGCTTGCACGTGTGCGTTTTGGCTCGAGAAGACACTGGGGAATCGCCTCGGTTCTGAGTATTGCTCACAGGCGACGCTGGCAAGAGCTTGTTGGTACAGTCAACCAAGTAAAGTTTACAAACCACGGGATCTCAGAAAAACGTCTAATTTTCCCACATCCTCGCAACGCTGCCTAGTATTCGCATGTAACCCGCCACGACGGCTCAGTGGCTGAGGCGTTGTGCTGCTGAGCGCAAGGTCGCGGGATCGAATCCCGGCCACGGTGGCCGCATTTCGATGGAGGCTAATTGCAAAAACGCCCGTCTGCTTGCGTTGTATTGCACGTTAACGAACCCCAGGTGGTCAAAATTAATCCGGAGCCCTCCACTACGGCGTGCCTCATAATCTGAACTGGTTTTGGCACGTAAAACCCCAGAAAGAAGACGTATTCGCATTTACAGCTTCTACCAGTATATGTGAACAGCATTGTGATGTTCGGTTTTACTGACCCACTATCACAGGCTGCTCGGAAACATTTTCTGAGGTCCGGTGGTCCGTAAACTCTTTGGGTTGAAGGTTTATAATGACATAACGCGACACAGACGGAGTAGGCGAGGCACATGAAGCCCTAACTTTCAACAAACGTTTATTTCAAAACAGCACAGAAAGTGAACCCGCGCGAATTCCCAATAAGCTCGCATGTCACGCAGCCGTGACTTCAGAAACTAAAATCCCGAACCCAAGCTAGCTGACGGGAATTAATATCTCGAAACTAGTGTCATCCCGAGAATTCGTTCCAAGTGGATCCGCCTCGCGAACTCCACGGCTAAAATTTGTAAATTGCAATATGGGCTATCAGGTAATTAGTTAGAAACCTAATTAGTGAATTTTTGTTACTTCGATTATGCATTTAAATTTCTTGTGCAAGTAATGTCCGCCTCTTCGCGTAGACCAGCGCATGAACTAGAATTGTACTATCTGCCACAGGCAGCCTTTAAGAATTTTTGACGCTGAAAACACTATATATATATATATATATATATATATATATATATATATATATATATATATATATATATTGGTTCTCGATGATCACACTATCTCGCTCTTCGTGCGTACGAAGCGAGAGCCACAGATGGCACGACTGCCTCACACTGTACGACGCACATTACGTAGCGCGTTTTCGCTGTTACCAGCAATAGGTACGATTGAAAAAGCACGTGAATCCACGGAAGATCACCTTGAGTATGAAATTCTGTCAAATCGTATACCTCGGAGCTTCATCGTGCCTGGGGTTGTAGCGGATGTGGAAATGAGTGCCTGAATCCGCAGCTCACCACTGGCACACCCACGAAAGCGTCCACGCCCGTATGAGAGGCGTGATGAATGACTCTGCAGACCAACACCAACGCGAGGTCTCGCGGCGCGGGAGCATAAGAGCAGTACGATATTTAGTGAATCTATTAGTCAGTACTTCCAGTTTTGACGTGGCGAATGAATGAATAACCACGTTTTAATTACTTGGCAGGTGTTACAGTGACGAATAATTATTAACCGGTCGGTCGGTTGAACTTATGCGAGCTAATTGGTACTTTGGTTTACTACTAATGAGTTTATTCGACGAGGCTTGTGTACCAACGCTGCGGAGGGCACTGGCGGGCCCGGAGATTAGGTGAGGAAGGGAGAGAGGGAGGGGGACTGGGGCCTCCACGACCTCCATCTCCATAATAACCCACCACCCTCCCCCAGGACATGCCGGCACTTTTGACATATGGAGTGATCTTGGTATGTAGATATAGGTATGCAGATTTCATACGTATGATCTTGGTATGTAGATTTATGAAAGCTTTTCAGGCTGATTGATCAAGAGCAAACCAGCGCGAAGTGAAGAAACAAGGGAAGCAAGTAAAGGGGCGTATACTGCTTTCCCTTCGCCACATTGCCCTCCTTTTTTTTCTTTTAGCTATATGCAAAGAGATGTAGGTGCTTGTTGGATTGCGGTGCCTACTCTTCTTCAATTAACTCATAAGAGTGCTCGAAAGAAGTATTAAACAAAGAACACAGAATAAAAAATACTACAGTGACAGCAGTTCTAAAGTTCACATATACACAACCTGTTGTTTCTCTGATTGTTCATGTTAGAAACAGCGAACAAACTAGTGACAGCAATTCTAAAGTTCACATAAACACAACCCGTTGTTTCTGTGATTGTTCATGTTAGAAAGAGCGAACAAACTAATGACAGCAGTTCTAAAGTTCACAAATACACAAATCTTTGTTTCTGTGATTGTTCATGTTCGAAATAGCGAACAAACTAGTGACAGCAGTTCTATAGTTAACATATACACAACTCTTTGTTTCTGTGATTGTTCATGTTCGAAACTGCGAACAAACTAGTGACAGCAATTCTAAAGTTCACATAAACACAACCCGTTGTTTCTGTGATTGTTCATGTTAGAAAGAGCGAACAAACTAATGACAGCAGTTCTAAAGTTCACAAATACACAAATCTTTGTTTCTGTGATTGTTCATGTTCGAAATAGCGAACAAACTAGTGACAGCAGTTCTATAGTTAACATATACACAACTCTTTGTTTCTGTGATTGTTCATGTTAGAAACAGCGAACCGACTAGTGACAGCACTTCTAAAGTTCACATATACACAACTCGTTGTTTCTGTGATTGTTCATGTTAATAACAGTGAACAAACTAGTGACAGCAGTTCTAAAGTTCACATATATGCAACTTTTTGTTTCTATGATTGTTCATGTTCGGAACAGCGAACAAACTAGTGACAGCAGTTCTAAAGTTCACATATACACAACTCTTTGTTTGTGTGATTGTTCATGTTCGAAACAGCGAACTAACTAGTGACAGCAATTCTAAAGTTCACGTAAACACAACCCGTTGTTTCTGTGATTGTTCATGTTAGAAAGAGCGAACAAACTAGTGACAGCAGTTCTAAAGTTCACAAATAAACAAATCTTTGTTTCTGTGATTGTTCATGTTCGAAACAGCGAACAAACTAGTGACATCAATTCTAAAGTTCACATAAACACAACCCGTTGTTTCTGTGATTGTTCATTTTAGAAAGAGCGAACAAACTAGTGACGGCAGTTCTAAAGTTCACAAATACACAACTCTTTGTTTCTGTGATTGTTCATGTTAGAAACAGCGAACAAACTAGTCACAGCATTTCTAAAGTTCACAAATACACAACTCTTTGTTTCTGTGATTTTTCATGTTCGAAACAGCGAACAAACTAGTGACAGCAGTTATAATGTTCACAAATACACAAATCTTTGTTTTTGTAATTGTTCATGTTCGAAACAGCGAACAAAATAGTGACAGCAGTTCTAAAGTTTACATATACACAACCCGTTATTTCTGTGATTGTTCACGTTAGAAGCAGCGAACCAACTAGTCATTCTTATGCTGGATGTTTCTTTGCGGAGTAATAAAATAACTGTCAGCCCTTCCACTGGTGGAGATGGAAGACCAGAGAAGCTGTACTATGGTGGGAATTATGTATTTCCAATTATGACTGTTACGATGTGTTGGTGTAATTGGTTATTTGAACTTTTAAAGAATGAGAACTATATATGATACGGTGGCTTGCATTTATTTAGAGAACACAGGGACCACGGCGTTATGGTCGCTACATTACACCACCATAGGGTGTACGGCAAAGGTTGACACGTTCTTCATAAACACATCACCAACGCCGCGCGCGTTTGGTGCGAACGCGGGCAAAACGCCGTCGCCGTTGACAACAGTTGTGCGCGTTGTTTTTGTGATCGCACACAACCGCTGTCAAAACGCTGGCTACGTGACAAACGCCTAAACGCCATTGTCGACACTCGTTGTGGAGAGGCAGGCGAGAGCCGAGAGAGAGTCCGTGGCACAAGAGGCAGAGGCCGGCAGGGCTGCGCGCATGCGCCGCAGTGGGAGAGCGGGCACGTCTAGAGTGGCTCGATGCCCTACTCGCCCACCACTTCCCTTTCACAGTCCACTTGGAAGTCGCGCTTGCTCTCTAGCGTGCGTTCGCTCTACGTGAAAGCGCGCGTCCCTCGCCCTCCCGCGCTTTCACTCGCACATAAAGCATGCGTCCAATGAGAGTTTTTTTCTATTGCCGGATGCGACGATCGAAAGTTGAGCCCTTAACAGTTTCGCTGTAAAAAAATTAAAGAACAAGCCCAGTCAGCATTCACGCCATCTCCATGGAATCACATTTTCATTTTGTACCTTTACTGGCTTTCCAATAATATCCGCTCAGGGCAAGGTTGACTGTCATTGGAATTCCAACTTATAGTTAGTCAACCAGTGAAGCAAAAATGTGGTATTCCTCTAACGCCGTACGGATCAGACGGTAGCATAAATGCACAAAGAAAAAGAAAGAAAGAAAATGCTGATCTGACGCAAAATTTAGTATCTATACGAAGCGAACCTTTCGTGAAGTGGTAAATTAAGTGCTATAAAATTGTTCATCTTTTGCAACGCGTTCTTGTGCATAGCGAATGCGTACCGACCTGGCAAATCAGCAAGGCGCGGAAACCTCCACCACGTGACCCGCGTGATACTCACGACCGTGAATTACGCAGCCTCCCGGATCAACCCACTTTTGATTGCCCCATCTGAGCGATCAGCCCAGTTTACTGTTGCACTATCTCCATGGCCAGCACACCTTAATCGCCAAGAAGCCTACTAGTCACACGCGCCATACACTGGGGGAGGTTGGAGGTAGGAGGGGTGGGGGCGCATAGGAAGCTTCGCTTTAATAAACGAATTAAGTGATTGAAGGCGTATACAGTCAAACGACTCTACCACGAATGCCTGTACAATGAAATAACCTGTGCACCGAAAGATTTCGTTGGTCCCGGTCAAATTCCTATCTCCCATGTATACAGTGAACGCCACTATATAGCGACGTCCAGTATTTGTATAGGTACCGTTTGTTTTTCACCGTGTAATTCCGCCGAGAACAGAGCCAGAAACCAGCACATCTGCATGGGTAGTACGTAGTAGGTGTAGCAGATGGAGCTACATATAAAGACGATTTGCTAGACGCGTGCTGTCCTATTCATGAGTTATTAAAAGCAAGACAGCAGCAGCAGCAGCAGCAGCAGCAGCAGCAGCAGCAGCAGCAGCAGCAGCAGCAGCAGCAGCAGCAGCAGCAGCAGCAGCAGCAGCAGCAGCAGCAGCAGCAGAGCAGCAGCAGCAGCAGCAGCAGCAGCAGCAGCAGCAGCAGCAGCAGCAGCAGCAGCAGCAGCAGCAGCAGCAGCAGCAGCAGCAGCAGCAGCAGCAGCAGCAGCAGCAGCAGCAGCAGCAGCAGCAGCAGCAGCAGCAGCAGCAGCAGCAGCAGCAGCAGCAGCAGCAGCAGCAGCAGCAGCAGCAGCAGCAGCAGCAGCAGCAGCAGCAGCAGCAGCAGCAGCAGCAGCAGCAGCAGCAGCAGCAGCAGCAGCAGCAGCAGCAGCAGCAGCAGCAAGCAGCAGCAGCAGCAGCAGCAGCAGCAGCAGCAGCAGCAGCAGCAGCAGCAGCAGCAGCAGCAGCAGCAGCAGCAGCAGCAGCAGCAGCAGCAGCAGCAGCAGCAGCAGCAGCAGCAGCAGCAGCAGCAGCAGCAGCAGCAGCAGCAGCAGCAGCAGCAGCAGCAGCAGCAGCAGCAGCAGCAGCAGCAGCAGCAGCAGCAGCAGCAGCAGCAGCAGCAGCAGCAGACAGCAGCAGCAGCAGCAGCAGCAGCAGCAGCAGCAGCAGCAGCAGCAGCAGCAGCAGCAGCAGCAGCCGCAGCAGCAGCAGCAGCAGCAGCAGCAGCAGCAGCAGCAGCAGCAGCAGCAGCAGCAGCAGCAGCAGCCGCAGCAGCAGCAGCAGCAGCAGCAGCAGCAGCAGCAGCAGCAGCAGCGCAGCAGCAGCAGCAGCAGCAGCAGCAGCAGCAGCAGCGCAGCACGCAGCGAGCAGCAGCAGCAGCCGCAGCAGCAGCAGCAGCAGCAGCAGCAGCAGCAGCAGCAGGTAGCCGCCGCCGCCGCCGCCGCCGCCGCCGCCACGGTCAGCAATACCAAAAGGATTGGCCCAGAAAATTTCGCTTTAATAACCAAACCTCTCTTCCAAATCCTGGACATCTGCGCTGATCCCCAAGCTTTCTGTTTGTCTCAGGGCAGCGGCGCCGGAAAATCCAGCCGCTTTCGCATCCAGTGCTGATGCTGTGTGTGCAAGAGGCGTAGGCGTAAGCTAACACACGCTTCGTTGGTCCAGCGTGAGGTTTTTCCCACGCAAACCTCGCCGCTTGGCACAAGAGTGCATGCGCCGATGACGGCCACGCACGCGGCAACGACCGTTCGCCATGGGCGTGGACGTGACAGGTGCGAGGCCAGACCACGGCCGAGAAGAAGCGGGGCCTTTGATGGTTCCTGCGACCGAGCCTCCCGTATATATATATCGCATTCTGAGGCACCGACGACGGGCAGCGGTGCTTCTAATGTTGGTATTTCTTCAATCTATCTGTGCTGATCTCTTAGCGCCAGCCCTCTCTGAAGGCGTGGCGCGCTATTCTCGATGCAATGATGCGATTACAAGGCCGCGGCTCATGCGACAACGCACCGCGCACCCGGATCGGGCGTTCCTCGGTCCCGTGATCGCCTCCTCGGCGGCCTTCTCTTTTCACCGTGGTCAATATAAGTGTGTTCGTCTATTATCTCTCCTTTTAATGATGCAACGCTCGCCGACACTGACCACCTCCGTGACCTTGTTTTCCTTGTTTAGTTCTGACGAGCGAGATCTACCGTTCAGAGATTATAGAGACCGTGGTCGAAATGAAGCGAACACTCGCCCATGGTTGAAAGAAAAGAAGAATGCAAAAAAAAATATGGTGGTTTAAGCTTCAAAACCAGGATCTGATTATGAGGCACGCCGTAGTGGAATAACTTGGACCATCTGGGGTTCTTTAACGTGCACCCGATGCACGGCACACAGGCGTTTCTGCATTTTGCCCCCATCGAAATGCGGCCGCCGTGGCCCCGGGACTTGATCCCGCGACCTCGTGCTTAGCAGCGCCGTGCCGTAGCCCCTAAGCAACCTCGGCGGGTCAAAACAAGCATGCAATTGACGTTTGGGGGCCGGTACCGGTTTATGATAAGGTCCATATATACGGATCGCTATCAATGTGAACGGCGGTGAACTTGATCGGAAGATTTAGGTCATTGCTATGTACGTTAAACGCTGCGCAAAACGGTCTAAACTAGAAGAAATAGCTATCCTCGGTGAGAAGTGGCTTTTTGTGTCCTTAAAGTCGGTAAACGTTGAAGAACGTTCATTGTTCTAGCCTCTTCAAAAGTATATGGACTCTCTTGTCCGCGTCGGTAGTTTGAATTAAGTTATGCGCTCTACGACCTTCTTTTTATTGTCAGTGGTTCGCATTTTACACCTGCGGCTACCTGCTATGAACAGTGAAGTTCAGGCAGGAGTGCACACACAACTTCACCGCGGCCTTTCGTTATTGTTTCTACATTCTAATTCAACGTAACCAACTCTATTTTTTCTTTTAAGACTGTAACTATAGTTTCAAATAACGTAAGAACGATGCAGCCTAAGTGCAAGTATTTACACTTCGAATACAAGTGGACACGTCACTAAAAGCTCGCAAAGATAGCACGCAGTTGAAGCCTCTCTCAGGCCCAATGTATTAAAAATTGAATAGCTCCTCTTCTACGAAGAACTCCAGGCTAGTTTTTGTGGTCCCCATGCAGCTGGCGCCGTAGCGGTTGTATTATAGGCCTGAGTGGCCGACTTAATTTAACCTCCCCATTTACACGCGCGCAGTAATAGCACAGACGGCGAGTAACCCGCAACTGTGAGTCAGAGGTCATTGCTCCCGCACATGGCCGCCGGTGATGGATCTCAATTGGACCTCATTGAGACAATCAAGAGTGCGGCGAGTTAGGCTGGCGAAGCCACATGACTCAGCGCGTCCGTCGTAGTCATCACCCGACGTTAAGTGCCTTTAATGCGGAAAGAGTGCTCTATGAAGAAAGCTAGTGCACTGCTGATTGGAAGTCCTCTCTTTTTTTTGCTGACACGTGACTCAGACCTCAATTGCACCGGACGCATGAAGGGCTGAGTAATGTGTGCGCGGCCGCCTTAGCAGATATTGTCGGGTAAAACTGGTGCAAAGCAGCGGGATCATTTCCGGCACTTCGGACTATTAAACAGAAATGAGTGAATATGTGACATTGCGATTTCGAACAGAACAGTTTCGGCCATTCGATTCGTGTTCAACCGTAGAGTTCACTGCTTCAAACTGCCAAACCATTCACTGTTTTCGACTATAATGAATACAGAGACTTATTGGAGATTAGCAGAATTGATTGTTTGGTTAGTTGGTAATGCATTAACAACGTACCGCTGAGGGGTAAAATCCAAATAGAGGGGCGAGGCAACAGAACAGATGGTCAAGCTTGGTCGAAGTGAGCGGCTGCATCATGCACTGCAGGATCATGTCATTTCCGCGGCGTGCCGATCAAGATGAGCCTCTGTCCTTCGCCTCGCCTCTCTTCTTTCCCTGCCTTCTGTTTTGTTGAGCACTAGGTTAACACCCGTTGGAGCCTCGAACGAGAGAGAACGTAGAAGCAAAGACAATTCCGTGCGATTCTGTTGCGAGCAGGATAGAGAGCTGCGGTTTATTCGTACCAGTTCCTGAGCTGGCTCACCGGGCACTTAACTTCTGCTCAGTTATTTTCACACATTCAACATGGATCGCCGCAGCATGGAACGCCTTGCTTTGAGGCAATGATTACACTCATTTGTTGTCTGGATTTCTTATTTGGCAAGTCTCAACGCGTGTGCATCTCATTAAAACGACGCGCGATACTGTAGTATTACACTCTCTCCTTGAAAGAACACAAGTCTGTACGTGCACATGAAGACGTACCCCTTTTTTGAGGACTTTCATTCTCCCAATGCCCCAATTACTAAATGAAGTTGTGCAGGGGCTCGGGAAGTATATCTATGACCGCAGACGAAGTGCAGTGACGAGAAATGGAGACTGCAGTCTGATAGAATCTTCCGCAAAAATTCTCACATGACTGTGTTCATTAGTTGTATTGCGCTGCCTTTGAGAGTGCGGGCATGCCCGCACCGGTTCTGAACCTGTGGGTGCGACTGCCCCCACTGCCCCCTGGGCCCCGGTTCCGGAGCATCTGAAGTTGTGTCTAACTTACGAGCTCTTCAAGTGTGCAGACTTCGACTCACGAACGGTTTTTTTTTACTTACGTGAGTCAACAAATGTATATGAGCTGTATGATTATCTTTTCTTTTACTCTTTGAACGGGCTTCATACAAACCTTCTCTGCTCGTTTTGAAATGAAGAAAAGGTATATTGAATATTCAAATCAATATACGGAGCTTCTTTTCTCAAAAACTTCACATGCCATGCAATTCGATTCGTAAATTTCACTGTGCGAACAGCCAAACACTGAAAGCCAAGAAAACGCACGCACTCTCGCGCACATCATTTCTTAGATTGTTGTTGTTTTTCTTCGATATACCTTTCTCAACAAAAAGTAGTAGGCGCGTCACCAGAGAAGAAATTGAGAAGAACTGTCAAACTACTTGCTGTTTTCAGGATTAACATGAATTCTAACATACAAGAAAGTGAGAAAGAAAAGAAATGACTGGCGATTTAGCGGTAAACGCGCGAGAAATGCGTTATGATAACGCCGCAACTGTTTGACGCTCCGGATGCATAATTTGAGTCACGTTCGCCGCATTGCAAAGTCCTTTAAGAGCGAATTGCAATGGACAGTGGTCTGGAGCTGAGCACTGTCAGTTGCAATATATATATATATATATATATATATATATATATATATATATATATATATATATATATATATATATATATATATATATAACCTTTGCTAAGCTGTCATCCCCTCTCAACCTGTACCATGTGAGCAGCCTTTCACACTTCACATATATTTTTTCTTTGTCACTTCTAATGCTAACGCATTCAAATTCTTTAGCATTTCCCGGGTATAGGTAGTCAAACTACCATTTTCACCAGTTGAAAACTGTTGTTTTATTTATGAAACTTCAACCCTGGAATGCATTCGGCGTAGCTACTCCTGCCGGGTAGACTTCACACTTCACGTTGACATATCGTTAGACTATATTTGGTGCGCTTTCTTGCATAGGAGGAAGAGGGGACTACCCACTGCAGAGCGGGGGAGCTACCTACGCTCGCCTGCTCTTTTAATGGAAGTGTATTCTCTCTCTCTTGCATAGGAACATGACAACTGAATAAGCTTCAAATAAATGAATAAAACGCTTTGCTCTCTCTCTCTCTCTCTCTCTATATATATATATATATATATATATATATATATATATATTATGACGTCTCTGTTGGCACGACGTTTATTCGGCCCGAGTACTCGGCAGCGAACCAGCAAAAGCACACACCCGATGATGATGATCGCACATAACTGAAGATGAGGATCGCGCAACGTAGGATGATGATGATAATATACAGATGAAGAAGACGTGCGTAATAAACGCCCACACTAATTTCCCCCCCACGTGGAAGCGGCCATCCTGGCCGCAAGTCAAGGCGACGAAGACCGCCGCGTGAACGGTTTCATGCGGGAGACATGAACGACCTCGGTGCTGCGACAACGGCGGTCTGTGGCGGCGACAACAGGAGTCACGCGATAATTGACGGGTGATGTCTGCTCCAGGACGATGTAGGGCCCGATGAAACGCGGCTGGAACTTGTCGCACAAACCAGGCGTGCGAAGGGGCGTCAATAGAAGTATTTCGTCACCAGGTCGGAAGGACACAACGCGATGGAGGGTGTCATAAATGATCTTCCGGTCGTGTTGCCTGGCCGCCGTGTTGATGCGGGCACGCTGGCGACACTGGGCGAGTCGTGAAAGGAATTCTTCGCTAGACGATGCAGATGGATTGACAGGAGCATCGAAGAAAGAAACGTCTAGAAGGGAAGTAGGCGACCGTCCGTAAACTAAGTAAAATGGCGAGTAGCCGGTGGTACGCTGAACGGCCGTGTTGTAGGCGAAAGTGACGAACGGTAGAAGCTTGCCCCAATTCTTGTGATCAGGCTGAATATATACGGCGATCATGTCGGCAAGCGTGCGATGAAATCGCTCTGTCAAGCCGTTAGTCTGTGGATGGTAACTCGACGCTGTTTTGTGGGTGGTACCAGAGGCGCGCAGGACTTCGTTTAAAAGTTGCGAGAGAAAGACCTTTCCACGGTCGCTGAGCAGTACTCGAGGAGCACCATGGCGCAGAATTATAGCTTGAAGCACGAAGTCGGCAACCTCCGAAGCTGAGCCAGTGACCACTGATGTTGTCTCAGCGTAGCGCGTCAGGTGGTCGATGGCGGTCACTATCCACCGATTTCCAGCTGCAGTAACAGGAAGGGGCCCGTAAAGGTCGATACCAACAACCTCAAATGGTGCGTCAGGACACGGAATAGGCAGTAATTCGCCGGCAGGAGCAGAGGTTGGGAGTTTGCGACGCTGACACGGAGAACAGGAACCGACGTATCTCGCCACACTAGTAGAAAGGCCGGGCCAATAGTAACGGCTTCGAATGCGATCGTAGGTTTTGTGGAAACCGAGATGGCCAGCAGTCATGTCATCGTGGAATGCTCTGAGGACATGGGCTCGAAGAGAGCGTGGTAGAACGGGCCCCCAGCGTTGACCGTCAAGGTGGTAAATGCGCCGATAAACCACGTGATTGTTCAGCTTGAATTGTGCGAGTTGGCGTCGAAGCCGCGCGTTAGGTGGGCGAGAAGCGCCAGAGAGGTGGTCTATCATACGCCGACAATATGGGTCAGCCCTTTGGCGAAATGCAAATGTTTGATCGTCGTCCGGAGAAAGGCGGTCTATGGTGGCTAGAGAGGAAACCGGCGCAGAAGTGACATCCGAAGAGCTGCTTTGCGACGCAGTTGCCGAGGTGTCAAGTGGGTGGCAGGAAGCGGGCAACGGGAAAGAGCGTCAGCATCTTGGTGTTTTTTGCCTGACTTATGAATAATGTCAAAGTCATATTCTTGCAGGCGGAGAACCCAGCGACCCAGCCGTCCAGTCAAGTTCTTGAGAGTGGAGAGCCAGCATAATGCGTGGTGGTCCGTAACAATTGTAAAATGACGCCCGTGCAAATAGGGACGAAACTTCTGTACGGACCAAACAATCGCCAGGCACTCCTGATCAGTTATTGTATAGTTCTTCTCGGCATCGGTGAGTACGCGGCTGGCGTATGCAACGACTCTCTCGTGCGAAGAGTTGTTGCGTTGCAGAAGAATGGCACCGATACCGTGGCCGCTAGCGTCTGTGTGCAAGAGAGTCGGTGCAGTCTCATCAAAATGGCAAAGCACAGGTTCAGATGTGAGGGCGCCCTTCAACATGCCAAAGGCTGCTTCACAATCTTGAGACCAGTGAAAGGGTACACCGGAAGCAAGTAGTTTGTGTAATGGAGGCAAAGTTCCGTATAAAGCGACGGAAATAAGAAGCGAGGCCAAGGAAGCTTCGCAAGTCTTCAGGCTTTTCTGGGCGAGGGAAGCGAAGGACCGCAGCAATCTTGTCAGGGTCAGGACGTATGCCCTCCTTGCTCACGACATGCCCCAGGACCTTAATAGATCTGCTGGCGAAATGGCATTTCTTCGTGTTGAGCTGAAGACCAGCGTCGGCAAGGCACGTCAGAACTTCATCTAAGCGTTGCAGGTGCTGAGGAAATGTGGATGAAAAGACGACAATGTCATCCAGGTAGCAGAGGCAAGTTTTCCATTTCAGGCCACGCAGCACGGTATCAATCATGCGTTCAAAAGTCGCAGGTGCATTGCATAGCCCGAAAGGCATGACGTTGAATTCGTAAAGTCCATCAGGGGTGGCAAACGCTGTTTTTTCTTTATCGTCTTCGTGCATGGGAATTTGCCAATAGCCAGAACGCAGATCGAGGCTCGAAAAGTATTCTGCACCTTGTAGTGAATCAAGGGCGTCGTCAATGCGAGGCATAGGGTATACGTCCTTTCGAGTGATCTTATTGAGGGCCCGGTAATCGACGCAAAAACGCACGGAACCGTCTTTTTTTCGCACCAAAACAACCGGAGATGACCAAGGGCTAGCTGAGGGCCGGATGACCTTCTGTTGTGACATGTCCGCGACATTTTCTATGATTTTCCGCTCGGCTAGGGACACGCGGTACGGGCATCGGCGCATTATCGACGCTTCGTCCGTCTGAATGCGATGCGCTGCAGCTGTGGTTTGGCCCAGAGTCGACGAATGGACATCAAATAAATTTGCGTGTTTGTGCAACAAAGCAAGCAGCTGCTGCATATGTGAAGGTGGCAAGTCACTGCTGATGGCTGCAGTAAGGGCGGAGGGAGAAGCAGTAGCACAAGTAGAAGGGTCTTTAGAAGACCCAGTCGTAAGGGGCACGACGCATACAGGCCCTGGGTCGGCCGCGCAAGCCACTGTGGTGCTTTGCGGAAGGAGAATTTTCTCCGATGTCGCGTTCGTGGCGGTGACAAGCGCCGAGCCATTGTAAAATCGAACCACACCTGGCGCAAAAGCGATGCCTTTATGAAGGCAACGGGAAGAGGGCAAGACCAAGACGTCACCATGGTCGATATCGGTCGACATAATGGTAATAATGCGCTGTCGGCCGGGAGGCAGTTCGGTATCTTCCGCAGCGAGCAGGCGCAACGGCGTGTACCTGTCTTCCCCAAGTAAGTAGTCGGTGTCCGTAAGATGGACGACGCGTTGGCCACAACAAATAGCCGCGGAAGCAGAAGAGAGAAAATCCCACCCTACAATAAGTTGATGAGCGCACGGGGACAGCACAGCTAATTGTATATGGTACAGGATATCATCGATCAGGACACGGGCAGTGCAAAGAGTGGAAGGTCGAACAGTGTCCCCTTGGGCTGCAACTAGCGTTGGTCCATCGTATGGCGTCGTGACTTTTCTGAGACGGGAACATAAATCAGCGTGAATAACAGAAATTGTCGCACCTTTGTCCACCAAAGCATCGACGGGCACTCCTTGGACAAACACTGAGAGCATATTGGACGGGCGCGCTGGAGGAATATCAGTCCTGGTGTCATATGCAGTTTGTCCTCCAAAAACTGCATCGCTTAGTTTTCCGGACGAATGTTAAGAGTTGAGGGAGACGGGCCGTAGTGGTGACGTGGAGCGGCGGAACGGCGAAGGGGAGCGGCGTCTGGCTGAACGGTAAGTGCTTCGGTCTTCAGTCGATGCGGGCGGAGAAGTAGAGCGGAGCGGAGGTGAAGAGAAACGCCGGCGTTGGGAAGAGACTCCACCGGAAAAGTTGCGTTCGGAGATGTCGTATACCCGACGCTCGTCCTGCTGGCGCTTGCGGCAGAAACGTGAAATATGGCCGCGATAGCCGCAGTAATAGCACGTGGGACGGGACGGACGCCATGGCGGATAGTACAGGGGGCTAGGTGATCCGGGAGTCAGTGCAGTCAAATGGGCTGATGAAAGCTCGGGCGGCATCGACGAAATGTTTACTGGAGGCGCGGCAGCAACCGACGCGTACGTGCGCAGCGGCACCGTGGAGTTGACGTTGCCTGGAGGCGTGGCAGCAACTTCCGCGTACGTTGGCAGGGGACGAGCGACGGAGGGTTGCACGCGCGTGGAGCAGGTCAAGGACGCCAGTTCATCCCTGATGATGTCACGCAAGGCTGCGCTAGAAGGCGCGCTGGGGCACACGGATGGGGACGACAAGCCTATTGACTGTAGTTCTTCGCGTATCATTGCTCGTATCACGACACGCAGATGTGGGTCCGCCGTATAAGAATAGTCACCAACGTCCGGCTGAAGGCGAACAGACTCGAGTTCGTCCAGGCGCTGACACGTTGTAACAACGTCAGCGATTGTAGCGGGGTTCTTAATGGCAAGGGCATTGAAGGCGACTGATCTAATGCCTTTCAGAATGTGGCGCACTTTGTCTGACTCTGGCATAGATGAACTCATACGGCGGCAAAGCGCAAGAACATCCTCTATGTACGATGTGTAAGACTCGCCTGGCTGTTGTTGGCGAGTATCGAGCGTTTTCTTTGCGATGGTAGAACGAACGGCCGGTGTACCAAATACTTGGCGCAGCCGCTGCTTGAAGGCAGCCCAGTCAGTAAAGTCGATCTCGTGGTTGAAGAACCATGTCTTCGCCACACCCGTCAGGTGAAGGAGACGTGGCGGAGCTTGTTAAGGTCGTCCCAACGATTAGCGGAACTGACTCGCTCGTAGTCGTCGAGCCAGTCCTCCACATCTTCTTCACGAAGACCAGCGAAGAGATGTGGGTCACGCTGGTGGCTGCTGAGGATGTAAGGGGTGGCTGGTGGTGTCAGAACGGTAGCGGTAGAAGGGGAAGGTGGTGCGTCCTCAGACATGCTAGCGGACAGTGGGCCCAAGCGGCGGCCTGAACGTAGCTCCAGGGGGTAGACTGAGCGGGCAGAGGACTGAGGATCGAAGAGCAACTCCACCACTTATGACGTCTCTGTTGGCACGACGTTTATTCGGCCCGAGTACTCGGCAGCGAACCAGCAAAAGCACACACCCGATGATGATGATCGCACATAACTGAAGATGAGGATCGCGCAACGTAGGATGATGATGATAATATACAGATGAAGAAGACGTGCGTAATAAACGCCCACAATATATATATATATATATATATATATATATATATATATATATATATATATATATATATATATATATATATATATGTAAAACATCGACCGCACACACGTCTTGTACTTGTCCCTGTCATGAGTATCTGTTATACATAGTAATTTTTTATCCGTACAGCATATGTCAGAACACGCAGTATTTGAACACGGCTCCGATGATAACCTTCAAATGACATTGTACTTCTGTAATAAACATTTACGTAGAATATTAGTGTATCCATGAATCATACAACAGCGTCGCCTGAGACCGAGCATGCAGAGGTGGCGCAAAGATCTGCACTGCGATCGTATTCAGCTGTCATCACAATGGTCACGCAAGCCCGTGGACGATTACATGAAGACCGACATAAACATTCAGGTGCCGTTACGCTGTCGTGCCGCCCGCCTAGCCAAATAAGGTTTATTGCAAACTTCGTTATTAATTGCAAACTTTACGGTTTTATTATACTCTTCAGGGCGCTCACCAATGCACACGCCCAACGTCTGCGCAGGCGCAGTTCCTGCAAAAGTTTCAGCAGCAGCGCTCTTCTGTGACGATGGAAAGGGAAAGAAAATGTTATTGAGAGATGCAAGGCTGTCGGTGGGAGGAATTTTTCGGACAGGTGTAGTGCGTTTTCTTTCTTACGGATGTATTTCAGGACTTCGAGATTACGCTGTACTAATGAAACGATTTTAAGTGTGGCCGCACCAGTGCAACATTCAATGCGCGGAAAGTAGGGTGAGGTAGCACTGCTGTGTCTGAACCATTAGCTGTTGAGAAAAATCATTTATGTGTGCATTATACAGATGTGATAACATACTTATTCAGTTGTCACTGTGTCTTCAACGCTTGTTCGTTTTGTTGCTGGACATGCCTCGACACGTGTATTTCTCATCGCCTTTTGGAGGAACACTTGAACATGTTGCCGTTTTTTTTTTTTTTTTTGGGGGGGGGGTGTCTTTTGTTTTGTTTGATCGGTGCTGCCTTGCATTCTTTGAAGGTCACTCGTTTGACTAGAACTTTACGCTTTGACAAAAAGAAAGAAAGATATGAAATTCACATATGCGAAAGGCTCCGAAATCACAAGGAGCGCTTCTCGCATACCCAGCATGAAACATAAAAGCGTGCTGATCCGGGCAATCTGAAATTGAAGATCCATGGTAAGATTCAGCGCAGCCTACAGAACACACGAATATATACAGGGCGTCCCAACTATCATGTACGAAGATTTCAAAATATGTAAATGTCACGTAGCTGGACAGAACCAATGTAATGCTTGCTGTCACTTGGAGATACTCAGATTATTTATTGCATTCCGCTGAATTACATAATTAGCCCTAATTAACTTCTCAAATATTATAATTAGATGAGTAGTGTCAATGAGAAAATTGTAGAGCAACATGAAAATCTCCTGATACAGCTTTCCGTTGCTGAATGCGTGCTACATAAGAATGTTTTTCCGAGCGTAAAATAAACTCGCGAATACGCCCAAAATTGCCGAGCGACTGGCCGCTCGAGGTACTTCGTGTGTATTCATTGGCTTCTTTCACGCTAATTCTGTAATAAGGCGGAATGCAAGAAATACTCTGAGTATCTCCAAGCGACGGCAAACGACATTACTTTGGTTCTGTTCAGCAACGTGGCATTTGCATATTTTAAAATCTTGGCGTATGATAGTTGGACCACCCTGTATACATGTATATATGGCTATGTTCTACACGTTTTTCTTTTCTTTCCCATGAGTGTTACATATGCGTCGCTAAAAGCTGCCATAGATGTTCGACACGGGTCATTAAGATGTCACAATTGAGCACCTATTATTATAAAGATACTACAGTCGTTTTCCTTTTCCTTATTGTATTCGAGTCCCTGCGGCATGCAAAAGCAGGCATCCGAATACGACAGGCATCGCGTTGAGCTTTCTGCCCACTCAGCAGTGCGCCCATGAGTCACGACGTATAACCACACACACACGGAAACCCCCCGGGGCCAAGACGGCTGTAGGTCGACGGAGGAAAGTGGTGAAACCCGGCCAGCGGTAGCGCCATAGTTGCTAACAAGCACAGCGAGTGGCCTCTCTGTCAGTGTACCTCGCTCGTTCGCAGTGCACTTTGAATGAAAGGATTGACACAGCCATGCGATACGGTGGAGGGAGTACGGCCACCGTTTCGTACGCCGCGCCAAGTTTGCTAAGGTCCGTGCCAGGTTTCAGGAGACAGAAGCCAAGCTACAGAGAGGGGACGCGTGAAAGCGCGGTATGCGACCCCGAAGGTGTCCCGCTGTAGTCTGGCGCCAGACTGTCTGGCTCCCAGCTGCGGCCCGTGCAGAGTACGAGCCTGGCTTCTCCACTGACTTTCGTCGGCGCCGGCAGGCCAACCCCGCCTCGGTCGGGGAGCGCCAGGCCCATTGTCGGGGCTCCGAAAGGAGGGGGTACAAACGGGTGAGGGGCGCATTGTCGAGGTTTAGAAGACAGCGAGCTGATTCAAGTGACGATGAGAAGGATCTCCCGAACATGCGTCAGCATGCTTTTCTCTTCGGACGGCAGTGTTGGTTCTTCCCTCCTTTCCCTAACCTGCCCTCTCTCTTCCTTCGACGGAAGACAGTGCGAAGCGTCAGTTCTTCCCGCGGTACGAAGGTCAGTCGACTGCAGGTGCTTGCACCTGTGTGCGCAGATGATTGGCTGCATGTCGGCGCAGTGTCCCTTGAGCGGCGGGAAGATTTGGACACGTGTGATGTCGAGATTGCAGGTGTCGCGTTCACGTGGTCGAGGCAACTAACGCGTGCATGGCGTTGTCAAGTGGACGATGTGCCCATCGTGGGCAATATTTCTGCGGCACTTCCTGCGTTTTTTGGCGGTGGACTAAATAGCCCGAGGCCACAGGGTTCACCAGAGTTGCGATAACTGTGAGAATGAGAAAGGAAGAAATGAGAGAGAGCGGTAAAACAAACGCCGGCTTTCTTTTGACTTAATCGATCTAGCGCCCGAATGGACGGCCATAAACATATGAAAGCTGTATATGATTATGCCAACCATGGAGACTCTGATATACGTATACTGCATAAGATGTGCTAACCACAGAAGCACTTACAAAATTGTCACAGTCGTGGTAAATACTCTATAATGCTACTCCGGACGGACACGCAACAGAGCTTATCTTGACGTGGGGACAAAACAAATGCGTACAGTTTCTTAGCGTCCTCATTTCGCATGTTCGCGCGTTTGGTGATTACAGGAACGATTTGTTATTTTTTTTATATTTGCAACTATAAGCGCAACATAATGTTGATTGCGAGGAAATGTTATTATTACACTTCTTGTAATTTCCCCAAACGACAGCCAGTGCTTTGCTCACTCATTCTTTTGGCCATGTATCGCCCATATCAAACAGATCTAAACGCCTACTTTTCTAGGAAACTCTACAGTTCTCTTGCAATAACTCCAACATTGTGCATACATTTTATGAATGAACGACTAAATAGCCAAATGAATTGTTCTTAACAACAGACCCGTCACTTTTAACGCAAATTCTGATGAAATGTATATCATACTTTACTGTTACTGTTAGCGATCAGGTGTCTTACGCGCTTAACCCACAGCACAGCCAAGAATCTTTGTTAAAATGTAAAAACGCTGGACTGAAAATTTAATTATTCCTTCAGGCTTATGATACACGATACCAACGCTATCTGTACGTAGGCTTCCGGTGGAAGAAAAACGCCATTTAGGGAAATTACACCTTCAAATGCTAAGTCCGTCGGCAATAGTCTATTTCAGCAACGTCCAACTGCGCAATGTTCAGGCACAGGGGAGTATTCCAGCCCCAGCGCAATAATTAACACGACAGCCTGTAACGTATCTCTTTCGTTCAACTGAAAGTTTCAATCTTACATTAATATATATATATATATATATATATATATATATATATATATGTTATGTATCAACATCTGTAATGATCGTACGGCATCCTTTTTTATTTAATTGGAATAAGACCTCATAAAACGTGATTGTCTTTCTTTTGTACGTCCACTGGCAAGTAGAATGGACATGCACTATATATGGCAAAAATATAACGCACCTTTTTGTATGCCGCATTATGGAGAGAAGTGGAAGTGGAAGTCGTTTCAATACTCAGATGCATAAATGTCGAATATTTGGGTTGTATATTGTAAAATAGGAATTACAAGCACCATAATTATGCGTCGTATATTTATGAACACGTTTTCTTAATTTTCTTGCAGTTTAGCAGCGTGATTTCTTGCTATAAACAAAGTAAAGAGCGCACAGACACAGGAACAATGAAGAATCAAGCGCTCATACTTTATGCAAAATATAAAGGACATAACGCAACCTGCTAAAGACCAGACAGATAGAAGCCCATCAAGGAATGCTCAGCATGAAAATAGAATCAAGTTTACTTTCAAAGCGGCCGGACGGAACAAAACATCACACGCGGGCGTTGGAGTCAGTTATTGTTACATATAAATTCGCAGGGAATGTTCATAAGCAACATTTTCCTTACGAATAAATTAGAAATCAGCTATTAATTTAGTCAACAGACGCACCGCACAGTTCTTTATTTCTCACATGTCTTGTAGGGATACCATAAATACTCTCAGGATGATTTATTTAGCATGTACCTCTAGAGGGAAGACTTTTATATTGGTGCAGCTGTTGCTCCCCTGTATTTCTTCAAATAAAGTTGGGAACTCGAAAACAGACTACAAGTGGACATCAAATTGGGCAACAATGAAATACTGAAGGAGAAACACAGGCCAATCATACTACCGAACAGTGCCTGATACCAGAAGCAGCACCCATTTCGCTAACGTAGAAGGCCGATCTGAGAAGTTGTCTATCTCTAATAGCTGAAGAATAAATTGTCTGGGAGACTCCTTCAATCACAATCGTGCACCCGTTAGGCGTCGAATCGGCGCCAACTACTCCAAAAACTCATTTTCCAAGCTCCTAAGTGACCCGCCTGCGAAAAAGGAAAACACGAACAACAAAACGTTAAATATGCTGATTTCAAAGTCAACACTCGTGCGGTGGGAGGCTTCAGCGACCGTCGTCGACACCTAAAAAATGCACAAAGGAGGTCTTTCAATTGTCAGGTGGGTGGTGGGGATCGGTGAAGCCTGCCCCCTCTGTAAAAGGGGAGAGAGTGAGTGCGGAGAAGACGACGGACACAATAAAAGGCCGAGGCGGAAAGATCAGAAGGCGTCGCCGCGCGGGCTGTCGCCGACGGCGCGACACACGAGGGAGAGGAGGTGTCCGGTCTGGCGCCAGACTGTCTGGCCCTCACCTGGAGCCTGCCTTGACCGAAGACTCTAGCCATGCTGCATTAGAACCGCGGAAACACACTGCCGTGGAACCGCCTCTTGGGGAGCAAGTGCACGTGCCCCGGGAGCGTGGTTGGTTCTCCATTGTTACGCCGCTCCACCGCTCTTGTATGCACTGGTTGCGAAGCCACCGAGAGTAATGTGTACGCGGAAACGCCTTGGTGTAGCACCCGCCAGCCCAGCTGATGGAATCGGCTAACGCGCTGGCAAAAAGCCGCTGGCTTGAAGATGAGCTCCACGGCCTGGCCGCAGCTGTGCTCTCTGCTTATTAAGGTCGTCGTTTGCACGTGTGCGATGAATGAACGCCCATGGCTACGCGCACTTCGTTTATTTCGCTTACTACGCTTACTCCGCGCGGTTCACCGATGAGGAGAGGGAAAATTGGGACACGTGTTACGCGGCAATGTCCGCAGCTCGCGAATCTTCGTCCGATTGGAAAGTGCTGCTTCGAAGAAGTTCGTAGAATTTTTGAAGGCATTCGTAGAATTTTTAGACTGCATATCCCTGTTACCACTAACCGCGAATCCAAGGGTCAAGTGGCGATCCAGTTGAATGACAAGTCGGAAAAGCTGGAACAAATAGCATGCTTGGCGCGTCACTTACGATGACGCGTTCCGAAGCGGGTGCTCATATTTTACATCCATTTAATGGCGCAGGCAAAGTGTTCGCAAGGTAACATAAGAGATAGGATCGTGTTCCGTGGTTGCCAATGTTATCTGGCGACAGTGGCGTAAGAGGCTATGCTGAATGCTGAATTGTCTTGGTCACTTGCTGTGCAGGAAACGGGCCCTCGGCCCAGTGGATTAGGAAACCGTAATTTTAAGACTCCTTTTTGAAGTAAGACCCTCAGCCCAGTGGATTAGGAAACCGTAATTTTAAGATTCCTTTTTGAAAAGGTATTTTGAGAGTACTTCACTTTGGAAATACATCTCACATATATCGCTGTGTGCGGCAAGAATTCCAACAGCAGATCTGAAGTGCTACAGCGACTCAATTTCCTGTTTTTTTAAGCAAGTCAAATAGAAGGTCAGAAACGCCATCGAGTGTCCCAAAGGTACTCCGAGAGCAGCTCTAGTGCTGACGCCGCTTCAGGACGCCGCGGAGGCTGCTCCACTGAAGAAGCTATGAGAGTTGAGCGAGTCGGAATGGATTGATGGCTTTCTCGAGAAAATTAAGTGGTCGGTCGTTACCGTGTTGACGTTGGGCTTTCAACAGCGGTGCGCTTGGGCATTTTGTGCAGCGTGGCACAGCGGATAGCGGAAAAGCATGCGTCCAATCTACGGAGCAGTTGTGGGATGAAACACGTGAAACCTTATTGTCAAGTGCGCAGCAGGTCTGGTCTATTCTATACCGTTGTCATGCGGGTAGACAGACGGGCAGGTGCTTGAACAAGCGTTTGGCCGAGCATGTATCTACAGAAAAAAACAACAACAGTGATTTAATCCATTTGGTCATGCATTGTCGAGTGTGCCAGTGCTACCTAATTATTCTGTACACCTAAAGGTCAGTAAAGAATGAACATCCGGTCACCATATTGATTATTCATGCCTATGAAATATTATCAAATCTAGTGATGCGTGTGTAAGCCAGGCCTCTTTTGATCTGGTTGTCGCCGAAGTGGCTTTGTTAGATGCTACTTGATTTTAAATATTTATGGCCAGCTTTAGGCTGGTCATTGCATGTTGTTTGAGTTTGTCATCTTGGCCCTATCCTTCACACACACACACGTACACGCACGCACACACGCACACGCACGCCCACACACACACACACACACACAGACGCACGCGCGCGCGCACACACACACACACACACACACACACACACACACACACACACACACACACACACACACACACACACACACACACACACACACACACACACTTACCTCTCTTCTCTCCCGTGCAAGTGTTTGCTCTGGCTCCTGCAATCTGATTAACTACGCATGATATCTTACCTTCTTGCTCGGACAGCGAGCCGTGCGTGTGTACGATTTCGACGCGCTGAGCTGCTCTCGAAGCGCAAAAAAAAAAAAAGAATACAAAAATTGGGTTCCCCGTGCCGAAACTACGATATCTATGCCAGCCAATTTTGACTACCCAGCGTGCTTTAACGTGCGCTTCAACCTAAGTAATCGAGCATTTTTTGCAGTTTGCCCCAATAGGAATGCGGCCGCAACGGCGGGTTCCAAACCTGCCCCTCAAGTTTTGCATCAGTTACTCAACCTTCTTACGGCGAGGACATCGACGATGTTACTGCCAATGAGGAGCTCACAACAACGCTTAAATTTTGTATTTTTTTTTTTTTACATAGTAGAGCATGTATGCGAATAACCACAGGTGAGAGCCCCATATATAAGTACTGCAACCGTAGCAAAACAAGTTTGTTCTTTTGCGACACCCTCGCAGGTGGAACTACGTCGTTTTGCTCGGGCCACCCGTTGCATAAATGTTATAGCCTCCAAGGGGGATAATCCCAGGTGGGGTTCTTAAAACGGCTCAATGCATGCGGCTTAAATGTCACAAACCTTTCACATAACAATTCCTCTCATGATCTTGAATGTCTGTGGGTTTACCATGCAGTCCAGGCGTACTGACCTTTTAATTACTACATTATTCTGTAAACGCACCCCCCCCCCCCCCCCCCCTCGCGACGTTTTCTTTGAGCCAAGCATTGCCTTTACTCAAGATACGCTGTGTGAAGCGATTTTTTAGTAAGGTAACAGGTGACTATGCAATACTTACCGTTCAATTTAAGGGTGAGTTTATCTTTTTTTTTTACCGACCGCCAAATGATAGCATAGCAAGTTTCATGAAGTTATACGAGACTTTGTTGGAATATGCTTGTAATAATTTTCACCTTATTTCTGCAGGAGATTTCAATATTAACTTAGTGGCCGAGAATTGTGCCACCCGTGAGCTAAATATCTCTAATATGCCAATTCGAATTACATGCTCCACTGCATTGGCACTAGATTTTATAGCGACTAATATTTACACAGTAACTTACAGCGCTAACACATTAACATCGTATATTAGTGACCCCTGTCCCATATTTATGAGCTACTTTCGCAAACCTCTCGGTAAAAATAGGCGGCAGGTGCTGCCAACCGTACAGATATTTACATCTCAAGGTATTGAAGCTTTTATACTTGACATATTCAATCAAAACTGGTCATCTGTATATAAAAGTAAAACTGTCGATAACGCATATGATGAGTTAATTCATCCAAATTTTTCAGCGCATCTGCGCAAAACATTTCCCTTTCAATACGTTAAAACCTGCACGAAAGGCTAGGAAACCTTGGGTCACTCGCGAGCATTTGACAATGATAAAAAAAGTAGCGTAGCTTGCACTGCAGGCGCAATGCGAAAGAGTAGTGGATCTGCTGGGCACCTAGCTAGTCCTGGCTTTTGTGTTAGGCTAAGCACTACCAAGTCATCCGCAGCATTTTCCTGTATTCATTTAGTATTCATCAATTATCGATTACCTATTGATTGGCTATCGATTGGCTATCGCAAGGTATTGCCCACGTATTTGGGTTAGGCTAAGCACCACCAAGTCATCCCCAGCATTTTCCAAATTGTATTGATTATTGATCAATTATCGATTATTGGCCACGTAGTCGGGCTAGGCTAAGAACTACCAAGTCATCCACAGCATTTCCCAGAATTTATTGAGTATGTGTCAATTATCGATTAGCGATTGATTGGCTATCGCAAGGTATTGGCCGCGTATTTCGGCTAGACGCTTGTCGCCGATGGCATGACAAAAATGGTGTGACGACGACGATGTGACGACGATGGAATAATGACGAAAGCGTGGCGAGAGTCGAACGACGAATTTAGAACGACGATTAAAACTACCGCGACGCCATCACGACCGCAGTATGGCGAATAACGCACGACCGCGACTGTGTGATGACGTAGCAATGCCGACAATGACATGAAAACGACATGTGGGGAATCGCATGACGACCATTTCTTGGCGACGATAGAGTGACGGCTATGGTATGAAGAGAGGCGATTGACGAAGCTGGAATGACGGCGATGCGCAACTATCACGACAGCATAACCACCACGAGTATATCTAGTGGTCCGAGCTATGAGACAACTTGGCTCGCTGACCCGCCGTGGGTGCTTAGTGGCTTAGCCGTTAAGCTGTTAAGCACGACGTCGCTGGTCTAAACTGCGGCCGTAGCGGACGTATTTCGATGGGGGCGAAATACAAAACCGCTCGTGTACCGTGCATTGGTTGCACGTTAAATAACTCCAGGTGGTCGAAATGATACCGGAATGAGATCAAGACATTTATGCAAAAGGCACCCACTACGGCGTCCCTCACAATCATATTGCGGGTTTGGCGCATGAAACCATAAAATTTATTTATTAATTAACGTGGCCCAATGGGTCGGTGTAGAAGTCGTGACCACGACGGCATGACGAGAGACGCGGATGGCAATGCTAAAATGACGATTGAACAACCATGACGTCAACACGAGCACGTACCTAGAGGCTCAATCTATTAGAGAATTTGGCCACTGGGTCGTCGTACGAGGATAGATAGATAGATAGATAGATAGATAGATAGATAGATAGATAGATAGATAGATAGATAGATAGATAGATAGATAGATAGATAGATAGATAGATAGATAGATAGATAGATAGATAGATAGATAGATAGATAGATAGATAGATAGATAGATAGATAGATAGGCTTAAAACGACTGAAGTAGAGAAAGAATGCTTATCGCATTAGAAACAGCTCCGTTTTTAGGGTTTTGAAACAACCTAGGTAATTATCCCAAACTATTACTTCACAAGACATGTGAAAATAGCCTTTCGAAATGAACGTTCGGCAAAGGAGACTTCTTCGAAGCTGCATACCGGATCGTTTTTATACAGTTTGAATTGCGCCACATTTTGATGCGCACTAATAATACAGCTACCACAGAGCTGTTAAAAAAATCAACGCATATCCACGAAGTGAATGATGATGAGTGGTCGAAGCACCGGGGGATCATTCGGGTAACCGTGAATCCCCCGTATATGTATGTATGTCTATATATATATATATATATATATATATATATATATATATAGTGTAGATGTGTACAGCACACATGTACATGCTCTGGTATACACAATATACATGCAAACCAGCAACGGACAACGGACGACGACGAGTGACAAGGCTCGACACTAAGGTGCTTCGCCCCTAAAAACTGTCAGCCCTTCCACTGGGGTGGAGATGGAAGACCAGCGAAGCACTACTATGGTGGCAATTATGTATTTCGAATTATTACTCTTCAGATGTCATGGTGTAATTGGTTATTCGAACTATTAAAGAATGAGAAATGTATATGATCTAGTGATTTTCATTTATTTAGTGACCACAGGGACCATGGCCTTATGGTCGCTATGGTACACCACCATAGGGTGTACGGCAAAGTTTGGCACGTTCATCATAAACACGTTACCAACGCCGCCCGCGTTCGGCGCGAATGCGGGCAAAACGCCGTCGCCGTCGACAACAGTTGTGCACGTTGTATGTGTGACCGCACACAACCGCTGTCAAAACGCTGGCTACGTGACGGAACAGCTAAACGCCGTTGTCGACATGGTTAGGGGAGAGGCGGGCGAGAGCCCAAGGACAGTCTGCGGCACAGGCGGCAGAGGCCGGCAAGGCCGGCAAGTGGGAGAGAGAGAGAGGTTTTTATTATACATAAGGAAGAGACGCTTAATTCTGCAGCCTATCAGGGAGCACGGCGCAGCGTCGTAGGGGATAGGGGGAGTAGGAGGTAAAGAAAAAAAAATCACAGCATATCCACGGGGTGAATGATGATGAGTGGGCGAAGCTCCGGAGGGAATCATCGGATCTCCCGCTTAAGGGGACGCTAGCACAAACGCGTTAGAAACGTGCAGTACTCTCTAGTAAGGGGGAGCGGCCACAGCGTCTTACGCAGCCATTTACACATGCCGGAACGTGCACCGCGTTCGCCGACGCCATCACATGACTGCTGAGAGAGTATACCCCCCGTATTCATAAACGCTCCTCGACTTGAACTTGACTTGCCACCGCTTTGGGCAGCGCGCTCGAAACGCGTTGAAGGTAAGGCGGAGAGGCCACAGCGTCTTACACCAGCTTCTTACACGGGCCGTAACGCGCTAGCACAAACGCGTTAGAAACGCGCTAGAAACGCGGCCTTTCGTTAATGTTGGGTCATAGCCTCCTCTATACTTTTCAAAGTTATAGAGGAGGCTATGGTTGGGTATTTATTGCCATCGTGGTGCGTGTGTCCATGTACGCTTCGTGGCGTAGTGGGCTAACGCCGCGCGCTCGGAAGCGAGGGATCCCTCGTTCGATTCCGCGCTACGGACACAACTTCGGAATTTTTTTTCTCACTTTTCTCAGACTGGTTACACACTACTACTACGACGACGGGGACGGAACGGGTGCCGCTATAAGGAGCTTCGCCCCTAAAAAGAAGAGAGATAGTTCAGGGGGCTCGTCCGCACTGGCACGCACACGCACAGTCTAGGGTGCCTCGATGCCCTCCTCACCCACCGCTCCCCTTCCACTGGGAAGTCGCGTTTGCTCTCCGCCGTGCGTTCGCTCCCCGTGAAAGGGCGCGTCCCTCGCCCTCGCACGCATTTACTCGCACATACAGCATACGACCAATGAGAGGTTTTTTTTTTTTTTTTTTTTTTTTTTTTTCAATTGCCGGACGCGACCATCGAAGAGTGAGCTCTTAACAGCTTCGATGTAAAAAGGAAAGGAAAACTATTGTAGAAAAGAAGTTAATCTCAGTGCTTCACAGTCTATTGTTCTTGTCGAGCCCCTTATAGTCTCAGAATTATATTTTTAGCTAGATTTAGTTTTTCTTGCCTTGTATTCATTTCTTATGGGGAATGGTGTGGATCCACTATGGGGGATAGGAAAGAATAAGATGGTTTTATTAAAAAAATTAGTTATAGGTACTCCATCATCATCATCAGCCCATATTTTATGTCCACTGCAGGACGAAGGCCTCACCCTGCGATCTCCAATTACCCCTGTCTGGCGCTAGCGCATTCCAACTTTCGCCTGCAAATTTCCTAACTTCATCATCCCATCTGGTTTTCTGCCGACCTCGACTGCGTTTCCCTTCTCTTGGTATCCATTCTGTAACCCTAATGGTCCACCGGTTATCCATCCTACGCATTACATGGCCTGCCCCGCTCCATTTCTTCCGCTTAATGTCAACTAGAATATCGGCTATCCCCGTTTGTTCTCTGATCCACACCACTCTCTTCCTGTCTCTTAACGTTAGTCCTAAGATTTTTCGTTCCATTGCTCTTTGTGCGGTCCTTAACTTGTTCTCGAGCTTCTTTGTTAACCTCCAGGTTTCTGCCCCCTATGTTAGCACCGGTAGAATGCAATGATTGTACACTTTTCTTTTCAACGACAGTGTTAAGCTCCCAGTCAGGATTTGGTAATGCCTGCCGTATGCACTCCAACCCAGTTTTATTCTTCTGTAAATTTCTTTATCGTGATCAAGGTCCCCTGTGAGTAATTGACCTAGATAAACGTACTCCTTTACAGAATCTAAAGGCTGACTGGCGATCCTGAATTCTTGTTCCCTTGCCAGGCTATTGAACATTATCTTTGTCTTCTGCATATTCATCTTCAACCCAATTCTTACACTTTCTCGATTAAGGTCCTCAATCATTTGTTGTAATTCGTCTCCATTGTTGCTGAATAGGACAATGTCATCTGCAAACCGAAGGTTGCTGAGATATTCACCGTTGATCCTCACTCCTAAGCCTTCCCAATCTAAGAGCTTGAATACTTCTTCTAAGCATGCAGTGAATAGCATTGGATAGATTGTGTCTCCTTGCCTGACCCCTTTCTTGATAGGTAACTTTCTACTTTTCTTGTGGAGAACCAAGGTAGCTGTGGAATCCTTGTAGATGTTTGCTAAGATATTCACGTATGCCTCCTGTACTCCTTGATTACGCAATGCCTCTATGACTGCTGGTATCTCTACTGAATCAAATGCCTTTTCATAATCTATGAATGCCATGTAGAGAGGTTGATTGTACTCCGCAGATTTCTCGATTACCTGATTTATTGCATGGACATGATCCATCGTAGAATATCCCTTTCTGAAGCCAGCCTGTTCTCTTGGTTGGCTGAAGTCAAGTGTTGCCCTGATTCTATTGGAAATTATTTTGGTGAATATTTTATACAATGCTGAAAGCAAGCTAATGGGTCTATAATTCTTCAGTTCTATAACGTCTCCTTTCTTATGGATTAGTATAATGTTGGCGTTCTTCCAGCTCTCTGGTACACATGAAGTTGTGAGGCATTGCGTATAAAGGGCCGCAAGCTTTTCAAGCATGATATCTCCTCCATCTTTTATTAAATCTACTGTTATTCCATCTTCTCCAGCAGCTTTCCCCTGGTCATGTCTTTCAAGGCCCTTCTAACTTCAGCGCTAGTTATAGAAGGAGCCTCTGTATCCGGTTCATCACTATTTTGAATGAAAGTAGCTTGGCTGTTTTGGGCACTGTACAGGTCAGTATAGAATTCTTCCGCTGCTTTTACTATGTCATCTAAATTGCTGATGATATTACCATGCTTATCTTTCAGTGCATACATCTTGCCTTGTCCTATGCCAAGCTTTCTTCTTACTGATTGAATGCTGCGTCCATATTTTACGGCTTCCTCAATCTTTCCCACGTTATAATTTCGAATATCCCTTACTTTTTTCTTGTTGATTAGTTTTGACAGTTCAGCGAATTCTAACTGATCTCTTGAGTTGGACATTTTCATCTTCTGTCGTTTCTTTATTAGGTCCTTTGTTTCTTGGGAGAGCTTACCTACTGGTTGCCTTGGTGCCCTAACTCCCACTTCAATTGCTGCTTTTGAAATCAACCTAGTTACGGTTTCATTCATTACCTCTATGTTCTCTTTATCTTCCTTTCTAAAGCCGCTTATTTGTTTGCAAGCACCAGCCTGAATTGGTCTGCTTTTACCCTTACTGCCTTTAGGTTGGCCTGTTTCCTCTTGACTAATTTCACTCTCTCTCTCTCTTCAAATTGAGGGAAATCCTAGACGTCACTAACCTATGCTCACTGCACTTAACCTTACCTAACACTTCTACATCCTGCACTATGCTTGGATCGGCAGAGAGTTTGAAATCTATTTCATTCCTTGTTTCTCCATTAGGGCTTTTCCAGGTCCACTTCCTGTTGCTGTGTTTCCTGAAGAAGGTATTCATTATTCGGAGCCTATTCCTTTCCGTGAATTCTACTAACATCTCTCCTCTTGCATTCCTAGAATCGATGCCGTAGTTGCCAATTGCTTGCTCACCAACCTGCTTTTTCCCCACTTTTGCATTGAAGTCGCTCATGACTAAAGTATAATGAGTTTGCATAGGTACTTATTAGAATATAAAACTAAACACGGTCATAAATATTGCAAAAGTGAAACTAGGAAAACAAATTAGGCCGAAAACTGATAGCTAATCTCCAGTGCTGGCCCAAAGTCTATCGCAGTAGTGTTGCGCGTTCTGCGCGCATCCGTGAATTAAATAGCCCGCTTTACTATCCTGAAAAGCAGGCAATTTGGTCGATTTTTGGTAACCTTAAGCCGTGTTTTTTTATATACAGGGTGTTTCAGCGAACACTTTCAAATATTCTTTAAAGTTGCCTGTGGCAGATAGCACAATTCTAGTTAATAAGCTGGTCTACTGGAAGAGGCGGATATTACTTGCACAAGAAATTGAAATGCATAATCGAAGAATCAACAAAAATTCACTAATTAGGTTTCTAACTAATTATCTGATGGCACATATTGCAATTTACAAATTGTAGCCGTGGAGTTTGCAAGGCGGATTCACTTGGAACGAGTTCTCGGGACGACACCAGTTCTGAGATATTAATTCTCCAACTTTGTTGAGAAATGCATTGTCGTTCCAGTTAGCTTCTTAACAAAACGTCGCTTTATGCATTGAAGTACAAAATTAACTGGAAGGCCAGTGCATTTCTCCGCAATGTTCGGGAATTAATATCTCGAAACTGGTGTCATCCCGAGAATTCGTTACAAGTGCATCCGCCTTGCCAACTCCACGGCAACAATTTGTAAATTGCAATATGGGCCATCAGACAATTAGTTAAAACCTAATTAGTGAATTTTCCTTAATTAGTCGATTATGCATTTCAATTTTTTGTGCAAGTAATATCCGCCTCTTGGAATAGACCAGCTCATTAACTAGACTTAGGCTAATCTGCAGCAGGCAACCTTAAATAAATTTAGAAAGTGTTCGCTGAAACACCCTGCATAATTCCTCTTTGTAACTTCTTCACTCTAATCAATGGTACCGATAATAATTTACAGGTTGTGTCTTGGATATAGCCCACGCACACTACAAATAAAGAAATATTTTGGCTTTAATGAGAAGAATAAAAGAAACATTGCAAACCTCTGCTTTAGATCGGCAAATGGCAAATGGCGTCAGATATTATGGCGGAGATTAACCGCACGGAGAAGACGACACAGAAGAAGATTCATCTCGGCCGCGAAGGTCTACAATGATTCCTGGTGCCGGAAACGACCTGATCACCGACTTAGAAGCGCGCCAACTGGAATCGACGAGCACCATGACAGACCTGCGCTCAAGCCACCGCATGCTTAAGACGAGCTGCATCATTTTTCTACCGCTGGGGCTCACCTGCGCCATAGCAGCCCTCTCCCTCGCCTACATTGCCGCTATCCACGATCGGCACGCCGAACGCCCTCCTGCGACAACCGTCGCCGGACGCCATGCAGACGAAGTCCACAACACGGCGACAATCCCAAGGTGGGTTTCGCAAATCCCGACTGTTCAGACAGTGATCCCAGCAGAGGGCACAGCAGCGACGTCCCTTTCCCCATTCTACGACAGAGAGGAAGACGTCATCTCCTACTTCAGAAACCTGACGCGTGGCATCGCTACTGCCCCAACCATCGGGTCTGCCGATATGAGCACTAAAGGCGACTGGCTTGTCGCCGCTGCGAGCAGCGAGACCTCAATGGTGACGGCGAACAGGGATTGGTCCGCGGTGTCTACTATCAGCAATGGGGCGCGCTCTCCTGAAGTTGTCTTCACAGCTCCTACGATGCGTTCCGTCGAGCCAGCCGGACGACGAATTGACGTGAACTCGCTGGATAACGAGGACATCAACGACATTGGCGACAGGGTAGACCACGGCGAGCTCGCGCTTACATCCAAGAAATCCGCTTCAAGTAATCGGGAAACGACAAGAACGACCGACCTGCTCGATCTTCTGGGCCTGCATGATAACTTGGCGCCTAACACGAACACCTCTAGAAGCGCCAAGCGAGCGCCGTCAAGCAAGAAAAGGGCTGCTGGCCATGATGCGACGCGCCGTCGTTACCGTGTCCAAAACACGGCGTCGGGAAGAGCGTCATGGCTGCGTCGTAATATAGGGACGGTGACGTCCAAACTGCCCGGAGCGAAGTTGAAATCTAAAGAATCTTCCGGGAAACTACATCTGAACGAACACAATAGGAGCTGGACGCGACGCGGAGAAAGGAGGAACGACAAGAATGTCCGTACACTACTTCCCTCAACCTTTGTTACCATGGCTCGGTGGAAGCCTCGTAATGCTCGCGCTACGCTACCAGAGGCCTCACCGAAGCGACCGAGTTCCGAGGACAATTTTCGAGGCGCAAGAAGTGTTACTCGAATCGTCGTCAGTCACCGAACACAACGTCGAAGGAATGGTGAGTTTGTTACATAATTACTTACATAATTCGATCAAGCCAGCATTGGGGATGTGAGTTACGATATCATCTATTTATTTTTTAAATGCACAGGCAGCGTTACGATATTTTAAAAAAAGTAATTCAAGATGCATTTTCTGGTTCTGGTTCAGGCTATACAGCACACATGATTCATGTGTGCTGTATAAGGTGTATAGTAGACGCAAGCACTCATAGAAACACTTAAAGCAGAGCTCATGGCACACTATACTTAACCTTCCAAGTAGCTTGCAGCGCATCCGAGGGAACGAAGTGTGCACATGCAATCTCTTCGCGCAGTGGGAAACAGTTCCGGACGCAACTGTGTGAATATTGCAGGGGTTGTAGAACTTTAATTTCGCTTGGCACGTAGTTGATACGCTAAAGCGATACGTGATGTTAGGGCCTTTGCGCATGCGCGTCGGAAACCGACAATTACTGTGTCGGAAATTACGGGGCACCAGCGGGAAAAGTGAACAAGGCATGCCGGTCTAGCTCGCCCATGGGGTGAACAAAAGCGGCGAAGAGCAGATGCTCAGTTGATTCGTGGCCGCGCCGGACCCCCCGGGTCATGTTGTCAGCTGCAGTAGCTCATCGGATCTCTCATACATTGACAGCTGCGCGGCAAATCCGATAGCCCCGAATCGACGTTCGCATTCGACCCGCTACCGCGAGTGACAGCGCCCATGCGCAACATATCGCGGTGCAACATGAAGACCAAGGGTAGCCCTAGCAACGGATGTTATAGTGCTGTTTGCTATTTTAGGTGTTTTACTCCGTCTCATGGAAGCGTTACGCATACTCACTATAAGATGTTGTGTTCCGCATTTGTGTCCCGGAAGAACGTGGCTGATAGTTAAAAACACCGACCGCTGCATTTGTTTATATCAGTAGGTACAGCGATCGCTCGTCCTTCGCTTGAAATATTATGCTAGGCGCGCATCATTGACATTAAATAATGTCAGAAAATAGTGAGATGCGCAGATTTTGTGCATGTAAGCACAATGTATTTATTATAAGCCGCACATATATGAGCGACCACACACCTTCGAAAACGGAGTGGGAAACCGTATAACGAGATCGTTGCTACTTATCATTCTTCGTATTTATTTCATGCACACAAATAATGTGTTCCGTAAAGAAGACATAGATTAGGACTTTTCACTCATGATCATTTGTTTAGAGAACGCTCAGTTTCCCCGCGGGAACGCTGATTCCAATATTGACACCGTTGGCAGCCGAACGAAGCGGTTGTTTACGATAAAATTCCTTCATACACGTGTTTGCCGTGAAGGTTAAGTACCGTCAACATGTCTGCCTCCTCCGTACTGCTCGCTTTCTCAACCCCCCCCCCCCCCCCCTCAGTGTCAGGCGTCCAGTGGAACTTGCGTATATAGTCCAGCTTCTGATATCGCGCTGCAATGACGTCACTGTCGCATAGAGGTTCGAGCTTGCAATGAGTGAAAATTCAGGAACCAGAATCCCAGAAGCGGAATAACCAGAAACTGAAAACCCAGAAGCGGATACCGCAGAAGCGAAACTGGTTTGAGCGGTGAATGGAGGAACAGCGGCGCACATCAAAGGTTGGCGCTACTTCGCAAAAGCGGTGGTGGAACGTGGATGTAGACGATTCAGCTTACGCGAGCACGTATCGAAGGGGTCTTCACTTGCTGCCCATTTGGGATACGAGGCAAACGGCGCACCTCGGAAACAAAATAATGAGTCAGCATAACAATACATAAAAATACATCCATGTTCGTAGTAAAATTTGAATTAGAGAAGAGCCGCCAAGTTCGACTGGCAGCTTTCGAGGACGGCTTCTTGCTTTTTCTATGTGCACTGTACGAAATGAAGAATAGTTAATTAAAACTCGTATGTGCAAAACTGAACTACAAAAGTTGTTTTCTTCGTCCTAATGACCTGATTAGCTTCAGGTCAGTCGCTCAGTTCTGTCGGTAGCAGACGCACGAACTTGGCGACTGAAGGCGATCGACTTCGGTGGAATCTGTGGGTGCGGCTGGCGATGGCTGAAGTTCGTGCAGCAAACAACTCAACACCACTTTCAACCCATCTCTTGCCCGTCCACACATAACGTAACTTCTCGCCGCCAGCAACTTATCAAGCCAAACACTAGGCTCACCATCACTATAGCTCCCTCCTCGGCCCTGTCCTCTGCCATTCATTCCCAGCATGCCCCGCTTATGTTGCCTTTTACGTCAAAACACAATGTGGCCAGTAGCTGAGGAGTAAGCAAAGCAAGTATTTATTTATTTATTTATTTATTTATTTATTTATTTATTTATTTATTTATTTATTTATTTATTTATTTATTTATTTATTTATTTACTTATTTAGAAACCTGCATCACTCAGTTGGACATTATTGTAGGGGGGTCGAGACAAAAGCCAAAATCAAAATAAGCAAGCTGACAGGCACAGCGGTCACTTGGACATTCAACTATAGCATACATCTCGCTCAGCTCAGACCAGCAAGACAAGGTCTGGGCCGTCCAGCTAGCCGAGGCAGCCGCTGAGACCCAGGGGATCTCGGCCGTCTGCTAGGCGGAGGGAGGCTGCGTCCGCCCTCGTGAATTGCTGGCACCATTAAAGTTGAATCTCTCTCTCTCTCTCTCTCTCTCTCGCAAGGAAGAGAAAGACAGAATCGCGGGAACGTCGACAACACTAGCATCCAACTGATTTCACACGTGAATCTGAAAATGAAAAAAAGAATGCACAAATGCGAGGTAATCAACAAAATTCATTCGTAAATAATTTCGGATCTCTCAAGCGTGATGTGTTCAAGAAATGATGGAAATTTGCAGAAGAACAAACTGAGCAAGTTTCATCGAGATCTGTTAGTCTCGAAAAATCGCCGGAGTTGAATTTACCCTTGCTCTCACTGTCCTTGCTTCAGGCTTTGGGTCGATACTGCGAAATATTTTTTTTTTTTTTTGGTATGCCCTGCTGTTCCTCTATGAGGCCGCCAACCTCACTGCGCATTCAGTTGGTGTCGCTTGTATTTGTTTCAGGTGGACGAAACAACGGGAATATTGACGCGACCTTCAAGCACGCGACCCGAGTTCGGGCGCGTCGCCTGCCTCTATATAAACGCTCCACAACGACAACGGAGGAAACTTATTTTGTCTCTACAGAAGAAGACAGCAACGCTTCAATTATGGATTTTTATGAGTAAATGAACAACGGAATTCTTAACTACTTGGCAACATCGTACGTCAACTTTGTTAAGGTGTGGTCCCGCTAATGACAAAAAACGCCTGCTATGACACACGCGTCTAGTTTTCGCCTCAGGCCACTCTACCGGCAGTCACGTGAAGCGTGACAGCGCGGAGGGTTGGCACTTTTTCTTCTCCTCGACTAACGCGAACACAGCGAGTGGCGTTTTGCCTACAGTTCACTAGAGTTCTAGAATACTGTGCAATGCTGGTGTAATAAATGTACTAGCGTGCACTCTATTTTCTACCCCTTACCAAAGGTTATGACTTCGGTCTGATTAACACCTCAAGCCCTCCCTCCTGATGTTTCTCTTTTAATTAAACTAGAACAATTTACAATAATAATTTCAAATTTCTAGTACACTCCAGGCTTGACCGAGTATTTTGACGTGTAAATACTGTTTGCGTGGTGGCATCAAGCTTGTCGCTTTTGATTGGCCGTTTGTCTCTAGGATTTCTGCTGAAAACATGGCTCCTGGACCCATTCATGTGCCATGCATGAAGCAAGGAAATAATTATGCGTCAGAACTAAGTAAAAAATATTGAAGCAAAAAAAAAGAATTCATAAAATCTTCTTGGTCTATGTGCGAAAACGAAAACACGCGGACAGAAAGCAAGGACAAATTCACCCAAATTAACAACTGGTTCTATTCTAGTTGACATTAAGCGGAAGAAATGGAGCTGGGCAGGCCATGAAATGCGTAGGATGGATAACCGGTTGACCATTAGGGTTACAGAATGGATACCAAGAGAAGGGAAGCGCAGTCGAGGTCGGCAGAAAACCAGATGGGATGATGAAGTTAGGAAATTTGCAGGCGCAATTTGGAATACGCTAGCGCAAGACAGGGGTGATTGGATATCGCAGGGAGAGGCCTTCGTTCTGCAGTAGGAAAGCTCCTAGAGCACATCGTCCTCAACCGGCTACAACCATTCCTGGTGGACTCGGGGAAACTTCCAACAACGATGATAGGATTCCGTCCACACCTCTCAACTAAAGACATCCTACTTCAGCTGAAAGAGGAGGTGATTGTACCAGCGACACGCCACTCCCCCACGGCTATCCTCGCCTTGGATCTTAAAGGGGCGTTCGATAACGTCAAGCATACAGCAATCTTACAGAGGCTAAACACGCTGGGCTGTACGCCAGGACGTATTCCTATATCAGAGATTTCCTCTCAGATAGAAAAGCCATCCTAAAGGTCGGGGACCAAGCCACAGACCCCTTTCTACTGGGCGGGCGCGGCACACCACAGGGCGCAGTATTATCCCCTCTCCTTTTCAATATCGCCCTAATAGGCCTCCCGCCGCTCCTCGATAACATCCCGGGGATCCGGCATGGCCTATATGCAGACGACATTACCATCTGGTCGTCCACGGGGTCCATCGGGGCAATGGAGAGCCACTTGCAGGAAGCGGCAGACGTGGTGAGCGACTATGCTAAGCCTTGCGGCCTCAGCTGCGCCCCCCAAAAGTCAGAGCTACTCCTGGTCTCACCGCGAAAGAAGCATGCATCCCACTCGCCCACTATCAACATACAACTAACTGGAGGGACACACCATCGTTCCGTCTCAGAGCGTAAAGATATTGGGAATGGTTTTCCAGTCGGATCGCACCAATACGTTATTAATTAACAAGCTTAAGAATACTACAGCCCAAGTTACCCACATGATCCGGCGAATAACAACCAAGACAAGAGGCATGGGGGAGGCGGACACGCTTCGGCTTGTCCAAGCCTTCGTCGTGTCTCGAATAACTTACGCTATTCCATACGCACTACTGAACGCAACGGAATTCACAAAAATCAACACAATGATCAGAAAGGCATATAAGTAGGCGATGGGCCTGCCGATCAGTACGTCCACAGAACGCCTACTACGACTAGGCGTGCACAACACGGCCGAGGAGCTGATCGAGGCACATTTATCCAGCCAGCGAACAAGGTTGGCTGTTACGGAAGTGGGAAGGTCCATCCTCTTACGCCTGGGGCTATCTGCTCCTCTAGGCCATCCGCCGCCTCAGACTGTTAGCTTACCCCATGCCATCCGGAGCAACATTACCGTACCTCCTCTACCTCTCAACATGCACCCAGTGCACCACGCACAGCGAAGGGAGGCCCGGGCTCGGGCCATACACAAGCGATACGGGACTTTGCCCTCTACAGCCTACACGGATGCTGGGTCTTACCCCAGACGCGCAGCCACAACAGCCACCATAATCGTCAACAAAAAACATCGGAGCAACATTTCGCTCACCCGATTCAATCCCCTCCAAGCCGAGGAAGCGGCCATAGCCCTCGCGCTCTCCCAAACACAGGTTGAAGTCATAGTTACCGACTCCCAACAGGCGTGCCGCAACTTCGCTAGCGGCAGAATTCATGCCACTACGCTCAAGATAATAAATCAAAATCCGCCAACCAGATCAGTCATAATCATCTGGGCGCCAGCTCATCACGGCATTCCTCGCAACGAGGTCGCCAACCACGTGGCTCGAGATTTGACCCACCGAGCCGACGCCAAGGAATCTGAACCCGAGTGTACGCACCTTCTAGTCTCATACCAAGACATCACGCAACACTACAAGCTAACCCGCAGAACATATGCACCCCCACACAAGTCACTACCTAGAGAGCAGGAGCGATTCCTCCGAGCTCTACAGGTTAACACATTCCCCCACCCAACCAGAAACCACTTCATAGCCCCTACACAATTCTCTCCGCAATGCCGCTTCTGCTCAGAGCCCGGGTCCCTCAGGCACATAGTAGGGGGCTGCAGAGAGGCACCACTCAATCCTCCGAACCCTTACCACACCAACGAGCTTTGGGAGAGAGCCTTGGCGAGCTCCGACCTCGAAGATCAGCAACAGCTGATTGCGAGGGCCCAGGACGCGGCCCGAGCTCAAGGCATTCTGGAATGAGGACGCCTCTCCAAAGCTGCATTTAGACATTAAAGATGTTTATTCTCTCTCTGCAGTGGACATAAAATATAGGCTGCTGATGATGATGACGATGATGATGATGAACAACTGGTTTATTACTTCCAGGTTACGTCTACACAAAAAGGTAAGAATCAGATTCAAATACATGTGTGCTAAAAAAGAAGAAATGCAGATCACACGATTTAGAATCTATATACAGCGAAGCTTTGTATGAGGGAATGAAGAGTGAAAATACGACTGTGTGTTCATCGAATGTCCACATGAAGTGACACGGAAGGCTTTATTCAGGCATTTTAGAGAGCACGGTGTTAGAAGAACAGGTGCTCCGACGACCCGGGGGCCGCTAGTGAGAAACGCGTCTGTTTCACGTCTGCACCGCTGCACGGCAGCTCACGTTATGAGGCTGAAAAAGCGGCAAATTCGAACGTGTAAGTAATTGTAACTGTACGTAAAGAGCGGTAAAAATGAAAACAATTTTTACAGCGACGCTGTTAAGGGCTCACGCTTTCATGGTCGCGTCCGGCAATAGAAAGAAACTCTCATTGGCCGTATGCTGTATGTGCGAGTGAAAGCGCGCGAGGGCGAGGGACGCGCGCTTTGACGGGGAGCGAACCCATGGCGGAGAGCAAACGTGGCTTCCCAGTGGAAGGGGAGCGGTGGGCGAGGAAGGCATCGGGGCACCCGACTGTGCGTGTGCATGCCCGTCTCCCACTGTGCCTCGTGGAGTTCGTGGAGGCGAGTGGGATAGCAGCATACCGCTGAGCGTACCTGCCCTTGCTGGTCCCTGCCGCCTCTGCTGCCTACCCATTTGCGGACGAGTCCCCTGAACTATCTCTCTTCTCTTTTTTCTTTACCTCCTACTCCCCCTATCCCCTACGACGCTGCGCCGTGCTCCCTTATGGGTTGCAGAATTAAGCGTCTCTTCTATATGTATAATAAACACTTCCTCCTCCTCCGTCTCCCACTGCGGCGCATGCGCGCAGCCCTGCCGGCCTCTGCCGCCTTTGCCGCGGACTCGATCTGGGCTCTCGCGCGGCTCTCCCCTAACAGTGTCGACAACGGCCTTTAGCCGTTCTGTCACGTAGCCAGCGTTTTGACAGTGCTTATGTGCAGATACAGTGCCTAGAATATACTATATTCTAGGCACTGTAGTGCGGACACACAAACAACGCGCACAACTGTTGTCGACGGCGGCGGCGTTTTGCCCGCGTTTGCACCGAACGCGCGCGGCGTTGGTGACGTGTTTATGAAGAACGTGCCAACCTTTGCCGTACACCCTATGACGGTGTACTGCAGCGACCATAAAGCCATGGTCCCTGTGGCCACTAAATAAATGAAAACCTACGAATCATATATTTTTCTTATTTTAATAGTTCAAATAACCCATTACACCATCACTTCTTAATAGTCATAATCGGAAATGCATAATGCCCACCATAGTACAGCTTCACTGGTCTTCCATCTCCACCCCAGTGGAAAGACGGCCAGTTCTTTTTTTTTTTTTTAGTGTTGCTGTCTTCCGCTATGGCGATTGGTTCGCCGTTCTAATTGCTACGCCGATAAAAACGTGCGTGGTCTCTCATAGGACGGTGGTGACGTGAGATGGCAATGAGGACAAAATCTGGCGATGTGACCGCGAATACCGCATTGGAAGCAGATGGGGGCGCTCACGGGACGCACTGAAATTGTCAGTAGCAGGATAACTGGCACGGCCGTCCCACTCTTGAGAAACTGCAGGTGGTCTGGTTGAGTAATCGTCTTGGAACCGATAACTCGCATGCGCGTTCATCGAAGGGCTTGGCGCTCTTGAACGAGGAGCAAAGTTGTAGGCGTCTACAGAGGCGGCGGTGATTGACGTCTCACCGAAGTCGCGAAGAGAAAAGGGCTCTCGATCATGTGGAGTCGAGAGGGAACCGCCTCACGTCGGTCAAGCTCTTCGCGCGCCAATTGCCGATTAACTGACGCAAGGTCCACTGGAGCTGGGACCACGTCAACACTTGCGACGTTAGTTACGTTGGGCAGGCGGCCGAACTTCGGTGTGATACGCCGAGCTTTCAAGGCTTCAAATGTACGGCACTGCCAAATGACGTCACTTACGGAGTCCAGACTGTCCTTTCCCTCCAGGAACTGGTACACGTCCTCGGCGAACCCTTTTAGAAGATGACCAACTTTGTCTTCTTCTGTCATCTGAGGGTCCAGGGCCTTGCGAAATTTCGGGACGTCCTCGATTTACGTCGTGCAAGTTTCGCCGGTAACTTGGGCTCGCTGCATTAGGGTTTGCTCTGCACGCTTCTTTTTAGCTGCCGGATCTCCGAAGCACTTCTTGATTTCATCTACGAACCGTTCCCACGTCGTCATGCTTTCTTCGTGGTTTTCAAGCCACACAGACACGGTTCCCTTGAGGAAGAAGGCAATGTTGTTGAGCTGAGCAGGGGCATTCCAGCCATTGAACCGACTTGCGCGTTGGTAAGAGCTGAGCCATCCGCCCACATCCTCCTCGGCTTTTCCCGCGAATGTTCGTGGTTCGATGTAGGACTGCCACGGGTAGTTGGAAGAAGGTGGCGGGTTGTCGCCGTCGAAAGCCGTCTCTGGCGGCAGACCGGCAATTCGGCGACTTCGGTGAAGCTCCGCGGATTGCGCTTCTGCTGGCGGTTCATCGTCGTCTTTCGGGGGTGCCGTTGTTTTACTCCGCACCTCCACCACAACTGCTGCGATGGGGTGCGTTTATTTAAATATGAATTGATGAAAAGGGGTCGCACTGACACCGAGCCGCCGCAAAGACAAGAGCACTTCGTTCTTGTCTTCTTCCGTCCTTGCCGTAGATTTAGCGTAACAATGCTCTTGTACATGCTCTCGCAAGAACATCGAACGCATGGAAAAAATACATAATCATCAGTTAGGCCGGTTGGTCGGCCATTTTCGTGCATGTTTCCTTATCCGTGGATGCGATTAGCCACTTATAGCCTTGCTTTTTTTCTGTACCTAGATTGCATTCAGCGCTTACACCTGGAAGCGGAGAAACGTTCTACATGCACCCGGAAGCTGTGTCCGACTTCCCGCCCAAAGAGTGCATCTTTACTTATAATTTTGAGGATGTAAACGCCGTCTACTGTTTGCCACTTGTCTTTAACGTGGTTGACTGGCACACGTTATTATTATTTCGCAATTTGAACGGTGTTTCTTGAGGCGTATGAGAGTTTGGTGGGTTGGTGGTTAGAGACCACCAACCCACGTTGGTTAACCACCATCGAGATGGTTGTTGGTTAGAAGGTTAGAAAAAATTGTTGAATGGCTTATCACATTACAATCAACTTGCACATGCAAACCATGCATAAACAAACGTTTACACGGCTCTCAGTTTTACCAGCCCTGAGGCTAGATGGGCTAAGGTTATGGATGCTTGGTTGCACATGCTGAAGTGAAACACGCTACTCTCGACAAAAACGCACGTACACACACGAAATGAGGGACCAAGCGCGATCTAGACGTGCTGGATGTGTCCTTCCCGTCATGCCTTCTTATTCATTTACAGCTTGTTTGCCGTCAATCAGTTCATATAAGCTGTTTGCTTATGTAATCTCATCTCGGGCACTGTTTCTTACCTGGAAATAGCCGCATGCAAAATGGCCTGGAACATTCGGGTGTCAAATTGTCGCAAGAAACATCATTTGAAACTCTTTGAAAACAAAGAAGCAAATATTTATTTCAACGCGCGTTGCCCAACGCTATAATTAAATCCAGGACGCTCAAATCGAAAATCATATAAAACTCGTGCAGTGCGCATCAGTTCTTAGTGTATCCATCAATGTACTCACGTTTCTTTCTCACATTTTTCCACGCACATCCATGCGGACTCAGATTTCTGGAGCAGCCTGTCGAAGAAATTAAAAAATAGTAAAGGGTTATAAGCACTGCCATCACCTCAAGCACCCGTGTTTCTTCACACTAAAAGCACATCTTTTCATAAAGTTGTCGGGCAACCCAACTCACAGTAGACAGCTGTACTAAAAAGGCAAGTTAGAGAAGCCGTACGGCAGCTCCATTAACAATGGAAATTTAGGCGAAAGTTCGCTACTTGATTCTGCAGTTTTCTTTTTTGTTTCCTTTTATTCGCTGTCTTGGGAGGGTTAATGTGCTTATCTGGTAACCATGTAAAGTAAAATACTTGCTTCCTCCTAGCGTTGCCCACTCATATCTCCACCAAAACTGTCAATTATGCAGTCTCCTTAGTTTCCACACCTTACTGCTTAAACCGTTCGAATCATTAAAGCAATTTTCATTCATTTTAGCCCGCTGAGTGCCTGCGACCTGCGTGACCACCTTGTCGTACGGCCACGCGTACTTCTCTGTACCAGGCTCTGTTGGCGCGGTCAATCTGCGGTTTTGCCTGTACTTAATTCCATAATGATATGAGCATAATGTTCACCCTTCATCTACTTCGTTAGTATAGACTCATCATCATTGCCAGCGTGTCGTTCCTCAGCGCGTGGTCCTACCGAATACAGCCTCGAGGTAATAGTTGCCTTTTAAATGATAAGGGTTGCTTTTGATCACTGGTCCTCTACGTCTACGAGCTTGCCTGGAGCTTCGTTTCGAGTTGCTGCTTGCACCGCCTTTTCGCAGCTACGCCGCAACAGAAGGAACCACCAGGACCCTCCGGCCTCTCCATCCCTGCCCAACCAGACACTCACTCATAGACGGCCGTCAGCACTCAGGAGCCGGGAAACCACGAGAACCGTGAGTTTCACAAATGATAGAACGTATTATGCAACACGTATAGCTTCCCTATAATGATGGCTCCTGACGAAGGGAAATCATATCACGCACTGAATTTCGAAGTCCGTGGTGACAATGTTGAAGGCTGACCGGACAATTATATTGGAGTGAGTTCGTTTGACTGGTGGGGCTATTCTCAGTAGCTTAGAACGACAGAAAGCTGAGCTGTTTGGTAAGGATTCATTATGAAAAAAGGTAAGGCATGCACACACGGACACAAGAGAAGAGAAGTGGACAACACGAACGTGGACTATCAACTGAAGGAAGCACTGAGGCGAAAAAAGAAAGAATACAAAAACTCATCTGCGCATGCTCTGGAAAGGTAGCACCACGTGTCAATCGGGTACACGTGCCGGTCTACGTGAGAGATAACTGTCAAGTTCTCTTCTCTTGTGTCCGTGTCGGCAAGCCTTACCTTTTTGCATTATGACTCAGTAGCTTATTAACATCGCATACTAACTCCCGGAAGTAGTTAAGACTTGGTTTTTTAACCATGAGAGCACCTTGCCTGACTGGTCTGCGTTGAAGCAGCACTTTCAGTTGATCTTCGGCACCACACTCTCTGCTCTGATGTCGCCAAGCGGATGTAGGTTATACATTCAACGACACACGGTAACTTTGAGGTGGCTCAAATGAAATAATCTATAGCAAAGCTTGCAGGCATAAGTCCGCCAGAAGCAGAACCACCTTGTGCGCCGCCGCTAACATCACGATGAATGCTATTGCTCCGGATTTCCTACAGGATGTGGATATCGGGTTGTACTAGTTTATCAGTACTGAATCAGAGCCGCCCGTAATTTTGACGGCTCTAACAGTTATTTCTATGTTGCCATGCAATAGAGTACTTGCTCTGCTGCAATAGTTATTTTCTCACGGTTTCTCAAGTTTTCTGTTTAAGAATTCCGTGTCCTTAAACAATTCGGTGACATCGTCAATAACTCGCGTGTAATAAGGCGAATGGTTTGTCGTCGTATTTTAGTGCATTCAAAATGAACTAATATACTACATAATTCGACATGCTTCTGGACCAACAAAATAAGTGGGCTGTTTTAATTTACTGTGTGACGTTCTTCCGGGCAAGGAAGCCGTCTGCGAAGCTAACGCCGCTACCATGCTTTCACCGTCAGGTGTTCGCTATATGTGAACACCGCACGCAGCACAACGATCTGACACTAGAGGAAACAATTGTATAGCGGAAACTACCAACAAAACCCCAATCCCCACTGTATGTCTGTACCACGCTATACGCCCTGCACTGTATTCCTATAAAGGCCACATTGTCGCGAATGCACAACGCCCTAGCACGTGGTATGGACATGGGCAAACACACCATAGCTCACACCAAAAACATATCCCACCACACGGTGATGGCAGGCAGCGCTGTCCAGCTCCGACTCGATGAACCTGCTAGAACTGGTAGCCACAGCGAGGACAACTAAGGCCGCTAGGACTCACATTCTACCCAATGCAGAATGTAGGAGATACCCACGCTCGCTTGATTGGAGTGATGTCATGGATAAAGTTAAAGGTTAATCTCTCTCTCTTTCTCTGAAGCCGTCCTAAATCTATTAGATGGTCATTTATCTAAGTACTTCCTCTCGTATTTGCAGCCCATTAAGCCGTATTACTGATTTATTGCAATCGCTATCAGCTGGCACAATGTCGTTACTATAATGTGACATTGCGTTTTTATGAAATGAATGAGCTGCGTAGTGTTTAGATTACGGGACAAATGCAGCTCCAGACTGCATGCTGTGAAGTTTCGTGGTATGCTGTTCACGGCTCACAGAGGCTACAAAAGCTTTTGGATAGCGCAACCTGATATTCTTAGATGTTGAAAATCATCGCTACAACTCTATCTTTTTTTTAGTTTTTATAGCTTACTGAAATAAACGCTGGAACTACATTAACAGTAGCTTGCGGTGGTATGCACGATTAATGAGGTAACAGAATAAAAAGAATAATAGAGGTAACCAACACAACCTGATAGAAAATTTAGTGGTACTGCTTCAGGTAGGGTTCGTTTACGTCGTGCTCACTTACGTCTTTCCACGCATGTCCTGGCCGGACAGCGGCACGCCGATAAGCCTTTGGTTCCGGTTGTCCAGGCCACACAGGTTGCCGTAGCTGTCCGCGTGATGCAGCAGACGCACATAGTCCCGGCGAGAAGCAGCAGCTATTGCGACACAGACCTGCGTTGCGACGCACACCTGTCACTATCATCTGTCGTCACGCAATGCACATCAAAGTTCTGAGCTCTGTCGCATTTCTCTTAAGAATCGGCTCTCTCGCTAGTTCAGCGTCCAAAGGTGCGCATGCTTGCTCTTGAAAAGCACGCCTTATTATTTAAGCCAGCAACAGCCACAGCTGCGTTCCGTAGACGCAAACATCTAATTGTCACAAAGTGGCCTTCACTGCATGATTTCTTTTTATTTTTTTATTAATTTTTTTTTTGGGGGGGGGGGGTGCGACTGAGAAGGTTTCTAGGGCTGCTCCCCTGTGGTTTGCTTCTTAGTCTCCATCTGCGGTCCCCTTCTGTTGCACATATTCTTCACTTTTGCCACTTACAAGGTTTCTTCTGCCAAGTAAAATGTCACATTCAGCTTGCATAGCTAGGGAGTATTTACTTCGTTCAACATGTATGTACCATCCCATGGGATACCACCCAACCCATGGGACCATCATATCTTCCACTGTCGTACTTGAACAATACGTCACAGCTGTCAAAAACAAAGACAATGGTTTTTATTATGACGCGAGTGGCAATCTTGTAAACACCAAGGAGGTTTAAAAAACGCCTCTTTGGTATGCACACAATTCCACTTGGCCTTCGAGGTGTCGGAATAGTGCAATTTCCGAATCTAGCCTAATACTTATGTCCGATAAGTCCAAAGCACCGAATTTCTAATCAAATATAGGATATTTTCTTATTTCTAAAGCAACATGAATTGCAAAGTTCGCGCAAAGTATGTGTCGTAAAAAAAAGTGTGACAGACTCAAGCGCAGTTGATGTGTAAGTAATGCGAACCAATTATGATTCGTAGAGAACGCTCGACGAATATTGTAACTTTTCTGTAGTGACTGGTTATGTTGAGGTTCTATGTTGTGGCGTTCATATTTTATTAAGTAATACATAATGCTTCTAATGGTAAAAAAAATGTGGTTGATCCCTCTTATATAGGAATCGGTATAGAACACGAAAGTGAAACGTGTCTTCACAGAAGTAGTGTAATGTTTATTGCACATTGATATATAATGTCTATTGGTGTTTTGTGGCTAAAGCGCCCTTAGGCGTTGATGCACCCACGCTGACGCCTGGTGGCACGTCTCCTCCATCACGACTACCAACGTCGATGACCATGAGCAACCGTCGTGCATATGGAAGCTGCACTACGCTGCACACGCTAGCACAACGCGAAAGACGAAGCACGTAACTGACACACTAATACAACGCGCAAGACAAAGCACGTAACTGAATCGTCACCGAGTCAAATCAGCGCGAACAGCGCGTCGTAATTGCAGCCTCCGCGATCAACTTCAGAAACATTTTCAGAGCTAATTGCGGAGGCCACGCTCCGCTGTGCTGAGTACGGTGAACGCCACCTAGGTGGCGTTGGTAGTGCTTCTTGATGCCAGCGTCCCTTCGAATGCTGGCATCGAGGCGTCGTAGTACTGAGACCACCGAAGCGTTCACTGTCGGTGCGCGTTAAGGCCGGAATACATGGAGCGAATAACCGGCGTCCGAGCGAAGAACTTCGTCGGGCGGCGAACGTCCGACGGCCGGCGTCAAGAAATTTGCCGTCCGCAGCCGATCTGCCTGTCCAAACATTTTCGTCGGGCGAACGCCGCCGCCGGAAGCGTCTAGCGCGCAGCGGTGGACGACAGCCAATCAGGAGGCACTAGTTCCGGTCGCAATGCATGCTGGTGTTTCGCGCGCGCGCGCCTTTTCGCGTCGTCTGCAATCGCGTTGGTGTTGCCGTGTCTGCATGTCTCTGCACCGATTGAGTAGTTCCTAGTATGATCTCCCAGGAATCGCGTTGTATTTGTACATCCCATATCCGCTGATCTGCGAGGAAACAGACAAGCAGTGCAAGCTCTCTACAACAACCTTCAACAGAAATCTTCTGATCTCAGAGGCCACATGCTGTCGTCATGCCTATCTCCCGACTTCCCCGATAGATGGCGTTGGCATCGGATACTTCTTTCGCTAGGCTTAGACGCGTTCGAAACGAGAAGCGATCTCGAAAACTACTCAAGGTTATCCATAATACTCTGTCGTCGAAGCGGCCTGAGACTAAGCGAAAGCCGTTTACGCAGTCATTTGCTTCCAACTAAGTGAATTCTACAAGGACAACGCCAAATTCAGTTCGAAGCGGGCGGCCGGGACCGCCGCCAACACGGCGGCCAACGCGCGGCGGCGTTCGCCGCATGTATTGCAACACAGCAAACATCCTGCGTCGTGTCGCCGCGTCGTTACTTGACGCGTGAAGTTCGTCGAGAAAGTTCGCTCCATGTATCCCGGGCTTTAGTGTCATAATGCAGTACTTCTCTTTTCTGCTCATAGGCGGCGGCACCGCCCCGAGCAAGAGCGCGGGTACACGGAGGAGTGTTAGATATATAAGGCGCGTCTGTGTAGCTCTCTGCGAATGCGTTTGTGGCGCAATGGGTTAAACGCTCGGCGATCTATCGTCGCGGACCGAGAGGTCGTGGGTTCGATTCCCAAATTTTGCATGTTTGTGGAACTTTTTCTTCTGGTTTCTTTCTTTGTATTATGTTCTATGACGTATTTCCGTGACGGAAATACGTCAGTGAAGTCTTGGTGGACCCCGGAATAAAACACTTTCGTGTTAAAAACTGAAAGTAAACCAGCGGCTCGTGCCCACTGGTTCCAGGAGCCCATGCCAGTAGCACCAGTGCACATACTCAGTGCACACACCCACGGCACATATTGAGTCGTCCCTGTGGTACATAATTTTAGTCTGCTTCTGTCTGGGGTTTTACGTGCCAAAACCAGTTCTGATTATGAGGCACGCCGTAGTAGACGGTTCCGGATTCATTTGGCCACCTGGGGTTCTTTAACGTGCACTACAACGCAAGCTCACGGGCGTTTTTGCATTTCGCCGCGGTGGCTCAGTCAGCTAAGGATAATTTTAGACTGCACTATGCCCGGTATCGCCACACAATAACTGCGAGATAGGCTGCAAGATCAATGGGATCGGCTTACTTAAACGAAAGATAAACCGCCCGCCCACCCGTCTGCTGGCTTGTCCACCAGAAAAGTGACTGCACTCGGAGAACAAAGATTGAAAAAAAAAAAATAACGCTCACTTGCATTCGTACGCGCAAGTGTAATTGTTTACAATTAGACGCCCGGGCAAATGAGGAGTTTGTATATGATAAAAAAACTGGTTTACATTACCTGAGCCACCACGGCAATCACAGTAAAGCAACAAGGGAACAACCTGTCCCCTGCATAACGCACATTGTTGTGCGTGTTTACCGAAGGAGAGAAGTCTGACGTTAACGCATCGCAGAATAAATTAAAGGGATGAAATCATGGTGAGACTGCCTAAGAAATAAATCAAAGCAAATTCAGGTATAGGCTGCGTAGAAAACTATAAATTACTATAGCATGACTGCAAATTACTGATAAGGTGATGGTGTCACAACGGCTCTATGACGACGACTGTAAAACAGCGACTGCATGATGACATTCCTGCCGCGAACACAGCGTGACGATTACTGTATTACGATGATGGCGGGACGACTGCGAGGTGACCACAACTGTACCACGAGCATCTAAGGATGACGACCATATGACCACGATGGCGTGATATATATGGCATGCCGAGGGCGATGGCACATACATACCGAGTGGCAGGACGACATAGCCAGTGGCGCATACCCAACGGCGCATACTCATTGAAACTGCAGGTTGCACATTCTACGGTACCGGCCCACCCTTGGGGACGACTCCATAGGCGCCAAAACTGAGAAACGAGTGATATCCAACGCTTTTAAAGGAAACGTAAGTGGACGTGTCGAACAACGTCGTGCGTTCCGGGTAAGCCACTGCAATAGCTCCGTACGTTCAGGAAACTGAGCCACAGTTAATGGAACACTCAAAAACCCCAAGCTATGAAGACCTGCGGTTTGTACTGCCCCCGAAGGCGCAACCGATGTGCCCGCGAGCGAAGAACGAAGTTGTGCTGTGGAGAGAGCGAGAGGGAAAAAAAGACAAGGAGGTTAGCCAGTGTAAATAGCGGCTTGCTACCCTGTACTGGGGAAAGGGGTAAAGGGAATTAAAGGTGATAGAAGAAACAAATAAGTATAGGGTAAGACATAGGACAAAAAACGTTGATGTACAGCTCTTGCCGCTGGTGTACAGCTTGTGCCTGTCGTTTGGTGTGGTAAAATACAACAAACTGGCCGAGGTACTAACAAATGTGCAAGGCAGCATGTGAAGGAGTCAGTAAATGCGAATAGGTTATATTAGACTTGTGCAGTCACGAGCTTTTCCGCTCACCCTCGCTGTTTATTCCTCAAAGGTAAATCTCCGTAGAAGCCCAATCAGAAAAAAAAGGGCGGGGAGGGGGGGGAGCATTCTAGAGGTGGGGAGAAACCATGCGTTTCCAGATGATGGGGCGACGACTAGGCTGGTGTAACAAACGGGGAAGTGTGGTGCACTGGGGACCTAGGAGACGAAGAAGGGTGTTGCCTCCACTATACAAGAAAGAAGAGAGAACAGTAACAACAGCAACGACAGAGACAAGATTCCTGTGATCATCGCCGGGAACATTAACACCGCTCTGTACACGCCCCAGAATACGTGGATCGGCATTTCATGAAAAAAAAAAGAAAAACTTGTACGGAATCAAGTTGGTGTCTCCTTTACGACATGACCCCAAACCAAATTGCTACCGCATCTCGCAGTGGCGGCGCATTCAATAGTCTTTGCTCGCAGGTTTGAAGCGTGAAAACCTGTGTTTAGCCTATACTACTGCACGCACCTGCCCATCTTGAGCATCCTCCCGCCTACTCGCACGTTCCTTCTTTGCGGGAAGTGGATGAGGATGTCTACGCAAGTGCGGGCAGTGGTTGTACGTCCTTGTATCGCCCTCGTCCCTGCGCCCGCGTCATCGAAAGTGAACCGTGCAGAGTCGTTTGAGTAAACAGAAATTGCGATAAACAATGGGCTTATACACGGTGTCCCAAAGTTCTATAATGCGCCCAGATTTTAAAATATGCAAATGCCCGTAGCTGGGCAGAGCCAAGTTTGCCGTCGCTTGGAGATACTCAGATTGTTTTGTGTTTTGCATTCCGCCTCATTACATAGTTAGCCTTCATGAAATAATCAACTTCTCAAATATTATAACTGTATGAAAAGTTTCAATGAGAAAAGTATTTTTTCGAGCGTGAAAGAAGCCCGCGAAATTGCCGCGCGACTGGCCACTCGAGGCACTGCGTGCAGTGGCAGGCTTCTTTCACGCTCGGAAAAACAGTTTTATGCAGCACGTATTGAGTAACCGCAAGCTATATCGGGAGTTCTTGACGTTGCTCTAGAGTTTTCTCATTTGCACTTTTCATTTATTTATAGTATTAGGAAAACTGATTATTTAATTAGGACTAATTTTTTTTGGGGGGGGGGCGCAATGCAAGAAATATAATCTGTGTATCTCCAAGCAACGGTAAACTACATTACCTTAGTTCTGTCCAGCAACATGGCACTTGCATATTTTTACATCTTGGCGCATGATAGTAGGGATACCCTGTATATGTATTCCAACATGCACGTCTTCCATAAACTATGTAGTCCGATTAAGAAAAAGATATCAAGTGGCGAGTCATCTTCGTTTGATGCAATCAAACATCAGACAGCATGCCGATTGAAATATAGTTCTTTGTAGTACGTCTCAAAGCAAAATCGTGGATTTTGCCGTGAAAAAATGCTGCCTATGGATCACTCTCCGAGTTCAGAAAATCATTGTGATGAGTCACATAAAAACATCATCTCTAAGTGCAGAATTTCTTCTGTCGGGCTCAATATTAAGCCGCACAAGTAACCAAGCGTCAGATGATCAAGCTACACTCCTCGTTCTCACTTATCCCACAAAAAAAAATATTTTTTACTTCTCTCTACAATATTTAGTGGATCAGAGTAAAGGTGCATAAAGGCACGGAATTCTGTTTTTTATATATTTATAGACACCGTGACACTAAGATTTCGAATGTAAATTGTTAGTATATGCGTCCCACTTGTAGCAAGTTGGCAAATTTTGAGTGTGCTGCGTTGCTGTAGAAAATATTTTTTTTTTTTTACATTGCAGTCCGATGAACCGCACGGCAATGTGGAAACACTATCCGGTGCCGAAATGAAGAGAGTTCTGCGTGATCAATAGAGGGATTCAGAATCGCGCCCCCGGGAGAAGCCCCTTGCAGCCAAACTCGAAGACAACGCTTTTTATTTAATGCAAGCGCCGGAAGAGAATGCAGGGGCCGGAAACACTTCATGGTCGCCATGTTTCGGGCACCACCTACATTATACAGGACGGAAATAAATTAGGACAGAGCATTACGTCACGCAGACAGCCTTGGAAATCGCACTATTCGCGAACGCATTTCCTTCGCTTTTTCCATCGCATTGACGTCCCAACACATGAGCTTTCAGACGCAGATTCTGCGTAAGAATGTTCGGTTCTCGATAGGTCTTGATTCATGCACACTTGCTGGGCTATCCTGCCGTAGCTCTGCCAAGTTGTGCCTAGAAAACGGCACTACAACCTACCGCGACTGACGAGGCGATCACGTGTTGGGCTGATTCGTTGGGCTGCCACTGTGTTGCGCAATGCGCACTCTAAATTCTATTGCAATAGGTGGATAGCAAAATGATGATGTCGTCAGCTAGCAACTTCCGGTTCGAGAGTTAGCGCTTCGGTTGCTTCATTCAGCCTTGTCAGCAGTTTCTACAGTGTGATTTCCCGCTGTTCGCGAAGAAAACACGCTTCAGCAACGTGATTATGGTTGGCTGCTCGGCATTAGGGTGCGCGAACTCTTCCGTGAAAGGAAAAAAAAATGTTTCGTTTTCCATGGAATCAAGCGCACAAACGTAAATGGGCAGTTGCCGTCAAACGAGCGACTGTGGACAGCGAGCTGTGGGCACCGAACGTAGGAGCCAGAATATGTGAACATCATTTCGTGACAGGCAAGTTTTTTGGCGAATAACTTCGTCTACTAACGCTCTAGTACAAATACCCACTTTTTAACAATCAGTGAAATACACACAGGTGCAATCAGCAAGGATCCTTAGCACATTGATTTTTTTCTTTCACTGATTATCTGCAGTCTTCATTCCGGTACAACAAAAAGGCAACTGAGGCTGCACGAGAGAGGGAGGAGAGGTAATGTCACAATAATTCGTGCACTTTTCAGATACTTAAATCAGTGCTTTCTCTCTGCAGTTATACACGACATGCGTCTCTCGAGAGAAAAAAATGGTAGACTGCGAGGCACAGCAGCCGACGACATGGCGCGCGTTGGGCACCACTGCAGACAAAATAGCGGACGCAGCGATCGACTGCGCCGTTTGTTATGGGAAGCGTTACAAACAGCCACTTATTAGATTGACTTACCACTTATTAAAAACTACTTCTAAGTTAACGAACGTTTATTTGCGCTCGACAAACGTTTGAGCGTGATAAACGTTGTATGATTATTTGACGCGACACAAACACGTACGTTAGAGCATGAAATGTCTGCCACCTAAAAATACACTAGTCTAAGGGCGCCAACATAAGTACGAAGGAGCGATAGCTCACACCTACGTTTTGGAACTGCCCGAGCGGTGCTTGCATCATGGGTTTTCACCAAAGTGCCGCAGTATATAAAAGACCAAGCGCGTAAAGCATGGGCATGAAGTGACGGTGGCATAGACGACGTCGTGGTCTCGAACCAGAAGTCTTAGCAGAATACACTGTACCCCACAACTCCTTGCGACAACCGAGATTTTGCTATCCATGCACCTACAGCAATAGATCATTCATTTTCGTAAACAGCGTGACGTCACGAGCCGCGTGCAAAGTTAAGTGCGCGAAGTGTTCAAAAATCGGGGGGGGGGATACATTTCCCTCGCACCATGACATCTGCGGCGATGGATTTACCCGAGTACGTGAGTTCACTGCCGGAAGGTGCCCGTCATCGGCATCTCGAGAAGCTTTTCGCCTGCGATGAATAGTACCCTAATCTTTTCTTCATGTGTGGCTGTAAAGACGATCCGTAGTGCTCGCCGAACGTGCAATTCTGTGACATATATGTGTACCTCGTGAACCCGCTACCATACACAATACGAAAGGAATGAAATCGTACCGCTCGTTTAGCTCGCACGGCCTTGCCACGGAGTGATATCTGGGGGCATTTGGTTGGACTCACTGAGCAATGAACTTGCATATGATTGAAATCTACGATTGCGATCAAGAAGCTCAATCACCATTGAATGGTGATCGGGTCGACCAAATCACCATCGGAAATGCCTATGTAGCAGCACTGCATGTACCCGGATCCGGCTCGGCCGCAATCAAGATTTCCCGTGTGAAATCAACCGATGCGGCAGGAGGTTTAAGTGCTTGTTTGCAGCGGTAACAAGTCGCTTTTCACGTAGTTCGCACTACTTTAATACAATATGTAAAGTACAGAACTGCCTACGTGTCACGCGGCGTTTTCATCACATAAACGCGAACGTGACCGCATTTGTCGCGGCGGTTGCCACCTATGTTCATGCTCTAAATTAACTTCATCCTGCCTGATAGCAGCACGACACCGCTAAGGCAGCAGCCGCTTATTTCGCGTTTTCGACGGCAGCGTATGTGAACTCTACAGAATTTTTCAGCGTCTGACAGCTGCCATTTGTCCCGGCACATTGCCAGCACCCACGTTTGTCGCCGCTTCTCGTCTCGGAAACGAAAAAAAAGAACTATTTTTTTAAAACATGAAATGCTTTTACCTCCCGTTGTTGGCGAACTTCAAGTGACCTTGAGCCGAAAGCCAGAGCTGTTATCCGGGCACCGTTGCGAGAACAAACCAACATCATCCGGGCAACCAGCCAAAAGTTCATACAATGCGGTCTCTGGCCCACAACTCTTCGTACAGCACGGCATTACATACGCTAATTACTGCCCAAACAAGTTACAAGAAATATTGCTTCCGAGTTCTTCCTAATGTTTGTTCACAATTTCCCTCAAGCTGTAATTTCTCGTACGCTGACCTTTTATTTGGCATTGCCAATAGTAACGTGCAAAAGGCAGATACAGTGCATTATACACTGGATTGTCATCTTTTGGCGCTGAGACAGTGTTTCCTGTCCTCTTTTCAACGCCAGCGGCCCGCGAGTTCCGCGGCGCGGGTGGTCTTCGATCATCTTCGAGAGATGGCGCCATGCGGCGTGACGACGCGCTTCTCTCTAGACAGGAGAATCGTACCCACGCTGTTAGGATCGTCATATTTTCGGTAACTACTGAGTGCTGCTGAACCACAGCTTAGAATTACCGTGAGAATGGTACAGTAAGGTCACATTCATGAAACAAATGTTCAAAAATACAGAACTGATCCACGAGGCTGATTGTTGGCTCAAATTAACACAAGTGCACACATCGCGTTGAGTGCTCTGTCCGCCTCAACGCCAGCAGGAACTCCGGCCATGCCGACTTAAACCACTTCAGTACGACTCACAGAACCGTTTCCCAAGTGATTGAAAGCACGCACGACGAAATATACCGCTTAAACTCCCACGAGAAACAACTCCCAACTACAGCTTAAACTTCCACGAGAAACAGCTGAGCGCCTATACCTGACATACAACATGGATCGCTCGCCTATGCCAGCATGTTTACTGACCATAGATGGCGCCATTGCCTACGCAATGAGCGGCGGCCGTAAAAAAAAGAAGAAAAAAAAGAAAGGCGGTGTATAAAGAATCTTCCCGGCTAAAGTCACAATGAGTTGATCAGGTGATCTTCGGGTACACAGGGAAGTGTTTGGTTTGCAAACAGCACGCTGGCACGCGCGTTGGCATGCGCTGAGAGCGTCTTGTGTCCCGGGTGCTCTTTCTTTGTTTTGTGTGTGTGTGTTTTGGGCACGCCCGCCGAGCCGGTTCATCATGCCGGTGAACTGTTGCGTCATTTGGTGCGTAATTGAAACACACACAAAAAAAATGCTGGCTCTCCCGGAATCAAGAGTACATGTAAGCATGAAATGACTACCGGCAAAACAGATTGGTGCCGCGATGCAGATCTGAAAGCTTACTGAGTCGAAATGAACCTGTTTTGAAGTGAACCTCGTTGCAAGTCTCGTCTCGGCCGGCGGAAGAGGGGAGGGAGGTGGAATAAATTTATTATATATAGAAGGGAGGCGAAATGGAGCCCAGGCTGGACAGGGGGACTATAGGTCGGGGCCCAAGGAGCCGCAACACTAGCCGACTACTCTGCCAGCCTGGTTTGAATGACCAGGTCTGTCGATCGCAGGGTCGATTCCCACACTTCCAATGAGGGAGCTTGCTTAGTGAGCTCTCTAAGGGGCGGATTGCTGGGGCATCCCCATAGAATGTGGTCCTGGCTCAGAGAGAGAAGCGTGTCGTCACGCCGCATGGCACCATCTCTCGAAGATGATCGAAGACCACCCGCGCCGCGGAACTCGAAGGTGGCTGTGCTTCTTCTGGCGGACTTATGCCTGCAAGCTTTGCTATGGGTTATTTCATCTGAGCAACCTCATAGTTACCGTTTGTAGTTACCGTTTGTGGGAAAAGAGCTTTTTCCTGGCACTACAAGTAGCTATTCTTGTATTCGGACCTATATTTTGGTAAATATTCAAACAAATAACTCACCTCTAAATTGCACAATCTGTCCATTCCCCTCACACCGTAAAACAAAAAAAAAGATCGACAGCGACAGAAGTGAACGCTATATTTGAAGTTTCTAAGTATTCGGCCTTTTGTCAACAATTTCAGTCATTGTGGCGCAGTAGCGAAGAGGAAATACGTGAATTTCCCTCAATGTTACAGTAGTGTGTGTCGTTCCCACTTGTCTTTTAACTTTAATCGCGTTCTGTTTTAAATGTAACCGAAAGAGAAACTACGCCGTTGCTCATTCACGGTGACGTTCGTGCATTCTTATAACAGCTATTGGACTCTGTAGGAGCCGCAACATGCCTTTGTTCACTGGAACTAGGACTATTGGAGATCGATGGGCCTTCCCCGCTGGCTCGACCAGGCACAGCAACGATCGAAGAGCGCAGCAGGAGCGTGGCCGAGGCTGAATGATGTTGCGAGCGGCTATCTTCCACTGCCATCTTGGCCTATCCACGCTCTATTATCTTTATTCGCTAATGGTGTTTTGACACGGACGTCTTTGCCATGCACGTGGAGCACTTCACTGGGAATAGAACAGCGTGGGCAGCTGAGCGTACTTGGTATCGTGCTTTTATACGAAAAGAGCGCTCAATTTTTTTTTTGTCATCTTGGCCTATATACAGTCGGAAATGCACTCCAGAATATGACATCTAAGGCCTCTCTGAATTGCTATATTTTGGCAGGATTCTTTCTTTTGTTCATTTCACTTGTATCGTTAGTAATATTGGCACCACCATATCTTAAAGGCGTGGCCTCGTGGAGCAGAAGTAGAACACCGGGCTTCTAACTTGAAGGTCGTAAGTTTGAATCCTCATCCAGTCCACTACATTTTTCAGGCTTGGATTGGGGCCTCACACCGGCTAAAAAAATGCGGAGAGCCAGTGGGGCTACACTAGTCCAGGTGCTACGAAATAGGAAGGCCCACTAAGCTTCATAAAGGTCCAGTATTCGGCCACTACCACCGTCATGACTCTTGCAATTAACCTGTGGCCCTCGGTCCTCAGCGGCCGCGGAGGACCTGGCCAAAGTAGAGGTCAGACCTACGACTAGGGCCGGTGGAGGCTAAGAATCTCTGGAAGCGGGCAGGCCGCCACCCGAAACTGAACCTCAACGTTTAACACGCGAACCCTCTGGAGTGAGGATAGTTTAACGGGGCTCTTTGAGGAATTACCAGGCATTGCCTGGTATACTCTACGCATTACATGGCCTGCACAGCTCCATTTATTCCTCCTAATGTCAACTAGAATATCGGCTATCCCCGTTTGCTCTTTGATCCACACCGCTCTCTTCTTGTCTCCTAACGGTAGGCCTAACATTTTACGTTCCAACGCACGCCGTAACTCAAGAGTTTGTGGATAAGAAGGTCAAGAGAAACAACATCAAGTGTTTTTGACAGGTATCAAACTGTCTCCGATTAGCAACAGCGGGTCCCGCAGCATCAATAAAGGAAACAAGGTTTGTTTCCACAGACCTGCCTTGAACAAAGCCATGTTGGCATTTACTCGTTCTAATTTTATGCTTAAAGAAAAACAACAGACGTGTAAACATAGCTATTTCAAACACTTTTACAAACGGAGACAAGAGGGACACGGGGCGATAATTTTTCATGCTACTCATGCTGCCAGTTTTATGAATTGGCACAACTGTTGCATTCTTCCAACATGAAGGGAACGCACTCGTACGCAAATCAAGGTTAAACATGTCCGAAAGGAGATGAACAAAAATAAAAGTACAGCCTTTGATAACAAAACTTCGTAATCGGTCGTAAGCAAGAGAATGCTTTGGTTTCAACTTACATATTGTCACGTAGTAGTGACAGTGAAGAAAACAGTCGTAAAACTGTGTATGACGAAATTGATTCTTTATTGGGCGAACCTGTGCCACAAAAGCAAGCTACACTCGAAGCACAACGAAAGTGGTGAACACAGTCGGCGATCGTCGAAATCTGATCAGCGGCGAAACATAGAGTAACATACGGATTACAAGAGTGGCCACTCCAGCCTAAAAGCGGCCGAGCTACGCAGCTTCATGCCGCCCGCTAGAGGGCAATACAACACTCCCTGTCTCCAAGGGAACGCGCGTACTAGCTATCTACTGTAGTAATTTTCCTATAGTGCACTATACGTCTACTTGTCTATGTGGCTGTAGACGTAGACGTTATCAACGGGATCAGCCGGCCGTGAGCGGTGGATGATAAGACTAGTATATAGAATGAAGCATAACGCATCGCTACAAGATATCGTCCATGGTGTGATCAGGCAAGGTGACGCTACAAAAGATGTGCGATAACGTCTGCGTGGTCTTTGCTGGGTTCGTCCATAGAGAAAGAAATTCAACTCTGCCAGACGTCTGTCTGCTTGGCTGCTGCTTGGTAAGAAGGCCTTCATTACGTTCTTTTATCCCTTCATTACTTTGCAAATTGCTTATGTATTTGTCACTTCAGCCGTAAGTTGACATTTGTCACATTGTGCTGTTCGGCGCAGAGAGCTTTTTGTGTTCTTCACTTCGCGCATGATGTTCGTGAATTACTGCACATTATGTAAGAAACAGCAATTTGGAATGCTGCGCAGCACGTTTGCGAGAAAATCGTTTCTTGGCGCGAGAAAGTGAGTCGGCACACGCCGGTATACGTAGTGTGAAATCAATGCACGTGTGTGCAATTGTGTGAAAGAATGCAGTTATGCTTAGGATCGTTATTAGTGGCGTGCGCAGATTGCTTGAAGCCTTTGTTACGAGCGCAATTAGAGAGAACTTGCGAATTGAGAAGAATGTTTGTAAGCTGTGGCTACGACGTATTCTGAATAAACACTCCTGCCTCAGTAGCGCATGCATGGCACCGAAGGTTGCTATTTTTTTAGCTGCGACAATTGCACGTGACGCTTTTCGCGAAAGGGTGATCTTAAGTGCGTAGGTGAAAATTTGTGCGAAGGCGGGAGGAAAGAAATAACCAATACTTTTTTTTTCAGGTCATGCCGACCATAGTCAAGTACTACGGGAATTACTGCTGTGTTGCGAGGTGCAGTAACAACGGACGGCAGGACAGGGAGCGTGGTTGGCTGACAACTGCAGTGAGCAGCCTTCATTCCTTGTTTGCTATGCAGCCCGAAACTACCACTTAATAAGAAAGGTTAGGCTTCAAAGGACGAGCGTTGTTTTCCTCTTTAATGCCAATGCTGTCTTCTGCAGTTTTACTGTTCTGTGGGGTTTTTCATAATATCGCCTGTTTATTCCTTTTGTGAAATTTATTCTCAACATACGACACCTGTATTGGCATGTCTTGCACTTTGCAGTGCAACCATCTTTTTGTGCTTGCGTTCATCGAACGTTACGAAAAAAAAGTGTGCATGTGCTTACTGAGAATATGACTTGAAAATAAAATGTTTTGTCTCTTCCACACTTGTCATGTTTATTTAAAATGTCTGCATAAACACACAGTGGCATCGTGTGCTTGCTGCTCTGGCGGTAAAGCTTGCACGAAACTACTCGATGCATGCAAGCAACACATTATAAAAAAAAAAATCGAAATATAGCCTCCGGGACGAGCACTCGCACGGAAGCGATCTTGGAGGCCGTGTAATTTTTCTAGTCATCAAAAGATAGCCTTCAAGATTGGTTTTTCTGCGGTAGCAATCTCTGAGTCTGTGTAGATTCCACACACCCGCTAGGTGCGCTGCGAACCAAAATCGGCCGCAGGGGCCTATGGAAGTGTCCTCTCTTATCCTTGTATGTTACTCTATGGGCGAAACGCGTCGGCTTTTATACGTGAGTCATCAAATGTTCCAGATTAATCCCTGGTGCGCGCGTGTGTTCTAGAAAGTTCTAGAGAATTCGCGTCGCTCATACAATCAGATTACATGAGCGTCGGTGACCACAGACGACGGATAGAAGCATCGATAACGTTCGAGAAGCTTCCGATGCAGGCGCGACCTGGGCCGAGCGATAACGTTTAACATTTGTTAGCCGGTGGAAAGCGGCCCAAAGTGAAAGATAAACATGTATACGTGTCAATATGGCCGCCGCGATATCATGTTCTGAAAATCGTTAAATCTTAAAATGGTCACTGAAGCTGTACTGCCAGTCACCAGTGCTAGGAGAATGCTCTGTATTCAAGAAAACCGAGGGAAAATGTTCAGCGAATGCATTGGCGATATTGTCCCAGTTTCTAAGAATGCCACGAGAAGTACGATTTATGACATTAATTTCGGCCCGCTCAGAACTGTAATCTTTTACATAGGTCCAGAAACGTTTGGGATCGCATTTTACGCGCTCTTCGACAATCTTAATGTATGCATCACTGTCTCTATGCATTACGCGTTTCACCTCACTTTGCAAGACACTGAATTTTTCGTACCAACCCGATTATTCTCTTTTCGTGAACTTCCTATGGTACCTTAGCTTTTTACGAAGTTAACCGCTTAATTCCTTAGAAAACCACGTAGGATAGCGTGCAGGGCGAACCTATTTGCAGGGAATGAAGGCTTCCAAAGCACATTTTCTAGTATCAGTAAGCATGGTAACTGCTTTGTTGACGTCTGTGGCATGGTACAATTAGGCCAGTCGGCATCATTCAAATAAGTGGTAAAGACCTAGATAGTCACCCTTCGGAAAAACAAATGTGCGAGCAGGCTCGACACATGAATCGCCTCTCGGAAAATTGCGAATTCGAGCGGAACATGCCAATGGTCAACAGGAACTAAACCGCTGACAGCAACAGAAAACTCAGCAACACAGAATTAGCCAGAATCAGATCTAAAAACATTTCCAGCGGCATTTGGAACCTTCTTAAACTGCGTTAATCCAAGAAATTCGATAAAGAAGAACAGCGCATCACAGCAAGGGGATGATAAAAATACGGATGTCGCGCGTGAAGAATCCCAAACAATAGACGGAACATTCAAATCGCCAGCTATCCGGATATTACATTTTGCTACATCAGTAACTTCAACTAAGTCATTCATATGCTCAGAAAACTGCACGTTACTTATGTTAGTAAGGTAGTAGGCTGCGCAGAGCAACACATTTTTGCCGCTTTTAACAGAAATTTCAACCCGCACAGTTTCTGGTATAATCTCAAGGTCCGCACGCCTTAAAACGCTAACATTGTTCCGCACGGCAATAAGCACACCGCCGCCGCATTTAACGCACCCATTATACACGCGGCCACATCTATGAACTGCGTATTCCGGTGGAAAGTAATTCTTAGTAAGTCGTTGCAAAGCCAAGTTTCAGTTAACCATATAACATGGTATGAGCAGACTAGCACGTTCTCATAGAAATAGGGGGATTTCGTGCGTAGACCACGAACATTTTGGTAAACAACGGAGCACTTCATTAATGAGGTTGGAAAAGAAGTTACGTTGTTTTGTCGATGGCGTCCCTATATGCATCATGCCTGCCGTAGAAAGGCCTAAACAGGCAACCCTTCGGCCAAATGTTTTCCGAGTTGATTTTTTGGAAGGCGTTCTCGTTTTCTGTGACCCGGAAGGAAGCGTAGCTCTCGTGCTTCGCTTTGAGCTTTAGGCAGTCGGCATCACTGCTACCAACAACTTTTTCCAGCGTAGCACAGATTTCCTCGCAAGTTGTCGAAGGGGCCAAGCACGACAGGAGAAACGAACGCCTTCCCGGCTCAGGAACGAGCGTGCTAACACACACACAGAAACAAAAGCCGTAATATTTTGAGCAAAAATCAAAGTCGTAAAAGGCATCATGCTTGCGGATGCGGATGACCGTGTTGAAACTGTACGTAGCTATAAAATGTCTCGGAGTAATCTTTACGGAATTGCTTAAATGGGACGCGCAAACTAACAATGCACGATCGAAATGGACAATTTGAATGGCGAGTAAAGTCGTCAGAGATTTATGCTGCCAACAAAAATTGAAATATTAATTTACAACGCATTCTTAATCCCAATGCTTAACAACTGCCACACTGTCTGGGGCAGATGTACTCTGCGCAATATATCCAAGATTCTTGTTCTTCAGAAACGTGCGATAAGCTTAGTAGCGAATATACCAGGGCACGTCCATACAGTAAAATATTTTTCCCATTTTGACGTCATTAGGTGCCCGCTGTTTATGCCTTCAGAATAATTTATATATACAAGAATGGTATTAGAACAAACAACACAGACATGGTGATACAATTCAACCTTCAAAGTTATGTGCCTGTATACAGGGTGTCGCAACTATCATGCACCAAGATTTAAAAAATATGCAAATTCCACGTAGTTTGACAGAACAAAGGTAATGTTTTGCCGTCGCTTCGAGATACTCGGATTATTTTTTTTTGTATTCCGCCTAATTATATACCTGGTCTTAATTATTTATTCAACATCACAAATATTATAATTAGATGAAAAGTGTCAATGAAAAAATTGCAGAGTGACATGAAAAACTGCCGAAACAGCTTTCTGTTGCTTCATACGTGCTACATAAGTGTTTTTCCGAGCGTGAAAGAAGCCCGCGAGTATACGCAGAATTGCCGCATGATTGGCCCCTCGAGGCATTTTGCGTGTATTCGCGGGATTTCTTCACGCTCTGAAAAACACTTATGTAGCTCGTGATGAGCAACAGAAAGCTGTTTCGGCAGTTTTTCATGTTGCTCGGCAGTTTTCTCATTGACACTTTCCATTGGCCAGCACAGCCGCACAAAATCATCTAAAGTAAACAGTTATCTGGCGGTCGTAACTCACTACTTTTGACTGAACAGGTCAAGAAACGATCAAACTACCCGCGCCACGGACATTCAGACTAAACGTCGACAGGCAAAACAATACAACGTGTGAGGGGGGGCATGTTGTAACAAGTGAACTTTACGAGCGGGCCTTCCTGAACACTTCAAGAGCTACATAGCATTGCAAATGATAGCGGCGTCAACGCCCCCTCCTATGGTGGGCGCTGAAAAGCAGTATTTACTGATAATGACAAAGTAAAATAAAGTTGTCTTTTCTTTTCTCGCAACGCGTATATAAAATTGCATTTTTAGACCACTTATGCTTCCCAGAGAACGAAGGGTAAGCAGACTATTATGCATTTTTTATGAAGCGAATGGCCGCTAACATTATTGAAGCAGCTACAAGACGAAAGGAAGGGTCTTCCCTATGGAGTACTCTTGTCTGCGATGTTTAACGACACTAGAAGCTGCTCGTAAGCTGAGTCAATGCTAGCTGACCCGATCACGGAAATTGATCGTCGTAATCTCTTGGCGACTGATGCGCATTTTCTTGAGGAATAGAAAACTGAACACTTATATTTGATGAAGTTGTTTGAATGCGTGCTGCGCGGACGAGTTGAATATCTTACAGAACATTGCACAGGCTTGTCGTTCTTCGTTAGGACATTGTAAGCTACCGGTGCATTCGCGAAGTGCGGAAACCGATTGAGGGTACACTTTGCAGGTGCAGGAAGCACGAGCCAGTGCTGTCTGCTACGGCGGCTACACAATGTGACTTATGAAGGACAAATTTGTCTCGGCGTGCCAAGAAAACATCCTGCTCATCGCTTCATTTTTATCGAACACCAGCGATATCCGAGGTTCAGCGTTGCTGATTAAGAACGAAGCAGCCGAGCAGCTTTAGCTGAGGCCAAGTAAACTGAGAAAAAAGTATATATATATATATATATATATATATATATATATATATATATATATATTGGTCCGTGTCGTTGGCGCTGCTCGTACCCGTGCACAAATTTACCATCGCAGCAAGTCGCTGCGACAGACCATTACAAACGGAAATATTGTCGGAACATTGAGAACGTAATGCATATAGAAGTAGATACTTGTCTAGTGTGCGAATAGTTTCGGGGGCCGAACTACAGATATTATCAGCCTAAATGCGACTGACACACACGCGCGCGCATGTGCGCGTGCGCGCCTGTTTGCGTGTGTGTGCGTTTCTCTCTCCATATTTTACTATTTCACTATATTACTACACTAATATGCATTTCTTCCTTTATCATTAGTGTGGCGGCTACTTGGTCTGGCTGGTGAAGCATTACTTTAGACAAAATATCCTTTTTAGTGCGCAAAACGCGGAAGGAAGGAAGAAGACGGCCGCACAGAGCGCACAATAACGACTAAGTTTATTGCTCAGGTGGTGGTAGTATATGGCAGGAGAAAGGGGAAAGGAAAGGGTGAAATAACTGATTTTCTCGCGAATAACTAGCTGAGGTTATAGATTTAGAACTTCTGTTCATGCCGAAACGTGTTTGTTGGCAATCTGCCGCTCGCTCTCAAAAAAGCCTGCTCCGTTTTAGTTTCCCTCATTCGAAGGTTGTTAAGCAGGGGATAACAAAAGCATGCGTGAGGACAACGCTGTGAAGGATTAGCTAGCACCAGGATGAAATTAGCGTTCAAAGCACAGTTGAAAGACTGAAGGCTGCAGGCTTCCCTGACAACCTCATCTGAGGTATAGCGGAATCGCTTCTTGTGCATCTAAAGAAGGAAGAAAGAAGTGCAAGACAAGCCACGTTTGCGGATAAAGCCATGTCAAAGTTTTCTGGTATACCTTCCGTTCACAAGGTGTCGCATCACATAAAAAGATCTGCTGAAAAAGCTACCGTCAAGCTTGTATTTACGGCACGGTATAAGCCAGGGTCCCTTTACAAGCGCGATAAACCCTGATTGCACTTCGAGGCCGGGCTGTAAGAAGAAATATAAAAAGCGTATGTGGAATGCACCACGGGAGTTGTCTACCGCACTTCCTTATCGTGTGGTCGCTGCTACATCGACCAGACCGGGCCCTCTATTAACGACCGCCGAAGATAGCGTGCCAACAGTGACTTGCCACGTGGCAAGTCACTGTTCCAAGTACAAGTGCACCCTTAGTTTTGACGATTGCCAAGGTGTGGCCAAATAAACTGACAAAAATGGCACGTGAAATTCATGAAGCCTTGCTTTTTCGTGGTGCAAGCGCAAAGAAATATGTTAGTACGCCACCTTGCTAGATAATGAATTTCAGATTCTCTTCAGATGATGCGTATTCTTCTACATGTGTCTACGCAGTTATTTAACCCCCTCCTTTCCCTCTTCTCGTCCCCCCCCCCAATTTTACTTGTATTCCCACCATCTCAGCAATAATATTGGTTGTTATTGTGCGCGCTGTCCTGTAGCCTTCTTGCTTTCTTTCACGTTTTCCGCACTCAAAAGAATTTTTCACTGTCTAATGAAGTGTTTATTTTTAACGTTCTGGCATTCATGGTAATTCATATGTTTATTTTCCACTCGCAATCTACTTATGTGGCAAGCAACTTACACTGCTCCTCTGACCATCCAGCAAAAGTGTCTAACAGCTATCGCTCTCTAAACTGGAGCAGCAGTGGCAGGTCTGATCAGATAGGATATTGCGGGATTCACCATATGTGGCAGGCTCACCATATATACGGCGAATACGGAGAACACCATGAGCGAGAAGACGTCCTTGCATTCTCGGACATGGTCAGGCTTCCGGAAGTCTGTCACGTCCTCGTTCCCCTGCTCCGGGAGTGACTGCGAAAAAGACCGATCCAATGGCAAATAATAATAATAGATAATAATAATAATAATAATATTAATAATAATAATAATAATAATAATAATATATTGAAAGCAGTTGTTGATTAGGAGATGAAATGGTTGATTGACTGCAGAGATATACGAACGGCCAGAAACAAATGTGTCGCATAGCTCTCTAGGACGATACACATTTCACTCATTGAAAATACGATCTTTGAGTAAATGAATACTTACCGCAATAGTGCTACCCAAAAGCATCGGTGCTACAACCCATTGCAAAACAATATTGCCGGCAAAGAATTTAGTGACTTGTTCTATAATTTTTGGGGGGACTCTGCCGAATACCAGCCTCGCCATGGGGAAAGGAAGTTTATTTTCACACTCGACGAAGTCATTTTTAAACAAATGACTGCGTACCCAGATGTGTTTCATGCAAGGGCAAACTAAGCAGCAAAAAATTGCCAGACTAATTGCAAATACCCTAATCAACACTCATGTCCCCTCTTTTCACTCTTTGTAATTGTATTTGCTTAAACATTTGTAGCATAAGAACGTTGATATTGACACGTGTACTTGTTTATCTTTCACCGGTGGCCGCTTTTCACCGGCTAACAAATGTTAAACGTTATCGCTCGGCGCAGGACGCGCCTGCATGTATCGGAAGTTTCTCGAACGTTATCGATGCTTCTATCCGTTGTCTGTTGTCACCGACGCTTATGTAATCTGATTTTATGAGCGACGCGAATTGTTTAGTACTTTCTGGAAGACAAGCGGGCACCGGCGATTACTCTGGAACCTTCGATGACTCATCTATAAAAGCCGACGCATTTCGCCACTGATCAGATTTCGACGATCGCCGACTGCGTTCGCCGCTATCGTTGTGCTTCGAGTGTAGCTTGCTTTTGTGGGCACAGGTTCGCCCAATAAAGAATCAGTTTCCTCATACACAGTTTTACGCCTGTTTTCTTCATCGTCACTAATACGTGACAATATGACCACTCGAGGCTTAGACGATGACTGAAAAAGGCTTGTTAAATTTTATTTCTCAGCCTTCATATTGCTGTCCACTTGTGTTACAACTTATTGCTGCTTTTTTAATAGAAAAGAAAACATAGATATTAGATTTACGTCGAAGTATTCGTGTGCGTTGCAAGAAAGATAAAAAAGTCCTTTTTTGTTTGTTTTTATGTCTGACCTCAAGGCGAACTAAATCGGCTGCCTAGGAAAAAGATGAGTGTAAGCATCAAGATCAACCATTATTTTTCAGTCTTTAATGTTAATACAAGAACGCCATTTATAATATTGTTACGACGCGAGAAATAGGGGGTTTATTGAACAGGCTTCGGGGAAAGCCTCGGACGAGCAAAAACGTTCTCTTTCTCGTTTTCTCCGCTGACACACCTACGTCTTCCACTCGTGCGGCTACATTGACTGTAATAATGTTATAGCATCCCGTATACAACTTACGACTGCACTTGCGAACATTACAATCTGCTAACCTGAATGAATCGAGCAACATGGCTTTCTTATTACACATAGCCTCATCTCAGAGGGTGTATAGCGTCGCTTAATATCAAAAATGAGATGGAACCGGCTGATGTATCATTGTCAGACAAGAATACACGTTATAAACTCACCTTCTGTCATCTAAGCTTCCCGTCCTGCGTTTTAAGACTATGAGTGCTACTTTGTGAGTCATGACAAAATGATGCGGCAGATATATCTAAACTTTATCATATCGCTCAAGTCCTCAAACAGGCTCCACAGCTGCCAAAATTTAGTGGTGGTGAAATATAACAAAACAATAACCTTCGCTAGCCGTATTTCATAGCACAGTCATTCCACGTGAAGTCTCACACATGTCGCTCCAGCGTCTCAGATATTGCTGTAAAAGCATGTTTACTACCTTGCTCAGAGTGCTTTCCTAATATATTCTGGCAGAAAAGTTTCTTGTCACGTGACGTGCTTTAAAAGTTTGTTCAAGTACGCGAAACAATGTTCTGCAAGAAAATTAATAGAAAATTATTTTAGTGCCTAACGCATCACAGCTTCTCCAACTGAACCTGCAAATATTCCAATTTAATATCCTAAGGTGCTTGTTGGCAATGTCGGTCAGAAAACGTTTCTTAGGGGTTCTGAATTCAGACGAAATTCTACGAAATTGACATTTTTCTGGCAAATCACTATCTATTTGCTCATTGTAACTATTTTACTGGATTGTCCCAGAGTTTCCAAATACTTTAAATTATTTAAGAGCCAGACCGCACTGCAGGAATTTTCTGAAATAACATGCCAAACATATAAAAATCTTGGGTTTTGGTCCACTTCGTCCACAATTTTCGCAATGACGTACTCCTTTGGCTTCAATATGGCTCCTGGTGTGATGCTCAGCATAGTTCCGTGCCACCACTTCACCACAAAGCACAGTGGCTGCCTTGCTTCAGACAGTGTTCGTTCAATATCATGCATACTACTTTGGCAGAGTAACCGGACCTTCCTCAGCACATGAGGGCTCGAATTTGTGCCCCAATACCATTAACTACAATCTATGTGCTTCTTTTCAGTGTCTTTTTGTCGTACATATCAGAGTGCGAAAGGAGCCGATAGGTGTGGTACGAGCTCTTAGGGTTAACTTTTTTTTATCGCATCCTCTCTTTTGCCGTACACTCTTGACATTCCTGCCTCAAGAACTTCAAAACAGGGACCTGAACACATGCGTTTCGAGAAGACCAGCACCCGTGTGGTATTCATCCCGAAAAAAGAAGTAGAAAACGGCACCAGCTACCTCTCCCGCAAGCAGCTATAATCAAAAGCTGTTCAGAAGACGTGCTAATGAGAAGGCGAGTACCTCTCTTTTTGTATGAGGCCACATCTATGTATTGCTAACGAACAATGAAACTACGCGGAATCACCGACGATTGATATTTTCCTATTAGAATCGAACGATGCCTCAGACGGGCTGCTGATGAATGTGAACTTCGGCTCAGTGATGTGATGGCAGCTTATGTTAAGTGCGATAATCGATGTAATTTGAGCATCACGTGTATTTACGATCAAAGGGAAGCATAGAGTACGAGTCGGCTCTTCGGCACAAATTTTGAGGCGCGATCACGGGCGTGGGCTTTGTGCTCAGGTGGTGTGACTAACATAACGTACTGGGCGAAGAAAGAATACGTATAGTGTTTCTAAGTAAAATCGTCACTTTCGGAAAGTTGGTTTGAAATCAACATTTTATTAGCAAGTGAAAATCGAATTTTCGAGCTGTAGCCAAGTTGGTGTGTGAGCTGGTTGAATAATTTTTTTTAATTATCACCCTGTAGAATTGTGTACTTACAATACAGGGCACGGTTCCTTAGAAAAAAAATTGAACAGGTACTTCCACCTGCATCACTTATAAAGAAATTCAATATGATTGACAGGTGGGCTAGTTATTAATACATTACTGCATCAATCCTTCACCATACGTGCCGTAAAAATCAGTCGCGATTGCGCGCTTGTGTTGTGTCCTTTTTTTCGTCTATCGTCTGTAGCTGCACTCCAAGTTTCGATAAAATAACACATTTCAGTGGCGATTTAAGGGCAAATGTGACAATAATGCGTTAGCATTATGTCTTGCCTGTTAGAGGTCTCGGATCGATGACTTAAACCTTGTCCACCACACTGAAAAGCGTTATTCAGGATATATATATAGCTTTAGCACGTGACCGGTATCGCACACTTCGCACGCACACTTTTGTTTCCACTGTGACATCCCTAGTGCTAACCCAGTAAATATAGGCAAACAAAGATGCCGATTATGATGAAGATTACAATGATGATCCTGGCGCTGTCTTGAATATGCCACTTCAGTCAATTACACCAGCAGGCATTTGCCTAAATTCCGATACACGCCGTTTTATCGCATTTTCATCGCAGCCGCGAGCTGAAAGAACACCCGGTGCTGCTTTCTGCTAGCTTATCCAGGATGAGCACCAATCGCGTACAGCAGTTTCTCGGTTATGCCTTCAATAGATGTGTGTTAAAGCTTCTCAGATAGGCTTGTAAATGGTAATGTCAAATAGAATAATACAGGTCACGATAAAAGAAGGGAACCTTGACAGCACCCGCCCGACCTCTAGCACACTTTGTAAGGAACGACACGAAGTCCCCACAAAGAGAAATGTTTATGATAGTTAAGGACATGCGGCAATAAAGCCGAACCCTCGCGTGCTGAAGGCGGTCGCGTGAACCTGGCGAACTGTGTGCGCCAACTGTGTAAAGCAAGAGAGCTAGTGCGCTTTACGCTGAAGTGGTAGCACAGATTTACGCTGAGCGTGTTGCAGGGCCCATAGAAAAATTTCAAGGTATTCCCGAAATTCATATATCCATGAAAACACAGCTCAAAATGAGATAAAGGCAGTAATCGAACACAAATAAGATCTATTCAATTGTACATTATCTCATATTTTTACCACGAGTACCTCTGCAAAAATCGTGGACAAAATCAGACAAATACCAAAATCTTCGTATGTTGGGCATGGTATTTTGGAAAATCCATGCATTGCATTGGCGCCTATATTGTTTTACTGTAATAGACATCTTTCCAACAATAAGGAGAAATATTTATAATAAACAACTTTTCAGTGGGTTTGTCAGGAAGAAATACCCAATTTGGTAGATTTTTGTGTGAACTTGGGACTCGTAAGGAACCTTTCCTGGCCAAAGTTGCCAATGGTCACCTTTGCATATTGAAGAAATTTCGGCAGGCTCAGTATACGACATGGAGACGCATTAGGCTCTGAAATTACTTTTATATTATTTTTTATTTGCAGAACCATGTTTCGCATACTTTAACAAGCTTTAAATAGCACGGCACGTGACAAGAAACCTTTTTTTCAAAAATCATCTTGGGAAGCACTCTGAGCAAGGCAGCGAATAGCCATGATTTTTTTACGGAATACTTGAGATGTTTGAGCAACACGTCTGGGACACTTTCCGTGGAATGAGCCAGGTGTTACGTTCCTCAGAAACACCAAGACAGTCTTCACTTGTAAATCAGGTGCTTCGCCTGGCTTCAATCATACCCTCCTCGTGACCTCGTATAGATCTAGGCCACTTACATGTTGAGTTCACAGGTATTTTCGCTGCGCAACTTGCAACAAGAAGTTGGGATGGTCACTGCTGTGCTGCCTTCATCTACTTTAAGCTCGCCTTAGTACATTTGCATTAAAGAGCTTTCACGTATAGATCTTCAACAGGCAACACTACTATTCCTGCATGAAAATTGCAGAAGCACCCGTCATGTTTAAGCAGCATCACGTTTTGAGCTAGTTGGTCATTACGTCGAAGGGGGACCATGCGACACTAAACGACGATGACTTAAACACGAACTGTAAGTCTTGGCGTAGCTTGTGCCCCTTCAGTTTGTGTTCCTATCCGTGTTTTCCGTCGAGTGTGTCCGTTCATGTTTACACGGATGGTTTAGCTCCATGTGCAACCTCCACAGATGTAGCAGTCACTCTCGACGGTCTCTCATTAAAATTGGAGGCATTTATTTGACGTCATCACCGTCTACAAATCTGCCGGCACTCTGTGCTGATCTCTGGTATATATGAGGCAGGAATCGATGTTTTCATATACCATCTACAATCACAATGAGGCGATAATGGTCACGTGCACCCTTGACACACTCTGTCTTCCACCACCCCGTTTCGCATCTCCTCCTGCACTCCATCAGACTATCAAGGTGAAATGTGGAATATTAAAATTGCTCGCAGACACATTGAAAATCAAATTGCCAAAATCAACCTACTACATCACCGAGCAGTCGACAGGGAATGCAACATAATGTATTAGCAGCTAATTGGAAATTCCAGCATCACTGACAAAGACCAGCGCAGATTAGGCTGCCCGATCTCTTCTCGAAAGTTCCTACTGAGTACGAATGCCGTCATTCATAACCAACCCTGGTACAAGGCTCTTTTGCGCGAGTTCTTGCAAAAGTGAGCTTCTTGACACCTTAGGCTGTGAAAGTGGCCTAATCTAGCAAGCACTATGTGCCGAGCTTGCATTCGCGCCTGCACATCCGTTTTGCGTTTCGGATTCACCGGGCTGGAGCCACACTTTTGTGCCGCCTGTGAGTCGGCACACTTGTTGCCGGCCCGTTTTCAATCTTGACCCAAACAGAACCATTCAGCGCATTGTCACTGATGTGAATTGCATTTAATGTATCCTGCGTTGCTTTAACACATTTAATACGCAGAAAACTTAATGGTGTCGTGTCTAAATTATGATTTATCCACTCAACACTTCTCTATTCAGTTTATTGAAGGTGGTTTCACGCACTACAATGCTTCGCGTCGCTGATCCTGTCACGCCACGTGCGATATTGTATTTCGCCGAGAAGGTCGTTCGTTCGATGCCCAGCATTGGCGGCCGCATTACGATGGCAGCGGAAAGAAAACAACAACGGCTGATCAAACCAAATCGAAATCATCAACTCATATCTTCATGTGATACCATATGGTATCATATCAAATCATACGATGTCTCATATTCAAGGAAAACAATTATCATTTAAACTCATCAATTCGTAATTAACAGGTTCCCTCGAATAATTTCCTTCTCGCTCACCTTATGCGGAACCGGACTGCGCAAGGGAACCGTGGCAGGCTTTTTGTCGCTCCTCTCGACGCGATCCGAATAACCCGGCGTCAAGAAGTTGGAATTGCGGCTCTCCATGAGCTCAGTTTCGGTTCTCTCAGCACATCTGGTTCGGCTGGTGCGGCCTTACGTGCGACACCGTCACGCAACAAAAAGGCGAGTAAGACCAAAGCCCGCCAGTCAATCGTGGTCCACTGCAGGGGCTGGCGCCAACGGGCACGAGCGACCCACTCGTTCTCCCCCACCCCCTCTTTTGCTGCGAGCTCAAAAGAATATCGACGCGATTGCGACCTCGTGGCGATCGATTCTGGGCGCTGTATGAAAGGTCCATGCCGAAGGAAAACTGGACGTTATCATTACTCTGGCGGAGACAACTAAACTGTGTCCGTATTTTTTTTTTGTTTGTTTCACTGTCCAGGACATCCACAAACAGTCAACGGGACGTTACAGAAACGCAGGGTCCTCGCACGCGCACGTAAATACTTCAAGAAGGACTATTTTTGAGAACGTTGTTTCTGCCTGTGAAACACGAGAACTTATATTGAAGCTCGCAGTAGCGTGACACCCCACTTCGGGCGCGGATATCATGGGGCATGCACGCAAGGTGGGTTGTACACGCACGAAAACACGAGCAGGCGAGATCGTTTAAAGATTGGTGAGATGTCTTATTTCTTGGGTAGTGACATATGAGCGATACGTTTGCGCCGGTCGTCAGCAGTCAAAGAACTAAACTTCTTAACTTGACTTCCTGGGACCCATATTAGATTACATTGCACGTTGCCTTCAAACTTTTCAAAGGCAACTAGTAAGCACTTGCATGAAGTATTCATCGCTTGTATGAGTGTCGATGTATTTGGAACTGTATTGAAGTGGTTTAATATATGCTTGCCATCCGCTGACGAGAAAACGACCTAGTTATATCTTTGGCATTCTGACTCACAGACGACGAAAGGTGACGCAACCGTGGGCTTTTGTGAAAATCTAAGATTTAGTCGCCACATGGCAACCCGCAACAACACCAGGCATATTTGTTTTTCTGGAGGAAGTAGTTTCTGCCATAACAAAAACAATTACTTTGTCGAAGTACATGGATATAGTGATTTCAACATTTAAGCTACATTTAAACCAAATGTATGTGTGTGCTTGTCCGCGCGCGTTCGTGCATGTGCGTTTGTGTTCCATCAGTCAGCGGAGGGTTATAAATCTTCTGAAAGACGCCAAGTAGCTTAATTAGGATATAGGGTGGACCGGCGATCAGCGCTGCCTTGTTTGTGTTGAAATCACAAGAAAGGGGCCAAAACACCCATACGGTTACAGTAGACTGATTGAAGTATAAAGGTGGTTCTCCTTTAATCATGCAGAACGTTTTTGAAAGCGCCTGTGGCGGATAGCACAATTCTAGACATTGAACTTCATTATTCGAGGAGGCGGGCATTACTTCTGCGAGAACTCAAACGGATTATTTGAGTAATTAACACAACGTAATAACTAAATTTTTATATAGTTTACGGCACATATTTTAATACGCGAATTGTGTCCGGTGAGATGACAAGGCAAGGCGTATCCACTTCAAGCTACTTATCAGGTTGACACTACTTTCGAGATATTCATTTTCAAAATGTGCGAGAAATACGTTGGGAATCTGGTTACTGTTATGCTTCGGTGTATAAAACCAGTGTTTTCCAAAAAAAGGTAAGTGTAACAACTGCGTATTTTTACCGCTAGTGTGATGGCGCGCTTCTCGAAACTGATGCTATCGTGACAATTCGTTCCACGTGGATATGCCTTACACACTCACTATCTGCAATTTGTAAATTGCAATAAGTGCCATAATTTACTTAGTGAAAACCTAATTAATGAATGTTTGTTACTTAATTTTGCACTTTCATTTTAGTTTAGAGTAATCTCCACTTCATCGTGTAAATAAGCTCAAGGGTTTCAATTGTGCTAACGGCCACAGGCGAATTTTAAAAATTTTGTGCAGCTAAAGAAAATATGCATGATATAATTTCTGCAAGGTTAACGAATTACACTGCAACTTGGTACGCATAATTGAGGTATTGCAAAAATTTAACTAATTGAAATTCCAACTAAAACATTCGCGCACATATTACACGAATTGAAGCCAGTGATTTCACAAGGCACATCCACTTGTAATGAATGTTGAAACTAGCACCAGTCTTGAGATAAGCGAACTCAACCTTGCCGTAAAAATACACTGCTGTTCCACTTTCCTCTTTTAACAAAATACCATTTCATGCACTGAAGCTTATGAAGTACCGGAGCACCAATACATTTCGTAGCAAGCTTTGCGAGCTCATATATCGAAGCTCGTGTCACTCTTCGAATTCGTATAACGTGCTTGTGAATTCGAAAGTCACCAGCTACAATTCACCAATGCCAATATGTGGCATAAAATATCTAGTTTGAAAGTTTATTAACAAAAACTTGCTAATTATTCAAATATTCACTTTCATTTTTTGCGCAAATAATGTCTCTCTCTCAGCCTAATCTTGCTCAAGAAGTAGAATTGGGCTAGATTGCACTCGTGATCTTTAAAAAATACCTTACCATAAAATAACACATCCCCTGTATGATTTATTGGTCCAAGCTCTCGTAATCTATAGAAAAACCGTTATTCTCATATTTACGCAACTACGTTCATGTTCGGCGCTTGTGACAAGATCCAGCCCTGTATCCATAGCACAACGCCGCCTTTTAATCCCTCCGATGTAATTGGATAGAGCCTTTCTGTTTTGACTTCAGCACAGAAGAGTACAGTCCACCCCATCGTCTCTATTGCCTTACTAAAACAGCTTGTCAGGCTTACAGACCGGAAGGAGTCTAAATAAAGTGGGAGCTTGCCAGGTCTGAGGATTAAGATGACCCGTGCGACTTTCCGTTAATCAGGAATAATCCTCTTTACCCAAAAAATCGTTAAATAAGGTCAACAGTCCCATTCTACCTTAAGGCTCGCGGTTATTTATTGCCATGTGTATATGTTTGTTGAATTGTATTTTCTACGTTCTTTTCAGCTTTTCTTTGGTTCCCATACCTGATTGCGAACACATGCCAGACGCCTTAAACGGTGGAACACATATTGTGCGATTGCCCAGCATATATGCTGGAGCTAAGGACGTTGGAAAGTTTCTTAGCCAGCGCTGGCAGGCGACCCCTGCCGGAGGATGCTATTCCTGGCCCATGGCCTGAGACTGCAACTTCAATGCGGGCAACGAAACGCTGTTCAAGTTTCTGCAGGACACGGAAGCTAGACGAGCCACTATAGTAGGGCCACGGATCTAATATACACAAGCACTCACCACTTATCATCATCCATTCCCGTACTTTCACTCCTCTTCCCTCTTCCCCAGTGCAGAGTAGCAGACTAGAGCGCACTATCTCCGGTCGGCCTCTGTCATTCCTATCAATAAAAATATATCTATCTTTGGTTCCCATGCAGACATATCTTCAAATAGTGTTTCTGTTGTATTTTCGCTGGTGTGCAATAACTAGAACTGGTTTTGCCACGTAAAACCCCACAAAGAAGAACTTGTTTCCACGGCTTCAATTATCGCTTAAAATATGCCCATTTTACGTTATGTTTAACTTTTATTTGTTATTTGTATTTGTATTAGGCCCCCATTACTCAGCGCCCTAAAAAGAAACCCTGTAACGTATCCCTGTAACGTAAAGGACTCCTGTAATGAATAAGTGCACAAATAAATAAATAAATAAATAAATAAATAAATAAATAAATAAATAAATAAATAAATAAATAAATAAATAAATTGTCATGGGGCGAAATACTTATGCAACGGAGAAAGCAATGATAAGGCGGTACAAGCCAAGCACGAACACTGATCTCGCGGACAGCCACAGACCCAAAGATATTCTTCTTCTTTCTATTCACAACAATATTCCGGGATGAATGCTGAGCCATCCTGGCGACTCATGGCACAGGTATATTTAGCGTGTAATAATATGACTTAGGTCGGTTGACGTGGACCGCGTGGCGACCGCGATGTCTTCGGCCGTGTGATGGTGTCACAGCTTCAACGACGTAGTTGACAGGGAAGGTGCGATCAATGATGCGGTAGGGGCGATAATAGTGCGCATGAAGTTTAGTTGAAAGATCAAGGCTGTGAAGTGGGATTCACAACTACATCTGTGTGCCAGTTGGCCAACGTTGCGGAGGTAGGTCACTACCACCATTTTTTAGCTTTTGGCTACCTTGGGTAGCGGTTTTAACAGAATGCGCCAGCTTCTTACAGACTTCCGCATATTTGGCCACTTCAGACTGGCATGGATTCGGAAGCGCCAGGTCGGTATGGGAGCATAGTGTCCCGTGTATACGAAGGCTCTGGTCCGTACAACAAGAAAAATGCCGAAAAGCCACTTGTAGCTTGCGTAGCGATGTTATAGGCGTACGCGACAAACGGCAGAACGATGTCACAGTTACTCTGATCCAAGGTGACGAACATAGAGAACATGTCGCCGAGTGTGGGGTTGAATCTCTCTGTCAAACCGTTCGTTTGCGGGTGGTAGGTGATAGTCTCGTGTCTAATTATGAAGCATGCTGCAAGTGGAGCTTGAATCACCTCGGACAAGAAAACACGACCTCGATCACTGAGTGGTTCCCGTGGCGCACCATGTCGAAGAAAATAAATCCACAAAATGAATTATATTACATTGCGCGCGGTAGCGGCTAGAAATGCTGCAGTCTCGGAGTAGAGTTATCTATCGGTTATAGGAGGAGCTGCAGGGAAGCGGTCGGTACGGGTCAATGCCAGCGCCATAAAAGGGACGAGCCGGGCAAGGCAGCGGCTGTAGTTCGCCAGCAGAGCGGTGCTGAACTTAGTGTCTTTGGCACGCCGTGCAAGCACGGACGCTATACGTTCAAGCGGGCAAAGTGATACGTTCCGTGCCGGTAGAAAGACTGCCGTAGGCGGGTATACGTTTTAATCATGTCGACATTACCACTTTGTGGAGCAGCGTGAAAATATACATAGATGTCAGAACCTATGTGACGTGGTATCATTAGGAACCACTTGCTGCCATCGGGCAAAAAATGGCTGCACTAAAGGACATTGTTGCAAACAGCTGAGTGGACGGCTTGATGGCGAATTGTTTGGGACGAAAGAGGGATGGGTGAACGTCGTGGAAATTCAACGTGGTTGAAAGTCAAGCAGTCTTTGGGCTGCTTCACTGGCATATCCACGACACTAATGGGTGACATGGACATGGATGGCGCTAACAGGTAAGCCACGTCAGGACGAATCTGCGATCGGGAAAGCGAATCGGCCTCAGCGTTTTGGCGTGGTCGGTAGATAACGCGGATGTTGTATTCATACAAGCGAAGCGCCCCACGGCAAAGGCGACCTGACGGATCTTTCAACGAGGACAGCCAGCAAAGGGCATGGCGGTGAGAGCCCAACTTGCCGAGAGTCCAAATGATGGCCGAACACCTCTTCTACATGAAGGAATAATTTGCCTTTGCCTTCTTCAGGGTGCGACTCGCATCACGTCAAATCCCACTGGTATCCGTGCGCACCTCTAGGCCACAGTAGGTTCGTAATGTTGAAGGATCGGTGGGGAAGTCAGGAGGCGACGTAGTTGCGTGATGACTTCGTCCCACACGGATGCCCATGCGAAATACCATTGCTTGCGTTGAGCAGGCTGGTCAGTGGTGGGATAATGGTTGCAATATTACGCACAAAGCGGTGAAAATGACAGCAGAGCCCGATGAAGATGCGGAGAGCTTTAATAGATCTGGCCTTTGGGAACTCTGCTACAGCGTGATGCTTGGCGAGGTCAGGAAGCACACCGTCCTTCGATACTTTACCTAATATTGGTTACTCACACGAAACAAAATGTCACTTTTTATTGTGGAGCTGTGAGGCAGTTCGTTATCTCACGCAAGCAAATGAGACCTGTCGGAAAATCGGCAGAAAGCACGACAATGTCATCAAGATAGCACACGCAGGTCTTCCACTTGTAGGTGCGAAGGATGGAGTCCATCATACGCTCGAAAGTGTCGGGCGCGTTGCTTAGCATGAACGGCATTACAGTGAATTCGTACAAGCCGTAGGATGTGGTCACAGCTGTCTTCTCGCAGTCATCTTCAGCCATCGGTACTTGCCAATAGCCGGAGCGAAGATCCAAGGAAGATAACTACCCCGCGCCTTGTATGCAGTCGAGGGCGTCATCGATCCGAGGCAGCAGACACACATCTTTGCATGTGATCTTGGTGAGCCGGCGATGGTTGAACAAAATCCAACAGGATCCACACAGAATCGGATCGGCCCGTGCTTTTTGCGCACTAGCACCACACAATATTTCCAAGGACTTTGGGAAGGCCAAATAACGCCATTCTGAAGCCTATCGTCAGCTTGCTCATTATAATTACGTGTCACTCGGCTGCTGACACATGGTATGGTCGTTGGCGCAATGGTGCGATGGGAACTGCTGCCAATGCTGTCGGTGAAATTTACCTTGCGTCTCGAGGATCGTGGTCTCTTTAAACAGCGAGCTAAAATTCTGAAGGGCGAGAAGTTGCTGATGGTGTGGTGAAGCTAGATCGGCGTCCAGGGCAAAAAAACATGAGCCATTCCACTAAGTGAAGGTGGATGACCCGTGAAGCTGTTTAGCGCACGACACAGAGGTGACAGCGAATGGGGACGCCACGTTAAGTCTGGAATCCCGAGGGGCAACGCACCTACGAAGAGCGATGCCAGGAACACAGACGAGAATGCAATCATCGCCGGGAATGCGCGCTACACGTGGCCTCCCCATTATGACGAGAGAAGTGAAATTCAAAATGAAGAACGGCAGCTTGTCTTATACACACGGGCGACGGCGCTGCCGCCCAGGGAGGGAGGCAGGAAACTAGGCACGCAAGCGGTTGGAACGCCGACAAAGGGAGGGCAGCGCGAACGTAGACTAGGCTGACGCGGATCGACCTTTTAGGCGAAGATCCGATCGTAGTATCTGTTGTTGCCCTTGTTCTTGGGACGTCTTTGAGTCCCAGGTGGGACAAGGGTATGTCAAGGGTGCGTTACAGGTCCCGGAGCCCACCATCCGTAGTCCACAGGGTTATGTGCCATTACGCTTGGACCCTTTCTGCACTATCACCAGGTCGGCCCACATTTTGCACACGCACACGAAAAATGCACGGTAACCTAGCCATAAACAGCTTTGCTGTAAAACCATCAATATAAAAAGTACGTTTTACAGTAGTGAACGTGTCGTCGGGGGTCTCGAAAACGTGAAGCAGATCGACGGGTTAAACACGGCGAATTCTTCAACGATAACGTCTAGCAAATTGCGTGGTGACTGTGCAGTCCATGTAGAGATCGCGAAGCTTACAGTTCGTGCCTACGGAACTGCAGCAACTACTTTCTCTCGCCACGTGACTACCAACGACGTAATCAGGAAAGCATGCAGCGGCGTAGTGACCGGGAACGATAGTTGTCGCGGATTCCATATCGAAACCGAGGGTTTTGAGATGTAATCGGAGGTGACGTTGGAGAGGGGGGGGGGGGGGCAGTTTGGGTACGCATAGCCGCAGGGAACTTCGATGTCGACGGAGCGGGTTATGCGGTGACTGCGGCGTAGGTCACAGGTGCAACCACGGCAGGGCAGTGGTGACCTAAAGGGAGGGACTCCTCAAGTTCCTCGCGAATGGCCCTCCTAATGGGAGTAGCCCGAGATAGATCAGGCTGAGGAAGTCTGCCGCTAAGAGGCAGCATAGAGAGTTAACCGACCACCTCTTTACTAATAAAGTCTTTGACCTGGACGAATAACGATGAATCGGAGCAGGCGCAAATCCTCAGAATGAGTCAGCAGGGGGGATTGCGCTGCTGAGCATAAAATCGCGAGATCGAATCCCGGCCGCAGGCGGCCGCATTTCGGTGGAGGCGAAATGAAAAACGCCCGTGTGCTTGCGTTGTAGTGCACGTTAAAGAACTCCGGGTGGTCAAAATTAATCCTGAGCCCTCTACTACGGCGTGCCTCGTAATCATAAGTGGTTTTGGCGCGTAAAACCCCAGAAAGAAGAAGAACAGCAGGTGGGAGAATGGTGCGCGAAAGGACCATTTGTCAGCATAGTACATCGAAGCTCTGGCAGACGAGGACGACGGCTGCAACAGAGGCTGGGTTCCTCTCGATGTATTTGAGAGAACATGCTTGATCCTTGTCCTCTTCGCTCATGGTGGAACTGACTCTGCCACAAATATCCACAACATCCTCTATGTAGCTTATGCAGGTCTCGCTGGGTTGTTGAGCGCTTTGGCATAAGCGCTGCTTCCGCACGGAGTTGTCGCACAGCCAGGTGGCCGAACACTTCCGCGAATGCTGTCCTGATGGTGGACCAAGTTTGAATGTCACGCTCATGAGTTAGGAACCAAACGTTTGCAACGTCAGCAAGACAACAATGGCATTATTTAGATTCGTCTCGTCATCCCACTTGTTGTGGGCACTGACTCGCCCATAGGTAGTGAGCCAATCTTCCACGTCAGTTTCGCCTACTCCACGAAGACAGGAGGGTCTCGCTGCTGGTCGACGGCGCTGCGGTGGATGGCAGTGAAGGAGTGTTCCGTCTGGTTGTTGGTAGGACAGGTCACGGTGGCGGTTGACGCAGGCAATGTTCAGCTGCGAAGTTTCACGATGAGGCTGTGGATTGCAGCTACCTCCACCAAATGTAGTGGGGCGCTTTGTGCAATGAATCAACAACCATATTTCGGGTGGTACCGACCGAGCACGAGGACTGATCTCGCGCACACCGACAGACCTAAAGCAATACTTCTTCTGCTTCACTACAAAACATATAAATATACGTAACGCCATCTGGGCAGGCAGCTGCCTTTGTATGGTATCATGCAATTGCACACTTCAAATCATCTAAAACAAACTTAGTCAAGTTGCGGATGTTCTGATAAAACAAAAACGTTGCGCGAACTCTCTGGTCTGCGTAATCAAGTTCATTAATTTAATATTGTAACCAATTTGTTACTTTTCTGGCTCTCGCGACCTCTTATTCACATATTCAAAATTATTAACTGCAATCCCAACTAATGACCTACGCCTTTACGTTTCTCACATTGTCCTTTCTCAAGTCTCGGAAAAGCCTCTTGTTGGTTTATTGAGTGTCAATGTTAAATAGCAATAGAAAATAAATGGTCCACTCACCGCAGTCGAAGGCGCCCTGGTCGGTGGCCCGCAGCAATCCATCTTTGCCGTGTTTTGTCACCGCTCCTGTAAGCGACGGATTACGCCAAAGCGTTCACTATCGCGCTTGATGATTGCCTCTATGCTTGCCATCTGCTTTGCGCGCATCAGACGCTAACGCCTCTGTAGAGGAAAGAAGAGCCATTCTGATCAAATTATTCTTCATTTGCTAAAACTTGCGAATAAATACGCTTCAATGCTAGCTGCCTAGGACGCCCAAGGACACATCGCACGGGGCGACTTTTCTCGGCAAGTAGTCTCCGACAACTACACGTTTCCCTGCTCTGTGGGTGCATAAACTTGCGGCTCGCGGAATATCTGGTGAGAACGGGCAATCGTTTGAACTAGACTGCTCACTTCACGCACCTGTGGGTGTCCTGCTGCGGGAACGCTCCGCTCTCCCGGACCCCACAGCCGCCCTGCCACCGGATCACCGCGCGTCCGTCCCAGCTCACAAGCCGGCGTCACTTGTCGCCAGATATGCCACAGCTCCGTCAGCGCTATTCCTCTCGTAGCCGAAGCGAGATCGCAAGCTCGTACTCTCTGTCTTTGCAAATGTAACTTCTCGTGCCGTCAACCACATAATGGCGGTGATCGCCGAGCCAGTGGCCCTTCAGACTCTGCGGTATTCTCCTTATATATATACACACGCCACCGACTCATAACGCTCTCATTGTAGTTCACGTACAAAGGTCTGTGCGTGCTAGCAACGAGTACGCAACCAAGTCTGGACGAATACCCGCGCCCGTCTACGAAAACACTGCCCCCAGGCCGCGGCTTCGTCGCTAATCGTTATCGCCCCGAGCGGATCTGCCTCTGAAACTGGAGGGGAGCTGTGCTCACGGCGAGTGGTAGGAAAGCAGTGTGGGCGTAAGCCGGAGAAAAACCATGAAACCCTGATGTCGTTATGATGTTGACGGGGACCCCGGTAAAAGACCAGATAGAACAGGTGTATATTGCTGAAACAGATGACGACACTGAGAGATCAAAAAAAAAAATCGTCGGCTCATCCGCTCCTTGAACATTCGTTTATCACCTTCACAACAAATGGAGGGTATACGTACCCGTTCATTGCTGAACGCAAGTAGTTTTCCCTTGAATAAATATTCCTTACACGTACCGCAAATTCTAATTTCACCATGGTCTTCACTAGTAGCGTAATGTTAATCCAACATTTTCAAGGCATTGTGTCGTTGTTCGCCGGAGTGGATGACACTGGTGAGGGACAAGTTGTTGTCGAACCACAAATGCTTGCGTTCGATGTGTCAAGTTTGCTCGGCGGCGTGGTTAGCATACGCCCGCCATTACCGCTTGCGATTCTTCAAAGTTGCTTCAGAATTAATTCTGTCCGTCACATAAGACAATGAATCGCTCACACCCCGTAAACGCGGCCTCCCCATTACGACGACAGAAGTGAAATTCTACGCTGGAATGATGAGCAGCAACGGAGCCAGCGCCGGCAGGCGTACTTTCAGTTTGGCCTGATGGGTATGCTAGCTCCTTCATTGACAGCTAACTGCCTCCTCCCAGACAGCCGCACTGTTGACACCTTAGCAATAGGGCCTCTAAATCAAGCGAGCTTTAATCACATTAACGACAACTTTGCCTTCTTGAAGTGGTATTGCGCATTGTGACGGAAATAGCCAGTAAATTTGCTTGGTAAAAGTTATCGAGCAGCTAGAGCACGATAGCGTTAAGGGCCCCGTGTCGCAGAAAATCCGGCGTCGGTATTGGCGTGCGGTGTCCGCGGCCAAGAAAATCATTACGAACCACCCCTGCCACGCAGGCCCTCCGCGTGGCGCATAGGCGCTGGTGAAGTAATTGAATTTCTCAAACTAAAATTCATCAGAAAATTCTAATGTACGACTTAACGACAACTTACAGGTATGATAGCGTCAGATTGTAATTTTAATATACGAGAAAACAGAATTATGTTACGTGGAAACTCATACACAAACCCCTTTTCCAGCATTTCTACCATTCATACAGCGGCACGCCTCGGTCGGAGTTCCTTGCAAAAGCACCATTCAGATGGCGCTCGCCTCCTCGGCTCTGTATATAGGAGCGGAGCGCCGAGGCGAAGGTGCAGAAAAAGAAAGCTGCGGTTGCTGGGAAGCCTGACAAACAGCCAGGGATCTTTCAATGCAATCGCATTCCACTCTTAAAGTGGAACGCGGTTAAGCGTCCTCCAAATTTTTATCCCATGAGGGATATATGCGCTTCCATTTGTCCATACTTCAAAATGTATGCTGAAGAGATTATTAGTGAACCACATCTGTGCATTGAAGCGGCTCTTCTAGGCAGAGCAAATGCTTCAAACTTGAGACCGTTTTTTGAAGGTTGAAGTTTCTTCTTGCATATCACAACTGTTGACTAGCTACCGTAATCCATCATTTAAATACTGCAGTTTAAGAAATAGCAGTGACGACTTCTCGGAAGAATCAAAATAAACAAATACATATATTCTTAGCAAATTATTATTACCACCATTTTTTGCCAACGTTACCAACAGTGCAGCCACGTGATCAGATTCTATGAAAGGAAAATAATGCTAAGATTGCAGTATGCACAAGTATACTTAAAGGAAGGTAGATGCAGCAATAGCGCTATGCTATTCTGTCTGATTTTTTTTTTTTGATAGAAATGATGACAAGTTTCATCGCTGTCTTCATTTTATTTCTAAAAGAACCGTGAAGCATGACAATGTGAAAGCCGAAAGAAAGTCAAAGCACCAATTTAATGACAAGCAATCAGCGTGGGCACACTTGAATCCTTCTTTAATAATAGGGTTTTACGTGCCAAAACCAGTTCTGATTATGAGGCACGCCGTAGTGGGGGACTCCGGAAATTTGGACCACCTGGGGTTCTTTAACGTGCACCTAAATCTAAGCACATGGGTGTTTTCGCATTTCGCCCCCATCGAAATCCTTGGAAATCAGGAAGGTGAAATAGAGAAAATGTTGCAAACAGCGTCCTAGTGCCTCTGATGCTTCCTCTCGTCAATGTCACTATGGCGCAAGTGTCCTGCTCTTGTGGCGAATAGCGTTGACAACTTTGGAAACAATAAATGTACTTCCGTCGTGGACAACGCATGGTAGTCCAATGCGTCGATGAACTCACCCACGAGTCTACTCTAAGGCCCCCTCAAAGTCAGATTCAACTCTGCGATTTGAACCCCAGTGATCCCGCATGGGTGGAAATCTCATCGAGCTCAATTAAGTCCCCATTGTCACAAGCCGAAGTGCGAGTCTCACACAAGATCAGAGCTTCTGTAAGTCTCAAAACTTTGAATCACGTGTGACTCTTATTTTGAATTCAGCAGATTAGACACGAAGCTGGATTGACATGCTTCTTAATGATCGAATATTACAAATATTCATAAATGGGCCCTCATCAAGTCGCTTTCGGTAAATAAATTCGAGGGAGGGCTTGTGAGTAGCCTATACACCTTCTGTCCTCAATATAATATAACAAATGTCGTATGCCAGCTTACAAGACATATCGAGGTGATATTTCATTATGTAAAGCCCGCTTTTCGTTAAGGAACGATTGTAGGGTGCTCAGCAGTGTGCTCTGTCCATCTCGCAGTCTCTCAGGCACAGAAGCTTAGAAACCCATATCCACACATGCAAATGTGCCCTGTGGGCTACACGCTATAGAAAAACGCTGACCACGATGCTAATATGTGTAGATCTGATTCTTAATAGTCTCTCCATGTAGGAATACGATTGCCGAGTACTTGATACGCTTTCGTAAGCAGCAATATTGGTGGCAGCAGATAATGTTGCTGACGGCAATCAAAGCGCCGAGCTTTTTTATTCTAGAGACATACTATGTGTCATAAGTTTGAAAAAGGGGGCCAGTTGGCATGGGTTCATTTCTTTTGTAATGGCGGGACAGAAATAACAGAAAATCGAAGGCACGACACATGGGCGTTGACTGTTCTTCTTTCCATGTCGTGTTTTCATTTTTTTGACGTCATTACCGAGGAGATGGATTATGTGCTACTCAGTCTATGGCGTAAATGTCTCAGAGGAAACATTGCAATTTATGCATAATGGCTTTTTCTATGTTGCCTTGGCGAGAACGCGCATGTATGACGCAAAGCAACAACGTTCTGAACGCGATTTCGATAATGGAAGCGTAAGGAGATGTCGCTATCAAAGCTGCTGCTGCCATACGCATTGTGATTAATTCGTTATTTCGTAAATAGCACGGTCCGGTTCACCATCTCTAATGAGGCACATGCCTTTGCCGTGACGTGGTCACAGCATATTTCTATGGGCGGGCCAGTTAGGGCTTTCTGAGACTTATGTTATTTAGCGCGGAAACGACGAAACACGCAGACACACGTCGTCCTGCGTTTTCGTGTTTTCTTTCCTGCCCGTGTTTGGTCGCTCTCGCGCTAAACGACAGGTGTCTCGGTGAACCTGATTGCTGGTTGCGAATCTTGGTGAGCTTTGACCCTGGGAGTATTAGTCGAATGGGCGTGAGTGTACGAGTTTCACTTATTGAATCTGCGTGAGCCCAATTGGCTATGAGTGTTCGAGTGTGAATATGAGATGAGCGTTTTCTGTCCTCCCGAGGGTTTCGACGGGAATTCAGGGCGCAGGCTCCTTCCCCAAGTGTATCACCCCTGAAGGAAGCCGAGCGCCAGGCCGGCGTACGCTTGTACCCATTTGAACCAGTGGGTGCCCGGCGGCGGTGGGAATCGAGCTCACAACCTCCCGCAGTCGAGGCGGGCGCTCTTTCGCTGAGTCTATGTCCGAGTCACCGTACACCGAGTTGGTTCCCCTGCTGGTGAATCTGTGTCGAAACGATCCAGGTTGGTTTTGATTTCCGGCGAGTGAGATCGAGCCAGGCCTGTTGAATCTGAGTTTGCAGATATAAAGTGTGCGCAAGTTCTAAACAAATGGGTATGTTAACAAGCCTGAGTTAGTAACGTTTATCTGTACTGACCTGTGGGCAATGGTGGATCCTTTCAGCAACAGAAATTCGCCATCTTGTACTGAGTGCAATTCTATTGGAGAGACGAGTCCTGCATATTTATTCTGGTCCTGCAAGTGCTGGCCTGAAGGAGGAGACTTCCGAACATCATGGGGAAAAAGAAGCTTTCCTCGCGAAGGTGTATCAGACTGTAGCCTTCCTGCAGGGACCACGGATAGTGTGCTAGGCAGTGCCGCACATTCTTCTCGCATTCCTGCGTGAGACAAGACGTGGTGACATATTTGGATCGAAAAGAAACGGGCAGGCGGATCGATTTCCGCTCAGCTTTGTCAGGCCTGGCTGCCTTAACCCCGCCTGCGGTAACATCATCATCATCACCACCACCACCACCACCACCACCATCTTCTTCCTTCACACTATTTAAGCGAAGTTGTCGTAGGGTTACCAGATAAACACTTAGGCCACACAATTACCTGCCTGCGTCAGCTCCGCTGTGGTGGTGGCACAAAGCTCGCCCGAGTTGCATAGATCTGCACGCTATGCCCCATCCGCCTCCAGCACCACCATTACGCCGTGCCGTCGAGGTATACGGGACAATCGATCGTCGTTCGCCCGGCAAGCGTGCTGCAGCACGAGACATGCCGCGTGACTTGTTGCGCTACAGAAGCGACCGGCAGTCGTCGTTCCATACTGCCCGTGTTGGCCCGAGAACCAAAATTAGAAGAGACCGTGGCTGCGGAAGCGTGGCACAGACGCGTAGACAGTGTCACGGCAGTGCCTAAAGGGTAAACACCGCTCTGCTATAAGGCCAAACGAATCGATTTGAATCGCTTGCCGTCAATCTAACTTAAGAGCGTGGTGACATCCGGCAGGTTCGCAAGTAGGCTTTTGGACGAGGAACGAAAGAAAGAAGAAGCCGTAGGACAACTGTTATATTTTTCTGCGAAAACGCAATGGGGTGAGTTAAATGGACGTCCAAACAACGCGTTCAATTTCGGGGTAAAACGCTGTAAATTAAATAGATTTCTCGAAGCCGTTCTGGTAAAGAGAGGGCAGCGTGACTATACCAAGTGTTTCTACGAAGAGTGAAGGTACTACTTAAAAATAGCCTTTTTGAAATGAAAGGACGGTTCCTTCGGAGAAATGCAACCATGGGGTGACGGGTGATGCGTAGTAATCAGGCAATTAACAAAAACTCTCTAATTACATTCTAAACTTTTAATTTATTGGGCTCATCGCAATTGAAAAATTGGAGTGAGCTCTCCGTAGAAGCCATGTGAGCTTTAGTATCTGGGGAAATGCAAGTACCTCACAGCCTCGCAGTTCTGGTGTCGCGCTCATATAACCGAAATTCGTCGATCCACAGTTCCGCAGCTAAACGAATTTTTCCAGATCCAAAAGTTCATATGGCTTTTGCGGAGAGCTCGCTTCAATTCTCCAATCACTGGGAGCCCGCGGAAACTAAATTTCTAAATGGGACTAATGGATTTTCGGTTATTAGCGACTAACTACCACTTACATATATCGCCTGTCACCCTGCAGTCAGCGTTTCTGACAACAACTCATAAATGCCGGTAGAAATTAGCTCAGATGGTAGAGCGGCTGCCCCGGAAAGGCGGTGGTCCCGGGTTCGAGTCCCGGACCAGGACTAATTTTTCTTCAACTGCCAGGCTTTCTTTCGAGGAACCCGGTTGGGTTTCCATTGTAGCAAATTGCTACATTTGGGTGGATGTCTCAGTTTCCCTTTAATTACTCATCTCCACCTAGCGGATTTCCGCTGAACTATTCTCGGTCCCATATTACCCACGAGCTACTCGGTCCCATATTACCCACGTTGCACGTTGCATTTATTACTTTTCAGGATTAGCTCAGCTGCAATTAAGTAAAATTTCCCACTCCGATTTGAAGTCTGAAGCTTGTGGAACAGTGTGAAAGGGGTTTAATCACATTACTGCTATAAGCTTTTGTGCAAATTCCTACCAATTCGGTCTAGGCCATTGTGTCGTAGACGACAAAAGGCAACCCTCAAGTATCTCTCGATTACTGTGGGGTGACAAAAAAATACAGTATGGGGCCTCATTAAGCCAACGTTCCACGCTGTGTTAGATCTTTATCTGTGTCTTTTGGCCAACAAAAACAGTTTTCGTAACAGTAACCATTGGAAGACAGTTACTTTCTCCATTTACATAGAGATGCTGCCTCCAGCATCTAGCCGCGGGGTACCCAAATGAAAAAGCCTGTTTTCGCGTTCATAATGTACCATTAGGTAACAAGAACTGGCTTCAAAAGTTATTATGCCCGTAAGCGGGCTTCAGGACTGAGGAGAGTGTTGTTGGTAATTATACTTAAGTTTCATTGGTAACTGCACTACCGATCTACTGAATACAACGACAAATGTATAATAACATAGTCAATACTTAAAGTGAAAAAAAAATTGTCATCCACCTGAATCGTAACATGAAGCTACAAAGGAAACCAGTACGGATTTCTCTGAACGAAAGCCTCCAAGTTGCAGAAACATTCGTCCTTTCTATGCTGTCTGCTAACCTCCTGGTTAGCTCCGGTGGTAGTGCAACCACCCCGGAAAGCATATGGTCCCGGATTTGTATACCAGTGCCAGGTCAAATTTTTCTTAACTGCGAAACTTCCTTTGTGGGGAACCCCTATGAACTTCTGTTGCAGCTTCGTGGCAGGGCGATACATTTCGGGTGGATGGCAATTGATCCCGTTCGGGTACTTTCCTCCACCTTGCGTAATTCCGCAGAACTGATTTGCTGGTTAGTATTAACTTACTACTTACATTTAGTACTTAGTGCTATTTACCAGGCCTTGGCAGGTAGGGAATGGTACTATCACTTTACTACCATCACTTGCAAAGAAGGTCGTTTTGTGTGTGTGTGTGTGTGTGTGTGTGTGTGTGTGTGTGTGTGTGTGTGTGTGTGTGTGTGTGTGTGTGTGTGTGTGTGTGTGTGTGTGTGTGTGTGGTGTGTGTGTGTGTGTGTGTGTGTGTGTGTGTGTGTGTGTGTGTGTGGTGTGGTGTGTGTGTGTGTGTGTGTGTGTGTGTGTTGTGTGGTGTGTGTGTGTGTGTGTGTGTGTGTGTGGTGATGTGTGTGTGTGGGTGTGTGTGTGTGTGTGTGTGTGTGTGTGTGTGTGTGTGTGTGTGTGTGTGTGTGTGTGTGTGTGTGTGTGTGTGTGTGTGTGTGTGTGTGTGTGTGTGTGTGTGTGTGTGTGTGTGTGTGTGTGTGTGTGTGTGTGTGTGTGTGTGTGTGTGTGTGTGTGTGTGTGTGTGTGTGTGTGTGTGTGTGTGTGTGTGTGTGTGTGTGTGTGTGTGTGTGTGTGTGTGTGTGTGTGTGTGTGTGTGTGTGTGTGTGAGAAGTAACGTGTTAGTGAATATGGCGCCTTTTTAAGAGTGTTTTTCCTGAGTCACTCCACGCGAAATGTCTTAAGAGACCATGGCCAGTTCTCTTGGGGGGAAAATTGGGCTTTTTGGTGGTTGTGTGAATAAGGTTTCACCAAAGTATTTTTCTCGTAAAAATTTTTAGGTAACCTAAGCGCGTTTTGAAATTTCCACGGAGAAGTTGGTAGGAGATCATTCTTTTAGTCAAGTGTGAAACTACGTACAATGAAAAATCTTCTTTTAATAAATTCTGGGACATCAATTTGAATTCATGTGCCATCATAGGTGAACGAATTTCTTAATTTACCACGTTTATCTGGCTCAGTAGAAAACAAAAAAAATTGTGCATTGTCAGAAATGTTTTGCATAAAGATTGTGGACGCTTCAGTAACGTTTCCAATTTGGTATAATTTATGGTAACTATAGAATTTTCGACCATGTACTCGGATAATTTCCCAGAAAATTAGTCCCAAATTTGACTAAAAGTCACTTTCTGACAACGTTAAGACCTAAATTAAGATTAGGGCATTCCATATAAACATACGTGAACTAGCTCGCTACACGCGTCAACCTTTCATCTTGTGATCTAGAAATTTTACTTCGAGTAACTTTTGTTTGAGGCGAGAAAACATTTCCCGGAATCCACAACCAATCTCACCGGCAGGCACCTCCGAACTATGTCTTCACTGCAGAACACGCATACGCCGACGGTCATTTTTCTGGCACACATATGCATGCGGCTATTTGCCAAGCGAACGCCTGCTGTGTCACTTGAGATCAGTGTAAATATATCGTAAACGGCGTATGTTCGTCAGTTCAGCACTTCTAATTTGGGGTGCTCAGAGCGGTCAGTTTGCGAGCTTTTTGCTGTGCCAGATAGCTTTTATAACGTAGCCTCATGCTGTGCTATGCAGAGTCTGAATAATCACGTGGTCACGGCTTTGCTGCTGCGTCACTCAAGAACGAAAACTGCTCTTGATCAGCCACACGGACACCCACAGCAGACAATCGCCGGCCAACTGGAAATGCCTTGGCATTTGTCTCCTATGCCACGGTTGGCGCGGAATGTCGATGATTTAGGTTCTTGCGTAACTCGTAATCTGCTCATCTACAGTACTTGAATCATGAATCATGAATCAGCGCCATGAAACATGAAACGTAAATCATGAAACATGAATCACCGTCATACGCACAATATCTCAAGTCGTATAACCAAATACCCGCTCCTGACGACGACCTGGAATCAGTCATGGTATTGCTGTCATCACACTAATCTATTATCGTAAAGCGTAGTTACGGGGCCATCAACATTCAAACAGTATAAAAGAATACTTTATTGTCATTTATTGTGCATAAGGAAGTGTGGCCCATATTTTATGGATAAAGAGTTCATCAGCACGGCAAGAATTCGACTGTTGCCCGCAATCCAGGATAACGGGCGATAATGGGATTTGGAAGTGGGAATTTCCAACAAATGTTTTATCGTCTCAAACAAAATTTATTTGAAGTAATATTTATGCTAATATTTATTTATAATATTAGGTTGGTGCGTATAATAAGCTATTTCGCTTATTTTTATCTGCAGGGCCTTAATGCTTAATTTGCAAATCGTCAAAAATTTATTTTTGCCAAATTTGGAAGTAATAATTTGGAAAATTAGTTTATTTCGTAGTCGAAGATTATTTTTAGCATAAATTATTCCAATGGGGAAAATATTTGAAAAATATTGTGGCTGAAACGTTAACAATTTTTAAGCAAGAGATTTCTGAGAATGCACAACATTTTGTGTTTAACTGCTCCAATTAATTGCGAAAAATTCATATATGTGTTCGCCAATGAAGTCACGTAAAAGAACCGTGCCAGTAAATTATTCTAAAATAGCATTTCTCACTGTACATAGCTTCCAACCTAATATAAAAAATATTACATCTGAACAACTTTTGCTTCTTCGTGGAAACTTTAAAGAGCCCTCACGTCAACAGAAAAGATATCGAGAAAAATACTTCGGTAGAACCTCATTCACAAAGTCACCACCAAGCCCATTTTTTTTTCCAAGAGCATGGGTGATGGTCACTTTTGGAGTCAATACCTGCCGCCGCGGTGGCTTAGTCCGCTAAGGCGTCGCGCTACTGAGCACGAGGTCGCGGGATCGAATCCTGGCCGTGGCGGCTGCATTTCGATGGAGGGGCAATACAAAAACGCTCATGTGCTTGCAAACCCCAGGTATTCAAAAATTAATCCGGAGCTCTCCACTACGGCGTGTCTCATTTATAATCAGAACTGGTTTTGGCGCGTAAATCCCAAGAAAGAAGTTTTGGGGTCTGGGGACATTTCGCACGGTGTGACCTCCTACATACAGAGAACTTTTTTTTTACGACTAGTACATGCCGGCGCCATTTTCTTTGGGTGGTTCAACGAGAAGTCAATAAGCTGCATGAGCGAAATTTCGTCGATGTGCCAAGTCTGCTTTGCTTCTTCGCAGTACACAGTACATGCCTCCCTCAGTAAGTAGGATTTCTGGAAATTTTCATCGACATAATGGGTGAGTAGTTGAACCGTCTTAGTAAAGCAGTTTCACTGCTTAAAGAAAAGTTTCACTCGGAAGGAACTCGTGTTCCGTGGGTCAGTCTTCAGAACCAGCAGGTGTTCATAAGCGGTTCGTCTCGTGGAAGGACCCAGTCTTCACAAATTAAGGAGTACCACTGTAGTAGCCTTAGTACTACAGAACTCGATCTCATTGCGTTGAATTTCGCTTCAACGGGCAGTTTACATCTCAGTTCCAAGGACCATGTAATTCAGATTACTAAAGTACGCTTATAACGTAACTGTCTGATGTACATATTGGTCTAATGTACTGTAGCGCTCAGTGTGAGCTAGGACACGTGACCACCTTACCACGCGCTTTCACGTTGTACCTCGTACTAAGCGCGATAGTACACTTGGCCCCTTTGCGGCCCATCACTGCGCATGTTGAACCCCTTTGCTTTAGGTAGGCCATCAAGAAGGCCAACAAGACCAACAAGCAGGTTTAGGAGAAGGCGAACGCCGAGCCTGCTTGTAAAACGAATTCTCGGAAATCATGGCGCTCGCTCTATACCGGAAGGGGTAAACAGTCTATTCTGCTAGAATTTTTGCATTTACAGCATTTCTAAGATACGGCTAAAAACCCAGCACTGCCGAATAGTTTTACTGTTCTCTTCGGAGGAGATCAACCTGTTCATGTTCAGTTAGCGCAGTGACAGGGTCCTAGTGCATAAAGTACACAAAACTGCACAAATTATTTTCTTTGGAGTCTGCTAGGTGGATGCTACTGCGCAGTGGGGTTGGGCGAGAGAAGTACTCGGTTGCGTTAGGTATCAGCAAATTTTTCTTCCTAAAGCACGGTACTTACGTAAAGTAATTTCGTATATGCACGAGCACGTCTGGAATCTTTGCACGCGCTATCTTGCCTCCAATGTGTTGTTTCAGAAAAACACGGCCCACTCTGACAGTCATTGTGGTTGAACTTCATAAGGCGCCCCGCTATCACCACATGAACTGAATTTAAGGCGGATGCAGTTTTTGTATATGTGGTCCCGTGATTGATTCTTTCGATGCCAGGCCCCAATTCTTGAATAACAAGCGCGACTTTCCCCGAATTATTTTCGCGGAAATCTACCAGGTGGCGGCAAGTCTGTACAAGGGTAACAACACACATCGATATAAATATTGCACATCGATGCAAGAAACACATGTACGCATTTACTGAATGAACACCTCTTAAACGAACAGAAAATTATCTTTAGTCATTTCAAAGTCTATGATACAGCCGATAGCCATCATAAAAACTCGGCGTCGTTTAATTTCCGTTCCCAGCAACGTTTCCGGACCATGGCGACTTTTTTTCTTCCGCCCCTGAAGCTCTCTATTCAAGACATTCGTGTTGGTTTCCTTTACAACTCCATACCAAACGAAAGGCTGCGTTTGTCTCTACGATGCGCAACTGTGCTCTTTGAACCCAGAAGATGCTTCGAACCGTGACAATCACCAGGCGTGACCTGCCTCTGTAAGAAGTGCGCGGATCCACTTACCGTATTTTTCACGTGACTTGCGCCATCAGTGTCACTTAAAATTTTGTGAGAACACACTGCAGGTCACTCTACAAGGACAACGATAAGCGAACCAGACGAAAATAATATAACAAGTACGAACTCCTAATCGTACTCGCCAGATAATCAATCGCTGCATTTCGTAATGCTATCTAAGCAGTTGTTCTTCCTGGTTACGTTATCTTGAAAAAAAAATGCAAGAAGCGATAAGCAGAGATATAAGACAAAGCTCACGCTCATGCCCTGGCTACCGGACATACGACTGCACTCGTGCTGTTTGTAGTTTACGGGAGTTGAATGTTGCAGAGAAGGGCTGTAATTTTCCTTTCTACTGCCTACTGGAAGTTTATTATGAGGAATACATGGCATGAGTCATGTTTCGTGCTAGCAGTGACTGTAACCTGTGAGGAGGTTGCTAAACGGAAAATGGTTTAGTGGAACACTAATCAACGATGATGGTATTTAACTACTCTTCCGGCCTCTAGCGTAAAATAGAACTGAAAAAAATATTAAGTAAGACTGAACTAGATCCACTCCACGTGTGAATAATGTTCTCTTGGCTAGCAAGAAAATAGAAATTTGAATTCTTATTAATTCGGAAAGTAAGACAGAATATTCAACCTGTCTTTTTTTAACCTGCACAATCTGTAAATTGGCACAACTTGCAACTGCCAGTACCTTCCTCAGTGATTAAAAAGCAATAGCAGCAGGCTAAATAAGCATCATGTTTCGGCCAAGTCGTACACCTGTCAGTTCTGGGACATTACGGGTGCGGCCGAAACACACTCACCGCACCCCCCCCCCCTCTCCTTTTTTTTCGAGAAGAGTATTTACTTCTCCCGGCAACAAAATTCTCGCGTGCGCAAACAACCATTTTAAACTACCAAGATGTCCTCCCCCCCCCCCCTTTTTTTTTTTTTTGGTCAATAAAGCGAAAGGTGAACTGTCATTTCTCACGCTCAAGAGGAGGCCAATATTGAGAGTAAAGAGGACAAACTACAAACACAACCCGAAGTAACATAGTTACTGCATACTACAATAACTACTGGTGGCCACAAAACGTCATTACATACGCGTATACCAGAAATAGCTCTAATAACTTTAGGCAGACGTCTAAAGCTGAAAGGTATACGCCTCCGTAGTTACCTGAAAGCGCTAAATTACCTCCCTCCCCCAATCTCTAACACCACAAGCTCGCCCACATACAATATTATTCTCTTTCAAGTATATTTCTCTCTCCACGAAAAAGAACTTGTCTTTCTGGATCTAGCAACCGTTAACCTTCACTGCTAACGTTCGTGTCTTCTATGAAGATTACGTAGTGGTAGCTACATAATTATTGTACGCACGAGTCTCGGAAACTGCGGGGTGTACATTTGCTCGAAAGCATTGACATCGTACTCAAAATCGACGCGTAACCGGCACAAATAGAAGCGGCAAAATCCACGAGCTCTTGCGAAAGTGGCAGATTAAGGCCATTTCCACTGTCAAGTTTTCCCTGGGCAGTACAATCACTGAGTAGATAACATGACCTTCCTCGGGTAAAAAAAAATAAATTGCGGTTGAGAGCTGTCGTTGCGTTCCTGGCTTAAGTGAGTCATTAGTTTATCTCCAAACTGCTGTGAAGCTTCCGTTCTGGCATGTTTGTCGAGCTATCTTTGTATGTACCAAACAAACAACGTCGTTAGGCGGGGTAACGACCGCAGGAAGAAGTAATTGCAGCTCTGACTTTGTTTACCGCGAACTGTCATTTTGACTTCAACTTCGGTTTTTGTGTGCGCGCGCACGCGTTTTAATGCACTGCTGAGAGTTTTAAAAACAAAAGAATAAAACATAGAGACACAGCTGTACGATCACTTCTATTGCTTTATATTTCTATTGAAAGGACCGGCTCTTATGCACATTCTTCCTCTGCAGCCTAAATGGTCAAGCACATTTATTTCGCTTTTTCTTTTCTTTTGTTCCCGTTGCACTCGTGTGTCTAACAAGTGCACCGTCTCAATCTATTGGATAAAGCTTTCAGAGAACCGGTCGTCGAAACCGGCAAGGCGGCATTTGTTTATATATGTATATAACAGACAGTGCTTGCTCGAAACTAACTACCCAGTGTGTTGTGGCTGCGTGATTCCGTGCGGTCACTGCTCTCTAATGATTGTTCTGTACCCACTTGCAGCTTAAGTGAGCCTCGGAGAATGATCCACGCCATGGCGAACTCTCACGACAAGGCGATTACGACATCTAAAGTAGTTCGAAACGGTGGGCAATCGGTTTGTACGGCTCAATCAAAAGTAGCTCGGCGTGACTAGTAGCTGCCACACCTGGTCACGACCAGGGGTTGTTTGCCTTGCGTTCGGTCAAGTTTGCATTGGGTGATTCGTTTTTCCGAGCGCCCGGAGAGAACCTACTCTTGCTTCTGGCAAAATGGCGAGCCTAACGACTGAAAAGTGCTAACAGCTAGTAATAAAACTGTAGTCGCAGTGACTTCGCATTTGCTCATTTAACTATTTGTCTTGCTTCTAAACTTTCTCATCGTACTCGTACGAAGCACCCCTGCTTATTTCCAACGCAAATGGCGCAGCAGTACATCTGTGATGACGTAGAGCTAAAGTGTTGCTTGCTGTCTTTCCTTGCTCTCTTTCTTTCCTTTCTTTTTCGCACAATGCACTGCGGTGGAAGTGCCATTCCAGTCACAGACGCTTGTATACCCTCACATGCATGAAGCTTCTACTAGCTGGTATGCTGAAAACCCTAGTACACTTCGTTATTCATTACCAAAAAGAGAAAAAAAAACGCTCTGTTGCTATCGCGGCCTCTCTTCCAGTTTCACTGTTGGCACTGCTTTTCCTTCATCAAAGTTGAACCAACATGCCAAAGTATACTTTCCTGATTTTACAACATGCTGACGTCTGCGAAGGCAGGCGTGCAACACAAGAAGGAAGAAAAAGCACCCCGCAAACGCCGAATATCGACTGTAAAGTCTCACGGTGGCGGAAATGTGAACGAAGACACAAAACCGTCTAACCATTCGTTGCATTATCGAGATTGCAAGTGTGCTCCGAATTTTGCAGACAATATAATCTTCTTCAAACACAAGAGCGAAGGCGTTCGCCTTACGGTCGAGGCTTGGCATAATATTATTAGTGGTAGCACGTGCATAAGTCATTTTCAGCCAATTCAGCCATTCAGTCACTCATTATAACGATTGTCAGCCCTCCAACAGCGGAGTGTCGCGAGTGCCTGCACGCGTCTGTCATTGACGGGTTGGCGGTAACTTCCTTTGAGCAATGAAGAAGACACAAAACTTAACTTTGGCGTCTTCGTTTCCTGCTTTATTGTGTGATTTTCCCATCGATAGTCGGTGTTTGCTTTAATGTGCAAGCATTAGGAGAGTCACATGGGGGGAAAAGTATGTGTTTGAAGCGTGGGAAGCCGGTCACGTGGTAGCTGTAGACACGGGATGGGAGTCCTTAGAACAGCATGTATTTGTATGTGTTATATGATGAAACTGACAGTGCTCTACTCCAGACTACTGTCAGTTGCCCTTCACTTCTCCAAGAGGCACATGTGGCGAGTGAGCTTCTGAACAACCCTTTCCTATCTGGTGAACGTGGCTTAAATCGTGGATATCCGGGACCTCAGCGAGGTGCGACGTAATGCTAACGCATTTCTCGCGAAATTACCACTAAATCGCCAGCCACTGAATTTTAGTCCTTTCTGTTTATTTCTGTGTCCCTGTATGCGTGGCTACCTCTCATAGCGACAGTCACGAATGGCATTTCCTAGCGTATTCCGTTAGCACTATGCGACAGCGTTTATATGTTGCGCATGGATCTTCGTACGGAACAAGCCGGAACCTGATTCCAGCGAGTGAGTTTGGCCGGTGAGTGGAGGTGGCCACAAGCCGGCAGCTGTGTCATAACTCCTTCCCTCGATGCGACACGCCAGCGTGTACATGCACAGCGTGAGTCGACTTACCGGGCTCCATCTACCTTCTCCTGGCGCACTAACGCGATTCACCTTCCGAGCGCATTACCACCGTACACATGGATGCGATGCTCTGCAAATGCTGTGTGATACGCCACTTTCCGCATTCGTGTAAACCGGCTTCTAACTTGAATCGCTACAAATTTGATTAGCTTTGTCTTGCTATAATGTCTGTTTCCGAGCTTTCTGCACCAATCCATGAGAGCGCAGAGACCTTGCTCGTCACAAAATTAGTCACGTGCCAAAGCAAGCCCATTAGAAAAAAAAGAACTTTGTACATTCTCTTATACATCATCTAGTACGCCCGACAAAGTTTCTTCCTGCAAACTATCCCTGAAGCCGTGTTGTTCCGCATTTGTGACATTTATATAAGAGCACGGAGCTATTTCTACTAAGAGGAAACTAGAAAGGTCTGCAGTTTCATCGTGATTCGACATAAAAGCACCGCGAGCTTCTTCGATATCTCTTCCAGGGGAAACCTAGGATAGTGGACAGAATTTTATGAAATTCGTGAGGCCTTCTGTAAGGGAAATAATGCAAATAGTTCTGCCGAATGCTTGCAGCAAGGAAGGTGAAAGCTACAGCAACTAAGTGGAACAGCTTCTTTTTCCTTGTCTTATATTTCGTTGTGCTGCTAAGACCGAAGGCGCGGAAACTAATCCCGGCAGGCGGCGGCCCCATCTCTATGAGGGCCAAATGCAACAACGCCCGCGTGCCATGCAATGGGAGCACGCTGAAAAAAGCACAGGTGGTCAAAATTAATTCGTAGTCCTCCACTACAGCGTGCCTCATATCATATAGAAGTTTTGGCACATAAAACTACCGAAATAAATCATCATTCACTTATGTTTTATTCGTCGGCATATCCTAAACGATTCAGCGTATTTCCATCTGTGCCACGTTGTTTTTTCACCAATGCAGTCTGCTACTTCCCATTTCTTTTTCATGCGCTCAAGACACTTTTTCGGCATGGACACATGAAAATTGTATCAGTTGATTCTTGATGAAGAGGTGCTTAGCAGTACCAGCTGTCAGGTATGACGGGGCAGAGGCATAGTATTTGTCATATGAGTTATGACATGCGAAAACCACATAGTCAATGAGCCAGCTTTTTTTTTTAGGTGTGGTGTGGCTAGTAGGCCGAGACATCGACTTGTTTTAACTGCAAGGCTGCCGTTTTAACCACATGGGCAGGAGTATATGTGTTTGCTTTTTGTATTTTTTAAGTAGGTGACCTGATGATCCGCTACAGCCAAAGTGATACTGCCACCGTAAATCTCCAAATATGCCTGATAAAAGTGTAATAGCAGCGAGCCACCTTAGTTTATTTATATCTTCAGTTCGTCAGGGGTGGTTCCCTGACACAATGACAACAGGTCATCTTGCGATGAACGCACAGTATAAGCAAACAGCTTAAGTAAGAACGGAAGTGGGTAAATCAAATTCCCTTAGTGAACAAGGTCTTCACGTCGGAGGTTTACGTAATAGCTGAGTAGCTTCTAGGAAAGTCTTCCATTTCTACTCTAGTGTGCTTTCGGAAGCACGACAACTGAGCGAAATAACCTTTTTTTTAAGAAACTCGGGTAACTGCTTTCTTGTTTGTAGAAACTCCGAAAAAGTTATCAGAATGTGAATCATACGTACCTATTTTTTACGCTTCACGCAAATTGGCCATTTCTCTTTTGCGGAGTGCGGATTTGCGTGATCAATTAGAATGTGACACAGCTTATGAACAGTACATGGGGCCTGCTACTCTCATTTACCGAGAAGGGCTTCTATCAAATACACGTAGCTATTAATATTTTGTCCCATTTTACAACTGAGGCTGTTTTTGCATTGTTTGTTTTTGAATCTCTTATCTGTTTCGGCAAGTATCCAGTAACTTACACTGAGTGCGTTTTCGCTGCATTCTCTTCCTGCACAGCACAGTGTTCGGTCAGCTATATGACGTCCAACTATTTGCGGCTAGCTAGCTACCAGACGGCAAGTACTTCAGGAACGATACGTCTACAGCCCAGGTGAATCTGGGGTGTTGAATTTATCCCTGATAGCAGCAAGGGCCATAACGAATTAGGAGACAGAAAGACAGTTTTGATCTGTATTTTCGTGTGAAGCTTGTTATAAGGTACAGATTTCAGGTGGCGTCCGGGTACGCAATAAACTATCATCATCAGCAATGGCTCGAGCGTCGTCGTCTTCCACAGCTGGCTCGTTGCCGCCCCTCGGCGCAACCGCGCGAGCGCGCTCGTGCCACTGCTACCGCGTTCGTCGTCGTTGTCTTCTTCCTCAGCTGGCTCCGTCGCCGCTCATCATTCCAGAGTAGAATATCACTTCTCTTCTGTCGTCGTAATGGGGAGGCCTCTGCGTTTACGGGGGTATGAGTGATTGCTTAAGGGGTTATGAGCCATTCATTATCTTACGTGCCAGACAGATTTATTTTGAAGCAATTTAATTTTGAAGAATCGCAAGCGGCAATGGTGGGCGGATGTTGCTAACTACACCGCCGAGCAACTTCGAGACATCGAACGCAAGCGTTTGCGGTTCGACAACGAACTTGTCCCTCATCAGTGTAATCTGCTCCGACGAACAGCGACTACAAGTATGAATGAATGAAAAGATTCTAAGTCAGGATGAAGAATAAGGGCACATTGCAGTAAACATGAAGTTGATGGCAAAGGGAGCGGTTAGGTATACAAAGGGACAAGCTTCACTTATCATCCATCTTCACGGAATGGAAGGGCCGACGAATTTTTTGCCTTTCTGTGTCTTTATTTTGCCGTCCGCTGTTTTCATGCAAACATGCTTGCATGCATACGCTGATATCAGGCATTCGGTATGTACATACATTCGGGGAAACCTAAGTGCTCACGTACATGGACGTAGCTCGTCCAAAATGTGTCTTTTACCTTCGTCTCGGCTTTATGCGCCACATTCACTCCTTCAGCCCGTTTTGACAGTGCATGACGTTCACTAAATACATGTGCATTGATGAGCTCATTTCTCTCTGCCCAAAAGTTAGTGTTACCGGGAAGTCCACCGAGAAATGCTGTGGCTGTTGTCATAGCTTGCTTAAAGGGGCCCTGCAATAGTTTCTTTTATTGAAGCCAATAAATCTTTTTGGGGGTAAAATACATTTTTTCAGAGATACCTTGCAGCAAAAAGTACATACGTGCGTTCAGCCGAAGCGGATTTATTGGCACTCAAACGAATACTTTGATTTGCTTCACGGTGCTCCCACTGCTTCAACGCCTTGCACTCCAAAGGCAACGACGGAGCGGGGCGGTGCACATAGCGATCCTCCTACCGAACGTCGCCGTGGCGTGCAATTCAAATTTGATTTTGGATGTTCACGTAGACGCCGTTATTCTAATTATGGGCCCTATAATGCGACAATTAAACTTGATGGCTATCCCTCAATTTACGCTTATATTGTATCATCCATTTTCTAGGCTACCGTGTACTAGATAGCTATGCGCGGCTGTGTTTTCTTGCACACGCTGGCAAGAGTAGCACATTTCCTTTCGCGCTTATCTCTATGGCAATCACACAATTTCAGAAAGTCGAACAAAGCGTCATCTTTGTGTTCGCTTGTGCGAGTACGTCGGCAGCGTGCACATCGGCTAATACCCGTTCCACACGGGCGAGGTTTAATGATAATAATAGTCTAAGGCCTTAAATTGCCTAATGCCAGTATATTTGAGTCACTGCTACACGCGCATATCTAATCGTATTAAACATCGCGAGGACGATAGCTGCAGTGAAACGGTTAAGTTTGCTTGCCAATCGTAAAAGGCTTAACCTTGCACTCGGCCGCGAAACGCTTGAAACAGAGAAGCTGGGCGATCGCGTAGCCCAGCATTTTCCGGAAGTGTGCGCGAACTATTCGTCTTATTACTCATGATGATGATAATTTCTTTTCGTGCGTCTCATAGCGCAGCTTCCAACGTGCAGTGACGGCCGTAAATTGCGTTAATTTAATAAAATTATGTGGGCAGGGAATGAGTGATTGTAGTGCCATGAGATCAGGGCTTCCAATGCCCGGATGTCGCCCAAGAAAACTAAGAAATATAATTTTCTTTCTTGTCAACAACGCAAGCGTTTTTCTTTATTTTTCCTTTCTTTTTGATACTGCAGTGAATAAATGCATGAGATATGTTTCTCCAATTTAGTTAAGGCTGTAAGAGGAGAGATGGCAAGGAAACGGGAAGACGTCACAGAGTTCCGGACACACCATGGATGCCACCTGCTCTCGAGACCTTCAATTTTCTACTCGCTCCTATGCAGCGGCGCCCGAACCTATAAGCTCACCAGTTGTTAAAAACGACCTCGCGCCAAACACCGGCTGCAAACTAATGCGCCAGACAACCTTGTAACGCTTCCTAATCTAACGCTGCCAGCACCGACACGGTCTGTGGCGGCGACGCGTCGGCAGCAGGTGGTGTTCGCGCCCCTGTAGTCTCTGCCAGGCACGCAAATATGCGACGTTAGGTAAGGTCGCGTTTCGTCACCACCTAGCCTCACCGCGTGCACGAAGTTATAGAAAAGGAGGAAAAAAAAAACCTTGACGGTGACGACGATTTGGCTTCGCGATCGCTAACCACTTCCTTGGAAAAAAAGAAATGCTCGTCGCGTGCTAGAGGCCGTTTTCTTCGGATATCGGGGACAAGCGCTGAAGGCTTCGGGTTTTGTCATTCCGAGCTCCCCCCCCCCCCCCCCCTCCTCCGAGGACAAACAGCAGGTGAGCCGGCCGAATGACGTGGTCAGCGGTTGTTTAGAGCCGTCGTCATTAGCGCGCGACGCTCCAGGCGCTGCGCAGCAGCGCAGTAAGTTGCCGCTGCGGCTACACAAAGCACCGTGCTCGATCCCTAACTACCCAGCGCTATTATAGTTACCTTGAGGAACCTTTTCTGTTGCTGCCTCTTTCGAAGTAATTTCTCGGAGCTTTGAGTTGTTCACCGCTTCCCTACTCCGCCCATTCCGACTGCCTTCCCGCCTCGTTCGTTCAAGAATAAACGCGGTGGTCGTCGACACACACGTTTCCGAGGGACTTCCGGTTTCGCCCTCTGGAACAGCCCCAGTCGGGTAATGAAGACACTACCCGTTGCAATTACATGCAAATACTGGATGACTTAGTTCTTAACTTCGCCGGCCAAAAAAAAAAAAAAATACCTGTTGAAGGTAACGTAATTCTCGTCCTTCAGCTGGAGTATTCAGCGAGGCGGAAGTTACTTGCATGAGAACTCGAAACACATTTTCAGCCTAATTAGAAAAATCACTAACTTTTTAATTACTTACCTGTACGGCACAGATTCCAATTTGGGAATTGTAGCCGATGAGTGTGCAAGGCGTATGCACATGGACGGAGTTTGCAGAAAGACGTCTGTTTGGAGATATGCGCCGTCAAACTCGCCGTAAAAATGCACGTTGTTCCACTTGTGTCTTTAACACAACGCTCGTTTATACATCGAAGCGAAAAAGTAACGGGATAGCCCTTGTATTTCGTCCTACAATTTGGGTAATTATATATCGATACTGGTGTCATCCTGTAGCTTCATTTCAAGTGCATACATCTTGCCAACTCATCAGCTACAATTCATAGATTGCAGTATGTGTCGTAAATAATTAATTTATTTAGTTTAATTTTGTTATTGCATTGAATATGTAATTCGTTTTCTCATAATAGCAAGCTGAAAATACGCTACGCCCCCATACAGCAAGAGAAAACAACAAATTGCAGTTCGCAGTTCTGTTGGCCTTATCCGCATTATAATTCCGGTAGCCCGAAAATCTGTAGTTGCGTAAACAACATACCATATGAATGCGTGCTCACCTAAGTTTCATCCAAATGCATTTACCGTGACCACGTTGTGCAGAGAGCTGATCACGTGCTCTTACCGAGGTGTAGTGACCTGTAATTCGGAGTTGCCAAAGTACACCTGAGTGAACTTCGATGATCGTAAAACGAAGCGTCCGCCATTCGTACGCTGCGCCTTTAACCGACCACATAGTGCACTCAGAAACACCAAACAAACAAGTCAAGCGGTGACCGTTTATATCATTCGATTTCCTTTAATTTGACTTAGCAATTCGTCCACATTTTGCGGGAGTTCACCAACTTTCAGTTTTTTTTTTTTTTTTTTTTTTTTTTTTAGTATTCAAAGAGAAGCAAGTTTGCAATAAACAAAGACTGTCGTGCAAACAAGAACGAAAAAATCCAGGACGGCGAACCTGAACGCTGCACAGTCTCCTTGGTATTCTCTACGCAAAACAACACATTGCCTAAACAAATGCCTAATTCTCACGCCAAGTGTCCTTAGTGAAAATGTCGGAATATCTAACGCAGCGTGTGATTTCTGGCCTCTCGAAGACCTATTACCTCCTCAGAAAACCTATTCGTCCTGCAGTATGACGCAACTCTTACCTGAGCAACCAAAGATTGAAGCAGTTTTGCCGAAGGCAAGTTCCATCAACGCGAATCCGGCATTCAGAGCAATGGAAGAAAATGAGAAAGATAGGAACAGGACCAGGAAGAACAGATCGAAATCATTGCACTCTCCGCGCACCATCTGCTCTTTCTGGCACCTGTTGCTCCTCTCGCAATTCTGCCTAGGTTTGGTTTACGTTAGAAAACACGTCACGTTAGCCGCCAAGTTAGATTGCGTTCTCTTACTTCCAGTAGCTTTGAGTAAGCGTGCACTGAAGAATTCCTGCGTGAACACCCGCTCTCAGATGGCACGATGGCACAGATTGAGCAATAGCCTATCCAAGTTCCGTGTAGAGAAGTGATTTGGCAAAGTCGTTCTGACCGAAATCTCAGATATTTACTGGCGCCATTCGCGACGCTCAAATAATAACTCCAAGAATGTCATTGTCGCGAACAAGTTACAGCGAGCAATTTCACCGCTTTATATTTCATACGTTTTTACATGTACCGGACACTACAGGCAATTGGCAAAACATGTAGAGCATATCTGCACTTCAATGCAGCACATTTATTTTTATACTACGTCACAATGCTTGAATTGGTCAGCCTGTGACTCCTCAACATCAATCCCATATGTTTACATACATCATCATCGCTTTTCTGATAAACCGAACTGCATCCGCATATATGGGCACATAGCGTTGCTTCAAAACAACTTCATACTACTTTTAATTTCCTTCTTCTTTTTCTCTGAACATCGTTTGTATTACGTCATCGCTGCGCTTCTGCACTCTGCGTCTTAAGTGAATTTGCACATCGTGTGACACACGAATTCAACATTAAGTTGTCATGTGTTCATAATAGTTCGCTATCTTTGTTTCTTTGTAGTGTACCCTATTCTAATCATAGGTCGACCACATTTCAGATGGAAGCTAACTGGAGGATAACTCTCACTCCTTCATTTAAGTGCATCTGAAGCAGAAAACTTCTCTTTGGTGACAACCGCAGGACCAGTTTTAATGAAATTGGTTGTATAAATAAAGCCTAGCTCTTGGCTGTAGGCAATGCATCTTTATCTATCACCTCCAAGCTTTTATGAATTTCGAAGCAAATCTGCGCTCTTTTAAAGAATTAATTTATTGATCGAGGCTATAGGGAGGGAATTCTGAAGCCCCGCTTTTGACAACTTCCTAAACGTTATACGCTAAAAAATTCTAACCTATTGTTTTTGTTATCATTGATATGTAATTAAAGGAAAACTTGCTGCCTTTATTAGCCCTGCCTGCTCCTCTTCACAGTGCGAGCATTACTAAAAGCGCAATAAGACTGAAAAACACTGAGTACAGTCAGATGTCACGAACACTTGTGAAGTTTCCCACACCAGTAAAGACAGGCATAAAAGCGTGTAAAATGGCCCTCAGAGACACCACAGGTTTCGCAAACAAGTGAAAGTTCACAAAAAGGCCTAGAATTGCCGCCAATAAATTGTTAGTTTTGCAGATGACGCGTCTAACCTATTCGCATTTGTACACAGCAGGACACTTAATACTTAACACAATTAGATGTGAGCGACACATATTTGCTGTGGCAATAAAATAATAGTGGAGACAACACCAAACATTTAGTATCAGCTTCATATTTTTGTATTTTTGACGAACATGTCAAGAGCAATAAGTACTGTTTCCTGCAGCTCCATTGTTATCTGTGGACCAAGTTATCGTTTTCAGAGTGGAAGGCCGACGGTATAACTACAATAGACAGTTTTAGTTTAGCGTTAGCGTAATAGCGGGGTTACGGGAAATAGCGTTACCGTTCCGCAAACGAACTTTGCAGAAAGAGAGTTTTAGTATAGCGTGATAGCGTAGTTTCCGTGCGGGACGCTATTCCATTACGCTTTAAATTTCGCATACACAGGGCACCTAATTCTATGTGTGTGTGCGTCCGGAAAGTACGATAGGCAGCGCAATGGAAGCCAGGAGCGCGTTGTATTTTTACTTCACATCTCCGTCGATCTGCAACGAAACAGACAAGAAGTACAAGCTGTCTACCATAGCCTCCGACATCCTCCCATCTCAGAGGCCATATGCCGTCGTCGCGCCTATCTTCCGACTTTAGCGACAGATGGCGCTCGCATCTCAGAAAAAAAATTTTCTCGTTAGGCTTAGGCGCGTTCGAAACGAGAAGCGATCTCGAAAATTCCTCAAGATTAGCCATAACACTCTCTCGGCGAAGCGGCAAGAGACTAAGCAAAAGCCGTTTACGCAGTCATTTGCTACGAACGAAGTGAATTCTACAAAAACAACGCCAAATTCAGTTCGAAGCGGGCGACCGGGACCGCCGCCATGTTTTAAGTACACTACGTACACCACGCTAACACGGTAACGTTAACTCTGAGAAATAGCGTGCGCACGGTAAACGGTATGGGTCGGTTAGCGTTCTGCGCATGCGCACTTCGATCCCGCTATTCCGGTACGCCCGCTATTCCGGTAACCACGCTAAACTAAAACTGTCTAATAAGTCAGCCTGGAGTTTCCACCGCGCAGTATCGTGTTTTCGGGCACGCAAAATGAATGTGTTGTGAAATAAAGGTTAACTAGGTGCTTGCATTAAATTGCGCCAACATTCTAACAGCGCAACAGGTGCCAAAAGAGCGTGACATAGTAAGGCTAATTGCTTTCTTTACGCGAGAGCGAAATTGAGGGTTTAACGCAGCATTTGTTGCAAATGCAGCATTTGTGCAGCCGAAAGAAAGAAAGAAAGAAAGAAAGAAAGAAAGAAAGAAGGAAGGAAGGAAAGAAAGAAAGAAGGAAGGAAAGAAAGAAATAAAACGTCCTTTCCATTTTCCCGTATACCACATTGCGCTCTTTGTCATTCAAGCAGCGACCCATTTGTCCCACATAGGTATCCCGCATGAAATCGGCAAGAAGTTCAGCGCTTCACGTATATTTGAATACATAATCAGAGTTGAATCAAACTAATGCTGCCTCTGAGGTTGCGCTCATTGGAAAACAAACTATCTCATCGAGAAATATTTATAATGAAACGTTGAATGCAGATAAGGCTCGACAAGATCCCTACGTGATTGCCCATATGCGATGCAGTAAAAAGTCCTATCCAGGTTCTCCATTAGCAGACTTCGCATTATTATTCGGTATCCCATGATCTATTCAGCCATCGATGCCGCAAGCAGAGCCATGTTGCGTTCTTCGTATCACTGTACAAACACCTGTCATTAATCATTTCTTACAGGTATCTCGGAGTCGATCATGCGTCAGCGTCGTGGTGTGTTCGCGTTTTTGTTTATGAGTTGGTGCACAGTTAGCCATTGTTTCTCCTGTTGAATTTCAATACATATGTGCAATAAGAAATACTCGTTAACATTATACCTGCCGTGGTGACTTAGCGGCTATGGTGTTGCTCTTCTAAGCACGAGATCGCGGGATCAAATCCCGGCCACGGCGGCCGCTTTTCAATGGGCATGAAATGGAAGAACGGTCATGTACCGTGCATTGGGTGCGCGTTAATGAATCTCAGGTGGTCAAAGTTAATCCGAAGTCCAATCACTACAGCATGCCTCATAATCAAATTGTGGTTTTGACACGTCAAACAGAATTATTTCTTTAACTCGCTAATATAATAGGCACACTGCCGTCCTGTGAATTAAGACGTCCTGCTTTCATGTCAACATTACGTCTTTATTTCGAAGTTAACTGCCCTAGCATTCGGTTTGGTTCACTTAAAATGGGGAAAGAAATCTGATCACCTGCAAAGCTGGATTCCCGCATGTTTTAAAGAGACACATTGTTTACCTCGTCATCCCGCTTTGCGGGTGCTGTCTTGCCGAGAAGACAAGTATACTTGGGCCAGCAGGTATGCTGCACTGGGTTTTAAAGCAACGCACGCTTTTCTCTGCTACTGCACTGTTGGCCACATATAGACTAAGTATTGTTTTCGTTTGGATGAATGCTCGACACTATCATAACATTAAATACATTTTCAGTATGGTTGGCGGCCGGTTTGCGCACCACTCTAACGACACCATGCGAATGAATGCAGTCGCTTCTACATCACGTCTTTATTAACACTGAAAGGAAATCAGCTGTGTCGTTCTGTTCACTCATGATAGGCCATTACGATACGACGGCCCTTTCTTCACAGGTACGTTTTGCAGGCTACCAGTATATGCAGTCACACCACGAGGTACGTGCGACCAGTTTTCACGAACTTTCCAACCACATTCGTGTCGCTCCAACGACCAGAGTGCTGGAGTATCGTGTGACGGATCGGATGGTTTTGGACTGGCGTATTCGTTCGACGTATTCATATCTCATACTCCACCACTCCTTCTTCGGTGTATTTATAGATCGGGAGAGAGTGACTGTAGAGAGGAAGGAACGCTCTTTTCTGGAGCCATTTAGGGAGCACGTCCCAACGCCGTGGGGAAAGGCAGGGGGGCATAAAGAGGAAAGAGAGACAAATACAATCGTCCAGGTCAAAACACACATACCGGAGAGTGACAGGCAGGTGGCGCATTTACAGCTGAGGCAGCAACCCCGTATCGTCCAGGAACCTAAGCATGTGCCAGTTTATAGAGTCGCCAATCGGCTTAGCCTGGTTAGCGTTCCTGCTTTTTTCTTATAACCTCTCTCTCCCTCACTTTCACCTCCTATAACACGGGATGTTTTTTGTTAGAATATACAGGAGGGATATGTTTTTTATGGCCTGTGGCTGATAGCACAGATATAAAAGACGGACTTTGCACGAAAAAGAAACACAATCGACTATTTAACAAGTTTCCCCCAGTCTCACAAAAATTTTAAAATTTCTCTAAGCCCATGAACTCGAACGGCTTGATACCCGTTTCGAGATATTCATTAACTTAAATATTTAGGGCAATCCAGTTATTTTCGTGCTTCGATGCGTGTAATGGCAATTCGTTGTAAAAAGGTAAGTGGAACCAAAGTGCATCTTCACTGCAAGATTGACGCCGCAACAGCCAAACCGATATCCTCAGAGTTCTTCCCAAGTGGATATTTCTTGCAAATTCATAGGCTACGATTGTTTAATTGCGATATGTGATGTAAAGTAATTAATTCACAACCTAAGTATTGCAATTCTGATAATTCGGCAATTCAGAATTTTAATTTCTCGTAGAAAAAAATGTCCGCCTCTTCCAGCAGGCGAATTCAAGTATTAGTAATATGATGTGCGCCACAGGCGATTTTTTAAAATTACGTAAAGTCGAAAAAAATACCTCATCGAAATTTCCCCGCAAGCTCTCGCCACCCCTTGTAACCACCGAATAAGCAAAGTGGATAATTCGCATTGCCGAAGATAGATGTACAACGTCATTAACAATTATATACTTTCAGTAATTGTGCTAAGGTAATTGATTGAACTAATGTTGTTATTAGCGTCTGCAAAGCGAATCGCAAAAATTTTTGAATGCCACACGTCCCTGTATAATTATTTTTGTACGGTACAGCCGATCCGCCAATATACCACCGCGGGCAATGTACGGAGTTGGATAAGTCTTCGCAGAAGGCACACAGGTTGAAGGTGTGATATGGAAAATGTAGCGCCCACACTTTGCATGACACACGTCTTCAGTGCCCAACATTTTACTGAAGTGCTTATCTGTTGCATTTCGTTTGATTTATTTCTTTATTTTCTTTTTATTTTACTTCTTTTTGCACACCACACCCAATATTTACCAATAAAGCGCAACAATATCTTAAATGCCAGCGACAGCCTAGCCGCGAATTGCACCCACTGTGCCCAGAGCGACCCGCTGGAAGGTCCACTCATTTTGCGCAGGCGCTTCTTTGCGGCGAAGCCCCTAGCGCCCTCTATTGGCCGTCAACCCCACTGCATTTCGGGAAGCACGGCCTCCGAAACTTGGTGGCGCGCGCACGCTGCCCGATTTCGGAGGGCATGATAGAGGGCCAATTCCCTCCCAGGGGACCGTTGTCGAGGTTGATGCCAACGGCGCGGCGTTCGTACGGGTAAAGGCAGGGCGGGGTGTTGCTTTTCATTTATTGTAGGTGACACTATACGGGGACGCACGCAAGCTTGCGGGGATGTCCGTCCAGCTCAAGAAGGTTTCACGAATTAGGCGTCTTTTCATCATCCTTAGCATAGAAAACGCATCAGAACATATCGAAAAGATCTGCTAATACACCAGCATCGTTATTTAGGACCGTGCCTATCAATTCTCCGAACTGTACGGCTTGCGACGAGACAGGAGACATTGAAAACTTTCTGTGGTCATGCCCGAAATTCCAAGATGAAAGGGTCGTTCTCCTGGCGAATCCGCAAAAAAAAAAAAAAAAATTGTATTCCGGCTTTGGTGTCTTTTACCATGAAGCATTAGCGAAAGCATCATTGTTATCTGTAACTCCTTGAGCAATTTATGGACAACTTGATTGTTGTTTTAGTTTTTATTAGTTATTACAGTTAGCACGAGTTAAGTCGTAGGCTTGGCTTGAGCAGTGAATTAAATTTTATGCGTAAGTGTCAAGTGACCCATTGAGCGAAATGCAGCTCCACTAACGTGAAACCTGGGGTGGTGCGAAGCTTGCAGTGATGCACCACTAATGGGCTCATATTGCCTTAGGCAATTGCTCATAACACTGTAAACACGTCCGCCCCATTACGACGACAGAAGAGAAGTGAAATGCTAGGCTGTAATGATGAGCGGAAACGCAGCCAGCTGTAGAAGACGACGACGAACGCGGGAGCAGTGGCACGAGCGGGTGCCGAGCGCGAGCACGAGCCGCTTACTTTACCGTGACGACAACGACAGGAGATGCCGACAGTCCGCGCGCATAAGGTGCTTCGCACCTAAAAGGAGCTTCTGCCTGAGTGCCTGCAACACCTTGTGTTCCCCGAAGGATCAGTTATAACCCGCAAAGAAACTTCGTCTCCTTATCACATTCTTAAGAGAGATAGGTTTGGTGGACACGTGGTGAAACACCGAAGCGATATTGGAACAAACGCTCGGGCGGAACAATTGCCGGCCTTGATCGCCAGGCTAAACCCGACTATTGCTACAACCCACCACCCGCATCATTACCCGCCGTGGTTGATTAGCAGCTTTGGTGTCGCGCTGCTAAGCCCGAGGTCACTGGATTACATCCCGGCCATGGCGGGCGCATTTCGATGGGGGCAAAATGCAAAAACACCGGTGTACTTAGGTTCAGGTGCACCTTAAGTTACCCCAAGTGGCCAAAATTAATCTGGCGTCTACCTATATACGGCGTGCCTCAAAATCAGCTGTTGGTTTTGGCACGTACAACCACATAATTTAAATTTTTACGTGCATCATTTGGCATCGTTAAAATTAATGAAATATTTTGAGCACCGTAACTTAATGCCAACGAGATTACTTGAAATTTTATTCACCAGCTTTCTTATCTTCCCAACTGTTTTCGAAACCCGTTCACTCTTGCCCGTTTTTTCAGCAATCTCCGCAGTCAACCAAACCTGAAAATATATTTTTCTTGTCGAATAATGTGTTTTCGTCCCTGTCTCTGAGACTATTGTGCAAGGACTGATCGCAAGAGAGTGCTCCGCCGCAGAATTGGACGCAATCACCGCTTAAACGCGACGTCGGTATGCGCAAACTCTACGTGAACGCCGGGTGTCAACGACTTTTGAAGTAAAGGCGTCAGGCTGTTTGAAAGGTCGTGGACTCAATACCCAACCGCGGTGGCCACATTTCCATGACGGCGCAATGAAAAAACACCCGTGTACTTAAACTTCAGCGCCGGTTAATGTTAATGGGCGATCAAGATTAATGTGCAGTCCTACACTGCAGTTTCCCTCATAAAACACAGCGCAGTTTCGAGATATGAAACCTAGAAATCTAATATATTTAAACAACGCGGGTGTAGCTCAACCTTTGTTACACAATTCTGATATCCTAATGTGCCACATACAATATACATTATACATACAACGCTGGCAAATCAGTTCTGTGGAATCCCGGAATGGGGGGGGGGGGGGGGGGCAAAATAGACGAAACGGATAAATTGCCATCCACCCGAATTCTAGCATGAAGCCACATAGGAAACCCGTACGGGCTTCTCAGAAACCCTACCCGTATGAATTTGCATACGAGACATCCATGGGTTTGCAACCTGTGCAAACCTGTGCGTATGCAAACTCCTATGCAAAGCGACGCAACTCATATGCAAATCCACGCAACACTCGTATGCAAACCCGTGTGTTTCTGAGAAACTCGTATGGGCTCTCATACGAGAAGCCCGCATGGGTTAGCAGTGGCAAAGAAATTCGTTCTGGTGCGGGATTCGAACCCGGAACCAACGCCTTTGCTGGACTTTCGCTCTACCGTCTGAGCTTACCAGGCGGCTAGCCGACCGCAGAGCGAGCGCGAATTAATCGACAACTCTATGCACTGGGACACCGAAATGGCTAATCAGTTTTGCGGTAGCCCTCAAGGTGGAGGAAAGTGCGCGAAAGAAAAAAAATTAGTTGTCAATTAATTAGAGAAACCAAGGGGGTCGAAATTATTCCGGAGCACCAACTACCGCGTCTCTCATGGTAAGCAAGCTGATTTTGGACGTCAAACACAGTAATGTTATCGCAACCCACTCATAAGAGCACAAAAAACGTCGGCGAAGCATCGCATAAAGACGAAGCATCGATTGCGATAGCAAATAGACAGCTATACAAAGTAAGGATAGTAGTTTTATTCGTCGTATAAACGTACAAACATTGGCTTACGAACTAAATTAACAAGGATGGTGTCAGCGCACACAGGCAAACATGAGCGCATCCCATTCGATGAGCGCGGACACTCGCTGTCAAAACGCTGGCGTGAGGAAGCGCGCCAATAGCAGCGAGCGAAGTGACCTTCGTGCTGTCTATCGCTTCGACACAAACTGAGCGACAAGAACACAGCACAAACAAAAGTATGAGCCATCGAAGCGCCTAGGTTCTGCCCTCAACGAAGATCGCTTTCAAGCGATGGCGGTGATGGCACTCGCGGCCACGGAATACGCAGTCTCTGCCGGAGTACAACGCCCCCCCCCCCTTCCTTCCCCTCCACCCGGAACACAGTGCGCGTCAGAAGACGTAGCGCTCCCTTCGCGCTTCATTCCCGCTTTCCTCACTTGCGCGCGCGAGATTGAGCGGGGATCGCCGGCTCCCCTAGCACATGCAGCATACAGCGCGCAACGATGTTGTTATCTGCCCTTGGACTATCTGCCCGGAATATCACGGCGATGCGGATGGCAGAAATGCGTCTGGAGTGTCCTTATCATTGCTATCGCTATAGAAAATTTACTTCTTGCAAGTGGAACTAGCCCCGAATCTCTCCCTACAGTCAATGACGAGTGTCGGAAAATGGCGGCTGAAATTGTTGGATTTGAGCGAGTTATACTGTGATGACAACTGTGGCGTTTGCGCCCTTATACCAATTCAAATAGTGTAGCAGCGATGATACACTATCGTGAACAAAAGTAACTGATCTTCAGCGCATCGCACATCGCCCCCCCCCCCCCCCCCTTTTCGCACAGTGCTCCCGCCGCCTGTGGTTCTGTACTCAAATTTTGCAACAGTCTGTGTCTTCAACGCAAATTAGCGCTAATGTACCGTCAACGGATGCGCCCAATTGACCTTTTGCAAAATAGTTGTGCGCATGCGCGAAAAAGCAGCTCGCTAGGCGCGCCCTCTACTTGGATGGAAAACAAACCGCTTCCCGCCGGCCGTGCAGGCTTGAATACTAAGAGGCGACTGATGTGGCTGCGTTTTCAGCAATACCAACGCATTGTGTTGCTTACGGCTGCACGAATTACTTTTATGGCAAAAATAAGGTTAGTTTTTTTAGATTTCCGAGCAAGAATAAGGTGACCAGGAGAGCAGCATAGATTGCGGCTATCAGACGCCTGAATCCCGACAGTTCGGCATGGGAACCGAAAGAACACTCGCGCATTTCCAGCGCGCATTTTCCTCGCAAGTTTCTTTCTTTTTTTTCATTTTATGCTTGTTAACACCATTTGTCATAGATTACAACGTCCTTCTTCCATCCCAGGCCGGCCGTCTAACTTCGTGAAGCACCCTGATTACGTTCCGACGGTCTTCACGTACTACGTACATGCGTACTCCTGGCGACGCTGTTGTGTGACGACACGGCCGCTGGTTGAAACGGCAGCATATCGAGTTTAAGTGCGCTGTTCACCTAGTTTGTTGTTGTTGCACATGTACACAGAGCTCGCGTGTTCGCGCGCAGTTTTCCGTGATGCTTTTCATGGGTGCGCACAGCAACAGCAGATGATTTGTGCGCGAGGCACGAAGCTTACTCAAACTGAGTGACACGGCCAGTAATACCGATATCACACGGGCTCTTTTAATGGCGATCAACGCCGATCCGTATCGGACTTTTTGATCACGATCAAAAGTGGTCGCCGTTACGCGGTTGAAACTAATACGGATTGAGTTTGACGCTAACGTCTGCCAAATCGCGATCTCAGACAGATCATAATGCGCACGCAGATCACGTTCGTCTTGATCCCGATTAAAGCCTGACCGCGATTAAATCTGACCGTGTAGCAGCAGCTAATACTGATCAAACCTAATCCGGATCGGTGTTGATCGCGATTAAAAGTGCCCGTGTGACACCGGTATGACACAAGCATTTTTTTTTATTATTATCTTGGAACTCATTCGCGTCGTGTGAAGCTTTGACGTAAACGCCGCTCTTCATAGATGGTGAGCATGCCGCTCGAACCTGTTTTCAAGTTCATCATCGCCATTGCGAATTTAGCCTTCTTCCTTCAAGGCCCAGCCCCGATGCGCCTGGCGAACGTTGTGCGTGCTGGAATGCAGGTATCGCCAAACGTCGTTGATTGTCACTTTGCACTGCGAAAAATCGCCTGTCCATACAATCTCCGAAAAGGAGAACGGGTTTGTATCTTCCTCGATCATCGGCAAAGGCGTGCAACAAGAAGCACCACTTCAAATCGATCAGAAAAAAAAAAGGCGCCAGCGAACAATGGCTCCCGCTAGGCAGCACGGCAGCTCAGGCACTGTTTTCCATCCAAATATGTTTCGGCCGCTGCTCGGTAGAGGGCGCGCACTATTTTGAAAACGGTCAATTGTAGCACGAAAACGAAAACATAAAATAAGAAATGCTGAGAGGCCGGGAGAGAGCTGCTGTTACTATTGCAGGCGACAGTACATGTGTACCACACGACCTTTGAGATGCTGCTGCAAAGAGCTCATCCCACTAAAAAAGATAGGATATGAAACTACTAAGTGGTTCATTTGGAAAGGAAAGGTTGGCGCTATCTTCTGCAGCCCTTGAGGGAGCACGGCTCAGCGCCGGATATGAAATAAGCAAATATGTGTTTGCACGATGTTCTTCTCTTTCCACGCTTTTTGCAGAAAAGTAAACTTGCACAGAACGTGTACAGGATCTGCCTCCAGAAACGCGCATTATTACTTTTTTTTTTTTTTTTTAAGCGACTGCCGGCACGAGGAATGCAGTACGGTTGGCGCATTTCGCGGAAAGACGCGACGCACCGGAGAGGAGGGAACCGGAGACGACGACGACTTCGCGTCGTCGCGGAGCGCGGTGGCGTCCTCCGATTCGCCGCGGCCACCGACCGACGACCGCGGCTTCGAAAAACCGGCACCCTGAGGACCAACTACGGTCACGTTCGCTATTCACTGTTTCTCTCTCTTTTCTTCTTGTTCCGGGACGTCCGAAACGGCGCAAAACGAGTGCTAGAAGCACGTCACGGTCTCGCGGAACGAAGCACTTCCAAGCGTGCCCAGAGGAGGCCAACAGAAAAGAGAGCGAGAGCGGTCGACGGTGTCGCCAGTTTGTCTGGAGCGCACCTGGGTCGGCGAAGCCATCGGGAGTTCTGGTTGCGGAGGAGAACGCCCGACGTCAGCGTTCAGAAAAAACACTCGCACGTTCTGCGTATAGCGGAGCGTCGGCTTCTTGCCTGTGGTAGGGAGGGGGAGGGGGGGGGAGGGGAGGCGATGATCCCGTCACGAGAAGGGGGCAAGTGTCTTCGACTCACTTGACGGGCTACAGGCGAGGTCTCTCTCGGTTTTTTTTTTTCTGTGTGTGTGTGTGTGTGTGTGTGTGTGTGTGTGTGTGTGTGTGTGTGTGTGTGTGTGTGTGTGTGTGTGTGTGTGTGTGTGTGTGTGTGTTGTGTTTGAAGCCCATGTCTCGGAGGGTGTGCGAGGGTGGGCGCGGTCTTTCTTTTTTTGTAGAATCTGACATTCCGCTGCACGTGCAGTCCCCGCGGCGACGGGATCACAGCTGCGCGCGAGGTTGGTGGAGATGGCGGGTTCATATATGAGGAACGGGTAATGTCATTTGAATGCCTGCCGTGTTGCTACACTTCGGCTGTGTTCGATAGGGGATCGATTGCCCGTCTGAGCCCACCCAGGCTCACGAAGAGTGAAGTTTGATGGGGTTGAGGAAGCAGAGCTCATACACGAACCTACTTTTTCTTTGCCTTCTAATACGTCATTAATTTTCTCGTTGGCGATGCGCTTGTGCACCTGCGGCGGCCTGTGAAATCGGCTCGTACACGATGTTTTGCGGGGTTGCTTCCCAAATATTTGCTGCGTCTTCCGGCCTCACTGCGAGAGGATCTCTTTTGTTCTCATTCCGTTTAATCAACCATTGTTCAAAGGCAGCACAGCTGCAGGCTGCGTCTATTTTTAATTCGAAAAAGCTGCATACGAAAACATCTTCAGGTTGTACAAGGAAGCCATCCAATAATCAATGACATTTTTTTTCACGTGGTTAAGTGGTGTGTGCCGTGATATAAAGATCAAAATATAGCCAAATGCTCGTCATTGTAAGCTCGTGTGTGTGCGTCTATTTTTGCTCAGTTCCTTTATTCAGTTCCGCTTACTCATTAGACAATCAAATGCCGCTGAATGCCTGCAACGAAGGTTGCGTGCTTTTGGTGTTTATTGGAAATGTACGTGTTGTTCATTTTTTTTTTTTTAGTTTTACAATATTTTTAGAAATCGCCTGTAGCAAATAGGATCATTCTAGTCCTTGAACTGGATTATTCAGAGAGGTGGACATTACTTGCACGATAAATAGAAACACAATCAACGAAATAACGAACATTCACTAATTAAATTCTTAATAAAATTACTTTACTGCAAATATCTCAGTTTACTAGTTTTAGCCGTGGAGTCTGCGAGGCGTACTCACTTGTAATAAATTTCCAGAATGACGCCAGTTAGGAGATATGCGCCATCAAACTCGTCGTAAAAATCAACTGTTGTTCCACCTTACTTTTTTTAGAAAAACACTCCTTTTGCATTGAAGCACAAAAGTAAATGGAACGCTCAAGTATTTCGTCCCACACTTTGGGAAATAATGCCTAGAAACTGGTGCCATTCTGGAAATTCATTTCAGGTCTTGCAATCTCGCCGGCTAGAATTCGTGAATTGCAATATGCGCCGTAAAGTATTTAATGAAGACGTTATTTAGTGAACTTTTGTTAATTAGTTGAATATGTGTTTTGATTTCTCGCGCTAATAATCTCCGCCTCTTCGCTCAAGCACAAGAATAAAGCTCAAGTACAAGAATAATGTTATCTGCCACTGGTGATTTTTAGAAATTCTGTAAGACTTAAAAATGATCACGCCGTATAACTGCAGCTACAGAGCACATTTCTATTGGATGGCAACAAACTATATAGGGCTGTACGCGCGTAAATTTCTGGCGAGAACTTCGCATTCATTTCGTTGCTTCGTGCGCGAATAGTACAACCTAATTAAACAACTAATCAGTTGAGCTATTTGTGTGTGCGTGGTAGGATGCGAAGGTGATCTAGCCGTAGAGCCCTCATTTTCACGAAAACAATGCGAAAACTGGACAGGAGACAAGGCACATATCATACGAATGCAATACGCTTTAATATTGTAAGCCAGCCAGCTAGCTTGTGAGTTTATTGAGTCCCTGGGCATACACAAATACATAAAAAAGAAGGTCCACTGCGCGTGAGTTTGACTTCGTGTAGTAGTCACTGTGACAAATAAGTAGATCTTTTGAAATGACAGGCAAATATTTCTCGGATGATCGTTCCACCTCGTTTTATTAATTTTTCCTTTTCTACTGGTTTTGGGGGACTACATTTTTAGGGATACGCCCAGCGGCAGACCTTCCACATTGCGCAAGCGCCCCCCCCCCCGTTCATTCTTGGCAAAACAAAATAAGCCCAGCACGACCACTCAGTCCCGAGCTTGGTAGCTCGTACGCTAGCGACACGTTCTTCAAAAATTAAATTCTGGTTGTTTACGTGCCAAAACCACGATATGATGATGAGGCACCTGGGGATCTTTAACATGCCGTCAATGCACGGGACACAGGTGTTTTTGCATTTCGATTCCATTGCGATGCTACATCCGCGGCTGGGATTCGATCCCGCGAGCTCGTGCTTAGCAGCGCAACAACCTAGCCGCTAAGCCACCACGGCGTGTGACACGTTTTTCTCCAAATCTGCATGCTTTTGTATATTTCGCGAGAAGTGACGTTGATCTGTTTCTTTTCCTTCTTCGTATGATTCTTGCCGCCTCACTGTGTTTTCGCCGCTCTGCGATAAGGTTCTCGGGAGTGGAGCACACATGGAGGGAGCGAAGAGCGCGGGCACGGATGACTTCGAGACCGCGACGCCTCCGCGCACGTGTTTCCACGGTTCGTTCATCACTCCATGGCGGCCAACCAAGCAAGCGAGCTGCAGATGAAAGGCCGACACGAAGAGCGCACAAGCCGGAAGATTGAGGAACCGGGAGGGTGACGCTAAATCACAACTGTTTTCGAGAAAAACAGCGCGAAATAGGATACCAGCTGCGAAGGGCGCCGCACGTTTTAACTGCGCTCGGGGGGCGATGATGCCTGCTCTCCCAGCTTTCGACGACGGCTGGGAGTTCAGGCCACATGCTCGAGGAGACGCAAGCCAGAGCCGCGGACGCCGTCGTCTGCAACAACACAACGCCCTGTCGTCTGCTGCGGCTAGTTTTTTTTTTTTTTTTTTCCTCTGTGCGGGCGCCAAGGTTCAGAGAAACACGCACGCGAGAAATAACCGAAGCGTATACACGACGCTGGCGAAACTTCACTGAGCAACATTTATCGGCTGCGCGGTCTTGGCCTTGCGATAAGTGGCCCGTTACCATACGCGTCAGAGTTGGCGCCTCTTACGGTTTTTCTTTCTTTTTTCGGTCAGTATGCTACCCTCGCTCGCGATAACAAACGCACGTGATCCAGTAATATATTACTTGTCTTATATACTTCCTTTCTTTCTTTCTTTCTTTTTTTTTTAGTCACCGATCGCCGAAATTGCCCGTATTGTGCCGTTCATTGATGCTTTCTTCTTGTTTTCGCTGATCACGCATATACGTACTCGCAGTGATGCATTTTCACCCTGGTCGCCTGCTCAAGCATCAAGCGGTAAAGGTGGCAACGAAAACCCAAGAAACACAATGAAAGATGAGAATACGTGCAAGCAATAGCGTAACACAAATGAGCCGTTGGATTTGCGAAGCCAAACCTCCAATGCTGCTGCTTTTTGTGTATTATTCCTTCTAAAGCGTAAATTCATGATTATATATACCGCTTGTTTTCCACCGTTGGCGCGCTTTGTGGTTTACGGTGCGCGTGCGCAGAAAAGATAGTTCAGCGCCGTACGAAACTTACCGTATGTGCCTTCAAGGCACATAAAGTGAAACAAAACGGACTGCAAAGACCTTCACTGTCCGCCGCATCTAAATTGAAGTGCGTTCTATTGATTTTTTTGCATATTGTTTAAGTTGTAGTATCTGTTCTTGCCCCGCACAGACTCTTCAGCCAAAAAGCAACTGTCGATCGTCGACGCTCACAATGGTGACGTTGTGCCGTTCACAACCTCCCGTCGTTTGCGAGGCGGCTGTCGCTCGTCAAGTTATTTCGTGCTTTAACAGCGCAAGGGCTGCCCGCTACCCGTTGTAAGAGGTCAACGACAGCGACTGATGTAATCGACTCTGACCAGCATGTTCGCGCAAGGCGCATACGGCGGCAGCTCGCGTAGTAAACATGTCGCCTGTCGCGCACAGGAGCAAAACCAGTAACTCTCACTGGGCCAATAAAATACAACGGAGAGCGAAACGCGTGCACAAGGGCAACGCCATGATGCTACAAAAAAAAATGAAGAAGCAAGAAAGAACGGCGGTGCTGCAGTGCATAGCGCGACCGTTTCTTTGCCATTGAGCTAGTGTGGAGGTTTGTTTGTTGGTTATCACGATTTAAAACACGCTCCTGTCAAGAACCGCTACTGTCGCGACATTCCTCAACTGCGCTCGAGACAGAAAACAGTGGAGGTGATAAGAGAGAGGAGAATTCGGATATCATCTGGAATTATCGTTCCGCCAATCGGAGGAGCGGCGGCCACTTCTTGGCAGCTGCCCGGCTGAAACAGGGCAGAACAGTGGCCATGGACATATATCTCCTGCTTGAAGATTCGGAACGCCTCAACGTAAGAAAAGAAAAGGGAAGGAAAAGTTAGCTCCATGGTGGCATGGCGTGGTTTTGTGCTGTTGACTGAACAAAGAGGGCGTCTGTTGCGCAACGTAATTTGATGTTGGCTCTCGTCTAGAACAGTTCTTGTTGAACATTCCTTGGTGCATGGAAAATGGAAATGACCGCAGAAAGTTCAGGAGGCTTTGGGGGAAATGTGGCATCGTCCGGATTTATTATTTTACCACTCAGCGAAGTCTCTTGCGCAGACCACTTAGTGGCCGGGATCGAAAAACTGCGTCCAGGTTTCGCAGCAGTTTGGACGCCAGCTCCGCACCGAAATAGGAGAGTACACCAACATTGCTGAATAAAGCACTTGTAGATAGATATTACTAGGACACATGCCGCTCTTCCATGACCTTCTTGCGTTCGATCCCTCTTTCAATTAAGGCACCCGAATCGAAGATATTCAGGAATGTCTACTAGAAAGAGGTTTAATAGGTTGAAAATTAGTATTCACCGATTGAAATACTAACACTATTTTTTTAGAGCGCAGCTCTTAGGCGCCCGTTCCTGCGGCGATCGTCGGCGGCGGCGTAACCGAGCGAACGAGCACAGCAAAAGATGAAAGCGAACGAGGAGTGCAGCGGGGGATGAAAGACGCGAAGGAGGAAAGCGGAGAGGAGGGTGCAGCGGAACCATGAGGTGGAAAGTGGAGGAGGGAATGGCGAAAGCGTGAGAAGAAAAGCGCAGTGCACGCAACGGCCATGGCTACGAGATGGCGCCATAGTAGCGCGCGTCGTCTGGTAGATCTGTCGGCGGCGGCGGCGGCTGCTGTGAATAGCGCTCACGTGTCACCCACATGCTGACTCTCGCGATCTCCAGATTTAGCGAGGCAGTCGCGCCACACTTCGCTCCGTTTGCAACGTGCCGCATGGGACAGATTGTCCGCGCCAACCCCGCAATGAAAACACGTATGTAGCTGCGCTCAAATTTCGCATTAAGGAGTATCGTAATCGTCGGTGAATTTTTTCAGAGAAAATTTATGCACAATTATTACTTAATCAGCCGCCCTATTACTTTAATCTTCACGTCAACGTGGCTTACCATTTCACAAATATATCGCTCTCGAAAATTGATGACACGCGCTCGCAACTTACGGAAGTTTCCACAGTTTGAGCAATAATGAATTAATCAGTGAGGCCGAATTCACCAACACTTCTTAAGCTAGAATTGTTCGTAAGAGAAAATTTCAGCCATTTCTAATTCTGGACATATGAGCGAAGGTGGTCAGCCAGTCCCAAATGGCACTTACGAAAGAAAGGCTTTGTCAATTCGACCTTGGGTGTTCTTTCTTCTTTTTTTTTGTCTAGCCATCCAAATGCTTCAGAAAAGCACTATTGAGGAGCTTCGCGGCGGAGACACTGGCTTGTGCCAGTCCTTTAGCAGGAGCGCCAGAGTGAGTACAGTACCGTCAAATATTCCAGAACTGTACGGAAAAAGCCGCAATAATCTCGATACGCTACGTTCGCCAACCGCTTTGAAAACTGACTGCGCTTTGTAGCTGATAAATGTATAAAGATGTGGTCGAGGCAACTTGTAGGAAAACGTGCCAAATGCTATTCGACGGATACAAATTGTAGATGCGCTCACGGACGGTGTAGTTCCAATTACGAAATTTGCGCGAGCCCTGAATATGTAGAATGAGAGAGATATACAAGCTTTAATGATATGCTGGAAATGTTAGCCTGGCTGATCGCCCGACGTGCTACTCGAGGTGCCAGGTTATGTAAATGATATGCACAGTGATAAACACTTAAACAGCGCATTCAGTCACACACACGCACACACACACACACACACACACATCCTATAGAGATACGAAGTTTCGTTAAGGCTTGTGGGCCGGCCGCAAGAACAACAGCGCTCTCATCGAACAATTCAAACACTGTCATGATAGGACGAAAAATTCTTCTGTGACTTAAATTAGTGGAGGCTCCCGTCATTGATGGTGTCAGTGTGAGCCTTCCCACATTTTCGGTCATGTGAATACGCTTCAGGTTAATTACAATAGAATTATCTCTTACACGCCAACAAAAGAGAGAGAGAGTAACTGCAACTCATGAATTTACCGTAGCCTGTATCTAGCAATTGGAGGGGAGTAGAAACGGTGATAAAGGGGCTTGTACGCGATAAAAAAAATTGCGCTGTAAGTGTGAGTGTTTCAGACAGCTATGCGACAAACAAAAGCACCCTTAATGGAGCTTGGCTTGTCTCCCAGGTTAGTTCTCACACTTATTGCTGTAGTTTTCTTTTTCTTGTTACTAATATTATTATTTTCTGCGTGTACGTCTGTCACCCATGCTCATGATCTGTCCTCGCGCACTAAGTGTTTCCTTCGTAGCTGCTCAATGTATTCAGAGGAATTCATCTTGTTAACTTGAGCAAACACCGACATATTCTCAGGATTTACGTCATTTTGTTTCTTAGACGATGTACATACGAAAAAATAAAAAGAGAAAAAGAAATGCAAGGACCTCGGTACATTACGCGTTTCCGCTCTTGTCATAGCTGGTTAGTCATCGTAGATGAGTTGCACCCGAATTTTTTCCCCCGGGACTACTGTCACCAAGAAGTACTGTCACCAAGAAGTCTTTAGAGCATGCCGGCCTCAATTGTACCAGCTGACGTCTTTCTTTTTTTTTTTCGAGCTCCTCAAACTGTAGCTCAAGGAAACAAGGAAAAAAAAAAGAGCCAGAGGCAGGGAGGTTAGCCAAGGTGAAGGCTACCTAGCTACCTTTAGTTGGAATGAGGAGGTAAAGAGTGTCATAGCGGACACAGAGAGACGAAGGAATATCAAATAAACAGCCTGGGAGAAAAAAAAAGGGGGGGGGAGGGCATACTGATAACGAGTGCTTGCAAATCCAAGCGCCCAGCTATGCTCGGTTTTGTAGTCGTGCAGCATGCACCACCCGCTTTTGAGGATCAAGGGCGAATAAGTATTCCTAACAGTCTGTCACCGCGCATGAGTTTCGCACGGCTGCCTCCGTGCGGGGCCGCAAAACACCCGGTTTTCTGAAAGTGCGTCCAACCTTTCAGGCGTGCGTGTTTCACTCTGTCGCTGCCACGTATGGGGAGAACGGCATTCACAGGCGGACACCTCTCCGATCCACCTGGGAGCACCTGCCATTCAAGCCTCCAGTCAAACCCTGACCCGACGCAGCCTGTCCACGACCTCCGACCCCCAAAAACTGGCGCCGTGGTCAAGAGTCGAGGCGCGCTCCCGGTGTATATTCACGAACCAGCGGCACCCGGATCCGCCCATGCATTTCACTCACGCCAAACAAGGAAAGTGCAGACGAAAATCTCGGCGGCGTGCGAACCCCGTCCCACCGCTGTACCGTATAATCGCGGTGGTTATGGGCACGAAGGATATAACGAGATGTAAGTGGAAGGAAGCCTGGTTGCTGGATTTCGCTGAAGAACGTAATGGGAAGGAGGTCGTCGTGCTCCTGGAAGAGGAAGTGACATTCTTCTTATTTAGTATAACAGATGCAGTGCAGGAGCCTTTCGTCGCAATGGCACTTCAGTTATCATGCTATAGTGTGCTTGCCAAATTATCAAGCGGTAGCCATAGAATATTGTTCTTGTTCCACGTTAGTTTCATGAACTAAGTAGAGCATTTTCTTTTTCAAATATGTTCCAATAATCTTGAATAATCTTTTCAAATATGTTCCAAAAAATTTTCTTGCTACACGGGAAAAAACACCAAGTATGTCGGCATACGAAGAACATCCGTAAAATTGGTGTAAAAGAAAAAAAAACACCATCGCAAGGGCTCAAATGATCAGCCTGTATGTCGAGGACACGTGACAGCGTAACGAAAATGGTGTTGCGGCATGGCGGCGGTGAAATCAGGAGAAGTACCAACAAATGACATCGTTTCTCCATGAAACTAACGTTCCGTAATCTCGTTCTCTGACAGTGGCGAGCTACTACGGCGTAAAGTGCGGTATCACCGCCTGTCCGAAACCGCGTTCTAGTTCGTGGTGCGTCCATGCCGGCAGTCCCCAACCAAGTTTATCCAAGCGAAAACAGGGCTTTCACCGAAGGCATTCGCCGGTAGCGAGGAGATTCTTAGGGCCGGCGCCACCACGGGCTTCTTTTATACGGTTCCGTTTTCATTGCATTGAACCCTATGGGCGACGTCGTTGCTGTGTGTGAACACGTATTGCTTCTTTCGCTGTAGAAGTGGGCGTGGACCGCTGTAGCGAGAGCAGAGCGCGTAGCACAGCTAAAGGCACCTCTTTCTTGTCTTCTCAGGTGGAACACAATTTGCTGAAACGTGCTACGTGGGCCGGAGGTAGGCTTCTCAGGTATAACTCATTTTACGAAGACATGGATGGGGGCAGTCTCGAGGAAACCCTAGCTAAACGCCTGCTTTCCGACTGGACTTATCATTGTATACTATAGGCACGTTACATGTGTGTACATATAGGTTTTTCGCTTGGCCGATTCTGTAAACATAAACGAGACGTCTAAGTCCCCTTTTTTTGTGTGTGTGACTTCAGAAATGAGTTTACAAAGTGCTTAGCCTCCCAGAAAGCTAGATCAATCTTCTTATTGCATACGCAGTCCATGGGCACGAAAAATATGACCCGCTTGTGGCGGATCAACTAAGCATGCATGTTAACGTAGACGGATGGTGTTCGCGCTATAAATTTCCCATTTCAGTAGCGCATCGTCAAAATCTGCCATTGACACTTAAGAGACGAGAAAATGCGATTTCGCTGAAAAGCACACAACCAGACATACTCACTCACTCACGGTGCCAGCGGTATACTGCGTCTCGGGAATTGGTGCTCACACTTACCGCGTCGGACACATTTTATTAGACAAATGAAGCCTGTACTACATTAAATTGCGGCTGCACGTTTTTTTTTTTACCGAAATAAACAAAAGAGGCTTAAGCTCCGCGCGTACGCAGTCATGGCACAAAGCTGCGAAATATCTTGCAATGGAAACAAAAGACGTGGCGATTTTTTTTTTCGATGTTTATAGTAGCAGAAAAATGTATAACACAGAGAAGGAGGAACGGACGTGCGCGTAGGTGCTTTTCTGTGTCTGTGTTCTTCAACTTTCTGCTGCAACAAACCTCGAAGAATGCACCAACTAGCTCAGTTAGACACCCTTTTGACGTGATGAAGTTTCAGGAAGCTCCACTTTAGTCATAATTAATAACTAATACTGGATAAACGGCTGGCAGCGCCCGATGGAGAACGTGTTCGCAACTTGAGCGTGACAGGGTCGAGATGGGCAGAGAAAGAAAGAAAGATCGGTGGTGAAAAGAACCCCGCGTTGGCTGCAGAATTGGTTCTGCTCCATGCCACCGCCGCACGCAACCGACTTCACCTTTCTCCTCCGACTGCATAATCTCTTCAGGGCGTGCTGCCACCGTAAGCACGCGGCGTGGCTGACGGTCGGCGCGCATGACTACCGAGTCACGACCGCCGCGGCGGGGGGTGAGGCCGCGATCCCGCGTCAGCCTTAGATCGTGCGCGACCCCGACCGCCCTTGGCCGCAGGTGAAGTCGTGCTTCTTCTTCTTCGCCGACCGCCAACAGCCGCGTCGGGAGAGAAACAGCTGCGGATAAGGGAGTCTGTAGTGTGGGAGACACCCGAAAGTGTATTGTATATGCCCCGCCGAGCACCCCCCCCCCCCCCTCTCGCCTCCCCTCAAGATCGAACACCTGTGGATCCGCGCCAGTGACGATGATCGCTTTCGCGGGTTCGCGAACCTCGGCAGTTGGCACTTTCTCTTCCGGCTCTTTATCGCTTCTTTATCTTTCAAGATTCTTTTACATGGCTATAGTGATTGCTTTAGGCCGATAAAGCTTCGTTTTGTTGGAGAGAGTAAAGGCACGGGGCATAAGATAAAGGCGTAGAGGTTAACCTGATGATATTGTTTCGGATAGATTATGCTTCCAAATGTGCATTTAAGAACACTGGCAGAAGTCTGATACAAGGAAATCCGATGAACTCAAAATTATTGCAAGTAGGGCTACGATTGGGGCCAGTTTACGTATGCATTGTTCGCGCTGAGTGTGTGTTCCGTCGCATTTTATGTTTTTTTATCGTGTTTATCCAAGGCGGTCGGAAGGACATGACATAGTGGCTAGGGCTGATGTCAGCACGAGGACCGGGCGGCATCTGAGTCGTTGTTTCGATTGGTTACCTTATACTGGGCATGGAGAATATGAATACAAAAGAACAGACAAAAGAAAAAAATTGAGAAGGGAAAGGGGGCAATAAAAGCTGCGTGACAGAAGCGATGAAACACGTATACTCTGCCTCAATTCCCGCCACGGTCGGGTCCTCTGTCTCCGCCTCTTCAGGTCGATTGTTTATAATTGATGCTGTTTAAGGTAGCAAAGCTACGAGGCACGAGTGACGGAAAAATATTGACTAATCAAGAAACGGTCCTTTGTGTGTTTCTTCCTTGTTCTTGTCTCTTAAAGCACTGGAAATGTTCGATGATGTAAAGGTTCTTAATTGTTTCATTGCACCCAGTTTTCTTAGATGCTGATATAATCTCGATCGGGTGAGGTGGATCGTCACCGCAGGAATCAGGAGACGGCGATGAAGGCGGGCTTCATCGCCGTCATCATCGTGATGATGAAAAATAGAAAAGATTGTATTCACTTCATTGGTGCCGTTGTCAGATGGGAAGGGGACTTGGCACCCGTCGGTACCACGCCCCAGAGCGTTCATGTACTCAACAACCCAGCATCATTCGGTACATTGACCTCGGCACCCCCCCCCCCCCCCCTACCCGGGCTGACTGGGTGGGGGGCTTTGGTTTGGGCCAACGGTCCTTCCCGGACAAGGGGGCCGCTGTGGAGCGGCGCACACCGTGCTATTTCACGCTTCACACAAACAGCCATGTCGGTCGTCAGGGACACAAGCCCATCAGATCCCTGGATTGCCTCGACGGAAAAGGTGTCATGGTTTGTTGGTACATGGTTTTGACTCTATCCGAGTCTCGAGCGATTCTCGAACAAGGGGGCCAGGACGGCCTTAAATTCCCTTCGTGGTGGCCGATGTCTCCTTCGGGGAACTTGTGGAAGTGTCAGTCCTCTGTCGGGTGGTCAAGTTGACGACCTCCTCTCCCTCGGGTCCTCTTTCCTGGTAGCTCGCCTTTTACATCTGTTCAGGTCGTAGAGGTTTGACGCTTTCTCGGGGATGAAGGTGATTATCTCGTCACGGGAAAGGCGCTCGGGCTTGTTTCCCACATTTCAGAGGTACAGTTTCCAGGAAGATCACAACCGCCTCTTAGGGTTGTAGATAATTTCCCCGACACGGGAACGTGCGCGGGCTCTGGTTTCCCCCATTGACCTGTCGAATTCCTTGCCGATCATAACAATGCTCATTCAAAACATCATCTCACCTGTAGATCACCCTGCCATAGTATTATAATCCGCGACTTCGTGCTCAACAAGAGAGCCACTACGCCATCGAGACACCGCGGTGAATTCGATAAGCATGAGCAACTTTATTTCGTCAAAACCACGAAGCGAGAGAAATCCCGACATTCTCTGTTTTCATAGTCTTGCGTTTTTGTAATATAAATGCTCGTAGACTGTCGTAAGAGATAACATTTGCCAGTGGGACAATACGCGCGTTGCTTAATCGCTGACATCTCTCAGTTGCGCAATGGGAAAAGTCTTCCATTGTACTGCAATGCTGTACTGCAATAGGCAATAGCACTGCATCTGACCCCAAAAACAGCTTGAACATAAGCATCTGAATTATCCAGTTTTATTCGGAAAGGCGACCATGAACAATTGAGGATGCGTGTGGAGGGAGGGAGATATTTCTACTGTTGCGCTGTGCAAACAGATTAGCCGGCTTCCTAGCTGAGGACGCCATTGTTTTCAGATGCAGCAGGAAACTGTTGCACACCCAAACACGTACGTGCGCGTTAAGAAATGTACAGGCACCGCCCCCGGACTCTCGAACTGCAGTTTCACGGTTCACGGTTCCCGGGTACTCCTCGTAATACCACCGAAAGGCGGTAGAAAAAAAAGCACAAAGTACACGGGAAAAGCCTGAAAGAAAGCAAACGAAAGTTCCTGACCACACTAGAAGACTAGTCTAGACGAGAAGGCAAACGTTCCGTGTGTACAAGCAAAGAAGGCGTAAAGAAACGAAAAAAAAAACCCCAAAAGGTGGTTTACGTATTTCAGACGTTCGAGACGGCGACGTTGCCTTGTCAGCCCACATTTCGTGCCATGCATGCGCTGTACAGACGACGCCTTAGTTCAGTTGCATTAAACAATGCGCATGTTATGTGCGCATACTAGTGTACCAGCCGTCTCCCATGATGACCCAAAACCACCGTAAGACACTAGAAGTGTCTAGAAATGCGGTCCTGAGGTATAACCCATCGAGGTGGGTTCGGAAGACTTTCCAAATGAATGAAATAATGACAAGGGCTGGCACTGGATCCTGTTTATTAGGTTCGGGTTCCAAGCGCTCCGGGAAACGGCACGAGCGAAGCTTTCTCTGGTGTTTGCAAGGAACGCCATTCGTGTTGAAGGACCACTTGCAAGTAGATAGCTAGCACAATAGAAAGTTCGACATATTTTCACCAAAAACGCTTTGACCACATCACTATCATATGACTATGTATCGATGTTTATTTCATCAATTTATTTATTATTCCCCTAGGGCCAAATACATTAAAGGGGAGTAGATATGAACAATCAACACGAAACAATTAAATGCACAATAGACTGAAATAGATACAAAAAGCGTTGCTGCTAATACGATGCTAGCTAATTACAATAACGAAGATTATAAACTTAAAGCAAATGACCAAACAATAAACAAACAAATAAGTAAGAAGCAGTAGGTAGTACAAGCAATATGTGCTATTTATGCAATGTCAGGTACTGCTTGACTAAAGGCATGGTTATCATTTATTAAATCACTGTCAGCACGAAGGTGGTTCTTTTCATGCGAAGTGCGACGAATAAAAGACACCAAATGAGTTTTTGTGTCACAGCTAGCAAAATAGTACCTACTATGTGATGGTGATCAATGCGATAGAAACGTCATGGGTCACGTAATGAGGTCGTTTCGCAGTAAAGAATAATGGTATAACCTATGCCGGCCTAGGAACTGTACACTCGCGTTTAATGGCTACGTATCGACGCTTATCCGCTTCGCATATTTTGCCTGAATGTCCATCACGTTTTTCGGAGCTCATAGCTGCCACTCGACGCGGCTCTTCAACACATTTATGAACCAGCTCGCGTTTTAAACCGCGCTGCACGGCGTATCGAATACGATCTTGCGTGGCTCGACGCGTCTTCGATCATCTGCTTCAACCGCACTCAGTACACGCTTCGACCTGTTTGCGATGGAGCTCGCGTCTGCGCTGGGTGCATTCAATGCGGAGCATTCTTGTCCAGTCACGGCGGTTTTGTCGTGTATCTGCTATCTGCGCCATTTCGTGAAGCATCCAGTAAGCGAAGCAGCCAGTTAAAAGAAAGGAACAGTGGTTTGAATAGTCATCACACATGACTCTCTGCGAAATAAATAAAGAGCTTCGTGGCTTAAAGAAAGTGAGCAAAAATGTCATAATTAACCATGACATATATGTGCATCTGAAAAACTGCTTGGCATCTAGTGCCAGGCACCTGTGCTCAAGACCTGACGTGGTACTTCTTATAGTGGAGTCTACTGTAGTGCCGTCATATTTTGCTTGAGTCGCTCATGCCGGTCGCTGTGCATTTCTGAAGACGCATGTATCTTGTTCCAGCATATATATGAGCAGACTGTAGCGAACTGAAACTGTAGCCATTGAGCGAACTCTCTCTCTCTCTCTTTATATATATATATATATATATATATATAGAGAGAGAGAGAGAGAGAGAGACCCATAGGTCTCATGTCTCTAGAGGAGTAACCGTTCGCTGCAGCAGAATTATATAACTTATAACTTATAACAGCATTCTATACCAAGATAAGCATGCTTCGTATTACGTAGACGCCAACTGAAATTCAGTCTGCTCAATTTTTATAGCCTTGTGGCAGTATTTTCGCACGATCACTTTAGTGGATAGTTTCACTTTCGCGAGTATCCGTGTGACTGTAGAACCCGACACTTCGGGGTATACGTGGGACACCATTTCTGGTGTATCAATGCGATGTGAAGCTTTCTTGGCCGTCTTTTGGTCTATGGTTTGGACTCATATTTTATTGATTTCGATGATACATGACTAAAATGAGGTAATTTAAGGCAGATATGTGTTCCCGTAATTGCCTTTCGATTTTCTTGCAACCCTGACATCGTAAAGCAAAACTGTGCTAATTGAACAGACGCTTGACTTTCAGAAAAAAATGGCGCTAGCCGATATATACTTGGCACAAGGGTATTTATTCGAAATTATAGCTTTTCACTAGTCCAGCAAATGTCCTTCTGCCATATATATGGCCCTCAAAAGTCAAGCTATACTGGTACAGGCCGTACCGACCCGAAGCGTCCCCTTGAAAAGTCGCATTTTTTGGTTCTTCGCATTGAATAGCTAGTGTCTTGCAGAAAGAGGGAATGATGGATGAACTCTGATACAGTTCCACTGTCCGTTTTTCAAGACGGCCCCATGGAGTTACGCGAGGAGAGAAATGCTATCAATCCTAAAACAGGCACAGGCGAAGTTGCATTCGAATAACGTGAACGGATACGCGGAAAACGTCTCACTGTGAACCTAACTGTCCACCCTTTATTGCTTACGAACTGCGCTCGTTATGCCGAACTGAGAGATCGTAAAATTCGCCTGTCCATTGGCAAACAAGACGCGGCCAAGTTGTCGTTTACAGCCCAGCAGTAAACTTCAACAGTCTCAACTTCCCTCTTCGCGCCATGTGCCCGCCGCGAATAACTTTACAACTTCGAGATAAGATTTGGAGTGAACACAGTGTGCAATCGAACTGCTTGTAGGCGGCAGTCACCTTCCGCGAAACTCCAGGCAGACGAGAAGTCCTCAACGGAAGCCGCGGGCGGTCGATCGCCGTCGTTGCTCAGAAGTTTCAACTCGGCCACTTTACCCTCGTGGCACGGCTTTCCCACCATCCCTTGCGCCCAAACATGGCGGGAGACAGCCGGAAAGCTCCCATCTTTGTTGACTCATCGGCTTGTTTATACTGCCCGTTCTTACTTCCAAGGTGACGCCCTGCAGTTAAGCTGACGCGGTGTCGCTTCAATACCAGTGAGCGTTGTAAACGGAGGAACGCTGATGTTGCCGCTGTGCTTCGCACGCGGCAAACGCCCTGACGTCGGTTCTGGGTCACTGGTCATGAACTCGTGCCACGCCCCGCACGGGACGTGCTTCGCAAGGCACTGACCGAGGCATGTCGCACAAAATGTACAAGTACAAATAAGTAGAAGCGAAGGAAACGCCTTCCGAGTCTCCGGTATTTCGTTTTTATCTCAGTTCAGGCAATTTGTGAAGCCGTTCCACCGTTGAAGGTGCTGGGTAAAGTATCAGCGAATCCTTTTCCACTTGTCGAAACAAATGCGGATCATAAATACTCACTTTTTTTTTTCAAACACGACGAGCTGGGTTTGTAAACATCGTCTTGACCACGAGCGAATGTTTTAGTGCAAAATGCTGTGAAAAAGGCATTACGATGTACGGGGCTGTGAACATCATGCTCCTTACTTCATATCGAGTGGGAGGTTCGACATTTGGAGAGAAGCACTAACACTACCCCTTAGTACAGCCAACTCAAATTAAGAGTAAGAACTACAGGTTCTTAGCACGGATGCCTAGATGTGGACAGCGTCCTCATTGTAAAACTTGGAGAAATTCTATTAAAAAAAGGCTGTGCTGTAGAGCTCCGTAAATGGTTCTTGAACAGCTGGTTTATGCTCTTTCGCGGACAAAATTTCCGCCAACAAATAGCGTCAGCAAATAGATAATTAACAAACGCTGCTTCATTAACTTTCTCGATCTCGCGAATATGGTATGTGCTTACAGGCACTCTAGGACAAAGTTGTGGGAGGACAACTCCATTTTATGTTATTCTAAAGGGTTTGGGTTCCGAGGCAGTCGTAATCACATTTCGTGCTTAGTACGCTAATTTCGCATTCATATGCGACAGCCACGAATCAAAGATGGACCACCCATGTGACGCAGCCTTTTGTGCGAGAAAGGAGGAACCGAGTTGTTTTTGCCAGCTGAGAGCGTGCAGAAGCGCATGTGTTATTCAACCCATCCAGTTTCCAGATTATATGGCGTAGTATACGGAATCAGCTACGTCACATTCAGGATGAGGGGGGGGGGGGGGGGGGAGTCATTTGTATGTTGGGACTCCTGTCTCTGAATGCTCATTTGATTATTATTATCTGGGAACACAGGGCCATTAGAAAAAGAAAATGAAATTCTTATCAAATTCAGATTGTCTTCCCGTGTCTAATTTAACCACACATGCAAACATATGCATAAACACAGAGTTCAAGAAGATACTTCACAAATTTTTATTCGTGATGTACTTGCTGACTATGTCGCTAAAACGGTGTCCACCAAAACGTATAAATAAACCACTTGCGCAAGCAGGATTTGCGTAGGCAGCACAGCAGTTAAAATAAAATTGCAGATAGTTTTTCTTTAAGGACCATTTATATCCTCGAGTACCTACCTATACCAAGTCTTGTGAAGCGGCTTCGTGCGTGATCTAGAGCATTCGGTTCTTTGGCAGCGTCCACCTGCTGATAAAAAAAAATGACGATGAAATTTTGCTCAGAATGACAGCGTAATCGCGATACGTGTATCATACGTGATACGACGGGATCACCCAATAGTTTATAAAAAAAAAACTTATTCGGAGTACAACCGAATAGTCATCCACGTTTTCTATTCTTGCACTCTTGAATACAACCATGACGATCAGAAAATGAAAACCAAAAAAAAAAAGACGCTACTTTTCATACAGTCTTAGAGGACTTGAGAACATCCGTGTGAGCATCGCGGCATCGCCTGGGCTCGAGCACGTGTTCGGCGGGCCACTCAATCTTCGCCACGGGAGTATTTGCGATGAGTTCGTACCGCCTGAACATAATGGGGCTTCTTTTCCACCGCCCCACACGTTCGTGGGCGCGCTCCCGCGTTCCTATTTTACCAGTCCTGGACCATCGCAAGAACTCAAAAATAGGATGCGCCAAAAAAGAAAGAAAGAAAGGAAGCATCAACACGCCCCGTTGCGCCCGTAAAGTGTTTCCTTTTGAATAGAAGTGCGTAGTTCCGTTCTTTTCTTGTTCATCATTCCATTACAGTGGGTTTACCTGTTGGGGCGGCGAGTTCGGCAGAGACTAATGGGACTTGTAATTGCGGCATATGAGGCAGAGGTAGAAAGTTGCTTATGGTAAAGAAGGGAGGCGTCGTCGCACAGGTGCTCGTTCTCTTTTCATCTCAGAATGCTGAAAGTCAGGCGCATGCCCTGTGCTCCCTTTCGCACAAGCCACAGCCCCCAATCTGAAAGCACTTTCCTTTCACAAAGCAAACAGAGCCGTTCCGGAAAGATCCGTGTTCGGCACCTGTAGTCCGAAGTGCAGGTTTATTAATTGATTTATTTCTTTTTAAATCGGGACGGTAACTTCATGAAGTGTCGTTTTTTTTTTGAAAACTCCAATATTCGTTTACAAAAGCGCGAAACAAAGAAATTTCAAGTTACTCTGGAAATTCATAGATAAGTGTACATTTGCAGGCAACTATTCCACGCATCACTTGTATTAGAAAGAATCCAAAAGGAAGTGTTCGAAAATGAAGCAAATTTGTAGGCTCGTGTTTCTGAAATGAGCCGTACTAGGTACCGCCTTGTAGCGGGAATCTCACGGAGTGAACTTTTATTATTAGCACGGAAGCTGAATGTCAGTCTACTTTCGCGATAATGAGATGCAGACACATTAAAGCCAAAACAATCCAAGAGTTCACTTGAAGCATACTTATCCCCTCTTAGGAACCACTGCTGAAACCGTGGTGCTATAATGTTATGGAATTTCGCCGACTAGAACAATGATCGGCCTAAGTTCCTCATGCTGTACTTGAAAATTGCGAACACGAGAACGTGAAATAACTACGTCACAGTGCAAGATCTTTTTCTTAGTTTCCACACAAAGGGGGGGGGGGGGGGATGATAATCACTCGTCATTATTTTAATTATATTATACACACACACACCGACGTGTGTGTGTCTAACGCTTACCCTCTTTTATTGGTAGAGCATGGAGCTGCTGTGCTTATAGAGCCGTGTTCAAAACCATCCGTTGGACCTACTTGGGTCGCTGCGCTGCTCTCTATTGAACTTCTTTGATGCCCTCTTGGGTCATTACATACCTGTATGTGTCAGTGTGTGTGTTTGGCTTTCATAATAATCATTATATAAAACTTATCATAAGCATTTACGCAATAACCATCAGATATATTGCTAGCAGCATTAAAGCCGCCAATCATCCCTAAGGGGGGATGCACCACGTATATTTCCATTCGCTAGGAGTTTGCGAACAATCAAAATTACGGATACAAAGCGAATAATATTGACTTGATTTGAAACAGGGCTGCGCTTCAAATGATCTGTTTTGATTGAATATATGCGCTACTACAAAGAAGTAAATTGACGTTGCATTTCGTGAACACGGGTTACGCACAAGCGTATGGGTGCTATAGCGCACATGAATCTATCGGCCCTCGGTGCGCCTAGACTCTGTACACATCACAGATTGCTTTCAAGATAGGGCTGGCGCGGCCGCGCAATACGCAGCAGCCGCCGGAGTACAACATCCCCCCCCCCCCCCCCCCCCCCCGGTGCCTTGCGTGCGACGAAAGACGGCGCGCGTCGTCCCGACTTCCTCCTTAGCACGCACCAGATTGAGCCGCAGTCGTCGGCTCACGGTCACACGATTTCACTAGCACATACAGCAAACGGCGCACGGAGGGCGGTGTTATCACGAGACGAACCCGGTACGTCCATAGCGCACCCAGAATACATAGCAACCACCAGGGCAGTTCAAACCAGCGCGCCTCCGCCTACCTCCCGTTTCCGCGAGGCTTCGCCTCCTTTCTCCTTCCTCGTTCCGTTGAACGCCCCCTAGATTTTCTTGTTGGTGGCGTTGCTTTGCCGCGCGATTTTTCCCGGCGCGTGAATTCTCGTCTCCGTCTCCAGGCGCCTTCCACCTCTGGTGCTCGCTTCCCTCGCGGCGACAAACATTATTTCGCCGATTTGACAGACGGCCCCATGTGCGCTTGGGCGTAAAAACTGCAACCATGCTGTAATGAACTCTAAAAATAATGGAAAAACAAACCAAATACAAAACATGTTTCTCTACTACGGAGCGTTTATTAAAATACAATCTGTAAAGATTTTGTATGGAAAAAAGCGTGTTTTTGGTTTTTGTTTGCGCTGACCCGCAATTTTCATTGATATTGAGAGAATTGGCCTCTGTAGGGTTACCTGCAAAGTAGTATAAATGTAGGCTGCTTAATCTAATGCCAGTAAAACTGCTGCGACATACACAACAGTCAGCATTCATAATCACCTCGTTTCCTTGTGTGCCCGCCTGCACGTTCAAAGCGAGCGGCTCCAGTAAAAAGATAGTTCCAGAGAGGAAAGTACCTCGTGTTTTTTCTACTACTACTTGTTCTTCTTTTCCTTCTCTTCTCCTTTCCTTCGTTTTTCTTTTTTTTTTCTGTTTGTTTGTTGGAGGGAGCGGTTGCTGCAAGAGTGGTGGGAAATCCTTACTGGAATATGCGTGAGAAGTGCTTTCTTACATTCCCGCTCCTTTCTCCGAGGCTCCGCGAGACGCCAGACTGTCTGGTGCACACCTGTGTCCGAGGGGGCTGGCGTGGAGTGAACTTCCTCCACATAGCGGAGTTCAACCGGAGGCGCATCGATAGGGGGGCCTCGTCCGAAGGGGGGGGGGGGGGGGGGGGTTGCAGGGGTCCTAATCTGCCTCGCCGATACCCCCGCTCCGTTGCACAAGATTCGGCTGACTAGAGCTAAGAGGAAAATGAATTCGTGGGGCCGAGTGTTGTAGCTTGTAGGAGGATGGCACATTCTTTGCTGTGGATCACGTAATTGTTTGGATTAGTGCTGACACCTGAACTATTTTGCGCCAGGAAATCAACCATATGCGCGTGCTCGCCGTTCCAAAACAGTGTCTGAGCCCGATGCAATAAGTAGCTTTTGCCTTTTCTGTTACCTATACCTGTTCCTGCCTTTCTTGTTTCTTTTTGTTGTTTGTTTTTTCTCTCTCTTTGCCCTCTTTCCAACCGCCTATATCCCCCACCCCAGTGCAGGGTAGCAAACCGCGGAAACTTGCCTCTGGTTAACCTCCTTGCCGTTCCTCTCTAGCTTTCTTTCTCTCTTTCTCTTTGATGCGAACAGCGAATCGCTCTGGGCTCCTGGGCTGAGAGGCCCAGTTCATCAGACAATTCATTTTTTCTAAATAATGTTTACTACTACTACTGTAGGCAAGTAACCAATAGCCAGTGCCGCACCATTAGCGCGATAGTTGTGAAATGTGACGTTATCCCAGCCAGAGATTGTCTGGATTGCAGGCGGACGGTTTTGAGATAGTGAAGTGATCATGCTGATGTGGCCATCATTATCGGCGCTTTAAACGTGCACCGGGTGTTGCTAATACTCACGCAAGCACCGACGTGAGCGGTGCGGAAGATCACAGCAGTTGCATACGCATGGGCTAAACGCAAAGCTTGTTCGATAATCGACGTCTGACTGCGTCTTAATTTGTGCCGTGCGTACGCGCGTACCTTTTGTTCCTTTGTGTTTACCCGCAGGTGCGTGAGCAATTGTGTGCAGCGATGTTGTGGCGGAAGCACTCGCTCACTCTGACGCAATCTGACCTCTTCCGAGGAATGCACACGATACTCTTGCACTTCTTAACATGATACTTAGTAGCGCTAAACACTAAATAAAAAAACAACAGCGAGAGGCGAGCGGAAGGAAAGACAGTGCACCAGACAGTCTGGCGTCTGGCGTAGCGCTCGTCTTTCCTTTCCTCTAGCCTCTCACTGCTGTCTTTTATTTAGAGTTTTGCGCTACTAAGTATCATGTTCAGTAAACACCAACTCACCCAAGAAGCTATTCTCTTGCACTTCAATAGTGCGGATACTAACTAGACGTCATGTGTGAGAGAGGTGTTCGGACCTATTAGGCCTGCCTCAAACTTCATACTTCAAACATTTCATAAGCACTTTAACTGCTCCCCGTAGTTGACGTCCCACTCAAATTTTCGAAATTTTATTTGATGTGCATGTATGCGCGGTGATCTCGCTATCTGCTGTGATTCAACTGCATTCTGTTGACAAAACGCTAGCATAACATTTCGTTTGCCCAGAACCTAAAAAGATGCCTCTTTTACTTTTTTTTTTACGATATGTCTTCCTGAGCACCGGAATGTTCCTTCTCCTGGAAGGGTATTCTGTAAGAGTCCACGTAGTGGACTGTCCACTTCGGCTGTCGCGATTGGCTCCAGCTGCACGAGCGAGAAGGAGCCAGCCAGTCTCCTTCTCGCTCGTACAGCTGGAGCCAATCGGCGACAGCCGAAATGGACGGTCCACTAGGTGGACTCTTACAGCATAGCCCCCCTGATGTTTTGGAGCTTCTTTCCTTTTTTTTTGTGTGTTTCTATGCATATCATTTATGACTACAAATATGTTACTTTACGCTGAATATTGTAACATACGTTTACTAATGCCCAATTTCTGTCATCATGTGGACATAGGGTCATTATATATGCTGTAAGAAATTAATAGAAAAGTTCGCTGACTAGAGACACAAAATATTTCAATTCTTACGCAAGTACCCGCTTTCCCAGCTTTTCTCACGGTTGACGACTCCCATGTGCCGGTTTCAAAACTGCGGCAAAGTGCAGAAAGAAAGCGAGAAAAGAAAGGAAAGAAAGTAAAGTCAAGTGTTGCAGCGCAGCAACTGCGCACTCTTGTGCAGATCGTGTAATAAGCCATATAAGCACGTGACATACATCCCTCCCGTGCCATGCGACAATAGAAGAGGGGTGACTGTATTCCTAGCCTGGCATTTTGCGTGCAAGCGGGAGGGATGTACGTGGCCTCTTTACGAGCCACCTGCACTGATCCCGCAACGCATACGGCTGTTCACGGAGCTTACTCGGTGGGGGCCTCCCTCCACGCCTTCGCCCCCCCCCCCCTCCTCTTCTTATCCGTTACAGCAATCCTCTGCTCTTATTCAGCGGTTACCTGCCCAGTCCCCGCACCTCATTTAGACGCCACCTGGGATGACGTTGCGGCACAGGAACAACCGCCGACTACGAACTGCTACATGCTTGCGGGCACGACTATAGGGGGTACCGCAAGCAGATCAGGCGGCTGAAAGCCACCGCGTTATAGAGTGCGCAGGGAACGTCTGTGAGGGAGAGCCGATGATTTACGCAAACTGTTTAGAAGGCGTGTTTCTATCCTGCGTTTGTGCATACGTGCGTGCGTGCGTGCGTGGTGGGTGCGCTTCTCCCACCTCATTTACTTTACAGAGAACTGTGGCATGCAGGTTCACAACACTGTGCGATGCGGGAATTAAGAAGGTCTGCGGTGCCTTCAGGCTGCAGGTGGCATGCCTCCTGGTCGTGTGTGATGTTGTTTAAAAGCAGTTGTGTTGAATACTGTCGTCTCGGCTCGGCGTGATTTTCAGCAAAGGAAAATGGCGGAGCTAACTTAACGAAAGTAGTGGATAAATTTATGCACAAAGCTTGGTAATGGTCAAACAGAAACAATTTGGAAGGCTCGAACCGCGCTTGTAGATCACGGTATGGTAATGAGGCAGATTAAAATGGAGTACAGCCGCTTCAAGGAAGGTAAAACGTCTGTGGAGAGTTAGCCGCTTTATGGGAAGCCTGCAATGAGCCATAATGATGCGATAATTCGTTAACTGGAAACCACATTAAGGAGAATCGTCGGCTGACTGTCATAGGATATGACAGATGAACTTTATTACAAGTATAATCAGAGTTTTGTCATAGAAATTGCACAGCAACGTTTAGCGACGAAGTATGTATGAATTCATTTTACAGCGAAGCGCTGTATATAACTAGGATCCCGGGATTACTTCGCCTCCTCCGCAGCCTAAAACTCTACCAATCACAGACCCGCCGTGGTTGCTCAGTGGCTGTGGTGTTGGGCTGCTGAGCACGAGGTCGCGGGATCGAATCCCGGCCACGGCGGCCGCATTTCGATGGGGGCGAAACGCCCGTGTACTTAGATTTAGGGGCACGTTAAAGAACCCCAGGTGGTCCAAATTTCCGGAGTCCCCCACTACGGCTTGCCTCAGAATCAGATCGTGGTTTTGGCACGTAAAAGCCCATAATTGAGGCGCGTGCCACGTGCTCCGTTGGATTTATTGCAGCGCCACTACATGGCGCTCGCGTCAGCGCATCCGCAGCAGCGGCGGCATCGGCCATGCGGAGGGAAAAAAAAGAACCAGAAAGCTCACATTCGCACATAGCATTCTTCACAAACGTTTACCGGTAAAGACTGCGGTTGGAAAAGCAGCAGTTGCCGGGAACCGGCAACTGTAGCATACGAAGCAGGAAGTGACATAACTACACGTTCATATATAAAAAAATTACAGCATCTTCCCGTAGGGGAACCCTGAGTAGTATGCGAAGCAGCCATGGCGTCGACTCAAGGTAGTTTTATCAGCTGTATAAACTTGGACATGCAGCAGCACCAGCAACGTGCAGAACTGTTGTCGACGCCGTCGGCGTTTTGCCCGCGTTCGCACCGAACGCGCGCGACGTGCTGACTGTTGCCGGTGCCTCTGGGCGCCTACCGTCGCGCCTCTAACCTAAGCTGCTTCGCATTATCGCGCGCGGAGCCGCAGGTGTTGCCATTCGTTGCGCAATCCGGAGAGGAGCATCGGAGAGGAGAGGAGGAATGCCGAAAGGAGAGGAGATGAGACAAGGAGAGGAGAGGAGGGGGAGGAGGATGCGCAGTAGGGGTGTGGACGCACGGCGGTTGGATGGATGGAGGGAGGTAGGGAGGGAGGGAGTGACATAGCCCGAGCATCAGATGCTTCGCATCTAAAAAGAACCCGCCTAGCAACTTATTTATCTCGTGTTTTGATAGCGCTTCGGAAAGGCCACCAATACTCCCGAAGAGCCGCCTGAACACGATGAGGGACGTCGGGAACACCAACGTCAATATCCACAACGGCGTCCTGCTCAGGATCGGCAAGACCCAGCAGTCCCAGTTCAAGGCTACGTCACATTGCTCTATCAGATCAGTTGATACCACAACTTCGCTGCCCAACCACCTTCGCAGTGTAGTTTGAAGCCCATTTATAAAGGTGATTTGAGTACGCAGCCTGTGCCAGCAAAGTTTTTATCAAGAATTTTGACAGAGGAATTCGAAGACTTGGCAACTAATCCAGGATAGCGACTAGAAGTGCCACCGAGATAAAATTTAGCCTGAAATGGTGGAAGGCTATGGCAAATAGACCTGCGCAAAGTTAGACGGTTGCGCAAAAAATTCAGCTTTCACAAAAAACATAATCAAATGTTAAAAAGTCCAGTACGGGGCCCCTATCGCCTCTGCTTCCTAATGCCTTGATGTAACTGCACGTTACATCAAGTTTATATTTCGCAGAAAGCGGAGCCATACTAAGTGCCAATTTGTGCCAAATGTTTCACGTTCACGACCTAATTACACGTGTCGCAAATAATTACTGAACGATCGTTTTCTTTTTACATCGAAGCTGTTAAGGGCTCACATTTCGATCGTCGCGTCTGGCAATAGAAAAAAAAATACTCATTGGCCGCATGCTGTATGTGCGAGTGAAAGCGCGAGAGGGCGAGGGACGCGCGCTTTCATGGGGAGCGAACGCACGGCGGAGAGCGAACGCGACTTCCCAGTGGAAGAGGAGCGGTGGGCAAAGAGGGCATCGAGGCACTCTAGACCAACGTTTATAGATACTTTTTCAAAAAGTATCTATAAACGTTGCTCTAGACTGTGCGTGTGCGTGCCGGCTCTCCCACTGCGGCGCCTGCGCGCAGCCCCGCCGGCCTCTGCCGCCGACTCTCTCTGGGCTCTCGCCCGCCTCTCCCCTAACAGTGTCGGCAACGGGTTCCGCCACATGGCCAGCGTTTTGACAGCGGTTGTGTGCGGTCACACGAACAACGCGCACAAGGGTTGACGACGGCGGCGTTTTGTCCGCTTTCGCACCGAACGCGCGTGGCGTTGGTGACGTGTTTATGAAGAAGGTGCCAACCTTTGCCGTACACCCTATGGCAGTGTACCATAGCGACCATAAGGCCATGATCACTGTGGTCACTAAATAAATGAAAACCACCGTATCATATATAGTTCTCATTCTTTAATAGTTCATTGTCACATTACATTGTCACATCTTAATAGCCATAATTGGAAATACATAATTCCCACCATAGTACCGCTTCGCTGGTCTTCCATCTCCACCCCAGTGGAAGTGCTGACAGTTTCTTTTTTTCCTATTTTCATGCTATCATGCGACATTAGTACTTGGTTCCTCCGCTGCCTTCGGTGCAGTAAACAAAGTATGATTTGTTTGTATTTGCTGAAAATAAGGAGCACGTTATGAATAATCTGTGGGCAAACTTCAAAGTTTGCGGACTAATTACTGCCTTTGCAGTAAATCGCGTATGCAAGCATCGAGAATATTCATAAGTGTACTGTTTCATATGTCGATTTTACGCCGCTGCCCTGGGAAAGCTGTGACGTCAACCGAGATCAAATTTAGTGAATATCGGAAGTGGGGAAGGAAAGTGTGGGCGGAGGGCGGTGAACTATGGGAAATGTTCTGGCGAAGTAAACTGTGTGTGAATAAATTTTACACAAATTTCTTAACAAGTGCTACCGAGCGTTACATGCGATCAGGATTTCAAAAAAAAAAAAAAGAAAAAAAAAAAGATGGTCATGTACGGGCAACATTCTAAGTATCGCAATTTCCGGCCTATTCTCCGCGAGCTACACAAGTATAAATGTTTAAATTTCGAGATGGCCGGGCTATCTATAGGTGTGGACAATACACATTTTTATTATTTTTTTAAGTCGGAAGCGCACTTCAAGAAAACGAGGTCTCACTGCGCTTGCAAATTTTGCCCGCGCTAAATAAGATCCAAATCGGCTTCGCAATGATTGTCGCTGCGCAAGAGGAACACTTCCGACTCATACTGGCAGCTCGTGATACGTGGGCAAATGCTGCTCCCAATACAAAGTGGCTTCTTTTCAGGGCTTTGATTTATGAGCTCATGAGCATACCCCAGCTGCGAAATCCACAACGCATTTATATAGAACTTCTTATATGCGAGAAATACGACAATTTTGATAACACCGAATACCTGTATACTAAGTACTGTACACTGGCATCGAATTCATTATGCACGAGGGTCCAGCTGCAGTCGTTCGACATTGGCACCCTCGCCTGTGTACTACTAACAACCAACTATGTATTTTGAATGAATAATAAATTGAAACTGAATAGTAATAAACTGAGACTGTGTACTGGTAGCAGACAAGCTCAAAACCCTATTTTCAGTCGAAGCAGCTGGTGCGGAGTATCGAAAAAAATAATTCCGTTACGAGTGTTACTGGGCCCCTGCTGATAACCAGATGCGGACTATATAATCCGGAAAGCCCGTCACTGAAACTATCATTGCCAGTGCTCGAAACAAAAGAGCTTCACTGTACATTGGGTGGTCATTCTGCAAGGTCGCAAATGTCTGCTTTAATTTACTTGTATACTTTTTTACGCTGCATTTTGATACGTCATTGTTGTCCCGGAAATGGCTTTCTCAGACCCTCCAGTGCCACGCACAGCGTCTGCGCTTCTCAAATACGGCGGAGAAGTTATACTAACACAACTGACACAGGAAACCTGCCCTAGCTATTTGAGCTCACAATGTTTGCATATATTTCGTGTAACGACTGAGAATTGTACAAACTTAACGGTTGCCAGTCAGCGCCGTGTCTGTGCGCTTCTTCTCGTTCCGCCCCGTCTGGTAGCTCAGTTCAGTCAACCTTCGCCATTCCGGCGGATTTTTTTTTTTTTTTTTTTTTTGCCATGTGTCATTTAACTCCGACGATGCATCAGTCCTTGCTTCCAACCATTAGTGTTGCAGAAAGAACTGGCACCTTTTGAAGAGGCCGAAATGGACGGCATGAACTAAACGCTAGTGGGTGATAAGCAAGACGAATATCGACGTAATTACCAGCTGTCCCCCTCCCCCTCCCTCCGCATGACAAACTGATGCGAGGCGACGGGCACTGCGCCAAGGAATGACGATTTGTCATGCGGTTACGCTATCTTAAAGCCTGTCACAAAGCAAATAACGCGGTGCGTTCGACACTGTCGAGGGCGTAACTGCACTGACAGTTGCTAACGATAGCGAAACAGTGATTTCGAAATAGCCAATTTTTCACATTGACGACGTGTACATTCGCGATTTCTGAAGAAGTTGCGACACTTCTGATACGGACTGCATTTCGAGCTAATGACTACATGACTTCAATTTATTACTGTCGATTTAGTAGCGACACCTGTCGGTACCCAATTAGTGACACTGATTTTTGTGGAACCTGATATTGTGGCGCTCCGCATTGTGGCACCCCACTTTGTGGCAACCCACATGAAAAGAGCACAGCTGTTTTAATGTGGGGCTTTTTCTTGGGATATTTTGTCACTTTCTAAGGTATCTATCGCACCAATTTACTTTTAAATGCATGAGGCAAGTGAAGTGATTGTGTATTTTTTGGAATTTAAGAGCCGCTGAGGATTAAAGAGAGAGAGAGCAAGCGAGAGAGGAAAGGCAGGGAGGTTAACCAGAAGTCAGTTTCCTGTTTGCTACCCTACACTGGGGTGGGGGATAAGGGCGTTGGAGAGAGTGCAGAGAGAGAGAGAGCGCGAAAACAACAAAAAACAAACAGAAAAAAACACAGGCATTGGATTAATGTAGGCTGAGGATTAATGTAGTAAATGCAGAACATGGACATAAGTATCCTGACACTGCAGAATTCGTAGAGCAGGGTCGTTGAACAGATCTGGAAAGGTGATAACAAAATACACGTTAGACACTAGTCGCGTCATGACTGTGTAACAGTCATGACGCGACTGTTACTGTTAGTCATGACGCGACGTAGAACAAAGAGTGCCCGTCATTTCTGATAGTAAACACACCTTACGAAAGGCGTTTGGTCCATGGTGAGTACTTGGAAATGCGAATCAGTTTCTTGTTGCACATCCAACATATTAGAGAAAAAATATTTTTCATTTCTCAACGCGTGTGATGCAGACGCCTGCAGAAACTCACCCGCGACGTTATTTTTCTCGTTCAAATTGTGTCTTCTGAGAACGAATAAAGCGCGATTATAGTCGTAAAATTTCACCTCTTATCAGACGAACAACTCTAACGAATTTGTTACGAGGGCAGTAAAACGCACGACGCAAGACAGATGCAGACAAAAAGTATTCACAAAACACGACACTAAGTCCCTTTTTCGCACTTTTTTGCATATTCTTAGGAAGGTATTATATATACGAGTGCTTTTCAACATAAACAACCGTCCAATTGTAATAGCTATGTTATTATTTCAGAATGTTATAGTTTTGGAGAATGTTATTATTTCAAACCCCCCGACTTGTTATATGCGTTTGACATACTAAGTCAGTGTAAGAACACACAAACGCACACGTCAGTAAAAGAGAGAAACGCAATGTGGCAAAGCCGTTCTGCGGAAGCCCTCAAGGCGGAGTATACGGCTCATGAAACGGCAAATTGTCTTCCACCCAACGGCAGCTCGAAGCTACGGTGGAAGCGAAGCTAGAGAATTGTAAACCCGAATGGGTTTCATTTGTAGGTTCCTGTTACAGTTGGATAGATCACGGTTTGCCTTTAATGAACTTTCCGCCAGCTTGAGTTCTTCCACAGAATTGATTACCCAAATATGGTGTCCATGTGCTTTGAGTTGTCACGCGCTGCCATCTGGTTCCCTTCTTGTAAGCTCAGATGCTAGAGCGACCACCCTGGCAAGACATCGGTCCCGAGTTCGATCCCCGAACTAAGGATGAATTTTTTTTAACTGTGACGTTTTCTTCCTGAGAGATGTGTATGGGCTTCCTTTGTAGCTTCGTGCCACAGTTGGGTGAATGACAATTTTCCCTTTCAGAAACGGAGTGGCTTCGAGTGCTTGTCTCATATCATTCATTTTTCTTTTGTGATTAGTGCCTTTTTGCACTTACTTTCGATTTCAGGTATGCACCAACTATAAAGTCCCTTTATTCTGAAATTTTACCTTGTGTTTGGCGCATGACAGCCTTACCTGCTTATGCGCCGTTAAACCCTGCACAACACAACACGAGAGACCCGCCGTGGTTGCTCAGTGGCTATGGTGTTGGGCTGCTGAGCACGAGGTCGCGGATCGAATCCCGGCCACGTCGGCCGCATTTTGATGGGGGCGAAATGCAGAAAACACCTGTGTACTTAGATTTAGGTGCACGTTCAAGAACCCCAGCGGATCCAAATTAATCCGGAGTGCCCCACTGCGGCGTGCCTCATAAGCAGATAGCGGTTTTGGCACGCAAAACCCCATAAATTTTTACACAACTCCACACACCTTTATTCTAAAGTGCTCTTTCAGACCTTAATGTTGGTTTTCTGTGAACCACCGCTCGCCATAAAAAAATAACAGCTATTAAATTGTGATTACACTGATAATATATGAAAATAAAGCTTCGGTTGTGCCACACAGTATTTAATCCGGGGTCAGGGAGATGTGTGGCGTGTTGTACTGACGTCATATGCACAGTCGTCAACGATTATACCACAGTGACACCAATGCAAATGAACATTCAAATATGATCGTCAATATAGCTTGGGCAAGAACTGTTCAACACTTCAAGAAACCGTGGTAACGAAATGTCTAACAAAGAACATGCTATTTTTGTCATTTTATTTGCCTTCGGCGCTATTTGGACTTCCCTGGCCCTTAATTGCGCCAGATACCACACTTATAATCATTCTTTTCTTTGATACGGAAGAATACGATTAAGAATTCTGTAACAAATGAAAAACAAGGAGGGAAAGGCGCACTTGGCAGCAGCAGAAGCGTTTAAACTGGTACAAGTGAAAGTAAGAATGTATTTTTGCACTTCTGGTTTTTCGCCCCCTGCCTTCAGAACGCGTGACATAACTGACACAAGTCAAAGAATTGTGCACCAATATATAAAGTTTTTTTTTTTCATTTCTATCAAATTTGGCATCTTAACTACACTCGAATCGATAACGGTACAACAGTAAAATGGATTGTTTACTTAATTCACGCGATGATATGTCACGTGATAATATGACCGGTAGTGTGAATTTCTGAGAACTGAGACGGGCAAGCAAAATTGGGTAAGACTTCTCCACAGCAAACAATATAATTATTCGGGATGTCATGTGCACTTCCAAGTTTCCACCGCGAATGTCTGCAACTTGATTTCGAGACAACCATCAGGCAATCAAGAGGCGCAATTATCGCCGTTCCGCGTTCGTCATGAAGTCTCATTTTCGTGTTTTATGTGTGCACACGCTCCAATAAGTGTTGCTTTTTATTCGGTTCCAGATATAACTGGAAATGACCCATCTTTCAGATTCTGCTAGTATATTATCTACAGCCATCATTATTTTCCAATAGCACTCTGGGCTATTGCTTCGCCATTCTTTATCAGAATGTTATGCTTTACGTATTTTCATATTCGGGCGTTTACTTGGAAACACTGTTCAAGTCATTCCCATGTGCAATTGTCTTTTGAACGTATGCAGCTGCCAATTTGGTGTCTAGTTTTTCGTTCTGCCTGTCATGGGACATTCGAAAGCGCTGTCAACATCAGGAACACTTTTTTTTATTTTTCGCCCAGGAATTTAATTCATGACTCAGTAGTGCGCAGCACTTGCTTTCTGCGTTGCATCAGTGAGCACACTGCAGGCCGGATGAAATCACTGATGGCTGACCGAAACATTCATAACAATACCAGTTTGGTAGCCTTTCGTTGCTTTTTGTCACAATGACGCAAATGCACACGTATCAGCCGCACGTAACATCTCATCGGCATAAGAATTAGAGTTCGCAGGCCGATCGCGAACTGCCGTCCAACCACGACGCCTCACCTGTTTGGTTCAGCTACTTGTCGCGTGTCGCGGCTCTCTCCACAGCAGCACCCCCTTTAGGGCGCCCAAACTTGTTCCCCTGAGATTTGGCGCAATGATCTCTCGGGCTCGTTTTGCACCTGTCGCCGAAATTCCAGCACGAGACCCCCTTGGTTGAGGCGAGAGAGGGGCTTTATCGCCAATAACCTCTTACCTCTGCTGCTCATTACGCATGCAACTCTCTTCTCTTTCTTTCTCTCTCTTGATTTCTTTGGGACGCGGTCTTGGCTGACTGGCGGAGGCCCGACCGAGGGTCACCGGCTTCCAGCGACGGAGCCAATAACCCGGCTAGCCTGCACCACGTCCCTCCTCGAACGAAGCCCGCGCGCAAGTGCGCCCTGATGTAATCGGTCGGCGCGAGCGGAGAAACAGTGGCAGGTGTTTTTCTCGCAGGGCCACTGACAGGAGCCCGGTCGTTGCTTCGAACATCACCCCTCTTATATAGGTCCTCGATATCGGGTATAACCAAAGAGGGTATCACAGCAATTCACGGCAAATTGAAGGTGCCACCCGGAGATTCCGGTCACGTGCGTCCGTTGAACTTGCTACCGATGCCGTTGCACCAATGGCGCTGTTTCGTGTAAATGGCTTCGTCACCACCTGCAGGGTTGTTGCCCGGACAGGGACCAAGATCAGGGGAGCAAACCGGTGAAATCAAAGGCGCTTTCTGCTCCGAGCATTGAGAATCAGAGTAAGCTCCGGGTTGTTAAAAAAAGACAGAAAAAAATAAGGTCGTGTCAAAACGCCCGGCAACGTGCTTCATGTAGTCACCAAGGGTTCCAAGAACGATACCTGGCTTTGCGAGGAACGATAGCAATATATTTTCATGTTGCCCAATCCTGCCCGTCAAGCACAGTGTAAGAGCCAGAAGAATTCAGTGGCGATTTAGCGGTAAGTGCGGGAGAAATGCGTTAGCATTAGGTCGCACCTCTTAGAAGGCCCGGATGCACGATTCAAACCGCAGTCCCAACATCACAAAGTATTGTTCAGGAGCGCACTGGACACACGTCCTACCAGCGCGAATGGTAATGTATATATATATATACAGGGTGACCATTTTTAAGTTTTACGGAAGTTTTAAAATTAACCTGCTGCAGATAACAAAATTCTGATCCTTGCGCTAGATTACTCAGACAGGCGGACATCACTTGCACGAGAAATCGAAACACATATTCAAGCTATTCCTAAAACTTCACTAATTAACTTGCTAATTAATTACTTTATGGCAAATATTGCAATTTACGAGTTGTAGGTCGTGAGCTTACAAGACGAATCCACTTGAAATTGATTGCCGAAATGACACCAGTTTCGAGATATTTCCCAAAGTGTGGTACGAAATACATGGGCGTTCCAGTTACTTTTGTGCTTCAGTGCAAAGAAGAGCGTTTTCTTAAAAAAGTAAGTGGAACAACAGTGCATTTTGATGGCGAATTTTGATGGCGCATATCTCCTAACTGGTGTGATTCTGGAAATTCATTTCAAGTCGATACACCTTGCAAAGTCACCGGCTACAATTCCTAAATTGCAATATGTGCGGTATAGTATTAATTCCGAAAATACTTAGAGAATGTTAGTTAATTAGTTGAACATGTGTTTGGATTTCTCGTGCAAGTAATGTCTGAGTAATCCAGCTCAAGGACTGCAATTATGGTATCTGAAATAAGCTATTTTTTTAATTCCGTAAAACTTAGGAATGATCACCCTGGAAATATATACATATTTATTTATTTATTTATTTATTTATTTATTTATTTATTTATTTATTTATTTATTTATTTATTTATTCATTTATTATTATTCATTTCATTCATTCATTTATTTATCGGGCCCCTCGGTTCTCTTCTCTTTCATTACATAACGAGGGTCTCGAATCCTTCAGGTAGCATGCGTGGGTTTATTGACCAGTTGGCTTTACCCAAAAAAATCACGCACCATTTACGACTGCGCCAGAGAGGATGTTCCACATACTCCGCCAAGGTTTGAGAATAGTGGCGCTGTGTAGCACTCCCATGGTTGGTTCTAGTAGAATAACATAAATATCCAAGAAGGTGAATGGGAAAACAGCGCCGCGGTAGCTGGTAAGAGCATCGCAGGCATAATGCGCAGACGTGTTATCGTTCACCACCTGCGGCAAGTTGTTCTTTCATTCAGTTTCATTTCAGTTAATTTATAATTTCTTTCTTTCACTTAGAAAGTACAAGTAATTTCCCCTCTGTTGTTCTTGGTTTCGTTGTTTGCTGATTTTTATGATATGATTAATAAAAAAGCGGGCCCCTCGGTTCCCTTTTTTCTCGTTCATATATTGTATATACTTCTACTACGTAACTGGCTTCACTAAACCTTACATACTTTTTTTCCACTTTCACACTCCTAATGCAAGCGCAATAAAACGTTACAAACGGGAACGTATAATGAAAGTTCTGTATACGTATATATATAGGCAATCAGCGCTGAAACATCGTGCGATAATAGCAGTTCCGTAATACACAGCTTAGCGGGCTAAGAAAACAGTTTTTTTTTTTAAGACGTACTTCAATTGTGCTCCACAAAATTCGGCACTTATCTTGAGGCGCATGTATCTAGCGTCTGATATGACTGGACACCGGCGTGCTAGAGTCTAGGAGCGTGAACGCTTCTCAGAATACGAATTGCTACGAACAGAACTTGGCCGGACACGCCATGCAGTGGCATCAAGTGTTGATATATACGAGCGTGCGTCTGTCATCCTTTAAGATATCTTCCCATTTTCTTGACGTCTCTACGGACTGCGTGAGCCTATTTTAATAGGTCACTCAAACTCGTGGCCAGCGATTGTGCTTAGATAGCACTTTCTGCATAGACTTATATCGGTGAACGAGATAGTCCTATAGCATTCACTTACAGCCACATTTAAAAACGAAAGGGAGATAATATAGATTAGTCTCATCTGTGCCATGCCATACAAGAAACACTATTCATCATCCAAAATAAGCAAACACGACATCCTACTTGCATTGACTCAGAAAGAGCAACAATGTACAATCATCTCTAAATGCATCATTCAAGGCCCCGTCCCCTCCTGCTTCGAAAAGGCAGCAAATCTTGCTTAATTAGTGACTTGGAATTAACAAGTTGCGCTAAGGATCATGTCCACGGCTGACAGCTACTATAGACTACAACTCGCGTTGAAAAATAGTGGTAAATAATTTCGGCGGAAGCCCGCAAGGCGGAGAATGGTTTATGAAAGGGAAATTAGTCATCCACCCAATAAGTCATCCAGTCACAAAGCCACAAAAGATAGTCATACGGGTTTATGAGAACGAAAGCTTCACAGTTGAAGAAATATTCGTGCTGGTTCGGGGTTCGAGCCCGGGACAAACGCCGTTTCGGGGCGGTCGCTATACCATCTGGAGGCTAGCAGATTGCAGCGCGAGGACGGATTAAGTGACCACTTGAAGCAAGGAACACTAAATATATGACAAATCAGTTCTGCGGAAGGCCGCAGGACTGCGATATGTTCAAAGGAAAATAGTCATCCGCGCAACTACAGAACAAAGCCACCGGTTCACAAGCTATAGGGGTTTATCACAGAGAAAAATTTGCAGTCCCCTTTTGTAGCTTTGCGTTACATTTGAGTGGATGAGTATTTTCCCTTTCATCAAGAAATTGTGTGTGCGATGCTGATCGCGACTTGCTTTTGAAACATTGCAATACAGTGGCAAATTCTGCGTTAACGTTTATTCGCCCGGAATATCTGTGCATAGATTTTAGTACCAATAATAGATCTTCTTGAATGAATAGCACGCAATTCAGCTTGCCGAGTTTCAAAGCGATTGAATGTACGACATGTGTTTACAGAAAAGAACGCGTGGCGAAGAAGACGTGATAAAGTGACGCAATAGTACAAGGTGCGCGAAATTGGGCGTCTGTTTCATAGAAGCGCTTATGCTCTAATAATAGAAAGGCTAGTAGAGAGAACTGTTGATTTAAGTGAATACAACGAGTATAACATGTTCATCCGCCTATCCTATGGCTAATACCGGACGAAGTTGTCTCTCATTAATCTCGATTTTTTTTATCTTTCTTTCGCATTTTATGCCTGCAAATTTTCTAATTTAAACACATCTCGCCTAGTTCTACGCAATATTGGACTACGCTTGTTTTCTCATTGATACGCATGCATTAAGTTACCTGCCCTGCGCGATACATGGCCTACCCAGCATCATTTCTCCCTCTTAATCTCAAAATTAGAACATCGGCTGCTGCTGTTAACTGCGCGTCATTTTTTAAGCAGTGATCGTCCAGAAAGGTTTACAGCGTTCGTAAATGCTTTTATTGACCATCAGAAAAGAACACAGGCACTAAACCTTTAAAAAAATGCCTTTGACGAGTCTGTTCTTCTTTCTGGGGTTTTACGTGCCAAAACCAGTTCTGATTATGAGGCATGCCGTAGTGGAGGGCTCCGGATTAATTTTGACCACCTGCGGTTCTTTAACGTGCACTACAACGCAAGCACACGGGCGTTTTTGCATTTCGCTTCCATCGAAATGCGGCCGCCGCGGCCGGGATTCGATCCCGCGATCTCGTGCTCAGCAGCGCAACGCCTTAGCTGACTGAGCCACCCCGGCGGGTATGTGACTAGTCTGAAGCATCTCAAATGCAGGAGTCAAGAAATGAACCGGGAATAATTGACATCTACTCATCGAAGCTGCAGTCAGCTATAAAAACTCCCACTGTGGAGTTCGCCAAACTGATTTCTCTTAATCTGTTTCCTAATTTACAACTGAATAGGTATACACGGGCGCTTTCGCGTTCTCTGTTTGCTTATAATATTCGCGAAAGCTGCTGGCAGTCGAACCTGTGACCACCGCAAGAGACCACCGCAATGCCCACAACGGATATAAAAGAATCAGACTTCTTCGAGTTTCAACTCAAGATACGCTGATGCTTTTTTTTTTTCAGCTAAGGGCAAAGGATGAAGTGTGAAGTGCAAACGAAATAGGCAAGCTAACTTTTCCACAATGTAAAATTAGGTACGAACGCAATACTGAGACCGACATAAAAGACGTGCACCGCTGTAGCTTTATAGCGGGAAATCTTAGGAGAATGTATATGAAATGACTCAATGTAATGTTCCGGTACTAACTGAATAATTGTTGGTCTAAAAATTGTTTCTGGAGAGTCTGCAGCAAATTCCAAACACAGCACTCGAATGAATAAATAACTGGTGTAATAACTGATTATCGCAATTTTTTTTTCGACGTTTTGTGTTGTACCTTCCTTCTGGGGTTTTACCTGCCAACACCAGTTCTGATTATGAGGCACGCTGTAGTAGAGGGCTCCGGATGAATGTTGACCACCTGGGGTTCTTTACCGTGCACTACAACGCAAGCACATGGGTGTTCTTGTACGATTCTTGTAAATTCAATGGGGTTGTTGTGGAACATGGAAGGGCAAGCCCTCTATATTCACTCACCAAGGCAGGTTTCGCCTACGCCCCACACTTCTATCACTTTTGCTTTCCTTCAGTTTTTTTTTTTCTTCAAAAGCTGTCGACAAACTTTACAAATGAATTCGAATTATTTGTGCAATGTTGAAAAAAAGATAACTGGCTCTCTACGGTTCCGCTGAAACCCTTCTTCTGACTCCAGGAAGCGGTAACCAAGCAGGAACGACAAACGACAACAGCGCTTCTCGTGCCGCCATCGTCTGCCTCATTACACGCAAATGCAATGTCGCTACCGACAGGTTCACAAAACTGCAGAAGCCAGCTGAGCGGCGTACCTTTCTCACCCACTCCGAGAGGCACGCAAGCAGCGTACCAGGAAGCGCGGGAAAGACTCGAGGGAACGGTGGTGGTAGCACTGCCGGGTCATGCTCGTTCCCGTCAATAGGGGGCGTATGGTTGAGCCCACAACGCCGCCATTGTCGGCACGCAAAAGAAAGCCTGCAAAGGAAGTCTTTGAGAAGGGGGTGTGATTCAGCGGGGTGAGTAGGGCAGCGGCCAGTGGTTGGGGGGGGGGGGGGGGGGGTGAAGAAGGCGCGGAAAAGCCTGGTGAAAGCTAAGCGGAAGACAACATTGCAGGGAAAAGAAATCGACACGCTACCGGGTGTCACCAGAGAGGACGCGTGCAAGTAGGCAGCCGAGTCGGTATAGTAGAGAATGGTGTGTTGTCTGGTCCGGCGCCAGACTGTCTGGCCCCCAGCTGGACCCAGTCTACACCCCGCCTTTTTTTGGCCCCGCTGTCCCCTTCGGCCGCAACACATGCGGTGGGGGAAGGCGCGCGCAGCAGCGCACGTGTCTTTGTACAAACGCCACCGACGACGATGGGCCGCGGGGGCTGTCGCTGTTATCTCGCCACGTTTGCCGAGTGTACACATGCGCGACGGTTGTCCGCGCCCCTCGTAAAACAGAGTGTCGCTAGCTTTGCTCGACTCGGATCAGCCGTAGAGCCGCCAAGTCGTGACTTTGAACATGTGCCTTTCCCCTCAGTAGGTCATTCATGCTTGCCTTGCTTTTTGCCGTTCTGTAGTGCTGCTGTTCGGTTTTACTCTGTTCCCTTTTACTTTTAGTAACTACGAGCGCACTCGTCGGCTATGGATCGTTAGTTCGGAAGCCATTCATCTTAATCGCGCTTCACTTGCGGACCCGGATCCGTACTCGGCCCGCTAAACACGCTCTTTCACATGTGTTTTCTATTGATGACTTACGGAACAGAGCAAATATAAGATGATTTTTGGAATAGAGCAGTAATTCGCGGAAACAAAAATTGTTTTGAGATGTGAGTTCATATGTGGCTTTCAGTAAACAACCCCACGGTACAGGCCGGAAGAAGGAAGGTGGAAGAGGTAAGGATTACACGCAGGTGACAACAACGAATTGCACAAATCACACCTTATTAGGTACCACTCAATCTTTATCATGTCAGAGTTATGAGAAGACTGGCGTTGCTGCTAAGGTGGTGTGATGTGCAGCGGCATTTTTCTTACACGCGTACTGCGTAGCCAACCTGTCGGCCCAGCGTATTGTTCGAATACCGTCCGGGCAGCTCGAGCTCAATGCTAAAACCTTGTTATCGCTATCTATGATTCGCACTTGGGGCGAAACGGCCAAATTTTGGTGCAAGAAATCATCATCATCATAATGAGGAGTTCTTTTTGTTGTCCACTATAGCACAGAGGCCCTCTCCTAGCAATCTCCAATTACTTTTTATTGCCTCAAATAACGAGTCACGTAAAACATCTGTCTATAAGCCCTTTGATTCCCTTTAATACGATAAAATCGCATAACTCAAGAGTAAGGCTACATGACTTCTTGCACACGGGTCAGAGACTGCGATGCTGGTTTCAAAGCAGCTCATAGAAATCACCTCCCCACAGGTTTTCTCAAAACAAGCTGAAGAAGGAACAATATCGCGGCGTGGAAATAATTCGCTAAATTCAGAAGCATAATAAACAAGTACATGAACCAACAGAGGGTTGAGTATAATCAGGCTGTTGACAGCGTTTCATGTCAAGTTCTCTTTTATAACCTGCATGAGAAAATAATAATTTTGCTAGGAAATAAACTCGCGATGAAAACTACGAAATATTTTCAACTCTATGCCCTTTCAGAGTTTTACGACGGTGGTTCCTAAAGTTCTTATTATCAGCACCATAAATTTTGGATCAGGCATACACATAGGCATCGAAATAAGTGCACGTATATGTAGTCTAGCAAAATACAAAAAAATTTGGTCTGTATAGCAACACCACACGCTCCTATGACATCGAAAGAAGAATAGCAGCGTTCATCGGAAATTTGGATAAAGCAGAAGCAGTGATCCGCTTTCTGCATTTGAAGGGACCCATTGCCATGGGGATGCATGCCGAGCTGCTGGTGGTGTGCGCGGTGACAATGCGCCATTTCAGGACACTTGTGAAATGCACAGGCGATTTCAATGCGGTTGAATCCACGACGACGAAGACAGGAGTGACCGACCGTCACTTGATATGGGGCCAAAAATTGATGCGCAAGTGGAAGTTGTATTGCTTGCTGACGAACCGATTAACTGTTGAAGAAATAGTAAAGTGGATTAAAGGGAGCGCGGGCTCCGATTAAACTCCCACTTGAGTCTGAAACCTTAATATCTGGTCTTTCGTCGCAATAACTTTATGAACGCTTCGCGTATATCTCTAGTGAACGCACGCGAATCGTGATAGGGGTATCGACCCACCGTTATTTAATACGGTGCACTTCGCCAATAATATAGATACTGCACTTCACACCAGGGCTTAAGCAATGGATAACCGAAACCTATTCCGAAAATACATACGGAGGTGACTCATTATAATGCTATCAGCATTCTTTTGGAAACTTCATCCAGTTTACGGTATATCTGTATGAATCTATGTATGTTCGCGTAACCTCTTTCACACCAACTTGCGTCACTTTGTAGTCAATGTCAAATGGCTAAAGTCTTGTCTAATGAAAATTACAGTAAGAGCTTAATCAGGCCTTCGATGCTTGTATCTAGATAATGCGGCGCTCGTATCTTCTTCCGCTCCTTGTTTTTCTGTGAAAGACACAGAAAAGGGGACTGCTTTATTCAATAAGCACACGTAAACCGTTCTCTCGTGTCTTTTTATACCTATAACTGCTACCAAATACGGCGTGACCCCATGACTAGAAAACGTGCATGATTTGCTCGTGCGGCCATTCATAGGAGAATGCAGCACACGTTGCATTTAGCTGGACCTAAGCTTGAACAGCAAATAAGTGTCCACCGTGATAGGTGCAATTGGCTCGGGCTCCGCCTATATAGGCGCGGCTCCCGCCCATATGGGTGGATCTCGAGCCATTTTGCTATATCACGGAAGGCTAATGCATAGTTGCAATAAAAGCAGATTGGAATAGTTGTACGTTATCCCGGCCCACGGCTACTAAATGTGCTTTATTGTCGGATCGTTAGTTTGTATTTTCAAATGACCTCATGTTATCGTTCTTAGCTCAATGAAGAATCTATTGCTTGCGGAGAAACCGGCGACACAGCAATTGCTAGCATTTTCAAAGCCATCACAATAAATATCTCACTCCTAAACGAGTACTCATAACTTGTCCGAAACGTAGCAGTAATGCCCGCTGGAGTGCTCCCGCGTAAATCTGCATTGGAACTTCCCGCGCCGTCCGGTGCAATTTTTGTGTCACAACAACGCATCAATGTGGCCAGCACCAGCGTCACGTATGGCGCATGGGCAATGCCAGGCCTGAATATATTTTGTCGCATTGCGTGTGCTACATGAGCCAGGTACTAGAGCAAGCAGCTCCATTTAAGTGTCTGTGATGGCACAGAGTGCTAGTTTGAATACGTGGGTTATGAAAAAAAAGGGGAAATGACTGCACCGTGTTTTACCACTGGTTGAAAAAATGTGCATCTCAATCCCTCCCGTGATCACGTGTAACAAGACGCATAACTTTTCTCGTTTTCATTGCACAAACTCGGCCTTTTATTGCTTTTTAGACAGCCCACGTAACGCGATGTCGTCGCTGCTGTGGTTGTCGCTGCGCACTGCCTTTTCAAGTGCGGCGCTAGAGGTCTCTGCTTTTCTTGGGCTGTGGTAGTTCCTCTGCGGGCTTGATGAACCACGCCTCGCACCATGTGACGTTGATTCCGTCCGGTATACGTCAGGAGCACGGCTACCTGCAGAAATGACAAGTACCGCATATTACTAAAGAGTTGCAGGCGTTAAAGGGACAGAATGCACTTTGGGATGTATCACAACAATCTTTGCTGCCTGGAAGCTGGCATGCTCCACGACGCCTATACCGCTGCACAGCTGACACCTGATAAATTCTGGTGTCGACTACTCTATGTTAAACAGATGAACAGGCTGCATACATGAGCTGAGCTGGTTATCTATCTACTTGCGCTTTCTTCTCCCCCTGGTTTCCCTGCCAGCAGGGAAATTTTTGTACTGGGTTTGAGTTTTACGAACGCATCAAAAGCTTCATTTAGCGTGTTGTGGGTTCCTTCTTTTTATGTAAATTTTCAGTCAGTGAGCCTCCGTCTTTTAACACAATCCATTGGCAAGAGTCAACATCCCTCTGAACATGCCAATCTTGCATGCCACAATGTGAAAGTGGATGTGATAATGCGAGGATTTTTATATACAATTCCCCTCCCTCGATTTAGCACCACAGTATTTATCTGTAGCGTAGGCATACGTTACATTTTTAGATGATGTTGGATGACAAATATAGTTTCCAGAGAGCCTAAACGTTTCCAAAGAGACTACGAAATATTAAAGAGACTTATGCGTGTGCTTGGATAACACCTGTTTTTCTTGAAGAACTGTATGTACTTTTAGCTTGAAACCAAATTCTTATGCTGCTTTAAAATCGGCGACCCAGGAATGCAAAGCAGCTAGTTTCGCCATTAATGTTCTGCAATGCTAAATCAGAAACTACGCCATGAAAAGGAGTCCCCATAGTCTAGTTACAGTGAGTCGTATTGACAGTCCTAGGCAATGACGATCAACTAAGTATCTGACAGTGAACGGTAAACGTTACGCTCTCTCACCACGTTTAATAATTGAATATGGTCTACACAAGCAAAGTTTGCCTCCTACCGCAATTTTAATAAATATGATGTAGTTACAATATTGTGCAGCGAACGCAGGAACAACGGTAAAACTGAACAGTGCGTAGGTTCATGAAGGCACAGAAGAGATTATGGACTGCATTGTTCGAATTCGTTGTGTATAGTGACCAACAAAAATATTTTAACGATTTGTCATGGTACGCAAACGGTTGTCGCGTTCCACAAAATTGTTCACGCCGGCATTGGCACAGCGCGAGCTAACAATAGTACCGCATTTGTTCACTTACCAGCAAAGTCGTATCAGCTTCACAGGAGCTCCAAGTGGGTCGACTGGCTTTGTGCAAGCACGGCTACACATGGCAGGTAGGGATGTCAAGCCATACTTGTCCGCATCGAGCACTTGAAAGCCATTGGGTTCTGATAGGAGGTCACTGCAATGAAAATGCACAATGCAGTATGTCAGCCACGGATCACTGGCACATGACTGCCACATTCATCTTTTAACCGACGCTGCACGATGCTATAGCTAAAGGCTAGATTATGTCAGAAGAAAAATCCAGCCTCGGCGGCTGCAATAACATTGATTAGCTATAGCAGTGAAACAAACATAAAAAGGAGTAGTAACTGACCTGCGAAAATTCAGCCCGGTTGCAACTGGTTCAGTGTGGTGTCAGAATGAAGCAGGGGCTTTCTGCAGGGTTGTTTCCGCATCAGCAGGCTTCCAGGCCGACACCAGCGCCTGTGGCTACCGATGATACGTCTTCGTTCACTTCCGTGGCTAGAGGTACAAGCCCAGGGCTGCCTTTTCGGTGATGAACCGACTTTCGAAGGCGTGCCCCGAGCGAACTTAGATGGGAGACGCTCTTCCGAGCGCCTCGTGAGTCTTAGCATGACACAGGGCGGGGAGACGACACTGCAGCCGACAAGAGCTCGGCCAGGTGACTAGTGGCTTTCTCGGTGTTCGATACCTGCAACATTGTGTAAAAAGCCAAACGCAAGAACTTAGGTGACGCAATCAATACCGCTGCTAATGTCAAGCAGCACGTCAGTCTTACTTGACAAAAAATTCATGACTCAAAAAAAGTGTTTAGGAAGGGATTTCCAATTGGGGTGCACGAAGTTCCGCGATGCAATCAAGCATAAAGCTTCGCCATCAATCACATGTCTTCCGTACGTGTTACAACAAGTACTGGGGAACCGAATCTAGGCGCAACAATTGCAAACACCGCGCAATTGCCTTGAGCGTTAGCTGTCAGCAACGACAATGACAAGCAGGCCTTGGAGACATTTGACACCTATTGCGGAAACGGCCGCCAAACGCTCGTAGACACCAGTAGAATCAAAACAAACAAGAACAAATCTCGAATCGTCCAGCGATTCCGCAGCCAACGTTGCTGCTTCGTGAAAGTATATTTTCTTGATGTTCCTGACAAACAGTAACAAAATCTTACGGGCATACAGGAGCGACGAGCGCATCGTAAGTATAGTGCGTTCCAACAGGCAGTCAACATTCTAAATGTTGTTACTAAGTAGTGTATGCTACATGAAGGATTTTTTCTTTCTTTCCTTTTGGCTACGCCGAAAAGATACCGCATACAATGCAGCGCAAATCAAGCAATACTGAGAGAACAACGTACCTCCTTAAGTGAGCAAGTGTTGAGCGCCGAATTGGCCGAGGGAGGCAGAACGCCCAGAGGCTGCCGCACCGGACTCGTAGCGGACGCCGAAGGGCGCGAAGAGCAGTTGGCGGGGTGCGTCTCCAGGGCGATCTCCAGGTCGAGGATGTAATCGATGACGTTCTGGATTATCTCCAGCTTGGTGAGCTTCTTGTTGCGAGGCATAGTGGGAACCAGCTCCTTGAGCTTGCCGAGCAGCGAGTGCATCTCTTCGTGGTTCAGGTCGCGCTCCTTGCGGGAGACGCGACCTTCGGACAACTTGGCCATGCATCGGCTGATAACTTGCTCGTTCTGTGCCTTCATGTTCCCTTAATCCAAACTCTGGCGGAGAGACGTTCTTTTCCGAGCTGACAAACGCAGTAATCCAAGAGGCCGAAGAGCAACAGCGGGTTCTGCGTCACGCAGTGCTAATAAGAGCTCGCGAAATGAGAACCCCAGCCTTCAGAGACAGCGATGGAATGATCGCCGTCGGCGAGAACTCAGCTTTTATACGGGCCCGAAGGCGTGCGCCCAATAGCGGCACTCGTGGGCGGGGCGCAGAGGAGAAAGCATCAGCCAATCCCAGAACACCCTATATTTGCTCGTAGTTGGGCGTTTATCCGCCAGTGGCGCCACCAAACAAGCTAAGGAAAGGAAAGGAGCGATACCCGCGCCACCCCGAGGGTGCCGTCTTTCCCCCGTCGGTGCTGGGCCAACGCTGCCTGGGCCTCCTCAGCCACAGGTGCGCGGCTCCCCCGAATATATTTCTGCGCCGACCCGTACTTTTGTCGCCTACATTTGTTGCGCTCCTTTCGAGCTCTCTCCCTCGTCGCGGGGCTCCCTCTCAGTCCTTTCCCACCACGATCTGTTTCTGTCCCAACGCGGGCCAGCTGCTCACCACGGTCTTCTCGCGAATGCGCTCCTCGTCTCCGCGGGGGTCCGACTTCGGTGCCCCATTACGTACCGTTGCACCTGTGCGGGAGGGCACCGGGCACCACGGTTCCCTCAACGACACCGTGTGACTTGTCGGCTCACCTCTCGCTCTCGGAGCAGTGGGTCTTTTCTAAGACCCGGACTTTGGTTTGTGTAATCAAAATGAAGTGTAATCTCTCTTTCCTGCTTGATGTATCTCCGCGTGCTATGCTGTTCTCCCTCCTCTCCCTCTCCGAAAGCATTTGCCCGTCGCTTCTTTCTGTGTTTATTCTTCATTGCTTTGCGTAGGCAAAATGTTCTACAAGGGCGCCGCATCACCGTTATGTGCGTTTCCGCAACTTACAATTTTTTTTTTTTTTTTTTTTTTTTTTTTTTTTAGTGTGGATGCGTTGCACCTTGCTTAGTGCGTGTGAATGATCTGGAGTTGTGTTCGTGTCTGCTCTCTATCTTTCACTCCCCAATCCCCGCCCGTAGTGTAGCGTAGTAAACTGGACAAAATCTAGTTAACCTCTCTGCCTTCTCTTTCTTCCCACTCCTTCTCTTGCTATGCTTCTTCTTATCTCTATTCATTTTGTTACTTCTATTTTTGTTTTCATTCGTACAGTATTTGTACTTCCGAATATGGAGCGGTCAATCTTTAACAGCTCCTCCGCCGCACTTGCACAATTCCGATAAAAGTCCCGCCGGCTCGAGTAAATGAATGAATTCTTGAGTTTTACGTGCCAAGGCCACGATTTGATAACGAGGCACGCCGTAGTGGGGGACTTCGGATTAATTTTGACAACGACAGGATCTTTAACGTGCCCCCAATGAACGGGACAGGGACGTTTTCGAACTTCGCCCCCATCGAAATGTGGTCGCCGCGTCCGGGATTTGGTCACATGACCTGGTGCTTAGCAACGCAACACCATAGCCGCAAAGCCATCGCGGCGGGTCCTGATCAGAGTGTGTGCGCTGTTTGCTCTTTTAAGGAATTTATCTGCGAAGCACCTCAGAAATAAGAATTGCAGTATTGAGCGTCAGCGTTGTCGAACCTCCCCTGTTCAATCAAATAGATCTGATTAACGTAGACCCACAACATACGCGCCCACGCTGGCAATTAAAAAGCCTGTCAACTCTTCTACGTGACCTGTCAATTCTACTACGCAGCCGAAGAAACCGCGTACGGCCCACGGCAGGGGTACAATGGCCTATACTACGTAAAAGTAGAAGTGTGGGCAGTATTGAAACCCCTTGACTGACGAGGCCTCGATAGTGGGTAGACAACGGTGGTTCAACGCCGACGCACTTTTCTTTAAAGTGATTGCTCATTCCTGCAAGACCACACCTACCGCCCCCAAAGCGAGTTAAGGTTTCTCGTATTCTTAAGTATGCCCGTACTATATTCACATGTCATTTGCATTTTATTCGATATTCGACTCGCCGCTAGAAAACTCTCTCGCAGTACTACACAAGTCATGAAAGGCAGCTTTAAAGTTATACGAGAATCAGCGGGTCAATTAGCATGCTGCGGTGTAATGAATAGTTCCATTTGTCGTTGTTAATGAAACAGCGCCACCTATGACGCATGTTCTGTCTAGCGTGACGCAGGGATCTGTCCTTGGCATCAACCTATTTAAAACGTACGCGACTGACTCGCGTACTATCTCCTGTCAAACCTGTTTACTTGGGGACGATTGTTTGGTAAACCTCAAGATAACTTATATTTTCGGCTTCACAATTCTTCAGACAGACCTGAACACTATACAGCATACTGATGTCGCACTTGGTACATGGAATAATATCAAGAAGTGCGAGACTATGCGAATTCTTCCTGTCAATATAGTTCACACTACATATTGAATAACTATAGTCAGCCACTAGAATCATTAGCGTACGTCACACAAGTACCTCAGTGTTTATAGTTAAGCACCATGGCAATTTGTCTTGAAAAACACACGACGGAGACAGTGCGTCCAAAGCCAACGGGACTCTCGGTTACGTATGCCGATGCGTTTTTATAGACAATGCCCACATCCGTGAAGTTCCTGCTTTGCACTACGTATTTCCGCCCGCAGCTTGTATATGCCTTGTTTTTGGGGGTCCCCCACCGTCCTACAATAACCCGCCATCTCGAGGTAGTAGAAAACCACACAACCCATTGTCTATCATCGAATATCCACTGCAACTTACTTGAAAACGTCAATGCCGCTTCCTTCACTCGCCAGTCGCAGAAGACAATCTCGTACGTGCCTTTACATCAAGGCATAAAGTTGGGATAGTTGTAATTTCGACAGAGACATATTCCAGTGGGTAGGAAACATGGTAGGAAAGGAAGCGCAGAGACAGAAGGAAGACAGGAAAGTCATGCTATCATGTTATATTATGCAAGATTTACCATCCTATATCTTAACTGCAGGTCTTAAAGCGTTTGGTTCGTGAGTGCTGTTTGGCATTGGCCGGCCGCTTTCACTAATAATATGTCCGGCAGAAAGATTGGCTGAAATTTGTTCTTACGAACAAATCTGCCGTAGGACCTTTTGTAAATACAGCTCTCTAGCTTATATTTGACTTCCATGTCAACCCGCCCCACGTCGTTGACATCTGCGTGTCTTAATCATACTGAAAAGATTACGTAATTGAAGCTTACGCTGCTACACGCTCACTCTACTTTTTGACCATGACTTGAAATCAGGGGCCGTATTCACAAAAAACCTCTTACGCTGAATTTTGTACATAAGAAACAATTTCAGCCAATCCTGACGCTGGACATGATATTAGCGAAGGCCTAAGGCAAAGACCAATTACGAACGAAACACTCTGTGAGATTGGTTCCAGATTCCAGAGTCTCTAACGAGCATCAGGAATCCCAATTGATTTTTAAAAATGCAGAATTCTCACTTTTTTGGTGATTTGGTTTTTAACCATGTGTCCTATGCTGTTGTAGTTTGCCTATAATATTCAATAGTTTGTGTGTTCTGTACTTTTACGTGTTATTCATTGTTGTAAACCCTTGCCATTGTTTTATTTTATAATTCGCCTGTGTCATCTATAAGTGCATATCTTGTCACCCCTCCTATCTTTAATGTACTACGCAACTTAAGGGTAAAAAAAATAGATCAATTAAAAACCATTTCAGTCAACCTATACTCGCACTAAAGCATGATTCTGTGTAAGTAGAGCGCGGTAAACTTTGATGAAAAGAGAGACAAAGGCATACGTAACGTTGCCTGCAGTCTGTCTACCCTTTTTTCTTTCATGATTTATGGTTGGCTACCCCCGCCGAACACTGCATTATCAACTCGCTCAAACCACTATGCTCGCTGTAGGGTTTCGTTAATGTCATCTACGGCCTTTGCAGCGTTGGAAACCACGTGTCTATAATGTGACCATTAGTAGTGCATTCATTTCTTCACATGCGCACACGTTTCGAAAGGCATTTGCTATTTGCAAGTTTATGTTACCTGAGTTCTCAGTCTCGAATTCCAACAGCGTCGTCACGCTTCTTCTCGTGTCTTGAAGGTACGCGTACTCTCTGCCTCGTTTTCGATCGATGTCATCCCCCCAGCCGAGTCCATCATGCAAATGAGGTCAATTTTATGTATTGCGAGATCCCTTTGTTTTAATATGTTTTCTTCATTGGCATATGTACACGGGTATCTGTGTGTGTTCATGCGGCGCTCGCATGTGCGGTGCGATTAACTCCGGCTTACAGGCAGTTTCTTCTGCCGAACGTCCTACTCTTCCGTCTCTCAAAGAAGCGGAGCAATACATAATGTGGCAGTCATGAAAATGCTGAATTAGCTTGAAAAACTACAGAAGCCTGTTTTTTAGTCTCAAACATGCAAGAAGAGTTTGAAGATAAGCAATAGTCAAGATGGGTAATAGGTGCAGAATCGAACTGAACCACAACCTTACAGGTTAAGTCCTAAGAAATTACCAGCGCCACTGATGGCAAAAGTCAACCGCAACACTAATTTCAAAAATTTGCGCCCAGCCTGGCAGTATAACACGTGTCGTATTATTTATGCCAGAAGACACGCCTCTTATTAAAGGCTCCGCAGTACATGCATTAAAGAGGGGAAAAAAGAAGAACATAGTCATTTCTTGTTCTGGTTGAACACTCGTCAAAGAAAATTCACCTAATACTGATGAGCTTTCTTTATTCAGTAATGGGGTTCAATAAATACTTAGTTTGTATCTCCCGCAATCAGCCCGCTGCGCGCTGAGTCGCGTACCTCAGGAATTTCATTAAATTTTACATCCATCCATCCATCCATCTCCCGCACTTAAAATAATTATAGCAAGACCGTGCGAATTGAAGGCATGCAAGCGTGATCACATGCATGAAAATGACGCCACCTCGACTTCAGAGTAATCGTATTATACGCAAGTGTCGAGAAAGAACGGGGACAGGTAGAGGACAGTACATCGATGCATGTGACATATTCGGGTCGACTGCGACGTATGCGCAATGACCGCATCGCGTCTGCGGAAGCGCAAGCGCGTGGGCCAACCGGGTTTTTTTTTATTCTTTATTACGCACACCCAAACGTGAGCCCATAGAAATTTGCGTGACACGGCCTACGTGTACAGTGCAGTGCCGCCCCCAACTAAGTGGTGTTCTACTTCTGCGTCAGATACACGGTGCAGTTCCACAGGAGAACTATGCCTAGCGTCGTTCGTACGCTCCTGTCGGAGATTCAGATCAGGGCAAATATTCGAACTGTATTATTCCTGTAAACGTCTTGTATACGTAATGGCATTCTATCTGCGCCTAATGGTACTTTGTTTCCGAAAGGTTCTGCTTCAACGCGGTGTGAGACTCCCACAAGGCTGTCCGAGAATTCTGCTCAAACACGGAATGACGCAATTGTATGGTGACTGTGTTATATTGTGTATTGTGGCTGTAATTCGCTTTATATTACTCCTGCACGAATAGTTTGCACGTATAGTTATCTGTTAATATTCTACTGCCCTGTAATTTGTACTCTGTGGAAATATTCATATACAATGTATTGAATTGTACTGTATGCCCCCCCTCAGCCTATGCCTCTTACGGGGCCTGTGAGGTATTATCAAATAAAATAAAATAAAAATATATATCCCCCAGTGTGTGTTTGAGCCCTATAATATGGCTCATGCCCACACTGGGTGATTGTCCAAGGATTGAGAACCTGCGCTGTAACATAATATATAGAGGAACTTCAAGTAATGTGCAATTGCCCTATCAAGACTGTATATTTTCTGTCTTACACAGAACAATTGGTAATAGTGAAGCTATAGGATTGCGGTTGTGTGCCTTTCTATTCTTTTCGTTTCTCTACAGAGTTTGCGTATGTTAACATGAATAATAATAATAATAATAATAATAATAATAATAATAATAATAATAATAATAATAATAATAATAATAATAATAATAATATACGTATATTGAAGAAACAGTAGCGTATTCACGAATTGTGTACGTTACGTTTGCTATATACATATAGCATTCAATTGACGCACGCTGGAAGTTAAATCTGGCTGTCAGCAAGGAACCTTCTTGGGAATACCGCATATCAGACCAATGAGATGGCCTGGCAACTAGCGCACCATTTTTGCTGGAACCTGAATTATTAACGAATATTCCTGGTCACAGGGTTACAGACTACCATAAACGAGAAAGCGCTTACACTAGTTTTCAGCTGGGCCTTCATAAAAAAAAGAAAAACAAATGGGCGTAATGTACTACAGCTCCCGAATTCTATGCATAGTATTGGGAGTTTGTATGCTAGTCATGTTTACAGAAACTAACCCGGTGCAATCAGGCCAGTCACAATTAATATTTAAGCGAAGTAAGGCATCACTGAGCTCAAAATTTCCAGAGCTCATTTAGATTGAATAAACCAGTTCGGTGAATTTGCGCGATCGCATTGAGACACGTGATATGCTAGAGCAATTGCTCAATGTGGAATTGCTGAACTGGGCTTATAAAAGGAATATAAGAGGCGTGCACACTTGCAAGCGTGTGCCAAGTCAGCCACCCTGGCCTGAGCCGATCAATCGAGTTCGCGCGGATGCGTTGTTCACCGAGATGGGCTTCGTGAGATGCGAGGAATGAGCTCATCTCGGCTCGTATTATCTTGCGTTGTCTCTCGATTCCTCTCTATGCAGTACGTGTGCCTCCCGTTGACACATGACGCTCTTACTAATGTTGCGCAAAATCCATTTGTAACAGTCAACTTAGAGCACTGAAATAAAATTTTTTATTGCAGAGCTTTCGACCCAGTAACTATGCTACGGATCCTGAATTCTTCGAGGGCACAACAAATAATTAATTACGTTGCTATTTAATGCGGCAAATTTTACACGCACGCCTGGTGCACCACAGCTTCACACGTGAAATATGAGATTAAAGCCGAACCCCGTTATAACGAAACGGGATCTTATGAAATAATGAATGTAGGGGAGCAATTGAAATTCGTCTTAAAATCCACAGAGATTCATATAGCAATGCAAGCATTAATTCATACAACGAAGTAATTAATGTAACGATGTAATTCTGCCTTCACTTTCAACTTTCTTATGACTAGGTATTACTGCGTTCACATCACCGAAATGGAGGTGTCCGACATGTGCTGCCAGAGATCACTGAAGTGTACGTAATCACTGGGCTTCTTCAATTATCCGTCCCTGACATTCTCGGGCTGTCCGAGATACTGCACACGCAAAGCTCATTGGCTGAAAGCACCACCTCGGCCAGTCCGGAAATTTCAGGAACGGACAATCGAAGAAGCCCACTACAACTATGCTTCCAAAAGCCAATTCTATTCAGTGCTCGACGGGACAAGATCGTAGGGCTGGTTTCCTTACGCTTTCAACACAAGCGATAGGAAGGCACAACCCGACATAATTATAATACAGCGCTGCAGAGGTAAGACATACACACAACATTCAAACACGAGTACAGACGAGGGATGTTGGGTGTCTGTTCTACCTATGAAGCACTGTATTCTAATGATGCTATCCCAACTAGCCTCCTACGCAAGCCTGGCTAACCAATCCGGCAGTACTTCGGCGACAGGGTCATCGTACGGCCATCAACCGCCACACCAGGCTGACTCCATGGCACGATCTTAAGTTTGATTGTGATACCACGTGATCTCCACATACACTTTCGGTGAAAAGAATAATCTCGTTTCTCCCTTCCAAAGCCACGATCTACTCGGTGCGCGTTTGGGACGGGTCACGTAAAAAACGTTGTTTTAATTATTAATTGTGCTCCCGAAGAACTTATGCTTCGTACAATAATTGGGTAGTCGACGGCTGCCTAAAATCTCAAATTAAAAGGAGATATAAAATTTTTAGCTCTGTATTCCTTTATGCACAGCAGGGTACACGAGAAGCAAGGAACTTGGAACGCCGCGCTGACAGTTATTTTTTTCTGAAGAGGCTACACAGAGGCTTTTTCAAAGGCTACACGGAGGCTTTTTTCTGAGCAGCTACCCACAATCGCGTCAACAACGGCCGCCTTGCTGTAGGCATATGCTGCAGATCATAGCGATTGAGTTTTGCTTTCGTAAACAAAAACAAAAAAAAAACTACGTAATATAACAGTAAGCAGATACATATTAAAAGTGAGAATTACTTAAGAAATGCAGGAAAGAAACCAAACATCAAAGAAAACAAAGAAGCATAGACATACTAGCGAAAAGAAAAACGGAAAGAAAAAAGAAAGCACAGAAGGAAAAGGCAGTGATGACCTTACATCAGCCCATTTAGCACACTACGCAAAGCAATAAATTAAATGCATGCATCAATCGCAATCTCCCGCCCAGCCAGGTAAGAAAACACGTCAAAGCTTGAAGTAATTCGCTGCATTACGCTTTGCCCCCTCTTTTATTCCTTCTTTTGTGCACGTTCCTCTTGCGGGCTGCGCCGCGACTTTTGCATCGCCAACAATGTTACCTCGCACCCGGACAGCGATTTTCATTCGATCTATAGTGGCTCACGCTCCATGTCCGACCAGAAAGGCAGGTATAGGTAGGCAGGCGGCGAAAAAAAAAAAGGCTGCCAACACCAGTACATCAAGTTGGGAGATGTGTTGATGGTGTTGCCGAGTCCAGGCGACACCCGATTCCTTAGCCTGGCGCCGCCAATGTTGCTCCGTGTTTGTTCGCCTTGAATGAACCAACCCCGTCCACTACACAGAACGCCGCTCTCTCTACTCATTCCTCTAGTTCGTCTATACGGTCCGCTATTTGCTCGCACTCCGAAGCGAAAAGGTAAAGGGTGGGAACGCGAGCGACAGATGTGAACTGTGGGCGGGGCAGTTAGCGGAAAAACGAGCCGGCAACTGTGTACGCTAAATGGTATGGGCTGTCGGTCGGCGTAGTATGTGGTACCCGGCGAATGAGACGTGGCAAGAGCTGTATAGAATAGCAGACGGGAAGGCCGGGTCTTCTGTGTATAGCATGCGTTCTACAGCGGCTCGTAAAAGAAGAGGCGAGCGTGACTTTTTGTGGGTCGTGGCGCCATGGCGCCGGGCAAAGGAACTCAACGGCGCCTTCCCGACCCCTTCCTTCTTTTGGACGTCGGCGCTCGACGGATCTGTGAGGAACACTGCGGGCGCGCGGGGGAGAGAAATTTGCCTCGGCCACGGAAAAGTGTGTGGTCAGCGTTGGCTTCGGGGTTGGTCCGGTGGAGACCGTCTGGTTGACGCCTTCAGCGAGGCGTGCAGCGTAGCGGACCCACTTTTAACAAACCCGACACCTTTTATATATGCTCAAAATGTAAGGAAAGCAAATCTCTCGTCGACAAGGCGCCGCATATGTCTTTTATTGCGGTGGCGTCTCGCTTGCCTTTCTTTTTTTTTTTCCTCTCATTTGCTGTTAGGCCATTGAAACGCACATAATGCACGCACCAAACAGAATGTGGCACTTCTCGTCACCATTTCGTGTTTTTTATTTTGTCAATTCTGTTTGCCTCCATCGCATCTAATACAGGCGATAGTGAAAATTCTGGTAGTTGCACTTACTACCCAAATGAGGTAGTGCATATGACAAGCACAGGTAGCCAGTTTGCGAAGCGTAGATAGTAATGGCACTGTTAAGTGGCATTTGCTGGCCAATTAAGTTAATGATGATTTTTCTCTTTACAAGCGGCGCTTCCATTGCCAAGAAACAATAAGGTCGCTTCAGTTCTAAAAGTGCATTATAAATTGAATGCAAAATCGAAAATGCAACCAGCGTTGAGCACAGTTTAGTGATGCTTATTTCACTATCACTTAATTGCACGTAAGTGTAACCGCAGGAACATTAGGTTGCCTGTAATAAGCTACACAGCACAAAAAGGAAGAACACATCGCACAATACAATGATCGGGATACTACGCACGACATATTTCTACGAACGACCTTATCAATATATATGGTCATATCCTTTGGGAACATCTGTGCGAAACTAATGGATAAACAAACAAAGTTATGAACCTACATACGTATATGTAACGTGGGGTCTCCACACGTAACTAACAATAGAATATAATAGTAGAAATTATAGTTTATCTAAACATCGCATTCAGACCACCAGTATACACAGCATAATAAGACACCCGCCGTGGTCGCGCATTGGCTTTGTTTGACCTTGCTCTGCAAAGCTCGAGGGCTCGCGATCAAATGGCGGCCGCGGTGGCCGTATTTCGACGGGGGCAAAATACAAAAATGCCGGTGTGCCACAGATTGGGTACATGTTACCGAACAAGGTGGTCAAAATTAACCTGGAGTCCCCAACTATACAACGTGTCTCACAGTCATAGCGTGGTTTTCGCACACAAAACCACAGTTTTTTTTTTTTTTAGACCACAGGTGATGGTTGTATTATAGTTTTTACCGGCTGGCCTGTGAAACCTATTAACTGCTTAGTAAAGGCAGCACGTACTACAAGCCTGAATTATGGAAGGCAGTCAACTTGTAGTACAGTGATAGCAATGGTGGTAAATTTAGTGTCTACACCTTTTGCTACGTTTTACTATCATTGTTTTTTCTTCTAGGGGTTCATTGTGAAATAAAACTTTAAAAAATTATCCTGAGACATTAAATGCTTGTAAAAGAAAATTCTCTGAAAAAAACGTATCTTTATATATTTTTGTCGTATGTCTTTGCAGCAATTTATTTGTGGTGCCCTGTGACGCCACGGATGTAGACAAACAGTATTCAGCAAAAACAAGTGGAAAAAACACGGATGCATGAATCTTGATATTTACCGTCGTAGGCATAGCGCATCATGTATCAGCAGCGGCTTCAACACTTGATTCCTAATCTTTCTCTTCCATGTATTGTTTTAATTATTCCTCGATGATTTACGTTGCTGGTACATAGTGGTGCGCTTGGCGTGATGGACCGGCAATTTTACTGCCTTATAGCATTTCTTACTCTATTAGCACGGAGTGTTCACCAAACTTTCAACTCCGTCTCCCAGAGGGAGACAATCGACAGCCCTTAAATTTTTTTTCTGATCATTATTCCGGGTTCCTTCCATAAACGTTACGACTTGAAAGCCAGTGTATGGAATAATCTTCGTCATTATAGAACGAGAATTAGAAGTACCGCCTTTATTTTGTTCTCGAACTGCGTGTACAACCGCACGAAGCGTTCCACATCACCAACCTCACCACATAAACCGCAAAGCGCAGAAGTGGATCGTCCAGTCTTAAATAACCATGCCTGTGCGCATAGTGGAGTCTGTTCCAACTCGGAACCTGAGGGTGTTTCATGGCGAGTAGTCCTTCGACCACACACGGTTGCTGTGAAGTTTTATTGAGCATCCGAAAAAATAAACGAGCATGATCGTCACTATAGTCGGGTACAACTTTAGAAGGCCTGCGACATTTGCCCCTCCAAGGCGGATGCACATGAGCCTCGATCCACCAATGGGCACGCACTCTAGACTGACGTCATGAGCCGGACGGCTGGTGACCCCGCCGACGGAGAACATGGCAGCCCGCGCTTCGAACTGGACCGTGTCGCGCCAGCAGGACTATTTTTTTCTATTCGCGGAGGCAATCGGCTACCGCGCTTCGGTCACCTGGGTGGGACCTCTCCTGCCTTCTTAAGTTGTATATAGTCGGGTACAACTTAAGAATGCAGGAGAGGCACTATAATGCCTAGAACACCAGCGTTAAAAGGAGCGCACTAGGACAGATTCAACGTCCATTCATGTACAATTATTCCTCCATTTAGTCACTTCGCTTTCGAACAGTGAACTTGCGCGGCCCAGTGGTCTACGCCAGTACCCGCACGCTCAAGAACATCCCGCCGGACAGCACCCACGCAGCGTATATAAAGCAGCGGCTAGTCTCTGGGAGCACGCATTTTCGCATGGCTCTGATCAAGAAGCCAACTGCCTCCCACGTATGCAAGCAACGTAGCTTCTTTTTTTTTCTTTTTCCCAGAATGTATGCACTCCGCCCGGCGGGCTGCCATCTTCCCGCACCTGCGATGCGTGGGCCCGGCGGGGTTCTGCGCTTGTCACGTGACGGAGGCGAACACGTCTATCGACGCGTGATGAAGTGCGCGTCCGTCGGGCATCTTCAAACGAGGTGTTACGCAAGCGATGGTTCACTGCACAATCCCACAACGAAGGCAGAAGAAACGCCCTAGTGGACTACCTCAAACGCACAGTGGGACGGAGCCCGAGGACGGTGTACGTGGACGCCGCCCTATATAAGGATGCATCGAACGCAGCAGCAGCCGTGGTGGTGGACTCTTCTTACGAAGAAGTCTCCAGCATCTCCATCCCGCACTGCACCGTCACAGAAGCGGAAGCTGCGGCGATCGTGCTGGCCGTTCAGTACGGGGACGCGACCAACCGAGAACTTCAAGTAATAACCGACTCCCAAGCGGCGTGTCGGCTCCTTCTTGCAGGCAGAATACCTCAGAAATTAGCTAGGTTCACGACTAATCCATTGGCTAGAAATTCATCGCTCAAACATCAGATCACGTGGGCTCCGGGGCACTCGGGGCTGGAGGGTAACGAGGCCGCGGACAGGCTAGCTCGAGGTCACACAAACCGAGCGGCCACAATCCTCGATCCCACTACTACCCTCCCCGTACCTGCGGCTTACGGCGCGCGACTTCAACAGCCCGGTATGCTCCCTGGCCGTGCCTGAAGCACCGGCGCCGCCGAATGACGCTTTTGTACGGCACTCCCTCACGCACGCTTCGCGATCGCCGTGTTTACGCACGCTTATATCAAGAAAGCAGCTCTGCAGTTTAGACTTGGAACGCCTCCTGCGCTTATAAGTGTGCGACGCACTCACGAGTGTTTTCCTCTAAGCGCTGCCGTTCTGTGAGCATCGAAGCGAGCGCTGGTTCAGTGACGAAGCTGTGTAGGGCCCACTGCAGTCTTTCCCGGAGTGGTTCTGGTTTGGCAGTTCGTTGCAAGGTTACGTTCGAGCAATACAAAGGTTGCACGGCCTCCTCTTTGAAAACCTTGCAAGTGCAAACACCTGGGAAGGAACATAAATGCGCGTAATTATCTGCTAATAATAAAACACATCGCGAGAAAAAAGAGCTGGCATAGAGGCACTCTGACCGTGCCACATAACTTTGTAGATTAAAAGGTCGACAACACATCAGGTGGCATGTGCCGAGTATTGACAGTTGGAGAAAAAAGAGAGAGAGAACTGTGCGACAAAGAATATAATCTATGCGATTGAAGTCAAATACCCGAATATATATTACAGTAAATAGCGTCGGTATACAGCTTCAATTAATGTTGGGTATAGTCATTTTCTGTAAATTTCCCGTAGGCTGCCGATCTCACAAAACTTAGCAACAGTCCATAACCATAACCATCGGGTTGGCTAAACACGGCATTGTAATAAGTGGAAAAGGTAGAAAAGATTGGAAGACAAGAGGAGAGAAGTCAGAAATCTGCCCAAATGCGGGGAAGGAGGTTGACAACAGTTGCATTCTTTAGTATTCGTTTAAAAACACCACCAGGGCTTTTGAGCGGCTAGGGCTAACTGTGGCTGAGACCATGCAGAACCCGATAATTTTGTTTTAAGGCGTTCAGCTTTCTTGGGAACTAACTCGACTTTCTCGTGACTTCTAAACCGCTTCCGTGGGTCGATCCCGCATATTGTGTTGTCTATAACACAGGGGTAAACAAACATACAGTGGTACGGTGCCACCGTGCAGCACCACGCGGTGGCATGGTGTTAAATTGGAGCGTTCTCGCATTCTTCTCACGCGACGCCTACAAGTTGTCATTGAGACGCCGCAACTCTGATCGAAGCGTTACACTATGGCAATTTTAGAAGCATCTCTCGCTGTAGCTGTTCGAAAATCGCGTGCGTTTATTAGCATTGATTCAGTAACCATCATTGTGTTTGCCCATTTGCGCATATATGTTTACTGTATTACGCAGTAGATGGCGTTCCACGCTCTTATGAGTGTCATCGACCGGACCTATTTGCCATCTCATACACCACGCCACTGGGTTGATATAAAACATACGTTTTCTTTTCTTTCTGAACACTCAAGCGTGGGAAAGTGCCTTGTCACTTCAATGGCCACACGTCCCCTCTATTGACATGCGCTACAGACAACGGTGTCTCCGCGCTCTCACTACAGAAAAAAAAAAGCAATGTTCTCAACAAGTAAGCGAGCAGCGAGACGCTGATGACCAGGGTGACGGGTTCGCCTCGAGTACAGGCTTGACTTGGCTTCTGGGCAGGCAGATGAGTAGGCGGCCCGAGTGCCACCGCCTCCAGGACAGGCACAGGTCAACCACCTCGTTTGTAGACACGAGCGAGTGGGCGACCCGCACGCCACCGGGGCACTCCAGAGTCGTGCATAGAGAAGCGTTGGTGTGCTGCTGAGCCCGGCGTCTTTGACGTGTACTGGACTGACCGCTCGCGTCTCCTTGGATCGGTCGCCTACGTCTCTGATCGACAGCGGGTACTGACACTTAGGCCAACGCCTCCTTTATAGGAGGCGTTGCTTAGGCCATGTGGAGGAGTCACGGGTGGTATACTGCCGATCAGCGAGTGCCCGAGCGACGCTATTTAATATACAGGGTGACTTTAGCCAAACTTTGAAAATATCCAATTGTCACGTAGCTATACAAAACCAAGGTAATGTTGTTTGTCGTCGCCTGGAGATACTCAGATTATTAATTGCATTCCGTCTAATTACACAGTAAGTCTTAATTCATCAACTTCTCAGACATAATAATTAGATGAAAAGTGTGAGTGAGAAAATTGTACATCAACATGAAAAGCTCCCGATACAGCTTTCTGTTGCTCGATGCGTGCTACATAAAGGTCTTTTTCCGGGCGTGAAAGAACCCCGTGAATACACGCTAAGTGCCCCGAGCGCGGCAATTTTAACGTGACAGCGTTAAGGGCCCCGTGTCGCAGAAAATCCGGCGTCGGCATCGGCGTCTGGTGGAAATAATCATGCCGAACCACATCAGTCCCGAAGCACCCCGAAGGTGTTAGTGAACAAAAATTCAATTTCTCAAAGTAAAATCCGTCAGAAAAATTGTAAAGTACGACTTAACCACTACCCACAGGCGTGATAGCGCCTGATTGTAATTTGAATGTGCGAGAAAAAGCCTAAAAGCAGCCAGGGATCGTTGAATGCTATCGCGTTCCACTCTTAAAGGCGAAGCTTGAGCGTTCTCTAATTCTGATGGTGTTTCGCTGTACTTTGGTTCTAGGCAACCTTGAGGGGAATGTGGAAAAAGCGAGACCTTCTAAATTTTGGACACGCGCGCGCCTCGGGGCCACAGCAAACGATTAATAAAATATTAAAAAAGATCCTAGGGCCTGGACATATTGATATAAGACGGCTTAAATTGCTCCTGTAAAAATGTCTTCCCAGCAATGCATTTGTGTTTAAAAGTGAAGCCGACTTTAAGGGAATCAGTGTAAGCTTGGTCTTTGTAAGCTGGCTTTCCCGCGTTGTGTTGCAGTGAAGCCTACTCATAAAGAAAAATGTGATGCGAACGGAGCCCGATAACGCTATCGCGTTCCACTCTTAAAGGCGAAGCTTAAGCGTCCTCCAATGCTTGCGTGTATGCGCAGGCGTCTTTCACGTTCTGAAAAACACTTTTATGTAGCACGTATTGAGCTACAGAAAACTGTATTCGGAGTTTTTCATGTCACTCTACAATTTTCTCATTGACGCTTTTTTTTCTAATTATACTATTTGAAAAGTTCAATGATTTATTAAGACTAATACTAATTATGCAATCAGGCGGAATGCGAACATTGATGTGAGTATCTCCAAGCGACGGCAAACAACACAACCTTGGTTCTGTCCAGCTACTTGATTTGCATATCTTTAAAGTTTGGCTCAAGTTCCGTGGGGCATGCCCTGTAGTTCAGCTTCCACAACCCGATATCACCTGCTAGCGCAGACTCTGTGGCCGCCGAAATCATACAGTGGTGACGCATATACGTATTCCATATACACATCAGGCACAGACGCACTTTAGCGAATAGACCAATTTAGTAGTAAAAATTGCGCAAGAACCACGCGGTGATGATCATCGAAGCCAAGCAATATAACTTCTCTCTCAACTTGCTTAAAGATTTTTCTGATCAAGCTTGTCGGTTTGCTGCATTGGCTAATGCTGTGAGGCGTGAAGGGCCTCGGACATTGCAAGGCACCCAGGATTGGCCCGAGCTATATGCCTCATTAGAACAGTTCCGAACGCACAGGAGGCACGTGTCATGCCCTGGTATCAGGATCGGTCCCCCAAGTCACCGCCGCTAACTACAATGTCCCAAAATGTCCTCAATTTACTTTGTGTGTCCCGAAAAATTGCCGATTATCCAGGTTTTTCACGTTTTCTATAATGTTTCCAGACATTTAATAGAAGTGCTTGTACTAACTGTGCCGTTTAATGCTCTATGTTCTACGTGTTCTTTGTTGTGTCCATTCTGCGCGTGTTTATTTCGGGCTATCGTTCCGTCAGCACTGCCATGAACTGCGAAAGTACCATTTTATTTCATGCGTGTTATGTGGCGTTCGGAATCTGCAACAGTGGTTAATGATGGGTATGCGTCCGCTGTCAGAACAGCTCTTAAATTGAAAGGCTCACATTATCGCAACTACAGTTCTTTTTTTTTTCATTTCAGGTGCTCACCTACGATACGTCAGAGGTTTGCCGTAAATCCATTCTACTATTGAAGCTGGGCAAGTAATACTTCGGACATACTGTGTATAGTATGTGCATGCTGGAAGGAGTTATATTATGCCAGAGTGTGTTATCATTTACGTGCTACCGATGGGGCTGGCTATCAAGTCCTGTAGAGTTGCCTACACTGCAACATGTGGGAAACAAAAGCAGCATTTGTTTGGGTTCCTTACCGATGTCCTCCCTCCCTACATCCCTTATTCCGAGCCTTACATCTTGCATATGCGGACACATTTATGCGGCTTCGAGAACCACTGCTAAGTATGCATTTATACCGAAGTTGACAGTGAGGCTGGAAACAGCAGGGATTCACGTAGAAGCACAGCTTGAAGTATTCTATAGATTCTGCAGCAGAGAAGTTCGGTAGTCCTGCTAATAAAAAAAAATCGCGAAGAAACCTGACACGGAGCATGGCTTCGCTCCGAAGAACCGTGAGGGGTGATAGGGACAGTGAAGCAAAATGCCGTAAAACCTCGTTACAACGAAACGGTACATAATGAAATAATAAACATAACGAAGTAAGCGCAATTTGCCATAAAGTTTTCATAGAAACTTATATTGCCGTACATGCAATATTGGATAATACGAGGAAACGGATACAACGAATAACGAATTTGCGAATAACGAATACTTCGTTATAACAAATTTTAGTTGGTACTCAATTGTTTTCACCTTTCGTCTTTGTAAAAGCGAAGCTCTTATTCTACGCCCGACTGAGCTCCTTATCCGTTGCATGCCGCAAAGATCGGTAGCGCGAACGCGCCGCCTAGTGATGTGTATACATTCGAGAAATCGGCAGTTGGCCACTTCTGCTCAGCTATATTTTACGATCGTGTCATTCGCGCCCACTCGTTGTACTACATTCCTGCAGCGCGTGCACCTTCCGAGCCAAGAGAAGATAGATGCTCGTATAGCGGTTAAAAAAAAACAGAGAAAAGGGAGAAAAGAAACGTTGCCGAGAAGTATAGCTGCCGGCGTGGAGGCAGAAACACCTGCGCCGATGCGAATCACGGCCGGGCAAGTATACACCGCTTCTCCAAGAAACGAACTCCCCCCCGGCAAATGCACACACGCTTTCACAAGCACATTCTCCACTCGTTCGCTCCGCGTTAGCCTTGTCCGAAAGGCTACTTGTAGTGCGGGCACGTTCCGGCAGCAGCCGCTGTTTACGTGCAAAGCGATAAGGGTGACTTCGATCGGACTCCCCGTTCCCACGGTCGCCGATTGGTCGGGCCCGGCCGATGACGATCGGATGGCGGGGAAGGACGCGTCGGGTGAGATGCCGGGTGACGCGACGAAGGTGACGAGGATTCGGCGATTGCCAGCACCCGGCGGTCTTTGCTGTGTGGCCTTCCCAGTAGAGCGCGGTCTCGGGAACGTGGGCGTATTAGCCGGCCTTAACGAGATGCAGCGTATAAAAACGGAATGCTGCGGGCACACGTGGCCAGCACGTTGCGGACGAAGACGCGATGAAGGAAGGAAGAAAAAAAATCCGCTATTCTGCTGATGAAAAAAGGGTTAGATAGCAAAGAATGTGGATTTATTTATGCGAGTAAGGAAGGGTGCGCGCTCTCGAGCGCGCAAGGTCGGAGCACATGTTAAAGACAATAGTGATTCAAAGGGTGCGCCGGCAAGGGGTTAAGTTTACTTCGTCGAGAGATGAAAAAGGAGAGATTAGAGGCATCGCAGGCAAATTTGTTTGCCTTGCACTAAGGTCTGAACCAGAGCTATAGTTGGCAAGGCGTAATATTTGAAAAGGGACAACGCAAAAGAAGGAACAACAGTGTCCCATTTTCTGAATTCTGGGGCTTTACGTGCCGATACCAAGATTTGATTATGAGGCACGCCGTAATGGGGTTCTCCGCGTTAATTTTGACCACCAGGGGATCTTTAACGTGCCCGAATGCACGGGGCACGGGCGTTTTTGCATTTCGCGCGCATCGAAATGCGGCCGCCGCGACCGGGATTTGATCCCGCGACCACGTGCTTAGCAGAGCAACAACATAGCCGCTAAGCCACCGCGGTGGGTGTCCCATTTTCTGGACTGCGCCTGTCAGAATTGTTTCATTTGTTGCAGTTTCTTTGGCAATACATCAATACACAAGGTTGTCGTGGTGCTGAGGCTACAGGTGTCCACATAAGAGTCCTGACTATGCCTCAAAGCAGCGCAAAACTAATTCACCGCATACTTTATGTCCAACAGATAACTTCAAAAACAATGAGTGAGAATTTCGAGAAGGTTTTTATTGTTGTAATTTAGTAGAGAGTTCCTAATTTTTTATTAAAGAGTTCCTAACAATTCCTAATTCTGTCAAAGGACATACTGATTTCCTCCATCTATTGAAGGGGCCAGAACCTGCAAGTATCAAGAACAATGAAATATTTAGGAGTTAAACAGAGTAGCCGGCAACGCCCGGTTATGATATTTTCTTTCCTACAAACATATCTAAGACATAGACTTAGGAGACCGTTGAATTGAGCTAGTTCTCACTGATTGATTTCCCTAACACAGAGCGAACAGACGTCACAGGGCAGGCGCACGAAAAACGACAAGACGAGTGCCGACTAACCAACCATATAATTTATTCCCTGAGAAACACTAATTGAATACGCAGAAACATGTGCTTAACGCATGCGCTAAACTAATTTCTGGCGCCTTATTCTGAACCTTCACAACACGTGTCCAGAAGTTCTATCTCGCTATCTAAGGGTATTAGCAGTTGAAGGACCCTGGGATTAGGAAGCCTGGCTTATGCATCTATCGCCAATGGAATTTATAAAGCACCATTCGATAATCTCGCGGGCATACCATCTTTGTGTCAAAGCATTTTTTCATGTGTATTCTCTGTGCCGCCGATTGTTTGCGCTGTGTAAATGAAATGAGAAATTTCTAAAACCATTTAAACAAAGTTCGTTTGCAGCATTGCTGCGACGGGAAGTAAATGGGGAAGCGGGTGCATGAATGAGATATTAACATTGACAGCCGTCGAGAGTAGCTCATCGCAATGAACAACTTCTACAACATCGAAAAATATTTCATGTGTTTTTGTTTCGCAAACAAACTGTGCCTCACCTTATGCAATGTGACACAATTTCCGTGGCGCTTACTGTTTCAATGAAGCAAGGGCAAATTGCAGTCAGCCCTGAGCTCTTGCAAAGGTTACCAGAGGGTGAGGGGGGGGGGGGGTTACCTAAGTATCCCCCTAGTGGACTGTCCATTTCGGTTGCTGCTGAAGTGCTGATTGGCCTTGAGGGAGTAACATCGAGGAGGAGACAGGCGCCCCCAGCCAGTCATTACAGCTCCACTCAATCAGAAGCGACCGAACTGAACAGCACACTAGGTGGACTCTTACAAAATACACCTTTCCTCGCAACCATCAGTGCTGTAGTGTTACAGCCCGATCTCTCTGGCTGCTGGGATAATTCTGTCCTGGTGTATTATATTATATACTGAACTTAGGATTGTAGCATTCACAATCTTCAAATCCTCGGAAGTGAACACTTTTAACCACGTCCCATTCACGCATTACTGGTACAAAGTTGTTCTACATTCCCTTTAGTTCCGGCACAATTGCCGTTACTATATCCATCTCACAATGGCAGCTTTCAATGCTAATGTATTCCCATGATCAACTATACGTAATGTACAGTTGATCATGCGACGTACGTAATGTATCATACGTTACGGATAGATCATACGTAATGTACAGTTGATCACGTACCTAATATACACTTTATCAAATGTACGTAAGCAGGCAGTTTAATACCACACTGTCTGTGGCACCAATAGATTGGCAGCGAAATTCTCAACCACTGTTTTCTTGTTTTTTTTTTTTTTTTTTGCGATGTGCACTCTAGAAGGAATGTCAATGTGTGGTCTTCAACGCACGTTTTACAGAGGTATCCGACCTTCTCATTTTTAAGCCGTTAATACTTAAAACAATCGAAATCCGATACGAAAAGTACGATTACAGAAACCAGACGAATATGCGCAGTGTTTATTTGAAAATCCACTCTACGCCATGGGGGCCCGAATTCGATGCGTGAATCGGTCGCAAGGCCTTTCTACCAAGCATACCACGCATCCAACACACGAAATGAACATTATCGCTGTGCCTATCAGCAAGAAATGCTCTGTTGATGCTGCAAGACAATTCCAGCCCGTTCGCTTGGAAGCATTTCACGGAGTGTGTAGATACTGATGGTGTTTCAACATACGTGTTGATAGAACGGGGAATACATCTCTTTTAGAGCGCATCTCGCAGGCGCCTGTTCCTGCGGCGGGCGTCGATGTAAACAAGCAAACTAGCGCAGCAGCTGAAAGAGCGAACGTGGAGCGCAGCGGTGAACGAAAAAAGGGGCGAGAGTGAAGAGAGCACGAGGAGTAAAGTGGAGGAGGAGGGTATGGCGAGAGCGTGAGAGGAAAAGCACAGTGCCACGCAAGACGCGCACTGCGGTGCCGATGGCTACGAGATGGCGCCAGAGTAGCACGCGTTGCCTGCGAAGTCTGCCCTGCCTGCGGCGGCTGCCGTGAATCGCACCCGCACGTCAACCACGCGCTGCTTCTCCCGATCTCCCGATTAGCAAAGCAGTCGCGCCACACTTCGCTCCGTTTGCAACGTGCCGCAAGAGATATATGGTCCGTGCCAGCCATTATACCTGGAGATGAAAACACGTATCCGCTCAAATTTCGCATTAGGGAGTATCGTAATCGCCGGTGAATTTTTCTTTTGCTTGTGAGAACGCTTTTTATCACTACCTGTATAGTCGCCTAAATCAACTGGACATTATGCTTGTTATAAGTACACTCGGTGCCTGCATAGATGAACTACGTTGCAGCGCAAAATTATATACATTAATAAAAGTAATTCAGAGTGGCAGAAAACCCCACTTCTGATGCTGTAGAAACACAAGTTTCTATGTCTATTTCAATTTCTGTACACAGATGACAACTATGGCCGATTTACTAGCATCCACATCACAAACACATGTGGCTGAATCCATGCCTTGACATTTAACTGGTTATCACGCGAGGCCACTCTTGGCAACCAGTGTCATTGGTGTCGCAGAACTCGACACCTACCGTGAGAGTGGCTGATATTTAATGCTGTTTCCCCGCTAAGCTGAATAGAAAGCGCCTACGTTGACAGCTATGTGCAGTCCCCGTAAGGTTGCCACTGTAACCTAGAGACCCTGAATACATACGGTGTAGACTTCACTATGCATTGAACGCTAAAACTGCTGCAGTTTTAGCTCGCATGCATGCGAACCTGAAATGTTTTCTAGAATGAGTTTTCCAGCAGGCTCCCGTTGCCAAGGTTACTCAATAGGGTCGTAAATTGTGTTCTATTCATCGCGTTTACATTGAAAATAGGTACTGTTTATCATGAATGCCGTACCTTGGTTATCTTAGGATATATTTTCGGCATGCGAAAGCTTCCTCTTTATTATAAACCGCAAATATACTTACAATACACGCACAGAAGTGAACACCATTCTGCCGGATTGTCTGGATGAGATAAGATCGAAACGCAGATAAGCTTAACACATGGAGTACACAAGCTACGTGGAAGACGTAAAGAACATATAAAGAAGCGGTTGCTCTGTGACGCGCAGGATATGATTACCCGACGAATATTTACAGCCTTGCTATCACTGGCAGTAGTGCCTGCCCAGTGATCACATGTATTTGTATGAATAGAGTGACTTATACCATAACTGCATTGGAGAAGTGGCGCACCTGTGATATATATGCACTGATACTTATCTTTCCTCCCTCGGAGCTGTGTGCAAACGCTCTTTCTTTACTAATAACATCAGCTAATGGGTGAACCCCACCGCATATCTAGCCCCTTGAGTGTAGAAAACGGTGTCTTCGAAATTCTAACAATAAGTGATATATAAGGGTGGGTAAATGATTTTTAGCGAAACGTAACATTCAAACAAAATAACGCATATTTTACATCTTTAGAGAGTATTCACGTGACGTCACCGCAAGCCATTTTGCTGTGCTATTCACAGCTTCCACCGTCCTTGTGAAGGTATGCGGATCGAGATAAGGCGCATATTTTTCACGGCGTTTGCTGTGCGTCAAAATGGAGTCATCCATGACATCAATGCAGGCGCATTTCGGAGCCCAGAAATTTTGTTCCACGTTTTCTCGTGTTCAGTTCCAGGAAAACAAATCGCTATGACGCATTCATTGCTGTGACTAACCCAGATAAAACAGGTCGCCTCAACTTAACCATTAACCCTTTCTGGCGCTAATTAATTCTTTCGATCGGAAGCTTACTTTCACCGCCTTTGTCGCATCTTCAGAAATAAAAAAGAACGTGCAGCTGCAGAATAGATGAAGAATTTTAAATTATTTTGCGAGTTTTGTCAACTTCACAGAATTTGGAATACATGCTATAACTCACTACAGCACCATCAGATATTGAGTATATCAACTATTTCTTTTCTAATAGTCTTGAAAAGCTCCCATCCAGCCAATTGACCGAAAAAAAATGAATGAAAGGAACTCGCTGCTTACAATGCCATACTAATACCGAGCAAAAACACAACCATCTAGCTTCCCATTCGTTTTACTAAAACATTTTGCGCACGTTGTTCAAACTTGCTGCACAATTCCAATCAGAAGTGTTTCAAGATGTATGCGACATATTTGAAATATAATTGCTTTCGTCAATGCCTTTGTTGTTGGTGCACTATCTTGTCGTACACAATTGCGTACAAAGTGCCCAAAAAGGTTATATAAAAAGAACGTAACAGTTCTTTGAAGAAGGAATTACAGGTGTCATTACCTGCTCTAGCCTTAGGCTTCTGACGTCGTCAATAACCAGACGGGGGTCTTGCGACATAAAGCATTAGAAAGTCATCCGACGTCGAAAAACATTTATAAGTACGTTCATTGCTCATAAACGAGGAGACATATATGTCCTAGGAGGTTAAAGCTTATCGCTGGGTTTGAAGATTGACCAGTGAAAAAAAAATAAATAAAGAAATTGAGAATGCAATGGCCTCGTAACTTCGGGCAGACTGAGGAATTTTTCCCACGGTTCTACTTGGGCCCAGAGCGTCACGCAGCTGTTTTCAGGCTCACGTCCTCGAGCATCGAATCCGCAATCGCAGGTGTTGCGGGTAAAAGGAAAAGCGGCGCGGACAGCTGTCTGGCGTCTCCGCCGTGTACTCTTGTAATCCATGCCAAGGCCCGACGCCGCTAGTGTACGAGGAAGGTAAAGCGAAACAGATAGTGACGATATCGAATATTAACGACCTATGCTGCTTGTGCTGATTCCATTAGACTGCAGTAACGAGTGAGTGTTCCTTTAGAGCGTTATATATCCATACGCCGTGTACTGCAATATATATATACATATATATATATATATATATATATATATATATATATATGTGTGTGTGTGTGTGTGTGTGTGTGTGTGTGTTGTGTGTGTGTGTGTGTGTGTGTGTGTGTGTGTGTGTGTGTGTGTGTTTGTGTGCCCGTGCACGTGCGTGCGCGCGTGTTTCAATAGTGCGGCATTGGATTAGCTACGTTTTACGTTAGTTACTTTATTTACATATATAATTATATTTATTTATATATTGTTAAACCTCGATTCAAACAAGGTATTTAACTTTGAAAAATTTGTCGTCCTTGGTACACAACGTAGTTAGATCCTCAATATAAAAAAGGTATTTATACACAATTTCAATATAATGAAATGTCATAGCCACCGCGAAGGAATACCGATACAATAAATAGAAACTTCAATGAACGCAGATGGTCAATTGGTTGAATTACATGCGATTGCTTGCGAAGGCACCTCTCAAATTGCGCTGCGAGTGACCGCACAAGGACAAGAGTGACCGCTTAAGCGGTACAGCGTCATGTGCCGTAAAAAAAATGTCGCAGTTTCGCCCGAAAGGCGAAGCATCGATTGCGATAGCAAATTAGTAGAGAGCTATTCGGAGTAGGGATAGTGGTTTTATGGGCTGCATAAACTTGGACACATTCTCTTACTAACTGAATTAACAATCATGGTGTCAGCGCGCACAAGCAAACATGAATAGATCACACTGACCGCAGACAACGACTGTCAAAACGCCGCAACGGGCGAAGGCTCGCGCGGTCTATCGCTTCAACGGAAACTGAGTGGCGAATGCACAGCGCATACAAAGGGCAGAGCCGTGTGGAGATAAGAGACGGTGCGGGCGACCGCCAACGCAGGGCAAGTTGTGCAGAGAAGTTGTTGGCAGAGGAGAAGCTGCCCTCCCCCCCCCCCCTCGCCTCCCTTCGTTCCTTATAAAAAGACGAAGTGCGACATCATGTCGCACTTGGACTTCTTGTAGGACTTTTTTCACGGCCATATCGCGCCCCGCGCGCTGTATGCTTTGAGTGTGATTAAAAGCATTCGAGGGGGACCAGAGGAGGATGATGGCTTGATAAGCGCCGTCTTCCCGACGGAGCAACGGGAAAGGACGGAGGGCAGCGCGTTTGCGCGAATACGATCAAACGCACGCGAGGGGAGGGGGACGAAACGGGGGGAGGGGGGGGGCACGTTGAAACGTGTGTCCTTTTCTAACGTAGCCGTGGCTGCGCATGGCTGTCAGTGTGGCTGATTGCAAACGCAGCCCGCGCGCCCTGTTTTAGAGGTAATCCGTCGCGTGCGCGAAGCAGGGGGCGTGCCGAGATCGCGTGCCATTACGTGCGCTGTGTTCCTGCGCGTTTCGTGCTGGGGGTTGCGTATTCTTCAGTTTCGAAGACGCGTTGAAGCGAAAGGCAAACGAAGCATTGGCTCTTGGAACTATTTGGAAATACCTATTAAAAGTTAAATACCTCCCCCCTCCCTCTTTTTTTCCGATAACGAACGCTTGAGAAATTGGGTCATGCCTCAAAATTCCGCTGCCGGCGCTTTTAATGATAGTGCAGAGAATCGTACAACGCAGCGGAAGAAAAAGTTGCACGAAAGGAAAGGAAAAGTAGTAGGAAAGGGAAGGAAAAGTAGTAAGTCAGGTACACACGAGAAACTTCGCATACCCCCATTTTCTCAATAGTGGAAGGGCTGGTGATTTTTTTTATACAATGGTACAGCCAGAATGAATTTCGCATCCATATAAAGTCAATCCCCTCCCCCCCCCCCTCTTTTTTTTCGATAACGAACGCTTGAGAAATTGGGTCGTGCCTCAAAATTCCGCGTGTGCGAAGGAGAAATATATCTGCTGAACTTCGCACGCAATGCCACCGGCGTCGACCACCCCAATGTAAGCCCGTTTTCCTTCCCTTCTCCTTTTCCTTCCTAACAACTGGGTCTGCGAATCATCCGACTACAATAAAGAGAATTAATCCCCATACTATCAACGGGATGCTGAGGCCAAAATCTTGAACCCAATCTGGTCATCTCCTTTAACTTCCTGGTCTCGTTTACAGAATTCTTTCTTTTGTATTGGTGTTGTCTGACTGTATTCAGTGTTTCTGTGCAGGTTACTTTTTTTAATTTTATTTTCTGTGCCATGCGACGGGTAATAGCCGGTGCTACCTAAATGCGCATGTTTCTCTCTTAAAATCGCTGCATGAAAAACAAAAGTTGTTTGATGTTCCGTACTGTTGGCAACTGCTAAGTGGTTCATTTGAGGTTGACACTATCTTCTGCAGCCCTTGAGGGAGCACGGCTCAGCGCCAATTGGCAACTGGCATACGGCAAATGGCGCTGAGCCGTGCTCCCTCAAGGGCTGCAGAAGATAGCGTCAACCTTTCCTTGCGTACGGGAAAACTGCAATGTCCTTCTCTTTCTATCTTTATTTTTATTTTGTGGTTGTTGTTACGTCACGCTTTCCAGACACAGCTCTTCCATACCTCTTCCAGCAATTCCCTAACAATGAACTGTAGTTGCCATCCTTTTCTTTTTGCGGCGCTGAGTTCGACCCCTCCAGCACTCCCATCTTCTTAAGAGCCAGTAGCAGAATAACACGTGGTAAGTAGCGTTTTATTTCACTTCAGATGTTTAATTTTTTTTTCACTTCCTTCACCTTCACTTACATTGGTACCCGACAAAAAAAAAAACATTAACATGAACTCACGCTTGCGAACTGAGCCTGATGCTCCAAAGAATCAGCACGCTGTTGGTCCGAAACCAAAGTCGACTGGTCTCGCGTGCCAGTTCTCATGACATACTTTGCTTCCGTTGAAAGAGAACTTGGGGGAACCCAATCGCGTATCTAGGTTACGCACCGGTGATGCAGACGGCGGGGAGCGACAATGTTCCGTAGGGAATCTCCACAACCCGCAACGTCATTCACTTGCACAATCGCTTTCCCTTTTCCCTCTATAGATATTTGCATTTTCCCTCAGCTGCAACCACAAAATAACGAGACATTCTGTATAAAGTGGCTTACAATCAACTTGCAAGTCTAGTGCCCCCCTCCTTTGTGAAACCCTGTTCAGTCGTATTGCACCCTGCAGTGGGATAATATAACCTTGCAGTTGCATAGCCGGCGCGTCACACCTTGCGATTCAAGGAAGCGGCAACTGCTCTTCCCGACAGTGAGCTGCATTGTGTAGTTGTGGGTTCCTCCTTGGGCGTCACTGTATTCACACTGTCTTTTCGTTATTCTCGCAATTTTTTTCTTAGATCTTTCCACCTTCTGTTCTAAAAAAAATAACAAATCATCCACGATCATGGTTAGCGTACCGGCTGTCCGTTCATAAGACTTCTCTGTAACTCTCTCTTTCTTGCGTGGTTCTACTGTTCCTTTCCACAAAGCATATTCCATAAAAAGTGTACCAGCTTGAGGAAGCTACAAAACTTCTTATCGATGTAGAGCATACTAGTTTCACACCACAACTATGGCTCAAAGAAATACTAAAGATAAGCACTAAATCTGTTTACACTCATAAAGTGTTCTTTGAAAGCTCTATCTTCATTGATTTCACTGTTATTGGCACATTATTTCAAGAGGAAATAAAGGCCAAAGTTCAACTCTTTCGATATATTTTTGCGCCAAAATCTCAGAGTCGGTACTTCACGTGACCTAAGGAATCTCAAAATATATTATCGTATTATGGCCGCCCTAGCTGCAGCAAACGTTATTGAGCCAGATCACAAAGCTTTTCATTCATATGAGCTGTTGGTCATTGGCGGCTGCCGCCTTCACTAGTTATATGTGTTGCATTAAGGTTGGCTGAAAGTTTCTCATACCAACAATTCTAGCGTAAGAGGTTTTTGCAATACTTTCACTTGAAATGGCGCATGTTAGGTCTTCAGTTTCTTTAGAATAAAGTGTAGTCTATCTGTACTGATAAATTATCAACTAGGCCAGAGCAGGCGCCATCAAAATTCGTAACTTAATGGAGAGCGGGTACAGAAAATTCAAGGTCGCGTCGCCAACTGCATTTTGATTCTACGTCTTTTCGCGTCTACGAAACCTCTTTTTACGGTAAGAGGAGCTTTTTTTCGTACTGTAGAAAGTTAATTTACTGTAACTCTCTTAAAGCACTTGTTGAAGTCATCATGCGTATAATGCTGTTGAAAATTACCGTCCTACAATGTGCATTGAAGTTTCCCTATGGTTATTGATCTTTCTTTAATAATTTGTCGTAATACGAAAACGGTCACCGTATCGGTCGTTACAGCGATTGATGAATAAGTGTTAGACAGGGATCGAAAGTGGACATCAAAACTATAACATGGCTGTTACAGCAGTGTCTAAATCACCTTTCAAAAGGTATGATTTAATCAATAGCTTTAGGTATTCGCAGGTATCAATGCTAGCACTCATACTGGCTTCGTAGTGAATCGATTTTTCATAGGGAAGCGCTAAATAACTTTTCTTCAACCTGGCCCTTGCTACGACGATATACAATCTGTGTCAGAAAACTTCCAGAGCAAACCTGTCAAAAATGATTTCATCAGTTCACAAGCTAATGGCCCTAGTCCTCGTTATATGGGCCTGCCGCTATACTCCCCAAGCAGAACGGGACTCAGCAGGAACCCCCTTTTCTGCACGAGGTGATGGTGGCACTTCTGAGATTTCGAAATGCCCTCAATTTCTCCTTTACACGAGCGCTTTGTATTTTGGATCACTATCTGCTCCCCACCATCCCACCGCCTTCATTCGAACTTAGTAATGATACTCCATTTTATGGCTTTTCCTTTCTTTTTTCGTTCTATGGCATGGTTCCGATTGACACCCACAGTAGCCTACACGGTCAGGGACTGTTTACGCTGGAGCCGTCAACCGCCGCAAGCCGCACCGCACGCGTGTGGTCGTGCGAAAAATTGGCCCTATCAAACACTTGTGCCGAAATTTCGGTTTACACTGTGTACGGTTTACAATGTGTACGGTTAACACTGTGTACGCTTTACACTGTGTACGCATTACACTGTGTACGGTTTACATTGTGTACACAGCGTAAACTGGTGTAAACAGTCCCTAAGCCTTCAACTTTCTTGTAGCAAGAGTAAGAGAGATGGCCGGCCGTAACATTGCATGGTGCCGACGTATGTGGCGAAAACCTTTAGTGTTCTGCATGTGACGCAGTGTCTTCGTTCGCATAAAATATACTGCATAATGAATCATATACTCCTAATTATTGGTCATATCCGGCAGCTGTTAATTTCACGTTCTATACACTTCGTCCATCCTCTTTAGCTCGGACTCCACTGAACGGCCGCTATTTCCAGAGTCGGCCTGTCGTTATAACGACCGATACGACAATAAAATAACATGATTGTTACAAGATACAGCGCATACATTTTTTTTTTTTTTGCAAGCATCAAGAAGCCATCGTGGGAAACATACCCGTGCAAGCGTCATTGAGACGCATCAAACAAAAAAAAGAAGAAGCAGTATTTGTCGCGTTTCATTATTCTCTTCTAGACACCCATAATTCTGCTTGAGATACCCATCAAAAGTGCCTCGGGGGCTGCATCGTACGATGGCTTCTGGGAAAAGCAGTCGCTTCCGTCGTGTCGGACACTAACGATCTGAGCATCCCCCATTCCGTGTCCACGGAACACAACAGCATCGGGAACGAAAAACTGGACTCTCGCCACGTGTCGCCGCACCACGCTAGTTAACGACACGTCGCACGGCGCGACCGAACAGTAGCATATGTTTCTCACGCTGTCAATAGCTGAAAACAGCGATCACACTACATGAGTCCTTCAACATGCGCGCACGCGCTCGACAGTTGTGGCCAACCCAGCCGCACGCTCCCGCTTGTCTACGACGCGTGCGCGCTTCCCCGGGAACGATAGCCGCTCCCGAGCGAGCCTTGACAATGGAAGAAAGGGAGAAAGGGAGGCCGCGTTCAAACAAAGTGCCGCCAGCGCACAATGCTCAGAGTGCCGGTGTGCGCATGCGTCCCAGGCGTGGGAAGGAGTGCCCGCTGTGGACGGCGGTAGTCGCGCGTGTGACCGTCGCTTGGCACGCGCCATATTGGTGATGCGAATGTAGGATCCACTTTAGCCCTATATGCGTTTTTTTTTTTTTGTTTGCATTTGTAAAGGACGCGCTTAGCTGGTATAGCTGTGGGTGCGCGCGTGTGCGTTCGTGTTTGGGAGTACGCGCAGCTATATACGCGTGCATGGAATGTATAATGTCCGTGTCGGCGTGTGTGATTAGAAATGCTTGCACGAGCGCAAACATCACCGATGGGACCACCAAATGCAGAGCGGTGAAGAGCTACCTAACGCTCACTAGAGCTTTACAGCGAGGCTGTTAGCTCTAGTTGGTCGGGATTTTTCGTGTCCACGTGTGCATGCTCACACAAAAATGTGGGCCGATCCCGGAAACAGCGAAAAGAAGCAGGAAGCGCACAATGTGCTGCTTCTCCAAGAGGCATCACATGACGTCGCCGGGTGACATCATCATTTGACGATGACGTCATCGCGTGATGTCACGTTTGACGTGATGACGTCCTCGGATGAAGTCATCAGGTGATATCGTCACGTGACACAACCTTTGACGTCATGATGTCATCACGCGACCTTTGGTGTGATCACGTAGTCGCGTTTCGTGACCATCTGAAATGTGACGTCACCCCTTTGTCACATCGGTGTTGATATCATCGGATGTCAACGCTGGATTTCTCGCTCCATGATTTCGTATTTATACAGAATAAACCCCCTCAGCAGTTGTAATGGCGATTTTCCACAGCTTTGCTGGGCATCCACTTTCGCTGGGCCGGGACGGCGAGTCATTTTATTCTTTCTAAAAAAATTAAATTATTCTGGGATTTTACGTGCCTAATCGCGATATGATTATGAGGCACGCCATAGTGGAGGACTGAGGGTTAATTTTCACCACCTGGGATTGTTTAACGTGCACACGATGCACGGTACACGGCCGTTCTTAATTCGCCACCATCGAAATGCGGCCGCCGTGGTCGGGATTCGGTTCCGCTCCCTCTGGTTTACAGCGCAATTCGGCTAGCGGTGGCTAGCGGTTAAAATGAAGTTCCGTAAGTATTATTTTGTATTGAGAGACATTGCTGTTACTGGCAATATTAGCCACTTGTTTCTGATACATTACGAAATACTAAATTCATTCTGCTTTGAATACCTATGTTTTTTTTTGTTGTTGTTTGTTTGTTTGTATGTTTGGTTGTCTTTTCTTCTAATAGTGGATGACCCTGTAAACTGTCGCCTTCGGCGCTTTTCCCTCCATTGTTCATTTTCACACAAGTATGATCCCTTCAATCGAGAAGGACTTCAATTTGGCTTGAATGTTTTCATGAACCGCTTATCAAGCGTGATTACTTCTTTCAACGTTCGGGTGCGTTTACGTTTCCAGATATGCTACGCTTGCTAAAGTCTCTTGCGAATAAAGTCTTGCAAAAAATCTGCAAGAGTGACCAAACGTAAACACACACGCGCACACGAGGCCTCGCGAAGAATGCAGGGAGGTTATAAAAAGATTTAAAAAATACAGAAGCGTGCAATCCGCAACATAACCATCACACGCATCAAACACTTGATTTCCGGAAGTATACTAACAACAAAAAAAGTAATTAGCCACTGACTTAAGTGCGCTTCCAAACTACATTCGCCAGCGGCAGTTCACGCCTTGAAGGAAATACTTGGGCGTGCTGAGCCGGCCATATGCGATAAGATCCCAAGAGGACATAACCAGCCAAATTGGCTTTTCAACAGGCCAATACCAGAAAAATACAGGGTCTCGCCCCGGCGAAGAAAACTGAAAAACGGGAGGAGAAAACACGCACGACGAAAAAAAATAATGCAAACATAGAGCCACATCCTCGGCTAGGCGCCCCAGAAATGCGGAAGACGCCATATGGCGAGCATGCGAACCGCTGGAGCAGGCGTTGCCGGTTTTGGCGCGAAAGAAACCCCGCACGGCCGTGGCGGGCCAAGTTTCCTCACCACGCAGGTGGTTTCTTTCGTTTCTCTTTTTTTCCTCCCTCTCGAGAGGGGACGGAACAAAATCGCCAGTGGGTGTGGCGCTCTTTTAACAAGCCCGAGGCTGCGTCGTCCCGATCTCCTCCAAAACGCGGACTCTTTCTTTTTCTTTTTTTCCCCCCAGATATTCGCTGGAGTGACGGCTTCAGCGATGGTTATCTGGAAAAAAACAACGGAAGTGCTCGCATCTTCGGTCTTACTGGACGCGAGCAGAAGGGGCATCTGGTTCCATGATCGCGGACACGTGCCGTGAAGATGAGTCCTGCAAATGCGTTGCAGGCTATACGCGCTGAAAGCCGCCTCGAGGAATGTTGACCACCGTCCTTGCGTGCCAGTACCCATAAGAACAACTTCAACGAAGTTTGCCCCCCGTTTCCTGCATTGTTCCGAGACGTTTAAGACGTAGTGGCTGTCTGGTCTGTCTGTCGGACGATGGCATTGCGTGCCGGGGCGCAGGAGCTGGAAGACACTGCGAAGTTTGTTAATGCGTGACAGCTCAAGTTGAGGCTCTATAGGCCATCTGCTTTCCTGGTATATAATAGGTGCAGCTCGTGTAACTGACAGCCGAGGAATGCGTGAATTTGAGCAGTGTGTTTGGCAATAGCAAGCCAATGCTGTAGGGTAGCTGAAGGCTGGCTGAAGCATGGTCCCAGTAAAAAAGAAAAAGAGATACTCAACTCGAACGTTGGAGTCTCTGTGCAGCGAAGCTTTAGCGAAGTGGGTAAATCACTGCTTTACAATTTGCTGCGATGCGTACAATTTTGCTTATTTTCATGCTAATGTACGTTTAAGCTCATGAAATGTTGATGTTTATCCATCACGAAGGTTCAAACTTCATTGTCATGCAATTTTTGTGCCTAGCCACTGCATTTAAAAGCTACGCATAAACGCAAACTTCAATTTACGCGGAGGAACAATGTGAGACGTATGCGCAATGATGTAACAAGATGAAGGCGATGTGTGATGTTTCTTCATGAAAGAATAGTGGCGGAAAGTGTATGCGCACAAAAGTACGACGCGTATGAAACAACCTATAGAGATTTTGTATATCTTGCGTCCTAGTGGGATATACACATTCGGCAGGATTGGCCAAGAACATGCGCACGCCCTGTGACACGCAATGAGTAATAAAATCAAAGAAAATAAAGTTAATCAAGGAATCCTTTGAATATAATTTACCATTCCATTAACAGATCGGGGTATTTTATAGACATATCTGAGATGATATTATATGTTAAGGTTTTAGGTAGGAAGTTATTTCTTGTTACGTAAATCAGAGGTGGACATACTTGGTGAGTATAGAAATTAAGGCTATATACGGGACACCTTGCGGGACATTTCATGCTTATAATCTTTGTACATATATATCCACAAGTGTAACCGGCGAGATAGTGACCGACCCAGCAGCCAGGCAGCCAAGCCAATCCGAGGGAAATAGAGAAAGAAAGCTTGCCTTTAAAAAAACGTCATAGATATATCATCTGTATAACACATACAAAAAATGCAATTCTATAGCTTTCCCGACATGACTGCAGTTTTGAGGAAAAGAACGCTTTGTCGGTCGAGTGCCTTTGCGCATTGCCACATAAATCAGGTCAGCATTCGACGTCTTACACAAGCGGAAAAATTAACCGGCGTTGCTGCCGAACTGAATTCTGCACCACGTAGCTTAGGACATTTTCCAGCCCAGTTATTTCCTCTAAGCTTCTGTAACTTGTTCGAACGGAGATGCCTGCTTTGTCAGTGTTACCGAACAAATTCGACCTATAAACTGGGTTTTCTCAGTAGAAATTTTTAATTTCGCACTATCCTGCAAAATAGTGACTTGGAAGCATCGTGCACAATCTGGGAATGAGAGAAGCTTCTTGCGATCGTGATTACAGGAAGATTCGCAGTTTCCTGCCTTGGCAAACCGACATTGAACTTCTGCGAACATATAGCGACGTTTTTTTTTTCTTTTAACAAGATATAACCCTCTAAGAAAGATGAATCTGGCATCGTAAGATGGTCTTCCAACTTGTCTCGTCATACGCCTTTCGAAGTTTCAAACAACTTCTCAGTGAGGATGCTGGTCCGTTGTGGCGTCTGCAGACTTTCCAACTGAGGTATCCTGATGTAGCGGAGTCCCCTACAGCTAATTTGATATTGGGGATGCGCTAGGATCATAGCATGTAACATGCGTAAGCAAGACATTAGAAGAAAAGTGCTCTGAAATTCATTTCCGTACAGAACAAAACCTACATACGATATATTTTGGCTGATCTGAGAATCGATAGGGAAGAATTCTTTTTTTGTGTGCTTTTCTCCTAATCGTCAGCGTCTTCATTCGAGAAGTAAGTAGTATCATTGTGAGGCATACACTATTGGTGCTACTGCAGTTTGAGAAGTAGATCTGGCAAGGACTGTGCTTGCCCTGTGATTTCTCGGTTTAATGATGATTGAGGCACTAAAAATCATACGTTTTCTGTGGTTTGCATGGCTAAATAGTTTACTTTGTGCGAGACGTTTCAAAAAATCACGCCATGTATCACTCATTGTATCATATTTCACGTGCTTTCTGCAGTGAACCAAATTTACACAGTGTAAAAAGATGGATAGTTGGGCGAGTTCGTACGGTAACATATTCTTGGTATAAGCGCGAAGAAGACCGGACGAGCGCTCGTCCTGTCTTCTTCCGCCACCGTCCGTGTCTTCTTCGCGCTTATACCAAGAATATGTTACACAGTGTATCCTTATGTATACACGAAAACGACCAATATGATGAAACTAATGGCATAACATGATCCACCATTAACCAGGGGACTTAACACGCGATAACAATAGTTGAAGCTTTCCAACGATGAGAAAATGAGGAGTACAAGCCCAAAGCAGTTTTACCTTCGACTCAATGTTACCAATTGAGTTTAGGTTGACTTAAAATCTCATCCCATGTTGTTGCATGAACGACAAACATTACTATGTTTCTTGTGACTAATGCGTCAACTTTTTGTAATCGTTCTCGTTTATTTTTTTCCTAATCCGAAGTCATTGTCAGCTATTATGGTTTGCAGACATTAATTAAATGCTCCAGGTGGCAAACCACTCTGTCTCAATGCTCTATGACAATTATTTGTTTTAGGCTAGAATGTTATGAAGATAAGAGACAGCCAGGCAGGGGTCTTTCAAACCAGCCAAATTGAGAATACAGTTTTTCCGCTAGCTACTTGACCATGCTTGTGAAGAGAGAATATACGAACTTGAAAGTCAGACTAAAATATAACAATAAAGGACGCAGAACCCGGGCCCTTTATTCTCGTACACCCAGGTGACCAGGTGTCGACCTCGCGCCCTTCCGAAAGTGCATTCCTGGAAGGCAGGTGATGATGTGGAGGAGGCACTCAACACCGCGTCCCTTCTTCTTCTGACCTCCGTGAAAGAAGGCTGGGCACGGCTGCTGCTGCAGCAGGCTGTGGGGGTCGAAGGGCATAAGGTCGAGGCCAGGAGGAAGAAGGCGGCAGTGGGCTAATCGGCTGGTCAGCCAGCCGGCACGCCGCTGTCCAGCTGGCGCGCACCTCCATTCTGTGTCCCCTTTCCAACCGTACGCGCACACAACGCCCGCCCCCGCCGACGAAAAAAAGGAGGAGGGTGCCCACAAAGGGGTGCGGCTGGGAGAGCACGCACATAGTCACCGCAGGGAACAGTTTTGGGGTGATTCTGCAAATTCGGCCATAAAAAAAGAAAGAAAACGTGTTGGGGTGGGAGAAAACATTGAAAGCTGAAGGCGATTGAGATAAGTAACTTGACTCTCTTTTCATCGCAGGGTATCATTTGGTAGATTTGCCGTGGAATTTTATTTATTTATTTATTTATTTATTTATTTATTTATTTATTTATTTATTTATTTATTTATTTATTTATTTATTTATTTATTTATTTATTTATTTATTTACTTGTTTGTTTGTTTGTTTGTTTGTTTGTTTCTTTGCCCGATTGCTTGCTTGTTTGTTCCTTCATACATAACGCAGCACTATTATTTATTCGGCAAGAGCAGGAGTGGTAAAAAAGCAGAGCGGACAGTAAATGTGCAAAAGATAAGGCGTAACATGCGAGCTATAACTAGCTATAGGCAAGCGAACACAAGCAAAAAAATAGTAGTATCAGAAAGATTTGCCATAGTCAGACAAGTGGCGTCATTCGCGTCAGCTATAATTATTAATTTAGGCGCCCCTGGTAGGCAGTAAGCTAGCGGGACTTCAAAATATTTTGTTAGGCGCCCCAGAACTGAGACAATGCCTCACGAGCTGACATTATCAAAAAAATATTGCATTCTGCACTGGTGTCAACAGCGTAGCTGTCGTATTGTAACGGTTATTGGTTACGTAGGCACACGTAAAGTAATTGAGGAAATAGGGGGTACAGTCGATGATAGACTGATAGCATGCGATGACACATCCCTATGCAATAATTTTTACGGTCATCCTCTGAGTATTCAATGTGTTTTACGTGCATCTTCAGGAGCACAAATGGCTTACAGGAAATAATTCTGGCCCCTTTTATTGATTTTCAGCATTTCGCCTTAAGTTGTGAACATCGCACTCCCACTGATGCCACTCTGAGGTGTGCGGTACGTATTGAGGCGTTTTGACGGAAACCATGTAGGATACTTGTCGACGATAATGCGATTACCAATAAAGCAATGTGGTGACGCGCGCCATTGTCACCGCCGAAAACGCGTGACGTATGAGGCCTGTGCTGCAGCCGGGCGGCTCTCTGGCGCTTCCGATAACGATAATTATGCTGATGCTGACGATGATTATGATGATGCTCATTGACATCCTCTGTGAAACGGGGTGGGGATAAACATTCACCTAGCCTTGTTGATATGATCAGGTTTTGCTACCTATATTACTATCTAGCCTTTTGTCTGCGTCATCGCAGTCTTAACGTTCAAATCCCCTCTTTTACACGCTGCGCCATCTATCGTTGCCACCGCTAACTCCGTGCGGGGCGGTTGCGTGAATTCAGAGAAGATGGTTTGAAAATATATGACGTGGATTCGATTCAGTCCGGCACCGGTGAAACGTAAAATAATTTTGTTGTTATGAAAGACTGTAATATACCCATTGGCAAATACCCCGCGACCCAAGTTGGCAGGAAGGCGTTTCGCGATACAGACAAACATGCATAGCGAAAACTGCGTGAAGTTCCGAAACAATGATATTCACCATGAACAATGTTGCACAGCGGCTCGATACCCTATGCCTTCAGACCATATAGAATGCCCGGTGAACAACGCTGGGGCGAAAGAGGTTAGAACCACGAGGGATATGAGCTTCTCGGTATGGCATCTTCCACTTTCTCGTAGCGCAGGCAGAACGACAGACAACCAGAAAAGCACATTAGACAATACACAGTTCGGTGTGTTTAGACAGCATACAGTTCTGTGCTTTTTATAACGTACCTTTCTGGGTGTCACACAGCACTGTGCATTGCCTAATGTGCTTTTCTGGGTGTCTGTCGTTCTGCCTGCGCTAAAACAAAGGAGAAGAGCACGAGTATATCGGAAAGTACATGAAGTATCCCCACCTAAGAATGCTAATCGCATTATAAATAATGCTATCCCATTATCCTACGAACCGAACATTGCTCTACGTTATGGCCAGCCCTCTATGTCCGCTTATACCTCTTGTCGTTTCCAGTGCGCCAGACATGCGACACCGCACGCTCCTTTTGCTCATAGTGTTCAAACTTCATGAGGACACCAAGTAAAAAAAAAGTGGCGATTTCGTTTATTTTTTTGGCAAATTGTAGCATGAAATGCCGAAGTGGGTGAGAGTAACGGCGGACACAAGGCGAGTGGTATGTCACAGCTTTTAAAACGAAGCTTTCTTCGCGGATCTACCCAGATTTCCAGACTGTGGCTGGATGCTGCTGTCTTGCCGAATAACACACATGCAGGACAGCAATACCATATTTAGTACTTTTAAAGGTGTGCTGGCTGCTGGCTTTGTTTTCTACGGAATTGCACTGTGATGAAAGAAATACGTAGGGCAGATAACCGGTGCAACATTAGCGCTACACAGTGAGTTCCAAGGCAAGGGAAGTGCAGTCGAGGATGGTAGAAAATTAGATGTGGCAATGACGTTAAGAAATTTGCTGGCGCAAGTTGGAATCAGCTAGCGCAGGACCGGGGTGATTGTAGATCGCTGGAAGAGGCATTCGTCCTGCAGTGGACGTAAAAATAGGCTGATGATGATGAAAACAGATGATACCAAAATATCCTCATTGCAACGAATACACGTCTTCCAAGAGCACAATTCGATAAAGCAATACTTTTCAGGCTTAGTTTCCTAGAGTTTGGGGTTAGGCGCATTGGCATGGAATGGTCTTTCACCGAGTAAAGTGCAGTTTACACCCAGGCGGCACGTCAGCTCGGACCAATGTTCGATACCGATTGGCACTTCCTGGCCGAATGATGGCCTAAGGTTAACAGCGTGGTTCCAATATGGGCTGTGCCGTTCTGATTCTTGGCCCAATCATGGCCTAAGATTAACAGCGTGAATCGAATATCGTCTGGACCATTCTTTTAGGGATCCAACGCTGGCCCTCTTTGCACATGCAGTAAACAATATTAGCACTGCCGTTCATTGAGGCCGGAATTATTGGACCGACATCCCTGTGGATTGTGCCAACATGGGTTACTAAGTTGGCTTTCTTGGAGCAACATAGGGCTTGTAGTGTGCAAGTTTTTGTTCCCAAAATTTTAAATGTATTTGTTGTACGACTTGGTAAGCTTAACTTACGTTTAAAAAAGTCAAGACAAACGTAATATCTGTGGTTGTAGGTGCCTAATTCAAAATATGATTATGATCGAGACACGTTAGTGGGGGACTTAGGATTTATCCTAACAACCTGTGTTTTTTTTTTTTTTCGGTGCACCCAATGCATGGTTCACGGACCTTCTTGCACTCCGCTTTACCGAAATGCGCCTCCCTAAAAGAACGCCAATGCACAAAGTAGCAAGGAGGAGAAATCGTATATCGGGCAAACTAGCCGCTGCTTTACGGATCGTGCAATGGAACATGAGCGTTCGATAAGAAACAACGGTACGTATTGCGCATGTGTCGGTGCATTGTACGTTTCGCATGCGCACTCCGCGGCGTTGAAGGATCAAGATTCTCGGCAGAATCAAGAATTGCGCTGCCAGAGAGCTGATGTTGCCGTTTTAATTGCCTCGAGATAGAACGCATGTGTTAGTGAAACTTCTATTTATTTGTTTAGCAGCTAAGAAAGCAGCTTCGTGGCATGTTGCGGTGAGAATAATCATGCTCATATTTCAATGGATTTCTCTATTGCTTCATTGCGCATGCGTGGTAAACTCCTTGTATGGACGCCTATGAGTGAAAAAAAAAATATGTTTGAAGTTGGCGCTTGTCCGTGTCAATACCCTCTCGTCCTTGCCTGTCTTTGGTGCATAATGTTTCCCTCGCTTTTTTTTTTCTGATTACTTTTCCGGTCTTCAACCTTGCCAACTCCCCTTTTCTCCCTCACACACCCACGTACACCTGGTCAGCGCTGTATGAATGAAGCACTCAGCTATAGCTTCATGCTAATAAGTAGAATCGGCAGCGCGTGCAGGCAGGGCGGACTGCTGGGCGGGGGGGGGGGGGGGGGGGTCACTATGTCCCCCTTGTCTCCCTCCGTCGCTGCCGCCCGAAGTTCGCGGAGTGTCTACGTCCTGAGGGGGAGAGTGTGGCGTTTACGCCGCTTTCTTCATTCAACCTTTCCTCGTACCCTTTCCTTCTGTGCATAGCTAGCATACTGACGGGTGGTGTGACTGCTTGCAGACTTGCCCGTTCTTGTCAGCGCACTGGTATCGTGAAGAAATGTTCGCTTGCGGTCATCATTCCTACTGCAAAGTTGCCGCGGAGTTGTGCGAGTATTACAACTTAGGAAAAAGTAAAAAAAAAAAGTCGGTGCTGGCGGCAACCGTCTTCGATTTGGGATGAACTCGGAAACTGCAGGAACATGGATCTTACAGCGGTGAGTGCATTTGTTTTGCACATGTTGCTATTTTCGAAGGTGCTAGATGGAGTGAATTAGGAAATGGCGCATTGAGTTGTGTGTTTTACAAGCGTGATTGTTTCAATGAAGTAAATTTCAGGATACTACATGTTGCCTTAAAAATTATGTCCGGCTACTTAAGCGCTTTTTCTTACGCTTTAATTCCACGATTTGTGTGCATATTACTGTTGAAGTTTTACCAATTATTATAGTTTTGTTGCTTCCTTATCGTTGCATTTTTTTTTCATTCACGCTACTCTGCACTGCATCGATTTGTTGATTTGGGATGGCCTGGAGCACGGTGTGTCATTGCGATTACAATGTTGTGTTGCGTTTGCCTGCTATAATCTTGGGGCAGTGATGTGCGGATTACAAATTTAGGTTGACTAAAAATTTAAAACAGCTATTTATGTGTAGTGATTACATTTCACATGTGATTATATATTTTCCAATGCCATTGATTTACACGAATACATTTTCATATAACTGCTAGACCGTTGTCGAGCTCCCCGTAGTGGGGGAACGCAATTATTTCAGGAAAAAGCTGACAATTGAAAGTAAAATGGTGGTCTTCACTGCTACAAAATGCTGCTATCGCAGTAAGTGAGCACAGAGCTGAAAGAATAATTGAAATCTGCTATCTTCTTTTATTTTTTTTTTGCCCACGTGAATTTAGGCGATGATACATTTATAGTGCATATCAATCAACGTTCACTGAACAGAAACGCTGTGAGCTGGATTGATTTTTTATACTGCATTACGATGAATGCTATAAACTGCTGCCAACCCAAGCATTATCACGCGATATATATTCTACTGAAACAGCCCTGACTAAGGTAGAGTGCCTGTAATTGCCTAACTTCTTTTATTACCAGCCTTTGAATAGTGCCCAGCGTAGAACATGTGTAAATCCCTGTTTGGGAATTTCACCCAAATTTCAGGACTTTGATTTTATCAAGCTATGGCTGCTGCCTGATCCTGCTAGTCAATCCGAGGAACCGGGCCTGTTCTCACTGTTCTTGGTAAGCATCATTTCCCGCAAGCGCACGCGGCAGTATTTTTTTTTTTCTTTCCGTGCAATAAATTCGTATTTTCGCTAGTGCTTCCTGACGCAACTTGTGAATTTCACATGTAAAATTTTGCACGAAGGCCGCATTGTATCTACACTATTTGAAATTGGCATATTATGCTGTAATAAGTTTTGTTACACTTCTTGATTTCAAAAGTGCTACGTTGATTATATGTGGGGTGTAAACAAGACGGACGGATCCTGAGTATTTTGTTTGTTGTAAATCTTTTCTCGTAACATCTTCTACGAAAGATGCCATATATGTTGGAATATTAAATAATGTTGCCTCAATTTTTTGCAGCAAAATTTACTAACTTCTTCGAACTCTCTGCTCAAACTTCTATCCCCCCCCCCCTTCTACGGCATTCTCGGGGGTCAAGCGCCCCCCGCATCAGTCATCCCTGCCAGCAACGCCGTCGCCACCCCACCCCACCCGTCTGTCAAGAAAAGGTGCCATGTCAAGTGTCTCCCCACTGGCCGCTCCCCCCCCCCCCCCCCGTTCTTTTTTTTTTCTAGGAAGGATTTTTTTAAAGCTACACACTGCCAGCTCCGAAGAATACCCCTGAAGAAGGGCGTGCGTCTAAATGTCGTACAAAAATCCCTCACGTGCCTCGATCCTAGGCACCTAGGGACACGGTCATTTAGGGACTTTTGAGAAGGTGCGATGGTGGCGTCAAACGACGACGGCATGCGACGGCGTGTTCGTTCTCGGCGTGATCGTTCTCGGCGAGTTTGTATGGCTGTTCTGTGGTTCCCTGGCCCGCGCCGACCGTGCGTTGTTCAAGATTGCGTGTGTGATTGTGCTTGCGTTGCTTGTGTATTGGTTGTAGGTTCTGTGTTACTTGGCGGAAAGCCGTGAGTACTTCTTGTGTGGCAGTGCGGCTTTGGCCTCGGTGAGCTCTGGCAATACAGAACCTACGTTGTGTGATCCGTGTTCCTAGACAATGCGGAGGTGGTGACGATTGAAATCTTGAAGTGGCGTAGCGCCTCGGCAGTGCAGTTCAGCGAACAGCGATGTGGCGTCGCCGTGTCCGCCTTTGCATAACGGACGTCGAGGGATGTGCTGCTCTCTACAAGTCACAAAAATGTGACTGCGTCGACCGCCCGCGGTTCAGCGCTGAATGTGTGGTTCAAGTACTGTGCTTGAAACGAGTGGTGCAGCTGTGGTGGCAGAACGCCGTGAAATCCGTGCTGTGCAGACGCTAGAAATATCCTATTCACGTCGGCGTCTTGGCAACGGCCAGTACGCGAACGGGCGCCCTGGAGCGGCGCCTCTGTGCCCGCCCTATTCGGTAGCGTCGATGCAATAATATTTACATAACCAGTCCTTGCTTTACAGACGCCGATGGCGAAGGTGCTGCGATATGCTGCCGGCCAGCTTTGCAGTTTTTCTCACATTAAAAACATGTAGCATATATACATGCCTGGCATGTGCTATAAGACAATGTCTACCATGAGAAGATTGTCAGGAGTGCCCCAGTACTGCTCCCAATCTGGCATTCCACGCTTTGCATGCCCTCAGTAAGCATGATGACAATATGGGCCCATTTTCTTCAAAGTGAGCTGCTATTCTGTTTGCAAAATGGGGAGGCTAGCTAAGCTGGTTTGTTCTTTGTGTTTTGTCAATTTGATGAGGAATTCTTGGCAATGTTCTTTTAAGGTTCTTTTAAAAGATGTTAAGCCTACCAAAAAACTGCATGATTGGCAGTGTTCTTTGGTGGTGACAGAAAAGTGAAACTGCAGACGACTAAGTTGGTCATGCCCGCATTTTTGGAAAATTCAAGAGCAATATCGGCACCCACAACCATACAACTGTGATTGAGCCATGGACAATTGAGCCACATGCTTTCTGCACAAATTATGGGCCCTTATGCAGCATCAGTGAAGAGCCAACAGGCCAGCGTACTGTGTTCCCTTCGACCTAGGCAGTCTACAGTTCATTGTTGTCGCAACAGCTGATCGCCCCGCAAGTTCACAGCCTGTGCCTTCTGCTGCTACTACGATCAACTCGTCACCCGTGCACAACACTTCTAGTTGCCCTAGTAGCAGTGCCGTTGCTTCTAAATATTGAGTAACCACACATTGTAGGCTACAAGGGCATTGTTGCACTGCATCTCATCTCCATATGTGTTGTGTTGCTGTTTGCATACATGTCCTTGTTTGATAAGTGCTCTGAATTTTTTCACTACTGCAATCTCTTGACTGCACTCTGGCAGTGTTGTATATACTATCGATTAACCTCCATATACACAAGTGCTTCGATCATCAATCTTCAAAAATGCAACCTTCATGCTGCTCCTTCCTTCACAAGAAAGCTTGCATATCAAACATTATTCTTGCCCCAACTAGAATTGGCAGGTTCAATTTGGTCACCTCACTAGGCATATCTAATCCACATTCTTGAGTATAGCTAAAACTGTGCTGCACGTTTAATCGCCAGGGATTGCAACCAATATTTGAGCGTATCTAACATTATGTTGTCATTGTCACTACCATCCTTGGAATCACGCCAGAATGTAGTGTCGCTTTGTCTGCTACATAAAATCATTCATAGTGAGCAGACGTCCACCTTGCCTCTTGTTTGTCCATCCCACACATCTAGGTGCTTGCTCAATCGCCTTAGCGTCCAGAACTTTTTTGGTAGAACTAATTGTTGTATTTCGCACCAATGCAAGATGGCGCGAAGAAAAAGACACCGGGCGAAGGCGAGCCCGAAACTACTGTCGTAACGGCGAAACAACAAAGAGAGGTTTTATTTCCGGTCAGGGCCTTATATACCCTACGCCCGTCACGCACAAGGTTGACTACACTAGTACTATCGTGGAGAGGTTGCCAACCCGCAACCTGAACACAGCTGAACACAGGCAAACACAACATCATCCCCTTCGCAAAAAAAATGAAGTCACAAATAGAAGTCCCGGAACCGTGACGGAAGCCGTCGGTCCCTAGTCGAGGGTCCTCTTGACGTCACCACTGAAAGACTGTTAGGGGGTTGACATGAACTTGATAAAGGCGGTGATCTCGTAGGCGTGGTTGCCTGCAGATGCAGTTGCGAGTCGTCCGCACCACACGGGTCGGGGTCTTCCTCAGTGGGCAGGGCGCTCGGCGACTGCTGGTTCCTCCCGATCTGACACTGCTCTGGAACAGACACCAACTTCGACGCATTCCATGTACGCCCATCCTCCAAGCGGAAAGAGTTTGGACCTAGCTGCTTGACTATTCGTCGGGGCTTGGAGTAGGATAGTCCCGCCTTTCCCTTCGCTGCTTGGGTACGAACTCTCACATTTATTTATTTATTTATTTATTTATTTATTGATACTGCAATCCCGGTATCGGGATTATAGCAGGGTGGGAAAGAAGAATTAAGCAGTTTCACAAAAACTGGCAAAATGCAAACAAAAGTAACAAGGGAGCAGGTTGAAGTTCTGCAGCCAGCATCAGGAATACAACATTTGAACAAGATATCAAACAGTAAAAATAAAATACACAATAGCGCAGTAAAGTGATGAAATGCAGTAACACACACTAAGTAATATGTTCTGCGAATAACGTCAGTGAAGGTTGCAACACTTCATTGTTAGTGAGGTTATTCCAATCGGTAATCGTTCGTGGAAGAAATGAGTATTTAAAACAGTTATTACGGGTGCGAAAAGGAGTTAAAGATAGCTGATGTCGTTGTCGGGTCGCATATCCAGACGAATAATGAATTAAATGGGTGAGTTCAGTTCTGTAATGTACTTTAATTATTTGGTACATAAATTTAAGTCTTGCAGAACGATTTCGCTCATTTATTGTCGGCAGACCAGCTTTGATTAAGAGATGTGTTACCGATGTACGTCGGTAATTATTATATATATATCGAGCAGCCCTCTTTTGAACCTTCTCTACTTTGTTTATGTTAGTCTTAGTGAATGGGTCCCAAATGACAGCAGCATAATCTAAGGTAGGCAAAACAATACATTTATAAGCAAGGAGGCGGACAGATGGAGTAGATAACCGCAACGCCCGTCTTAAGAAAAACAATTTACGGAAAGCGTTACACGTAATAAAATCAATGTGTTTGTTCCAGCTGAGATTGTTAGTGACCCAGAGCCCTAGATATTTATATTCTGTTACTTCTGCGAGTGTCACATTATTAATTCTGTAATCAAACGGTAAGGCATTCTTTTTGTGTGTAATCCTCATCAATACAGTTTTTTCAAAATTCATGGACATTTGCCATGATTCACACCATGCAGAAACTTTTTGCAATGCGCTATTCAGTAGTGCTTGATCTGAGACACTTCTCACTTCTGTATAAATGACACAATCATCGGCGTAAAGCCTAATTTTTACAGGAATGTTAGACACAATATCATTAATATATATTAAGAACAATAGAGGCCCAAGAACAGAGCCCTGAGGGACACCAGAGCGAACTTTAAGCTTGTCAGAACAATGATGGTTAAAAACAACGAATTGTTCTGTTTAAAAGGTACGCTGAAATCCACTTTACTAATTGTTTGTTATGAAGTATAGTGTCTAACTTATAAATTAACTTTTCGTGAGTGACCCTGTCAAAAGCTTTCGAGAAATCCATAAATACGGCGTCAATCTGTGTTCCATTGTTAATTGAAGAGGAAAAATCATGTATAGTTTCTACTAGCTGTGTACAAGTTGAGTAACCCCTCCTGAATCCATGCTGATATTTAGTGAAAAAGTTGTTAGCTTCAAGGAAGTTTGATATGTGATTGTGAATTATGTGCTCAAGTAGTTTACAAGCAGTCGATGTTAGCGAAATTGGGCGGTAGTTCTTGATCAATCGCTTGTCTCCACTTTTGTGAAGTGGTTTCACTCTGGCAGTCCCCCAGTCTCTCGGAATTTGACTTTCACACAAGGACCTTGTAAATAAAACAAACAAATATTTAGATGTCCATTGTGCATATCTTTTCAAGAAGGCGTTAGGTATGTTGTCCGGTCCAGGTGATTTCTTAACCTCGAGGTTAAGCAACATATTTAAGATACCATGCTCACTAATGACAAGATCCTCCAAAGGCGGGAGTGAGGCTTCGAATTTTGGAAATATGTTATTGTCATCAGTAAATACGGACTTAAAATGTTCATTGAAGACATTAGATATTTCTTGTGCATCACTGACCAGAACACCTTTGATTTCAAACTGATCATGGGTCTTTGAGGTTGGGGAAACCAAACGCCAGAATTTCTCAGGAGACTCTGATATAAAGTTGGGCAAAGATTTTTCAACATAACGCTGTTTGTCAATGACCGTTTGCTTTTTCAGCTGAGAGCTAAGACAAGTTATATTTTGTTCCAATTCCGGAGAAAGAATGTTTGCTTTTCTTTTCTGTTTCATGCGCTTCAGTTTTCTTTTTAGCTGCAGTGTCGCCCGAGAAATCCATGGCTTTTTGTTTTCTTTTTAACAATAACCGGCACGTGACATTCAATACATTCATGTACCATGGTTTTAAACTGGTCCCAAAGTTCTTGAACACTTGCAGTGTTATTACAAAATGTATAAAACTTAAAGGAAAGAACATCAATAATGGAAACATCGTCAGCACGGGAGAAGTTTCTAAAATGCATTTGAGGGCAATTTTTATCAACAGTCAGGCCGTAAAGAGTCAGGAGAACGGCCTGGTGATCGGAGATACCAGGTATCACTACGCACTTAGTTGCATCGAAAATTGTTCCAGAAACAAAGAAGAGGTCTAAAATAGATTTTGAATTCCCTTGTATCCGGGTTGGGTGCTCTACAGCTTGTGTCAAGTCAAATGGGAAAGCTATATCAAGCATTGCCTCACCTGATTCATCACTATGCGTTTTTAGTGCAAACGTTGACCAGTCAATGTCCGGCAAATTGAAGTCGCCTGTTAAAATAATGCGATCATTTAGCTTAATAAAGGTTGTCATATAATCTTTAAGGTTATCCAAGACTGTGACAGGCGATCCAGGCGGCCTATACAGTGCTCCCACAATATACCGGACATTGTTATGGTATGCCTTACAAAAAATGCATTCAATATTAGGTACGTCAGGCATGCTCAATATGTTTAAATATTTTTTAAAGAGTATGGCAACTCCTCCACCTTTACCACCACGGTCTTTCCGAAGTACAGTGTAGGAAGCCGGCACAAATTCACTATCGTAAATGGTATCATTTAACCATGTCTCCGTTAAGACCGCGATGTCAGGATCTTCGCAAAGTAAAATTCCTTCCAACTCACTAATTTTGTTTATTATGCTTCTACAATTTACATTTAGTATCTTTAGGGATTTAGGAATGGGCTTGTGCTGTCACTTATTTTTATTGCTCAGCTTGTAACGGGCACCTTTGACTTCATCCCAGCCGTACATTACATTGTCAACGGACAATTTATTGTGCACTAGTTTCACCTTGGCTCCATTAGCCTTTTCTTGCGCGGCACTCTTCCACAGATGCTTTCGTATTTCTCGCGTTCTGGTGGAAAAGTCTTCAGAGATTGATATTTCGGAACCCTTTAGCTTGTGCGCGGATTTCAGTGCTGACGCCTTTTCTCGGTAGTCTAAAAATTTCAGTATCACAGGGCGTTTCCTGTCTTTAAATTTGCGACCAATTCTATGACACCTCTCAACGCCAGAGACAGTTATTCCTAATTTGGCCTGAAAGACCTCAGTCACTACCTTACGTTCAAGTTCAGCTGCTGTCTCTTGGTCATCATCAGTTAGCCCGTACATAACTAAATTGTTTCTGCGACTCCTATTTTCTAAGTCATCGACTTTAGAAATGAGTGCAGATAACTGTTTATCAACCTTCGCAACAGTGTCCTCCATTGTTTTCATGCGGTTGTTCAAAGCGTTCAAACCAGCCAGCTGTTTTTCAAAGCCTTCTATGCGTTTGGTCAGTGCTGAAATCTTCTTCTCAATATCGTTTTGAGAACTCTGCAAGGCTTCCACAATTGTGGTCAACTTTCCCTGGCCAATAAGTAATTCGGAAAGCATTTCTTTTTCGGTAGGACCCGGATTTGCCTCTATATCGCCACACACCAGCAAGTCACTTGGCATAGAAATGACATAACTGAAAACATTTAAAAAAGCTAGTGGGCAGGGCAGCAGCACTAAGAAGCGATTATCGCTTCGATAGCATTTAGTAGGTAAGTACTGACTAACCTGCAGTACGAAACAGAAGGGATTCCTTAGCATGTTGCCGCTGAGGCTGCCGCCATGCCCACTGGTGATGCTCGGTGTGGTCTGGCCTTTTATAGCGGGGAAGCGGGTCATGTGGTCCTACGTAAACGCAGTTCGCATAGACGCGGTGATGACAGCTGGCGGCGACGAATCTTCCACGAGGCAGATGTCGCCGGCACGTGTCGATGACATCAGATACACCCCCAGGATTTCATTGTTGCGTGTTGCTAATCTCCTTCCGGAACTTCCCGAATCTCCTTCCCGGAACTTCGGAGCCTTCGCCGCTCGCCTCTCGTCTGTGTAAGTCTTCATTGACATCTGCTTTGCCTGAACACGGGCACGCAGCCGGCGCATGGCCAATGCAGGCTCTTGGAAGAACTCCTTGGACGGCAAGCCCACAATGTCGAGGCGAGTCCTGGGCTGGCGGCGGTGAAGTAACACAGATGGGGAAACTCCTGTAGTAGAATGCGGCGTTGCTCTGTACACGGCCAGATATTCCACTACAGTCGACTGGACACATCTGCCTTCCAAAACAGAGAGTTGAATGAAGTCCTTTAGGCTTCTGTTGAATCTTTCCACCAAGTCGTTGGCTTGGGGGTAATATACGGACGAGACACCATGCTTGATTCCCCTCTCCATCAGGAAATTTTCAAATACCTGGGATTTAAACTGGGGTCCATTGTCAGAAATTATTTCCTCTGGGTAGCCTTCGCGGCTGAAAACATCAGTTAAAAAAGTCGATGACAACTTCAGACGTCACTGTATTTGCGAAGTAAACTTCTGGCCACTTAGAATGGTAGTCTATGAGAGTTATTACAAACCTCGGACTTGCCTGCTGCAAGTTGAGGGGGCCTACAATATCAATGGCGAGCTTCTGCCATGGCAGCTCTGGGAACGCAACAGGCTGCAGGGGTGCATTAGTCGGTTTTGCCGACTTGTCAGCTGCTTGGCAAATGTGGCAACTTCTGACTGCGTGTTCCACCTCCGTATCCATTCGTGGCCACCAGAATTTCTCTCGAAATCTTTGCTTTGTTCGTGTGATGCCTGGATGCGTGTCATGCGCGAACACCACTAACTCGGATGTCAAAGTTTCAGGCACAACAATTATGTCCCCTCTGAACACTATGTTGTCTATCACTGAGAGTTCCTCCTTCACCTCATGGTAGGGCTTTACTTCTGGGCCTAAAATCTTTTTGGCAGGCCATCCAGAAGCAATGTATTTAATCACAGTCTGTAAGGTTTCACTCTCGGCTGTAGCTGCTTGAAGCTGCCCTTTGGTGATACAAGACAGTACCACGGACACCACCTCTTCGTCCAACTCTGGCTCAGCTGCAGAGGTCACAGCTAGCCTGGACAAGGCATCAGCCACTACGTTATCACTTCCTTTTTGGTACACAATGTCAAAGTTATAATACAAAAGTCTGGCAGACCATCTTGCAATTCGTAGTGGCCTTCTACCAGCACCTCCCGACGACAGCAATGCCACCAGCGCTTGATGATCAGTTCGGAGAAGGAATCGCCGGCCCCACAAGTAGACGTGCCAGTGTTCACACGCGAAGAGACACGCGAGGGCCTCTTTTTCCCCCGCAGAATACTTGCGTTCGGCAGACGTCAATGACCGGGATGCAAAAGCTACCGTTCGCAGCTCTTTCCCTGCTTGCTGCTGCAGTACAGCGCCCTGTCCTGTGTCGGAGGCATCCGTAGTCACAACCACCGGCAGTTCTGGATCGAACATGTGGATCACGCTGCAAGACGATAACGCTGCTTTGACTGCATCAAAGCTGTGCTGTGCGGCTTCGTCCCATACGAACGCTTGCTGTTTGCGCAATAGTTTCCTGAGCGGTTCTACAACGTCCGCATAGTGTGGCACGAAACGGGCGTAATATCCTGCGAGTCCCACAAACGATCGTAACGCTGGTGCATCTTTTGGCACTGCTTCCTGGGTGACTGCTTCAACCTTTGAGTGCATGGGTGCGATGCCCTCACTACTCACTACATGCCCCAAAAAGGATATTTGGTCCACATCAAAAACACATTTTTCATTCAGTGTGAGACCTGCATTGGAGATCCGTTTCAGAACTTCTCGCAAGTTCTCATCGTGTTCACTGGCAGTTTTTCCCCATACTACCACATTATCTATGTAACACAGTACCCCTTGGCACCCTTTCAGTATGGATGACATCAACTTCTGGAAAGCTGCAGGTGCAGATGCAAGGCGAAAGCATACTCTTCTAAATCTGAAAAAGCCTTCGTGAGTCACAAATGTTGTTAGTTCACGACTTTCACGTGTCAGTTCCAGCTGATGGTACGCAGCTTTCAAATCCAGTTTTGAAAATCTAGTTGCACCTACCAGGTGGTGCAGCAGTTCATCCGTGTGGGGGAGAGGGAACCCATCCACTATGATGGCCTTGTTCACTTCTCGAAGGTCAACGCAGAGGCGTATCGTCCCATTGGGTTTCTGCACAACAACGATCGCCGATACCCATTCGGCCGCATCAACTCGTTCTATGATGCCCGACAGTTCCAGTTGGCGCAATTCGGCAGACACACGTTCACGGAGAGCAAGCAGTAACCGTCGTAGCTTGGCAGCTACAGGCTTCACCGAGGGACGAACTTTGACTTCGTGCACAAAACCCTTGACCTGGCCAAGTTTACCAGAGAACAGGTGCGAAAATTCACCACGCAGGTGGGCTGGCAGCAGCGATGAAGGCTGTGAATCTGTTTGTAGACACGACAGCGTATCCCCTTCAATGCAAAGTTGGAGATTCTGTATGGCATCCAGTCCCAAAAGCGATGTACCACGTTCCACGACGTGAAAAAGAACACAGGTTTGAACCTGCTTGTAGGCTACGTTCGCCAGAAAGCATCCCTTGACTGCAATCCGTTGCTTTGAGTAGTCGACCAGCCTCACTTTAGCATCCGTAAGTGAACAGCCAGAGAAATGTTCTTGAAAGCTTGCTTCGTTAAGCAGAGAGACAGACGATCCCGTGTCGATGAGGAGGCTCAGAGTAGTATTGTTAACATTGACATCGATGTAAATTCCTTTCCCTCGCATACCTTCAGTGCTGAGGTTGAGAACAGAGATAGCATTCGTCGCTTCAGGCGTGTTCTTGCTTTCGGTGTTGCCCCGAGACTCACCTGGGCGTCTTGAACGGCACACAGACGCAAAATGTCCCACTTTGTTGCAGTTTCGGCATTTCACCTTCTTAGCACGGCATTCTCTTGCATTCGCTCGATGTTAGGTTGACCCGCAATGGTAGCACGCCGAAAATCCACTTGCACTCCTACGTTCAGGCTTGTAAACTATTCTTTGCACCACTGAATCAGCTGACAGTTCCTTAAGTTCATGTCGAGTCTGTTCGATGTGGTTGCCAAGCTCCACAGCGCGGCTCAGCGTAAGGCTTGTTCCCTCAAAAAGCAGACGCTCACGTATTTGTTGCGATGTCGACCCCTCCAGTAGCTGGTCTCGTACGGCTTTCTCCATTTGATCACCAAAATCACAGCTTGCGGCTAGCTCGCGCAGTGCAGCGGCAAAAGCTTCGAAGGGCTCACCCGGCAGCTGACGACGCTGTCGAAAGCGGTGTCGCTCCATCAACTCGTTTACGCTTGTTGCGAAATGCTTGTCAAGCAGTGAAATTGCCTCGTCGAAAACATCCGAGTCGGGCTCAGTCTTCATATGTACGTTGATGAGCTCCGACGCAGTAAGTGGCGCCAAACTGTAATATATTCGCTACCCCTCCAAGCCTAGTGCATTCAGTAGGATAGCTTTTCTGCGTCGCTGCGTGAGGTCCTCGCCGCCGATAGCCTCCAAGTAGTTGAGAAACGCAAGCTTCCATTGTCTCCACGGTACTGATGCAGGACCCGGCGTAGCAAGAAACGGAGGAGGCGGCGGGTTGCAGTTGAATAAGGCAGCCATGGCTTACCGGCGTAGAGTGAGGCGCAGGCGTGAAAAGAGTAGCGGGCGACACGGCAGCACTGCGATGCCTAACTTGCCGGAGCGGCGTCGCGAATGACGGAGACTGCTGGATTGGGCGACGCAACTCGAGCTCGCATCCTTGAGCTTGATGAAGCTTCTGGGAGATGAGTGCAGGCGTGCATCGATCTTGAAGAACTCGCTGTTTTACCTCGTCGCCATTTTATGTTGTATTTCGCACCAATGCAAGATGGCGCGAAGAAAAAGACACCGGGCGAAGGCGAGCCCGAAACTACTGTCGTAACGGCGAAACAACAAAGATAGCTTTTATTTCCGGTCAGGGCCTTATATACCCTACGCCCGTCACGCACAAGGTTGACTACACTAGTACTATCGTGGAGAGGTTGCCAACCCGCAAACTGAACACAGCTGAACACAGGCAAACACAACACTAATGCCTTTGACTTGTCTGCTTTGCTACGTGCCATTAGGCATTGGAATGGTATTCTCGCTAACATTCCTGACATTAACAATACTGTAACCTTCAGACAAAAAATCAGTATGTTTGGGTAGTGTTCAAGTGTTTCTATTTCTGGTGTATGTAACTTTTTTTATGTAATTATGCAATCGTGCTATTCACTGTATAACCCAGCTTTCTAATGGTAGAATTTTACTTCACGATTTTATAATTTCTGTTCTTTTCAATTTATTGCGTTCATCTTGTGTCACTGTTTATATTTCTAACGTTGTATAACTTTTTCGCTCCTTTGTTATGCGATGCCCTCCCCCCTCCACGCAATACTCCTTCTGGAGCCTATGACGTAGATGAATACATAAACCAGATGGCACTACTGTTTCTTGTGAAATCAAAATTGTGTATATTGTTGTGGTTTTACCAATAGAAGCTTTAAATTGTAAATGGTTCTCCTGCAATGCCGGCAACGTATCCATAACAGACCAGTTGTGTATATTGCCTAGAATTATCATTCTTAGACCCTGAAAAGTGTGGAATATCCTATCTTCCTGTCTGTCCGGGTCTTTATCCATTTTTCCGTAAACTTGGGTCACTGGGTAATCCATGGTATAATGGGTAGAGCACTGGGGCTGCTGTGCTGAGGACACCCAGCTTGAAACAAAAATAGGTCACGAGGTATGGGCCGGCCCGCTCATCAATGACAAAAAAAATTCTTAGGTGCTGGGCAGATTCGAATCGAATGTCAAGCACCGACTTAGCGGCAACCCTGCTAACAGGCATAGCATGTCCAGAGGGACTCGTGAGAGAGGAGCCCGGCTCATACATGACTGATTTCTGTGCTGGCAATACAATGTCTCTACATTGTTTCAATGCTATCGTATTAGCATCGGCATCATCGTGAAATGGGTTGTGCCAGAATTTTTCTTTCTAAATTTATTCCCCTGTACCTATGTGACACAGCTGAGCTCCTATCTCAACATTAGTCGATCTCACCTGAAGTAATGTATATATAGCCTTAGCTATAATTTCTAATGGGCATGACTGATTCTCACCAAGAGTAACAGCCGCTTCAATTCCTTCACAATCTGCACCTGTATTATCAAATATGTTATAGTGAATCTGAGAAGTTTGCCACAACTGAGGATCGAACATGCTTTCAGTTTCAAGGAAACCATGCCAGTCAATTTCATGAAAGTGACATTACAGAATTCAAGGAATAAGGATTATAAACAGGGATAAGGTGGCTCAGAAAGGCTGGCCAACGTTTCGATAGGAGGACCTATCTTCGTCAAAGGCGGCCTCGTCATCCTCGGCGGGTTAGTTTTAAAGGGTTAGTGGAGTGACGTCACGTCGATGTCCGCTGTGGCTGTCTGTAAAGGGAGAGACTAAAAAGAAAATGAGCGCCGGCGCTTGACTGGCTAGGCGCGGTTTCTAAGACGAGGGGACAAGAGCGGGAGAGCGAGAAAGTGGCAAAAAAAATTATTAAAAAAAAAAACACCGTCAGAGGGGGTTGGGGGAGCGAGAGGCGAGTGAGCGTTCGGAGGAGTCGTGGTCGGCGTGTGTTTGGGGTCCCTGAAGAGCCAGAGAGAGAGATTATTGTTGGAAAGGGTGAAAGATTGGGTTAAAGTGCAGCGCGATAACTGTCTCTCAATAGAGGACACCTCAACCGCGCTGCACAGGGGGATGGGGAGTGAAAGGAAAGAGAAGGGAAAGAGGTCGCAGGCGCAGGAGCGGAAGCAGCAGCAGCATCATCTAAGTCGCCGCAGGCGCGTGGGGTCTACGTCGCACACTGTCGGAAATGAGAATAGGTCCTAAGGAAAAAAATAAAAATAAAAAAAATAAAAAAAGTAACAACAACAACAACAACAATAAAACAATAACAACAACAACAACAACAACAAACAAACAGAGGAAGGGCGTAGACGCCGAGAGACACCCGCCAGACCCCAGCGCCAACACAGCACCCCGGGCGGGTGTAGGTCACAATACGAGTTGAAAGCATGACTTGAGTAGCGTAGCATAAAGGCATCGGGTAATTTTGTGGTTGACAGGGAGCAGCTTGGTCCGTCAAGGGACGTTAGCCTCACTAGTTCGCCCTAGGCGTCGTCGCGACGGTATACAGAATTGGCGAGACCTTGTGTGGTCAAGGCGCCGAAAAAGGTATCCTGGCGTCTGGGATTTACACCTGTCCCTGTCCCTGCACCTGTCCCTGTCCCTGCACCTGTCTGGGTACACCTGTCCCCTCAGTGTTCATGTTTCAAATTATACTTCTTCCGCTGTCACTCACCTGTGCCGGTTTTTTTTTTCCCTCAACCTCACCTATTCTTCCATTTCCAGTTCTTCCCTGCATCTCCCCTACCACTCAATTGATTATCGTCCTCCATGCTTTTACGCATTGATAAACCATACGAGCGCTTTTCCAGGTACACCTGTCTCCCCCCCAGGTTTAAATTTCTAATTATATTTTTTCTACACTGTCACCCTCCTGCGCCGTTTTTTTTTTCTTTTTTTTTCCCCTGAAACGCGCGTTTTCTTTTTTTTCTTTTTTTTTCTCCACACGAGATCCACACCGAGACAGTCCAAAATCCCAGACGCCAGGATACCTTTTTCGGCGCCTTGACCACACAAGGTCTCGCCAATTCTGTATACCGCCGCGACGACGCCTAGGGCGAACTAGTGAGGCTAACGTCCCTTGACGGACCAAGCTGCTCCCTGTCAACCACAAAATTACCCGATGCCTTTATGCTACGCTACTCAAGTCATGCCTTCAACTCGTATTGTGACCTACACACTACACACTGACCAACACACGCCGACCACGACTCCTCCGAACGCTCACTCGCCTCTCGCTCCCCCAACCCCCTCTGACGGTGGTTTTTTTTTTTAATAATTTTTTTGCCACTTTCTCGCTCTCCCGCTCTTGTCCCCTCGTCTTAGAAACCGCGCCTAGCCAGTCAAGCGCCGGCGCTCATTTTCTTTTCAGTCTCTCCCTTTACAGACAGCCACAGCGGACATCGACGTGACGTCACTCCACTAACCCTTTAAAACTAACCCGCCGAGGATGACGAGGCCGCCTTTGACGAAGATAGGTCCTCCTATCGAAACGTTGGCCAGCCTTTCTGAGGCACCTTATCCCTGTTTATAATCCTTATTCCTCGTGTGCTACTCCATTAGTCAGCCATCTTTTTTTGATTAGAGAATTCAGGCATTCAATTGCACAATGCATGCTTATAGGCAATTTTATATTGTTCATGGCAGTTGCCATCTTGGGCTGTCGTAATCTAAATTTTGTGCATAGTGACGTCAAGTTTACTTAATCGTGGAACGTTAAAAACACCTGTACACTGACTCTAGGTTGTTACAGCCAGAAAAATGGGCATGTGAGCAGCCATGGTGAGGGCGCCCCAAAGCTCCAGTAAATAGGGTGCCTGCATGCGCTCACCCCCCCCCCCCCTTCACCATTCAGTGCAGAGTAGGCACAACTGCATCATTTGCAACTGAACAGAAGTTACAAAAAAAGAGTTCCATAGAAAAATTTGCTTTATTTTCCATTAATTGTACATAATGATAGGAGTCTGCAGTCAAGCATTCCACTCACTAAGGCACATGGAAACAAAACAGGAAAACAAAGCTCATGAAAATTAAGCCCTCGAACATGCAATATACATCCATCACCTGTGCACCATCAGCCCGATTACAACTTTTCTATTACTGTGCAAATATAGCTGTAGCCATTTGCCTTTGCACACTCAACTTCTTTCAGTGGTTTATGTTTTCAATTCATTAGATATCTTTAGTGGCGCACCTAATTTTTTTTAGAAGCTTAATCACCACATACCTGTGATGCTTTGTTTCCCAAGCACCAAATAATGCCAGAAACCTCATCACGTTATCATGGCAATCTCTTAAAATTTGTCACAATTTTATTTGGTCGTTTTGACAAGATTACCAAGCTGATTAAACATGAATTGCACTGAATCCTTCTATATAATCTTTCTATCTTCCTATATAATCTTCTATAACTCTTTCCTTGATCGGCACCAGTATACCAAGCCTTAAGTTGACAACTTGAAGCATCACTTTCATATTCTTCAGGATAGGTAGGTTATCTTTATGTTTGCTTGAATTGTTACACATTTTTGATGGCAAGCGCCATGAACACTTCCAGATTTTGCGAGAACTTTCATTTTTCAACTTCTATTTCATCAGTGACTCCACCACACCTGCCGGTGTGATAGTTTTCTTTACATACAAGGAGTATGTTATACTTTGACAAGCATCATCCAAATGTGGTTCACGTTCAAGGCATTCACCAGACATGGTAAAGCAACATTTGGCAGCAGTTGCAGCAAATAGAGCAATGTAACAGTCAGAAAAGCAACCAACCTGCGACAACCTGCGATTGTACAGCAAAATCCCATTCTTGCAGCTACTCTGACGCCATTGCTGTAATATAATATGTAGAAAACAGCCTAAGCTAATGATAAAAGAACCGCTCAGTGACAACAGAAATTCAGACATGTGATCAAACAACAGCTGAGTGATCCACAGATCCAGACGTGATGCTGCAGCAACTGTGGAATTCCTTTCACGTGTTTTCACAGTACACCTATGTGCACAAGAAATCTAACACTATAGGGTATACCATTTGGGCAGCTGCTTTGGTGCTGCTACCACTGCCAAAGTCCTGCACCCCTGAGTCAGTCAATGGGCACTGAAAGTACTGGATTTGCATGTAAGTAACACGACCACAAATATGATGCAACGAGTGGCTTTTGGTCTCTCCTAAAGAAAAAATTATTGTGATTATATGTGTCACGAACCCGAATATAATTGGAGGCGCGTCCTGAAGCTGGAAATTTCAAGGAAAAAAAGGCAATATCCGTGAAAGTGAGCCATCAGGTATATGGTGTGTCCTTCTACATTGAGCTTATTCCAATGACAAAATTCAGTGAGGCACCTGACACAGCCACCAACTTCACACCACCTCACCACACATTCGTGCTGAGCCCCAACCCACAAAATGGACCCCTATGTCTCAGGTGAGCAGTGAGTGATAATCCTAACAACATACAGCTTGTTTGAAAGCAGAAACAAACATAAGGTCTGCAAACGCCACATTCGAGTTGAGGCTATATTCACAGCATAGCTGCAGTGCACGCTTGCTTGCTTAAAGCATGCTTGCTGTAGAGACTACCATCATAATAAACATGCACGGCATTGTTGACATTGTAGCATCGCCTCAGTGGGTTAAGATAGGATTTGTTGCCCTTTTTGCACAAAAGCACGCGTCTCAATTGTGCGAAATTAGGGCACCACACTCGTTTGAAGCAGTTTCACCACTCCTTTCAAGCACAGTACTCAAACCACACGTTCAGCGCTGAACCGTGGGCGGTCGATGCAGTCACATTTTTGTGACTTGTAGAGAGCAGCACATCCCTCGACGTCCGTTATGCAAAGGCGGACACGGCGACGCCACATCGCGGTTCGCTGAACTGCGCTGCTGAGGCGCTACGCCACTTCGACATTTCAATCGTCACCACCTCCGCATTGTCAAGGAACACGATCACAACGCAGGTTCTGTATTGCCAGAGCTCACCGAGGCCAAAGCCGCGCTGCCACACAAGAACTACTCACGGCTTTCCGCCAAGTAACACAGAACTTACAACCAATACACAAGCAACGCAAGCACAATCACACGCGCAATGTTGAACAACGCGCGGTCGGCGCGGGCCAGCGAACCACAGAACACCCATACAAACTCGCCGAGAACGATCACGCCGAGAACCATGGAGGAAGTTTTGTTTCCTTCCTCCATGCCGAGAACGAACACGCCGTCGCATGCCGTCGTCGCTTGGCGCCACCATCGCGCCTTCCAAAAAGTCCCTAAATGATCGTGTCCCTAGGTGCCTAGGATCGAGTCACGTGAGGGATTTTTGTACGACATTTAGACGCACGCTGAAGAAGGAGCCGAGTGGGCCCCGAAACGTCGGGATAATGAATTATCTTATTTGGTTGGAGTCACTCTCAAAGTCCTAATTATTTTCCCTACCAGACAGGTAATTGTGTCGAAATGTTGAGCTTCAATTCTCTTCTTGCAGTATGGTGATTTGTCAAGAAGTAAACATTGCCGCATACATTTGTCATTCCGTCATCTCTGATATAATTTGTTTTTATTTTCCAGCGCAAGCATCTGCTCCAAATAAGGGGGGAAGTCGTTGTGGGAGGTGGCAGCAAATGCAACGAAACCACTGCATTATCACGGTCCTCAGGGGCCTGACCACACCGCCGTCTTCCAGCGCTGACCAACCAGCCTACCCACGTCAGCTGCCTGCCCTGAAAGCCCTGCCCAGCCCACCGTCCTCGGCACCTTGCCTAATTCCTATCCTCAGGGCCCTGCCTAATCCACCGTCATCCACCTAGCTTCACGAGAGATGGCTATTTGTCACTTGTTTGCAAATAAAACTGTTTTAACACAACCCAGCGTCACCCATTTAGGTCGACGGAAAGCGCCTGTTTGTGCTTATTTATTTGTAAACAAACTGTTATAAATTTGTCTTTCAGTATTCTTTTTATGATTATTTGCATGTGTAGAGGACTTCTGATTCTTGACCTAATATATTTATATCGCATTTTCCTAGCGACAATTGATATAGCCAGAATGGGGACATTTGCTCTAAAAAATTCAACTAGCAAAACGCTCGCGGTAGTGGCTGCAATGTCTAGAGCCAGCATAATTACGAGATTCGTCATGCAAGGGCCGTAATGCCGAAAGCTGGCATTAATAATGGTAACGAAATGGCTCATCGCTGGTACTACGCTAGCAAAACAATGGCTGCTGCATTGGCATAATATTCGGCCTATCTTGATTTCAACTCTGGGCCAGCCTTGGATTCCATGGGTTGCACTTTGCCAATATGCCAGCACTGGTTAAAGACTGGTACCAATTTCTGCGAGAATTGGGCCATGTTTGGACCATTGCTGGTGTGCTGCCTGGGCTTTTGCACTATCTCCAATATCGGCCCCATATTGTCAGCGCGCCGAGCCTAGATGCAGCGTCACAGCAAATTAAGGCAATCCCAGAGAGAGCATAATGGACGATCACGTGCGTCACGTGGCGGGGGTCTTCCCGTCTTGTCTTCACTGGCAGCCAGGTAATCGCTATGCTGCAAAATTGTGCGCGGAACGTAATTATTTGCATGGCATTTGTTCAACCGGTTTCACCAAACATTCGGCTCTGCGATTGCAACATGTGGGTTAGATCTGTATAACCCCTTCAGGCGCAGCGTCCACATTTGTGGACGCCAACTTCACAGCTAAATATCTGAAAATTAACTTTGAATCTCGCGCGCAAACAGTGCTCCCTCCATCTCTACATGTTGCTGCAGCAACCCGTGGCGCCATCTGCCGCACCTGACACAAATTAACTACAAAAACAAATCTCAAAGATGGATGTCTCCACGTTTTACGGCGGCACACGTAAGTGGCTCTCACTTTTCAAGCTTTTGCGATATTCTATTCAACGTGGCATGAAATTCTGCATTTGTCAGTAATAGCTTAGACATACCGCATGCCAATTAACAAGACTTTTGCAATAGGAAACAATTTATAGTGTGAGAAGGGGTGCGCGAAATACCGCGTCCACGATCGTGGACATTGCGCCTTAGTGCCGCCTTTGTTGTGGGGCAGCTATTTTGGCGGGTAATTTTGGCGGTGCATCATTTCTGCACCATGCGTGGAGAAATGATGGTTATTTGTGAAATCATGCATCAAAACGTCAGAAAGTTGATGATGCAACAGCAGAAGAAATCATGATGAAAATATCAAATGGAGATGTCTCAGATGGGGACTTTTCTGATGATGAAATGGTAGAAGAAAATGAAGAAAATATAGTAAGTTTGCTCTAGATTGTGAGACATTATTTTGTGTTCTCGGGAAAAAATATGGCATAAAACTGTCGAAAGTTAGTTTGTCCCTAATTTACGCTGTTTCAGCCTGCCAATGGTCAGGTGAACGCATCCATGGCCACAGCTGCACTGCCGGCACGACCAGACGCCACGGTCATTACCTCGAACAAGCCTGCGGCATCCAAGAAGGCTGAGATCAAATGGATGAAGAAAGATTTTGCTCCAAGTGATGTTGACTGCCACTACGATCCTGAGATAGCGTCGCGACCACAGCAGCCACTTGTGTATTGTAGCAAGTATTTCACCGAATAGATATTTGAAGACCTTGCGCAATTCACCAAGAGGTATGTCCTACAAAGAGACGGTACCGTATTAGTCACTGCGAAAGAAGAGATCAAAATATTTTTTGAAATGGTCATGCTAATGGGTGTTCTGAAATACCCTGGCGTCAGAATGTATTGGCAACCTGCAACGAGGATTCCAGCAATATTCGATTCGATGGGAGTGAAGAGATTCTTCAAAATCAGAGGCGCTCTTCACATAAGCGGCGCTGATGAAGAACGGGACCCCAGCAGCCAACGCACAACGCTGCCGGGGAGAGGAATGCACATCCACCAAAAGCCGTGTCCGCTGCAGGAAGTGCAACGTTTTTCTGTGTTTGACATCTCAGAACGACTGTTTTTATTTATTTCATAACAAATAGACTATTTCTGATAACTTTTGCAGAAAAGACTTCCTAAGCAGTGTTCCCGCAATGATTATTTCCGAGCCTCCGAAATAAAAGCGTGTGTCTTCTTCATCACCTTTCACTGATATTACTGCTTTGAGGCGCAACGTCCACATATGTGGACGCCACGGAAAAACTTAATCAGTTTTCTTTATGAATTTCTTGTGGATTCCTTCTTTAATAGCGTTCTTTATTCACAATCAGAACAAAAAAAATTTCGCTACGCCTAGATTTAATTCGCCCCTGAAGTGGATAATCTTTATTTTTGACGAAGCGACAATATATACTATCACGGACATTCATTAAATGCAAAAAGGAAGCATAAAGAAGTGGACAATAAACATTGGCCTTAAAAGTTACTCCAACGATTGCAACTATTTCATTACCTAGACATTTTAATTGCAGAAAGCACGAAATTGTATGGCGAAGACTGACGAAAAATTTTATTTCGGTCGCCAATTTCAGATTGTCGACCATTGCTGGGAGACGGATCTTCTTTCATTGCTTTCTTAGAGCCAACAGCCGTCTTTGGCCTCACTCTCCGACGATCATGTCCACTGTCTGTCAGTGCCTTGAACCTCTCGCCTACCGCACAACGAGGCAAGAAACAGCCTAACTAAAGCAACCGCTTGACATGAGATGAGCAGTAATGGCAACTTTTCTCTGTCCACGATATACAGCTACGGAAAGTTGCGGACGCCTCACCATTTTCCCCTCTAATTTTCCCCGTTTTCCGATCTGGCATTGGTGTACCATGCGTGGCTCACATGAGGCATGCGCACTGACGCCGCCATATAAAAGAGCCTACACGCAAGGCTCTCTACCCGCCAAAAGCGTCACTGTCAATAGATCGTCGTCATTTCCCCCTCCTCACGCTGCAGGCGCAGTTTCGTCATTGTTTTGGCCATTATGCAGTCGTCGTGCCGTTATCGTCACTACAAAGCAAATCGGACGCGCTCGTTTCTGTCCTGTTTCGTGTTTCAGTGTTATTCTAAACTTTGGCAACAAATACCTAAGAGTTGTCGTAACCGGGACGTTGTTTTCCCCTTCGTCGTCATGTCGCGCCACCTACGCTATCGCCTTGTCGCAACACATGCTCGCGCTGGTTAACATTTCCAAGCCATATATTGCTTGACTTGAACATTCGCCTTCAATGGCTCCTGCCAAATGTTTTTGAATTAGTAATTGGATTCAAGAAGAACTGAGTGTATTGAGTGAAGGTAGCGGTATTAACTTTCTTGCTAAAGTTGTTTCACTTCACTCTCTCTTACGGCACTGCATTGATACATATTCACTGTTCATTGCGTGTTTCATTGGTGCAGATACTTTTGGCATGGTCACCAGGCAGAACGAAGAAGCACAAAGCTCTTCGTTTATCAGATCTTTTTGCTAACGACCGGCCACCTTTGCTAATGCTAAGATCTAAAAAATTAATATTGGCCGGCACCTATACTCTCACGAACAGCTTTATAGAGTTCGAATTTTGTTATGTGATTGTGCCTTGAAGTTTAAATCTTGTTCACCATATTTTACAAAGTTGGTACTATTAATAGTACAAACTTATCACTTATCAGTATATTCAGTTGCTCTTAGCCGTTTATGCAAAAGTTCCTCTTGCATAAAAAAAATGGTTGTCAGTAGAGCGCATGTCCCGTTCGTTCTCGCCTCTCTTCTTTTATCCTTGTTGCAGCGTGCATTGCAAGTATAGCTATGCTTATTTCATAGTATCACACCGAACATAGCATAACCACCATGCAAGCGTTATTGTTTCTTTATTTTCACAGCCCTGCAGTATTATTACATGATCCAACATATTTCTGACTTAAATGTGCAGTCTTTCTATTCCTTATCCAAGGCGTGCAAGAACACAGTTAAAACCTGCATAAAACTGTCACCTCAGCGCGCCCCTAATGATGTTGTCGTGTGGTCTCCTAACCGTATCACTTTTGTGCATCTTCGCCAACTCGCCACATGCTAAACACGCCTTGAAAAAGAAAAAAAAAGAAAAGAACTACGTATTGACGGCCGAAGATATCAGCGCGCCTCCTCAGGGTGCGAGACGTGATCTGGATGCGAATCTAAGGTGCGCGATTCCCGAATCGCAGCTGGCGCGCGATCGGTTCCGTGAGAAAAAAAGGGCGAGGATGTCGATGCGATCAGTGCAGCAGAGGCAAGGACAGAACCTCTGGAATGTAGTCTCCACACCGATCACCGTCCGCGCACCACATGTGCTACCCACGTGATTTAATAGCGGCAATCCCATCGTCGAGTGCCGCAGGCCTAAATTCAGAACGCTCTCTACGGAACAATTCAGGTTATGCGCGGAGGTCATGGTTATCTTGGTGGAACTCTCTTATCTTGTTTGAACTTTCTTCCTCAGTGGGATTTGTATCGTTTATAACTACTACCCCTCCTTCACGTTTTCAATAATGCCCAGTTTGAACAAACAGTACGCTACGTTGATGAAGCATCCCCCTGCCTTGTAGAAACAATTTAAAATGTTTTTAATCATATTCATTATCCTATTACAAGTACACTGCGATGCAAATGAGTGTCTGGCAACTATTTGAAGATTACGCCAACTTTTTTCTGAGCCGACTCTATCTTATGCCTACAAATTACCTAACTTCGTAATAGCACTGAATCATTTGCAGTCATCTTTCCTTTGGCACCGACCTTTGGCACCGATTGTGTAACCTTAGTAAACCACCAGTTACATTCTGAATGCATCCCACAACCTGCCTAACTCATTTCGTCCTGTTAGCCTGAGCTAAAAAATATCCGCTTCAACTATTTGTTCCCTCATCCGTACCAACAATTTGTCTTTTAACGCTGACGTCTGTCTATTTTCGTTTCACCGGTTTTCGTTGAGCACAGCTTTTATTGTCCTACAATTTTCCAAAACATAGATTAGGGCTCGTATAATGCACTGGCTATAATTTTTTTTCGAACAATGGTAATATTTCTCTTGTGACATGGCAATACGTGACACATGCGCTCGAGCCCATTTTTAATTGTTAGTGATCTTAAGGGTTCAATAAACTGATGATAAATATTAGAAATGAAACTGATGTGATTTTACATGCCAAAACCACGATATGATCATGAGCCACACCGTTGTATGAGGGGACTCCGGAATAAATTTCGACCACGTAGGGGTTCTTTATGTACATCTAAGTACACGAGCACTCTTATATTATGACCCTGTCACAATTTCAAGGAGTCCGTATACGAGCGTGCCTTGCAGCGCAACGTGATAGCCACTCAGCTACCACGCGGGTGATTTAAGTTGTTGAAAGAACCGATGTAAGCGCATCATATAGGAAAGTCGCAGTCTTATATTTACTCTTCAGCGTTGATTGTCACCCGGTGACTACGCCATCGATGATTTGTCTCATTGCAGGGGGCGTCGAGCGACCAGTGTATTTCCACGTTGTGTCGCCACCGATCACCGGCTGAATGTCGCAAAGGCCGTCACTGTCTCTGTTTGCGTTCTGTAATGAACGCAGGGGCGGTGGTAGGTCACGTCGTCCTCCATCTAATTGGACCATAAAGAGACACTAAATAGAAGCAGAAAATTAGTTTGAACAAGTAAATGATTATTTCAAGACTATTTTTATTAACTTAGGGTTGATTACTACGAGAGAAACAACAGGCTAACGTTAACCTTTTCACGTCAATATCTTATGGCTGCTACGTCACTGAGACGTCATGAAAAACAAGAGAGAGTTTCAGAGAAAAATGCAGGCTTGAAGTGCTTTAGCCCATTTCCTATTGCTCTTGTCGGGCGATGTCAAAATGAACCCTGGCCCTAGCGATGTTGGCCGAACTTGCACGCAGACAAAATCGTTTACAATTTCCGCTTATATAAAGGCGGTAGCAAGGATAGAGGTAGGGCAAGTAAAAATTATATCTCACTTCAGCAACACTCGAAACGAACAAAGTTGAAATAATGCCCAACTAAAAGTCTGTCCGAAAGGGTGACAAATTAGAACAAATTTCATTTGGACATAGCGGCAAAACAGACTGTAATGCTTATCAGGGCGAGCAGGCTGAAACTGCAGCTTTAAGGGCTAACGCGGACTACAGCGAAAGTAGGCTAGGAAGAAATGGTTTGCGTTTCAAGGTCAACCGGGTGAGACATGGAACAAGCCGGAACAGGCTATTGCGTTTTGTTCTACCCTTCGAAATTCTATTGACCGTGTTAATATCGATCTTGCACCACAGGCTAGCCCCATCCCCCCCACCCCCAAGAAAAGCAAAAAAGAAACAAGAACCGCCCACTTAAAGTCTGATAGCGTGCTACTAGCTGAAAGAAACAAATGCTTCAGTCCGCAAGCATCTTTCTCAGCGACTCAGTTTTGCCTGTAGGAAGCTCCTTGAGTTCAGTAGCGAACAAACGTCACAATTTAGACTTCGTCATTATTCGTCAACTTCGTCATTACATAATTAAATAAATTAGATTTTTATTGATGGCCTCTATTACACTTACGACGCTTCCTCGAATTGCCTTGTTTTGTGAAAAAAGGCATCTTGTGTTTCTTTTCGTGATTTTGCTTCCAATACGACTGTCAGTGTACTGCAGGATAACTGCCGGAGTGGGAAAAATAAAACGGATAAACTTGAAGCCCTGGTATCTGTATGTCTTGATGTTGGGATCAGCTGTGAATGATGGCTTCACGAGTCGGTGACAAACGCTGATGTCTTTCCTGCCGAGTACGTACTGTATTGAACAGACAGAAATGCATGTGGTTGGTGTATTTTTAGCCCTAAAGGAAAGCATACGAAGCTTTCGGCCTTGACTAGGGTGACTTGTGCTGTGAGTCCGTTTGTAGGATTCTTCTGGGTGTTGGGGAATACCTCACGTTTGTTGCCTTTTATCTTTCGCCTGGTAAAGTAGAATGCCAAGTCACTTACTTGGCATTCCCATTTATTCCAACCAACATCAACGGACTTCTTTCTGATTGGCGGTGATTTTAACATGCCTGACGTTCACTGGGCGGCAACGTTGCCCCTGATTTTCTTCCCGCTCTTCTCTTCATACTGTTTTTAATGTTCTCATTACTACTCACGGTTTATGTTAATTTTTTTTACGTCCCTACGCGATGTCACGGTGGCGCAGCTTAAACTCTGAACATTTTCTTTACTAATTTCACTACTTTGATGCCGTCCGTCAGTACATTGCCAGGCATCAGTGACTACGATGCTGTACCTGTTGAAATTATGTCTACCAGTCCACAACATAGTGGAAATAAACCAGGAAAGGTTTTTTTTTTCTAATGGGGTGATTATTATAAAATCACGCAGATAGCAGAGCAAATATTTTTGGACATTTCTTTCACTCAAGCGCTTCTTCTTGCGTCAATAAACTGTGGCGACTATTGAAAAGTGAACTGTTGTTTCTTGCTGATTCGCAGATGCCATATAACATGTTCTCCCGTACGACAAAAAACAAGAAAAAAGCTAAAAATATAAGTCGAGGTTTAGAAAATAAATAAAAATTTTATAAAAGGTAAAAGCGTGTTTTCAAACATGGCGATAAGACGCTGAAGCCACAACAGCTTTTAAATCCTGACAATTTATGTAGGAAAGTAAAAGTTAAATTCGCCGCTGCAAAGCCCAGCTTCTGCCACATCATTGAATAAAAGCTAAAACTTAATCAATAGGAATTCTGGAAAACGCTTAAAATAAATGGTAAAAATAACGTCGGTACCCCGGCTCTTATGTACAACAACTATCCTGTCGCTAAGGATGCAGACAAATCTAATTATTGTTATGGGTACTTCGATACAGTATTCTTATCTTTAACATTTGACGCGCTTCCGGGTTTACAAACCGCATTTATAATTCCATGTCGAATATATTCGTTGGTCGCGTCGGCGTACATAGGTAACTTGAAAAAGTAAGACAACTCCGCACCTGGGCCTAACGGCAATTCCAAGCAGCATGCATCTCCATAAACGAAGGCAACTTCAGGTTTTGAAGTCACCTCTGGTTACTTATCAGCAACGAATATTAAGCCGGTTATTACTCCCGAACTCGCTGGCGATTGGGAAACTGCTAACGTAGTTCCGGTTCATCAATATGGGTGTCGAAGTACGGTGACTAACTACAGGCCCATATGATAAACATGTTTAACAAGATTAACATGCAGAAGACAACGATAATGTTAAATAGCCTGACGAGAGAAAAAGAATTCAGGATCGCCAGTCAGCCTCTAGAGTCTGTAAAGAAGTACGTTTATCTAGGTCAATTACTCACAGGGGACCCTGATCATGAGAAAGAAATTTACAGAAGAATAAAATTTGGTAGGAGTGCATACGGCAGGCATTGCCTAATCCTGACTGGGAGCTTACAACGGTCGTTGAAAAGAAAAGTGTACAATCATTGCATTCTACCGGTACTAACATATCGGGCAGAAACTTGGAGGTTAACAAAGAAGCTCGAGAACAAGTTAAGGACCGCACAAAGAGCGATTGAACGAAAAATGTTAGGCCTAACGTTAAGAGACAGGAAGAGAGCGGTGTGGATCAGAGAACAAACTGGGATAACCGATATTCTAGTTCACATTAAACGGAAAAAATTGGAGCTCGGCAGGCCATGTAATGCGTAGGATGGATAACCGGTGGGCCATTAGAGTTACAGAATGGATACTAAGAGAAGGGAAGCGCAGTCGAGGACGGCATAAACCAAAACAAGGTGACGTGATGAAGTTAGGAAAGTTGCACGTGCAAGCTGGAATCAGCTAGCGCAAGACAGGGGTAATTGGATATTACAGGGAGAGGCCTTCGTCCTGAAGTGGACATAAATATAGGCTGATGATGATGATGGGGAGCGGATGACAACAGAGTAACGGTAATGACTAAAACGATCGTCGTCAGCATAACGCAAGTAACCGAATGAGGTAGGGACAACGCAAACGCAGTTTCGATTCTAAATATTTTCGCAGTTAAACACATTAAATTGTACATTGAAGAGGTCTGGGTACAACCAGTAGAAATCCTCGCCCCGCAACAAAAAAATATTCTGCGCTACAGATGTTTATCAATGGTATGCATGTCATTATATTCCGTTGTGTTAAGACTCAAAAGGACGAAAACAAAAGGATCAGGATTTGGAACGGCTTCTCTGCGCATGCACCTTGGTTGCGTCTTAATACTACGGAATAAGATCAACCAACCAGCCCAGCAACAAGTCCTGGTCCAGCAGAATGCACTAAAGGCCTTGTTGGTGAGCATTTTTCATAAACCATTAGCTCAAAAAGGACGAAACAAGGAGAAAACTGGACAAACTGCTGCTCTCAACTGACACCTTTAGTAAGTCACACCATGCAAAGCTTACAAGAACACGTATTACTGCGACTGGTGCTGTGCTTTAATGCATATCAAAGTTTCTTCACATTGTTACCATCGCTTTGGCTGTGTTGTGTTTTCTTAGCACGTACGTTATTCTTGATGCTACGTGAATGCCTCATTTCTATAATGCTTCCTACAAGCCCTAATGGTAAATAATATAGACATAAAAACTCAAGCATAAGGATCACGCGAAGAAGCGGCCTTTACCAAACGGAACCGGCTGGCATCTAGCACAATTAATACAACACTGCAAGATGTCCCCGTGTCAAGCTCTTCTCAAAGAGATCTTGAAACGGAATGGACCAGGGTTACTCATAACCTAGCTTGCTGAATATCATTCCCATGTTTTTACAAGACTACTTGGATAAGAATGTGCCAGTGTTGCCCCTATTGCTCTCTACAATAGAGAATTTTGTTTTCTAGAATATACTGCATGATATCGCTCGCTTGTTCATTCTGATATCCTGATAGCTTCTTTGCGCATGCACCTTAATGTTTGTGTTCTTATAAGTAGGAATGTGATTTAATAAAGATGTAAATTGTGAGTATACAGCGCTGCACTGACTTGTGTCTTCCTATTTGCCCTGAAGTTTATTATAAATACGCTCTGTCCAGTTCCCACACTCTAAACTTGAAAGTCTTTAAACCGACATTTTCTTTGCTACCATCCCGTGGTTTCACCTGGGTCAGTCGGTCGGTCGGGTTTAATTCCGCAAGTATAGTCCTAACTCTTAGAAAAAGAAAAAAAAAAGAAGGCTTGCCTGGTAGCGGGATGTGAGTCTCGTTCCTTTGCAGCACAGAATCTCGATGCGCTATCTTTTAGGCGACACTAATTTTTTTTTCTTTATTGCTTGTGTAACTTCCGTGCAATACGTGCGCAACGACACCGATACCTCCTTTCAAGTGACTTTTATTGCGATAGCAATTATATGGACACTCAAAAGCAGATTTCTGCCGTCGGCGTCGCCGTCGCCGTGAGGTTCCGTATGACGTCATTTGGAGATGAAATCGTCGCCGCGCGCCGAACGCTGTATGTGCGAGTGAAAGGGCACGAGGGGCGCGTCTTTCACGGGGAGTGAACGCACGGCGGAGAACAAACGCGCGTTCTGCGCCGTGCTCGCTTAAGGGCTGCAGAAGTAGGCGTCTCTTTTCTCCTTTACAATCACCATATATGTAGAGCAAACGCGCCTTCTTCAGACGCGCGAGAGGCCGTGGGGGAGGGGGAGGGAAGGGAGGCGACGTTTAGCTGCGGCACCAAGTGCCTATTTATATCAGAGGCTCCGGCAACAGTCACCAACGCCGCACGCATTTTGAGCTAACGCGGGCAAAACGCCGATGGCGTCGACAACAGTTCTGCGTGTTGCCGATGCTGCTGCATGTCCAAGTTTATACAGCTGATAAAGCTAATATCATTACTCCGTATAGCTCTCTACAAGTTTGCTATCGCAATTGATGCACCTTAATGTTTGTGTTCTTATAAGTAGGAATGTGATTTAATAAAGATGTAAATTGTGAGTATATACAGCGCTGCACTGAGTTGTGTCTTCCTATTTGCCCTGAAGTTTATTGTAAATACGCTCTGTCCAGTTCCCACACTCTAAACTTGAAAACAGTAAGCCTTTCAGGTGAAACTGCGACAACTTTTTTAAAAAAAACGAACACTCACATCAATAAAGGAAACAACTAGGGGATGTTAAAACTTCGTCGAACGTGCAATTTCATCAAATATAGAGTTTTAGATTAGGGGGCCCCAACGTTTGCGTTTCCCTAATCTAAAGCTCTCTGATATAAGGCGAGCCAGTGTAGCGGCTAAGGTTGAGCTCTGCTGGCTTCACGGATGTGTGCCACGATATCAATGAAGTTTTTCTCTTGGAGAAATTGCGCAAAGGTCGGCATGATGTACTTGCATCCTTGTTTTCCAGAGGTTATGAAGGCCGAGTACCATGAACATGTCATAGGGTAAGTTAAGAATCGAATTCCGTGGTGTGGTTTCGGAACTTTTTTTGAGCTTGCGCTGAAGTACGTCCCGATGAAATATTTAATCAAAGCAATCTGTGAGTGGGCGTTCTATTGTTTCCGGTATTTCGCAGATCTCGATGATGCCCTGTATACTGTCTATGCCACACAGAAGCCTTTCTACTGCAGCCAACCTTTTACTGCAAGCATGCCGGTATGAAACTTAAAGAAAATAGTTATCGTGGCTGGTACTATCGCACATGCACTTCTATCATGCCAACGCCAACCACCTCTTTTTAGATGGTCGCTGTGGGTGGATGACGATGATTACGATTTTCATACTATAGCATAAACCTACAACGGGGCGAAGAAGCGACCGCTGCATTTGAAATGAATAAGAAATTGAGGAATACAAGCAAATATAAGAGTTGTCACATTTCGTAGCACAGGTGCGCTAGAACGTATGCATGTGGGCCAGTTTCATTTACCCTCAAAGACACAGGACTGAATTTAGCAAATTTACAGCCTTTCATTACTCGCTTCAGGAAAGATTAGTTTCAGATAGATTCAAAAATGCGCGTTGAGTCTGCATAATTCGTTCTTGCTTAATGTATCCGCACTACCGTAGTATGAATACTGAAAGAGACCAGCTGTCACATGATAGGCCAGCCATCACATACCAACGGGATCAAAATGTTTAAAGACGCACACGCCTTTTACCTAGAACAGTTGCGGTTCAAGGAACGACTGCGAGCAGCAACACCTGCAGTCGCGTTACGCCTTGATTCATGGATTCAAAGTAACCTGGAGGATACAGGTGTTGAGCAGTTGCCGTAGCTCTCGTTGCGTGAAATGCAGTTCCACTCCAGAAGGTTCGATTCAGTGGAATGATTAATTTCCGCATCTTCGTCCCAGCTGCATGCAGCCAATGCCATCATTTCGCGCGCTCCTTCAAGCCCCTCGGTTCGCATAAATCGAAGGGAGAATTAATGACGCGAGATGTCCTTATGCGCATTTCATTGCGAGAGATTTTTCCTGCGCTGAGATACCCAGAGGAAGTTGGTGCCGTATCGGTCAATCTAATCTTAATGGCTTTCTTAACGGCTGCGAAGGTGACGATCGTTCGAAGGTCAGGCGTGCTGTGGAGGGGGGAGGATGACTGGCTTCCACTGCGCCACTTAGAGTGCCAAATGAGAGCGGTGGCGTGTGTGTCTTCCTGAGCTATTGTGGAAGAAAATCGGGTGTGGGATTCAGATTGATATCGCGCCCTTTTTTAGAGACCTGGCATTTCTTCAGTTGACTTAATTACGGGTGTTTTCCTACCTTTTATTGCATCCAATTTGAACCACGTATTAATATACAAACCTTTATGGAGCTTTGTTTTTCCAACAGGGGCATTTTCTCTTTGTATGTGTATGTGTGCATGCGTGTGTCCAGAGTAGCGTCAGGGAGTTTTTATTTGTAGGGGCTTCGACGGGCACACCTTCACAACAGGTGTCTTACCAAAACATTCAGAAACAGGCGCATGAAAACTGAAAGTGTCAAGGTAACTGAAGATTTCTGCACCAATCCTGCGTGGTGGCTGCAAAATTTATTGGGGCGAGTGGGAAAGAGACACTTTGAAATTATGGGGTTTTACGAGCCAAAACCACGTTCTGATTATGAGGCATGCCGTAGAGGGGGACTCCGGAATAATTTGGACCACCTGGGGTTCTTTAACATGCACCTAAATCTAAGTACAAGGGTGTTGTCGCATTTCGCCCGCATCGAAATACGGCCGCCGTGGCCGGCATTTGATCCCGCGAACTCGTGCTTTGCTTTGCAGCCCCACACCATAGCCACTCAGCAACCATGGCGGGTGTTGTTCAAGTGGGCATATTGATGGGATATGATGGATTCTGCATTCGGCCACGGCCATTCTGCGTGTACTTCACCGATGCTCTCACCTGATATTCTTATTTTGGAAGTAATGTGCAGCGGTAGTCATACTGTTTTCTCGCTCTGAATGACGGAGCAGACGCATATATGAACTTCTGATAAGAAATGTTGAATTTATTCTCGATATCGCGGTGGAAGACCACGAGAACTCCAGCATGGTTTAAACTTCAAACTTGTGGATATTGCCTTAATATTGAGGTATTTTTGTGTACGTGGCGAAGGTACTATAGTCATCTTATAATCACTAATTAGACCATACGCAATTTCATGGCCAGCACATGAACAACCAAAGCTGCAACGACAGCCGGTCGCTCACCGCTAACGCCGACCTTCAGCGTGAAACGTTCAGTTAGTCTCAAGATGCGCCATGGTGAAGACCGTCCAAAAACAGAAAGCTGCAGGATGGCCCAGCCTTTGGGAAATGAAAAGGTACTGGTGATATAATGGTTAATGGCAGTGGTATGTGATTGCGAAACAACGGTTAAATGGTACGTTTTGGTTGTTATGCAAGCATATTGCACCTTGTAGTCACCTTGATGGTGCCTCGTGTCTCACTGAGGACTTTTCATCAATCCAGTTGAATTACAAGTTCTTTGTTATTAGTTTTATTGCTCCTGATCAACCCGAAGCCAAACTGGCCAACGTCTGAACCTATGCCATTTGGTGCGTGGCCGTGATAAACTGTAAGCACAACAATGGATCACGAGACAATGCGAAAAAATGAGACACACTACTCATTGTGAGCATTGTTATACTGATTCCCTCAAATCGTACAACGAGCACGCTGTCCGTTAATAAAATACAGTTGCTAGTCAGTGGTGGGCTACTTTTTTATTTCTTCCGTTCGCTTGTGTTCTGTGATTCGCCTGACCTCTCAACAATTTTAACAGGTCTTCCATTTTTATTTAGCTATAATGACCTTGCTTTTGTGAAATCGAAATACTATGGTTTCTGGCAAGCTGCTATTTGTCAAGCATGTTTTAGAGGATGCACAAAGAGCGTCTGTTATCCCGTTATAGTTATGGAAATCGCGAACATTCCTGTCACTTGGCTTGTACTGTTTTTGTAGCGTAGGTTATCAGACATGTTTTAAAGTCATTCATTCATTCATTCGTTCGTTCGTTCCTTCGTTCGTTCGTTCGTTCATTAATTAATTCATTCACACATTGATTCATTCGTTCGTCCCTTTGTTCGTTTATCCATTCATTATTTCATACACTCATTGGTTCGTTTGTGCGTTTGTTCGGTTAGTTTTGCTAATATTCAAGGCCGCCGAAGCACAAATGACAACTGCGAAAGGTCGAAGTACGAAACCACCGCAATGAGTACTGTGCTGCTGCCCAGATGGCTCTGGGCACCCGAGCACCGGCTTTGAATTGCGTTGTTTTCTGAAACTGCCAAAAATCTATGTGAAAGTTAGAATATACGCGTACAATTCTGTGACCTTCTTGAATAGGATAAGGTTTCGCAGGAAAGCTCACTTTCTCTTAACTCTTGGGAAAGCTGACGTAGCATGTTAGCGCGGAAATTTGGTGCATACGACACAAAACTCTCCACGAAGTAAAGTTTAGCCTTTCTGCTCCGTGATTCCTGCATGAATCGCCGTGTGCTTTACAGGCAAGTCCTTACGCGAAAGAGGAAGAGAAGGAGGGCTGGGCGAATATTCCAAGTTTGGACCACAAATACCAATAGTTAGTGTGTAGTATTTTATTCGTATACTCTAAAAGATGAACTATTTGGTAGATTCGAATATTCAATGCTAACCAAATATTTCTCAATGTCCGGCTCTTTAAGTCAAGTTACTCTCCTCCGTCTGGTAAGGGGAGTATCGCAAATTATCAGAAGTGTGACAACGACCAAAGTTGTCGAAGCAATGCAAAAACGAAACGAATAACACAGGCTTTGTTCTAGGTTTCGCGGCGGAAGCCTACATAAAGCCTGTGACCTTTTCACTCTGCAATTTAGTGCTTTTTTGGCAGAGGTGGACGAATATCATTATTTTTTCGAATATGAATTGAATACGAATAAGTATCAGATGTCCAATCGAATATTGTATAGTCGAAGGCAGATGCATATATACAACTAGAATATTTCATTTGGTATAATTGGGTTCCACGCCTGCACTGGCTAGTGCAAAAAAGACAGCTATGAGGGTCCAATGATTACTTTTTCATGAAACACAAGATCACCATTTCTCATTAGAAAAACTGCACGAATAGCCTCTCAACGAGAGTCTGCTTCCACAAAGACGATCTTCAACAAAAGAAATGTCCGTACGCTGTACGATTACCTTTTTAAAGCGCTGAACAAATGACTGGAGAAAAAAAATCCTCAGGTGCGGAAAAAAAAAGCTAAAGAATGATTGGCCGGCCGTAAGAACACTGTTAGAGCTCGTAGCAATAAAACCACATCTGTTTTTAGCGCAAAAAGTAATACTGCTACGCAGATAGACTGCCAAAAACACTTAAATGAACGCGCTCAAGCAAAAATCAAACAGTGTCATAGAGGCTTCCCCCGTAAAAACCGACAACAATACTTGTATTATCCATATTATTTTGTGACTACTTCGAAAACTTCTGTTGTTACACTTTTGATCAGTAGCGATGCTTTGTTTAGCATCCAAACAACAGTAACTAGGGTTAAAAAGCCGGTTGCAGCTAAATAATTGCTTAGTTTTGAATATTTATTATATAGAGAGTTCGCTTTTGGATAAGAATCGAATACTAAGCACTTGCTATTCGTATTACAAACCCCGAATATTCGCTCACCTATAGTTCTTGGCTGTCTATTAGTGTAGCAGTTTTATCGTTTACACTAACGACTATTTACTTTCAACTTGCCCCTTTACTTGGGTACCCGCCGTGGTTGCTTTGTAGCTACGGTGTTGGGCTGCTAAGCACGAGGTCGCGGGATTGAATCCCGGCGCGGCGGTCGCATTTCGATGGGGGAGAAATGCAGAAATCACCCGCGTACTTAGAATTAGGTGCACGTTCAAGAACCCCAGGTGATCCGAATTAATCCGGAGTCCCCCACTACGGCATGCCTCATAATCAGATCGTGGTTTGGCACGTAAAACCGTTGAATTTAATTTTAATTTACTTATGTCTAAGGCTGACAAGACCTGCGGTACCTTTTTTGTTCCCCGCAACTTAGTATCCTTTTTTCGACAACCCTTTCTTCAGCGGTTTTGGAAAAGCAAGTCATCAGCCATTTTTTCCTTGGAGACCTTTTTTTCCGAACTATGGATCTAGTTGAGAGACCATTAGTGCTGTTTTTGGAATGACAATTGATGATGTCGTCTTTAAAGCTAATTATTTGTCCTTGATTGTCAGCTGGATATTTTGCACCAGTCACTACATGTATGGTGCTACATTATACCGAAATAAATATTTTTGCTCTAAACATGTGGACCTGCGCTTGACCATTCGATATTCGATACTATTTGCGTTCGATTCGATTTTGAAAAAAATGTATATATGTTAGCTCACTTTTAGAAAAACGCCGCAACTAATCAGAAAAATCAAGGTAAAATCAACTCTAGGTTTATGATCTAAGTTTTAACTGACAGTTTAGAGTTTTCTCTAACCCTGACGGTTTTTAACATTGGGACACCCTATCGTGCTACTCATCTTGTATTTGCTCAACTTTAGAACGTTGCTCTAATAAAATCTGAAATCTGAAAATTTGATTTAAATAGACTTACTGCTGCAGGTCAGGGGTTCGCACTAAAATTTGTGGAATGTCCAGCCTTCGAATATTTATTGTCCACTCCTTGCGGAATTCTCATAGAAGTTAGAAAGCTTGAAGCTGTGCGAGCTTCTCGCATCCCACTGAATCATTTACTGACGGCTCTCGCACGTCATCAAAAATGCTATGAAGTCTTCATTCTCGTTTTCGGCTGCCTTTTCTCTTTTTATCGCAAATAACACATAATTTTGTTACTTCAAAAACTAAATTTAGAGCAAGAATGGCATAGAAAGTAGCTACACGTACAAGTGACCACTGCGCCGTTCGCTATCGTGACGGCAACTTCACGTCCGGCAGCCTAGCCGATCGAACTGCTTTCGAAACCAGTGTACTTGCGATGTAGAGCACGACTGCAACAGAATGTAGAAACAAGATAACCGATGCATGCACACTCGCGCGACCGTTTGTCCTCTGTCCAGCCTTTATAACATTCGTACTACGCCTCACAAGTGCGCCCGCAGACCGGCGAAGTCGTTGTCGCCTGCCTGCGAAGCACCTGCGTCTCGTCCTCCGTTGCCTGGGGGCGCATCGTCATGTAGTCGACGCATGCGCCAGACGGGCGAGGTCTGGCACGGAGCGTGAGAACGCGACCCGGTGTCGCTTGCACGACGCAGCTGTTGGCACAACGAGGCACGCATGCCTCGATAAGAGGACCCACACGGTAGTACCGCAAAATTTCGTCCAATCCTTTCCTGGAAACTCTTCTACTACTTTCTTTATTTTTTTGTTTGAACATTGAAACACTGAAACAAAATAAAGAAAGCAGTACAAGAGGTTCCAGGAAAACAACAAACTGGCAAATGCCGGTAATCGAGCCCCCCCCCCCCCCCCCCCCCCCCCCTCCGCTTTTGGTAATTGAAACGAATCTGGAATGCCCGCCCGCGTATGCCTGGCGGTTTTTGAGGAAGGGCATCCACAAAGATCCCCAAAATCCAGAAATCCACGAAACCACGAGCGAATTTGTGTTTTTGGAGGGACGCTAAAGGTAAACACTGGATCAATTCGTATAGATCGCCCTTGTTAGAAGAGAAAAATGATGGTAAATGTTTTATTTTCGAATTTCGCGCCAGAGCCTGAGAGCCGGCACGTCAGCGAGATGTCACGGATTGTGAACCACTCTTTAGCATTTCGGCTAATGTGGTTAATTGGAAGTTCTTGAAACTTTCCATTTAAAAGATCTGTCATCGGCTCTTTTAAAATACGACGTATATTATATATAAGAATGAATATATAAAACTCGGCCCGAGCAGACGGAGTCATAATTCATGACGTCACGGCAGAGCTGGCGCAGGCAGCGTCACCACCTGTCTTTTTGTCTTTTTCTCGCTTACCAAGTGCCTTCTCGCGGTAAGAGTGGATTTTTGCGCATTGTGGAACAGTTTTTAGTAACACAGCTCAAGAGTTATTTCATTTTAGTGTCCCTTTAATTGAGACCATCGGGCCGAGCAATGATGATCACGATAGCTGACCTATCGAACTAGCCGGAGCGAGTGCGAGAACGTCGCGATGTTCTCTTTCCACGTGACCATCCTTCTGCGTCTTCCTAACGTCACGGTGCGTACAGCTCCTGGGAAATGTTACGGAACCTGTTTTATAGGAAAAGCTATTGTAATTAGTTTTAGGGCTCATGAAAGCTTGTCGTTATTTTTTATATGATATCGATGTACACGACTTCACTTAACGCAAAGAATGGCAAGTTGGCAATGTAGCGTGAGTGCTTTTTTAAGATTCTCTTTTTTGTTTTGCTGGTCCTGTTTGTCGTCAAGGACGTGTTGTATCGGTGATTTAGTTTAGGAATATTCTGCAGTTTACTTCCAACTCCCGTGCCTGCTTCTTCATCTAATGTTGTATTCATAGAGCATATTTGTACTTTAGAGTCTCATCTGTTCTGCTAGAAAGCTCAGTATTACATGACGCACTTCTTACATGGTTTACTGATTTGATGACATGCCTGTGGTGCGAGTTCTTTACTTTGTTTAATGTGTCAGACGGCTCCTTGAGGTGGAGCCTCCGAGAACCAAATTCAGGACAAAGCTGTTTGTTCCAAAACGCACACAAAAGCTTTAATAGAACTAGAGCAAAAAAATACGTAAAACAAACATTCAACAAATAATTGGCTGAGTTTGAACTCTTGTAAACGTAGTTATCATCAGCAAAATGTAAGTTTGGCTTGGTTTTGGAAAGACTGCCCAGTGTTTCATTCCCCTCTTGGTAAGCTTCTCTCTAACGTGCTAATATGGCCTCCCTTTGCTTCGGTGTTTTAACAGCCAACTTTCCCTTTGCTCGAGATTTCGCTGCCTGCAGTCTGGCTATATCTACTGGATGATTCGATTCAGCCTGTCGCTTGCGCTGACGCGCATGCACAGACGGCCCAGCCGGCGCGCCTTCCCTGGCGAGACTGAGCGACCAAGCGCCGGCGAAGAAGCCGTGAAACCCTCGCTTAGTCACGTGGTACCGCAGCGGTGATTCTCCGAGCGAGCGCAGCTGCGACGCCTCTCCGCAGCGGATCACGTGGCATGAAGTCACACCTGCCACATTTGCGCTGCGGCGGCTCAAGGTCATGGCGACGCGATGAATGACCTTGCGAGACATGACGTAACAGAGCTTTCGCTCTAAAATTCACAACAAGGAACAACATACACTCAAAGCTATAGAAGTACCAGCAGCGCGCGAGTTATGGCAGACCACGCGTGTACGCGGCCCAAAAGTTCGACGCAGAAGGGCAAAGGCGAGGAGACGAAAGAGGCGGCGTTCGTCTCACCAATATGTCGAGGCATTCGCCCGACGAACGGGCGACCAGAGCACAGCAGCTCCGGCTTCAAGATGAGACGCAGGCGGCTTGGCGGCCCGTGCAGATGAAGGCCGCGTCCTGGCCAGACAGCTGGGCGCAAACGCGGGCCCATCATCACCCCGCCTAATTTTCTGCCATCCTTGACCGCACTTTCATTCCCTTGCCACCCATTCTGCAACTCTAATGGTCCACCGTTGGTACACCATTGATTGACATGTCAATTCCAGCAAATAATCACAGTTCATCTTCGTTGCCTGGTATGTTTCGGCTACACATTCTTTATTTGCTTAGTAATCAGAGAGAGAGAGAGAGAGAGAGAGAGAGGAACGTGGTGGGAAAGGCAGGGAGGTTAACCGGAAAAAAGTAATCAGAAATTATATGTGCCGTGTCGGTGTTTTTGTTGATATTGCTGCAATGAAGGTTCCCTGATCTTTATCCTTCTTCGAAAACAACCACCTGGCTGCGTCGATTCCTATTGTTTTACAGGGGAATACAGGTAATTGGCGTTAACGAACTGACCATTAGATGGTGAACTCCTTCGGCAGATGGCCAGACACAGGCTGGGTGTAGAGAGAGAGAGAATAAACATCTTTAATGTATAAATGCAGCTTTGGAGAGGCGTCCTCATTCCAGGATGCCTTGAGCTCGGGCCGCGTCCTGGGCCCTCGCAATCAGCCATTGCTGATCTTCGAGGTCGGAGCTGGCCAAGGCTCTCTCCCAAAGCTCGTTGGTGTGGTAGGGGTTCGGAGGATTGAGTGGTGCCTCTCTGCAGCCCCCTACTATGTGCCTGAGGGACCCGGGCTCTGCGCAGAAGCGGCATTGCGGAGAGAATTGTGTAGGGGCTATGAGGTGGTTTCTGGTTGGGTGGGGAAATGTGTTAACCTGTAGAGCTCGGAGGAATCGCTCCTGCTCTCTAGGTAGTGACTTGTGTGGGGGTGCATATGTTCTGCGGGTTAGCTTGTAGTGTTGTGTGATGTCTTGGTAAGAGACTAGAGGGTGCATACGCTCCGGTTCAGATTCCTCGGCGTCGGCTCGGTGGGTCAAATCTCGAGCCACGTGGTTGGCGACCTCGTTGCCAGGAATGCCGTGATGAGCTGGCGCCCAGATGATTATGACTGATCTGGTTGGCGGCTTTTGATTAATTATCTTGAGCGTAGTGGCATGAATTCTTCCGCTAGCGAAGTTGCGGCACGCCTGTTGGGAGTCGGTAACTATGACTTCGACCTGTGTTTGGGCGAGCGCGAGGGCTATGGCCGCTTCCTCGGCTTGGAGGGGATTGTATCCGGTGAGCGAAATGCTGCTCCGATGTTTTTTGTTGACGATTACGGTGGCTGTTGTGGCTGCGCGTCTGGGGTAAGACCCCGCATCCGTGTAGGCTGTAGAGGGCACAGTCCCGTATCGCTTGTGTATGGCCCGAGCCCGGGCCTCCCTTCGCTGCGCGTGGTGCACTGGGTGCATGTTGCGAGGTAGAGGAGGTACGGTGATGTTGCTCCGGATGGCATGGGGTAAGCTAACAGTCTGAGGCGGCGGATGGCTGAGAGGAGCAGATAGCCCCAGGCGTAAGAGGATGGACCTCCCCGCTTCCGTAACAGCCAACCTTGTTCGCTGGCTGGATAAATGTGCCTCGATCAGCTCCTCGGCCGTGTTGTGCACGCCTAGTCGTAGTAGGCGTTCTGTGGACGTACTGATCGGCAGGCCCATTGCCTGCTTATATGCCTTTCTGATCATTGTGTTGATTTTTGTGAATTCCGTTGCGTTCAGTAGTGCGTATGGAATAACGTAAGTTATTCGAGACACGACGAAGGCTTGGACAAGCCGAAGCGTGTCCGCCTCCCCCATGCCTCTTGTCTTGGTTGTTATTCGCCGGATCATGTGGGTAACTTGGGCTGTAGTATTCTTAAGCTTGTTAATTAATATTTTGTTGGTGCGATCCGACTGGAAAACCATTCCCAATATCTTTACGCTCTGAGACGGAACGATGGTGTGTCCCTCCAGTTGTATTTTGATAGTGGGCGAGTCGGATGCATGCTTCTTTCGCGGTGAGACCAGGAGTAGCTCTGACTTTTGGGGGGCGCAGTTGAGGCCGCAAGACTTAGCATAGTCGCTCACCACGTCTGCTGCTTCTTGCAAGCGGCTCTCCATTGCCCCGATGGACCCCGTGGACGACCAGATGGTAATGTCGTCTGCATATAGGCCATGCCGGATCCCCGGGATGTTATCGAGGAGCGGCGGGAGGCCTATTAGGGCGATATTGAAAAGGAGAGGGTATAACACTGCGCCCTGTGGTGTGCCGCGCCCGCCCAGTAGAAAGGGGTCTGTGGCTTGGTCCCCGACCTTTAGAATGGCTTTTCTATCTGAGAGGAAATCTCTGATATAGGAATACGTCCTGGCCCCACAGCCCAGCGTGTTTAGCCTCTTCTGTTATACTATACGCATTAAGCCCCGGCTGACCTAACGTGCAAGGTCACCTCTCGCCGCAAGAATATTATGAACAGTCCGGAAGAGTAAACAAGCTAACTAGGGGAAGTTGAGTAACACGGATAGGAACACCGAAGAGGTCCGAAGTATAGGAAAGGCCACTGGGAGGAGGAAGAGCATGTTGGCAGCTGTAGGTGGATCTAGCCTTGTAAGATACACCGGCAATTGCTCCGGCCCAAGCGGCTCCTTTCGGGAAAGTTCCTCACCGATCAGAAGTGGGGCAGGATACGGTGAACAAGATAACACGCACAGCAAAGTGGAACAGGACCCAAGCCCGTGATCCAAAATGCGCACGGTGCCCTGCTTGACCATCCACTGCCCGACACAACGCCCTGAATTGAACCTGCCAATCGCTACCAATCATTGGTTGTCTAAATCACCTAAAAAACTTCAGGTGTAGTAGGGAAACCTCCTTTCTGAATGTCTGGTACCCTGAAGTACTTAGACCACTCTAACAGAGTTATAACAGAGAATGTAACAGATGAACAGAAATAATAATTTTCTGTTACGATCTTATTCACGCAGCGTCGTGTCACATGACGGATAAATAAAATAAATTATGGGGTTTTACGTCGCAAAACCATGATCTGATTATGAGGCACACCGTAGTGGGGGACTCCGGAAATTTCGACCACCTGGGGTTCTTTAACGTGCACTTAAATCTAAGTACACGGGTGTTTTCGCATTTCGCCCCCATCGAAATGCGGCCGCCGTGGCCGGGATTCGATCCCGCGACCTCGTGCTCAGCAGCCCAACACCATAGCCACTAAGCAACCACGGCGGGTTCACATGACGGATGGCCACCGGCACTGCTTCTGCTGTCTGTGCTTCTGGTTTCACAGCAATGCAGTAATATTTTAAACAAAACTTTTTTTTGCATATAAAGCACTGTGGTATGCATGAGGCAAAATCCAGAAATGTTCCTTTCCCCACATATCCTCTGACTTAACCGAAATGGCTGATTTTAATCTACGTGCTCAACAGCCTGCAGACTGGTGTCACTACGTTTGAGCATCATGCGGGTTTCCTGAACGCATCTCCCTGCTTAGCGAGGGCTCCTACTGTGGCAGCAACTCCGCCATCTTGCTTAGCGAGAGTTATACATGTGCGAAACAAGGTCATTATTGCCTAAATTGGGGATTTATCTCCCTGAAACGACTGCGCAACGGACGGGACCACAAGAAAGTAAGGCGCAAGAGAGGCAGCGCGCTGTGCCTATTCTTCTAACTTCATTCCTTGCGGTGCGGTCCGTAAGCGCTGCCATTATAATAAAACGTGTGGATGAGCCTAATAAGCCTAGTCATGAGATTTCGCATCCCGTCTTATTGTTTAGTACTTACATTAAACAGGGGGGGAGGGGGTTCTGTAAGTGTCCACATATATAGTGGACATGTCGATTTCGTCTGCTGCTGAAGCGCTGATTGACTGGAGTGCCTGTCTCCTTCTGAAGCGTAGCCCACACCAGCCATTGAGAACTTCAGCAGCAGACGAAATGGACATCTCCACTGGGTGGACACTTACACAATAACCCCCAGTTGTGAAATAAGCTCACGAACACGCAGGCAGGCGTTCTCTTCACAAAATGAATGACGGTCGAAGTTACCACCTCACTATGCATCTGGGGCTCCCCAGTCAGTTCGTGTATGGGCGCTGTAACCTCCGACATGGAAGGGCTAAACAGGCGGGCTAGATGCCATTTTCGTGCACCGATTGCAACCGCATCGCTCTGCGTCGAGCGTTGATCTCTTCGGCGTCACCTGCTCGTCGTCACCGCCGTTGTGAGCGTTGTGTACACGAAAAAAAACTTGCTTCGGACGTGACGGAGAAATCGTGCGTGGCGTGCTCTCCAGATGGCGCTCGCTGGGGTCCAGGGATTCGCGCACCTGCCTGTCAGGTGCACGTTGGAAAAGCTGTCTTCGCAGGTGCCGCGGCGGATGCACCAGCGTGCCGACTTAGGACAGATGTGTACAACTCTCACCCACGCAGCGCGGAAATTCGACACGCAGAGTTTCCCAGAGAACAGAGACTCACATGTAGGCAAAGTCCACGTTCGCGCGTGCACCATATCCCAGCACGAGTTTTGGAAGAATATGCTGAACCTTTACGGTTTGTGTTCTTTTACTCGGCAATGGTCCCATAGCCTTGGCTTCCTTCGTCAGCCTCATTCTCACTATATGCTTTCTCTCGCAGCTCCTTTCGACAATTTGCCATGCGGCCTTACTAATGTAATCACAAACGATATAGGAAGAAAGACGGAACGACAGGTGAATGTTCACATGATGCTTTAGTTCGGAACATGATTACACCGTGGTTCGGGGGCATGTCGGATTTCCCTGTTTAGAGTTTCAAATAGATATGAAAAGCAGAAATAATCTCAGTAATTCGAAAAATAATGAAGCAATATGAATCAATGAGATTTGCACCTTTCATAGTGGAGTATAATTTCTACCAAATGTAACAAGAAAATTTCACGTTTATGATTTTCAAATCTATCTAGAAATGGTCACATATGGGTCGATTGTTTTTTCACTCAAACACCGTGTTTACAAAGTTGAAATTGTACAATGACAGCTATCGCAATATCAGGAACAGCGCCTTCTAGAGTGACTGGAGAGTACAATATACCGTATTAGATGAGGACTTGCGTAGCTCTTAACATTTTTTTACATGTCTTTTAAACAGCATTCACAAAGTTTCGGTATGCGGCAGATCTGCGTATTGTATGTCAATTTTGTTGGTTTAGGAAGTATGCAAAATACGGATCTCATTTCTTGTTGCAGAGTTGCAGACTACTAAACTTAATACTCCAGATTTGTTCAATTTACTCCCCATTTTTTATGACAGAGACCATTGCCTAAATAAATATATTTACTCCCAACAATTGGTCATTTCAATATTATCTCTCGAACGAAACAAACCTGATCAAATTCTCGCAGCGTCCTGCTCTTGAGTCTTCTCTCGCCCTCCTGCACTTCAAGCACTTCCGTTTCAAACATACAGTGCCAAGCTACCCCGTCATATACTGTGCTCCATTTCGGTGTAGCAGATAGCGGGCAAGAAAAATCTCTCCATCACCAAGTTGGGCACCAGATAAAGCTTCCTCTTAAATGCATAACCACGTAGATAGTAAGCATGAGGTATCGATACCATTGACATTCTTGGGTATACCTTATCCACTTTCCAGTACGTTTGTATCTAACCTCTTTCACAGCCCAACTTGAGTCACTGGGTGTGCGCCAATGGGTCAGTGCGGAGAATACATGCAACACCTTGAACCACAGGGTATATGCACCCATTATTGGTGAGCCCACCAGAATTGGTACGCGCCAAACTCTTTGAGAAATCCTTTAAAGTTTATGCGGTGGTAGGCAGAATCAAGCCTACGTCACCCAAGTTCCTCAAGCACAGAAGTCCGATGTTTCGCGCGCTGCGCCACGAATGAGCGCCGGAAGCGAGGGAAGAACTCTCAGTGTTCGCACACACACTGACCCGCCAAGCATCTCGCAGTCCACGCGCAGACTTCACTGAAAGCGCCACAAGGTGGCGCCACGATTCCATGCGGTAAGCACGAGAGAGTCACCAGGCTGCAGTACACGCTTTACACAGGCGGCGTTTCGGCAGTGGCAATGGGGCGTGTCGCTACATTGCATCATTGCTGATTGCATTAGCGTAGATATTCATCGTGACAAAGCTTCTGCTACAATGTTTTTTTTTTCTTGTTTTTTTTTATCCCATAGTCGCCCGACGTTAGCATGTTCATGTTATGGCACACAGTCCCTGCGCTCTAATTGTAGTGTAGTCTATGTATTTATTAACTGATGCAGTTTGGTCTGATCCAAAAGTACAACGAGCGATTTGATTAGCCCATAAAAGCGAATACTTAATGTACTCATTTCGGCCACTGCAGTACGCATATCACGTAGATCAAAAAAATTTTCCCTTTGAACTACGTGAAGTTGCGCAGTAAATAATCGGAAACGCATTCTGTGCGGCTGCTGCAAAGGAGCAACACCTTCTGAAACAATGGACGGTAGGTGCGACGGTACCAATTGTGATTTTTTTTTATTATTTTTAATGGGGTTTAACACCGGGGCTGTGAGAGACGCTGCAGTGTATGGCTTTGGGTTAATTTTGGACACACTCTTTCATAACGAGAACCTAAACTTGAGTACCCGCGCCTGTTAAAGTGTACGTTTCGTTCATTGTTCCCTCCACGTTTTCGTTTAGTTATTTACGTATAAGGACGGCTTACCTATAGGAATGCGAAAGTATTATGCCGTTTGTAGACGTCGGAATATCATGAACGTGCTCATTTTATGCAATGACCTGCCGGCACCTGGTCCCCATGTTCCCTTGCCAGGTTATTGAACATTACCTTTGTCTTCTGCATATAATAATCTTCATCATTCATCATTAGTACAGAAGGAGGTCCCGGAGTTACAAGAGTTGTCAGGAGAACCTCCTATTAATAATTTAACAATATAGTAATTAATACATTAATACAGAAATCAGAATACACGAAGTTATTGAAGCAAAACACGAAGTTAATGAAGCAAAAAGCCCCACTGATACACTTTCTCAGTTAAGTTCCTCAATCATTTATTGTAATTCGTTCCCATTGTTGCTGAATAGGAAGGACGATGTCATCTGCACATTATTGTTTGCTTGTCGCTGATTTCCTCGCGAAACCGATAGACTATTAGGTCGAAAGCCTTAGATGACTCATGGGTCGAAAAATCCATTGTCCGCCGTTATGGCAGAAACATTCGTATCGCCCCCTTGAGTTCGACTCCCACAAAAGGTAGAGGGTTCGACTCCTAACAAAGGCCATGGGTTAGAGTCTCTTAATTACCTCTATCTTAATTAATATAGAGTTAATTTTGGCAGTTGAACCCACGACCGTTGGTGTAACCTCAGGCGAAGGTAATTAAGGCACAGTTAATTAAGGAACTCGAACCCGCGACCTTTCGCGGGATTCGAACGCACGACCTTTGGTGTTAGTTAATGCGAAGTTAATTAAGGCACCGTTAATTAAGAAAGAGTTAATTAAAGCAATCGAACCCCCGACGTTTGGTGAGAGAAGTGTATCAGGAAGTAACAACGCATTCGAATGAGAATACCAGGTAATTTAATTAATGTCTCGTGCGCGCGCAGGCTTTCACCTTCATCCTCTTTAAGGGTATGCTAAAGTGACTGTCAACATTTTTAAGGGGCCCAGAGTTGGGCATGGGGGAGGCTCTTCTATAGCAGACTAGCGCTGCCTGAGTGCGTCCCCGCGTCTTCGACAGCCGACACGGGCCCCGGATTCCGAACCGCAGGCTCAGGAATGACGGTGGCAGGTGCTGGCGGGGTCGTACACCACCGCCGCCTGTGCCAAGGGGCAGACGGCAGATGGCCACAACCGTGGGAAAGCGGACCACACCGCAATGCGTGCCCGCCACCATTTACGAGTAAAGCCGGGGAGGAAGGCAGTGGGGGGGACTGAAAAAAAGAGAGGCCAGACGGCGAGCGGGCAAGGCGAAGGAGCCATTGCCGCGGGATGGAAAGTGGGTGGACAAGGCCGGCATTCTTGGCGTGCAGCCGCTCGGACATGACACCGGAGCCGGCAGGTGCCGTAATAAGCCGAAACAAACGGCCGGCTCTACGCAGCTGCCCCCCTCTCCCGCTCTTTTGTGGTCGGTTTTCTGGTTTCCGTTTGTTGTTTGCTGCTGAACGTTCGTGGAAAGTATGTGCAAGCGCGCGCGCCCGCTACGCGTGTGCGTTACCCGGACGCGGAACTCCCGTTTGACGCGATTAGCTTTATGTCCTTCTTATTTTCTTTATTGCTTCACTGACGCAGGTGTCGCTTGATGGAAGTGACTCGGTTCGTGGACCACCTGTTTTCTTTCTTGGACAATGCGGAACTCAAACAGTGGGGTCTTCTACGCGATCTGTTATTTATTTATTTATTTATTTATTTATTTATTTATTTATTTATTTATTTATTTATTTATTTATTTATTTATTTATTTATCATAATTTTAGATATTTTTTTCGGCCCTTGTTTTGAATAAAGCAAATGAAAAAAAAAACACAAATGAGAATATGCGTTCCTTACACAACCTGATTAACACCTGGAGGCCTACTTGAAAATCCCCTTTACGCAATTACGCTGTGCATATCCCCCTTGGATATGCACACCGTCATTGTAATCGGGTGTCACACATTTTATCTAACCCCGTGAGCACGTTTGTTGGCAAAAAGAAAGGCTTCTTTAGACCAGCTGTTCAAGACAGGAGTTGTAATTTATTTTCTGCTGCACTATCCGAGAAGCCAGAATCTTTGCTTCGGAGAGATGTAATGCACATTTATGTGCAGTTTTGCGCCTCAATTTGTGCAGTACTTCTGTTCAAAAAGGGGGAAAGTTTTCGTTGTTTACAAGAATAATTTTATTAACTTGATTTTTGTGGTCGTGTGGCGCGTATAGGTAGGTAGGTAGGTAGGTAGCAAACTTTATTGACGTCCTGAAGTAGTCACCCCTCGTTTTCATGGAGGGAGGACCGCGGGCCGCTCCCACGTCGGGACGGGAAGGCCAAGCCTCACCGCCGCATCGTGGGCCTTCTGGACTGCCTTGAGTTGATCGAACCAGTCATGACTCTTTATCAGTAAATAAAATGTGTCTTGCGGGATCCCTTGATCCGTGTGGTCCTGTAAAGAGGGGCACTCCCAGAGCATATGGTTCAAATCGCTGTATCCGCCGCAGTCTGGACACGAAGGGGAGACTTCCGTGAAACGACTATAGATCGAGAGGCTGGGATACGAGTGCGTTTGTAAAAACCTAAGCGTAACCGATTGCGGCTGTGATAGATTTCAGTGGGGCAACGGAAATGCCCTGCGAGCAAGTTGATAATGCTTTGTGACTTCGTTAAAGGTGGAGAGTATGTCCCTAAAGCGGGGGGGGGGGGGGGGGTTCCGTCTCCGCCACCGATCGGACCAGACCCGTCGCGGGCCCCGCCCGGTGCACCGGCCCCAGATAGCCCGGCGCGGCAAGCAAGACCTCGCGCCTGAGCATGGGCCAATTCGTTGGCGTTGAGAAGCCCCCCTACTTTCGACCCTACATGGGCCGGGAACCAGGTGATGGTGTGATGAACAAGTACTTTTCCTTCGAGTATCTTGGCGACTTCCTTACAGACGGCCCCAGATGCGAATGCTCTTGCTGCCGATCTCGAGTCTGTGTAGACTTCCGTTTTGCTTGGATCTAACAGCGTACAGATCTTGGCGCGTATAGATAATTAAAATAATTAAATTCTGGGGTTTGATGTACCGAAACAATCCGACTGCGAGGCACGCCGTACGTGGGCACTTTGTATTCATTTGAACCACCTTTTTTTTTTTTTTTAACTTCGCCTCCACCGAAATGCGGCCGCCGCGGTCGGAATCTAATCTCTCCATCTCCTGCTTTGCAGTGCAACGTACGCCAAAGCCACTGGGCAACCACGGCGGGTACCGCGTATTCCTTATCGCCTAGAACAGATAAAGTTATAACTCAGTCATTAGGCGCACGATTGACACCGTAGACACTCTTTTTACCCCATTTCTCGTTACGGAGCTCTCTCATTTGTTTTCTACGCAAAAACCCTCTAAAATGAATGAAGTGAACACGCAGAACCAGGCGAACACGAGCACCCGTATAAGCTTGAATGTTGCGTAAACCTACTAATGATGCAGGCCAAACATTTAAAGAATGACAACACCCATCAGAGAAGGAGGACCTAGCAAGCCATGAATTATAGAATGCTGTAGCGTAGAAGACCTGCTTCGAGCGATGATATGCTTACGCACCTGACAGCTCCTCACGGACAGATCGTCGTGTGGGGGCATGCCTTACTGTTCCTTGTAGCCACGTGAACTCTTAATCTCATTGTACGTAGGTTCCAGTAGGTTCCAATAAATAATGCAACATAACTGTGAAATTGTTTCATTTGCTAAGTAGACTTTAAGTGGAGCGAATGTCTATGAGCGTCAGCTCTTCCTTCGGCCGAGATTCTTGCAAATGCTACTGTACATCACTCTTGATGTCATTCCACAAAGGTTTCACTAAGTAAGTGTAGCATCTTAAACTAGTAGCACAGAGGTTCCAATGACAAAGTGTAACATATTGTAGCGGTCTATAGATACAAAGAGACAGCTCGAAATACACGTCTTTACCAGAACCAGCCCAGAAACGTTTTCTTCATCTTCTACCCGAGCGCGTATACATTTTTTTTTTTTTTGCATAAGAGCACAGCTGGCTCACAGATGATGGCATGTGGCAATATTTGCAAAATAATTTGTTCTTTTCACTCAGTGTAAATTATGTAGAACGATATCAGCAGTGTGCTGAATGCTCTATAGAGAAGAAACGTGATAAATAGTTTGAGACTGCTCATTCGTCCTCTGCCATAGATGCGCCGATGTTGTTGATATATAGATGCCGCCGCCGCTCGCATAACGTGTCGAACTCACACGTTAAACATTCGATATTTCTAGTTTAACGTGAGCTTTGTAGCGGAGGTTAAGGCAAGCCGCGTAATGAGAAAAGGGTAACATGTTGAATACTATAGTAGAAAAAAATGAAGGCACAACCGCTGTGTTTTTTTTTTTCAAGTTTTTTTTTTTTTCGAAAGCGACAACGACGGTACGTGTACGTCAGTGTGCTGTCGTGGATTTCAAGGTATTTCTTGCGTATTTGGGCAGTTTTGGTGCAGTGAAAGTTTGCAAACGTTGATAAGTTTAGTCGCTGGCTGCCTTAGAGTTCAATGCAGTCAATTTGTACGGAGATCAGCTTAACTAGGTTGAAGTGAAGGCCTTGAAAATCTGTGACATCAAGGCGAGGTGCTGCGTGAACTTTAAGTCAGCGTCGCCATCGCTATTTTGTTCTAACCTCATCCCTGGCTTGCCAAGCCAGCGATGTGGGGCTACACGAGGCACGAGGGGTCTTTTTGCGGAATTCGCGAAAGCTCATTTTCTATTACAGGCTCAACTTATTGCGCTCACTTTGTCCCTGTGAACTCAGATATTCCACCCCTGTTTGATTCCGGCCTAAATACGCCGTCATCTCAACGTCAGAATATTTCATCAAGCGCTGGCGATTTCGTTTCTGTCCTGGCATTCAACTGCAAAGAGTTCATACTATATCCTCCTATAGGAAACGTCGTATATTGTCTCGTCTACCGAACGTCTGGAACTTAACGTCGTAGTTGTCTGCTCATATTCGTGCCGTCAGCGATTGAGAAATTCGACGTTAATTTGATGTAGACCACTACGTGATCGAGGGCGACCAAAAGCGCCCTTGAAGTCCATTCTCAATACGAAGAGATGACGTGAGGAGCCACGGTACAGCATCAATGTGGCAACTCACCACACAATGTTAAGTCATGATCTTCGAGTTTAAGCAAAGAAAAGTACAGTAGAAACATACGGATACGGTTATTGTGTCCCCCATATTACTCGAAGATGCAGCTTTTAGCTACAGACCTATGGTATTCAAAGAATTTTTCATTTTGGTAGCCTGACGGACGGTAATTATAACCGACTTGATAAGCGATTACATCGAAAAAAATCTACATTTGGGCGAGTTGGTACTTGTTGATCATCTTGAATGGGCAGCGCAAGAACGACTAGGACAAAAAGCAGGAAAGACACGGGACAGCGCTGAACTCGCCACTAACTTTATTAGAAAGGACACGCATACTTAAGTACTACAACTTATACCCACGTGTTCCCACATCGATGGCGCCATTATCATTATGTCCCGTGTCTTTCCGCCTTTTTGTCCGAGTCGTTTTTGCGCAGCCCATTCAAGATGCTCAGCGATTACGTCATTGCGCTGGTTTCGGATCTCTGGAGGATATAAAAATCGTCACCACCGCGTCCGACATCTCTGCCCTCGATTTCTCTCTGCTTATTTCTGCCCTGGCGTGCCATCTTCGGCAACCTCGTTCGCGCGTCACCGCACCGGACTTTTCAAAATGGTGACCCGACCCCGTGGGTTGCTCTCAAAAAGACATACGCCGTAGGGCGCCAGCTTGTCTCCCGTCGTGGGGGTGGCCAGCGCCGCTTTTCGGGCGGCGGTGTTTGGGCAGGCCGTGGGCTGGGACCCGCGTGCGCAGCTGCTGCCGACTGCCCGAATATGGCAGCGTCACTCTTATCGGACCACGCGCGCTAAGTGACCGCGCTGTGCCCCCACGTCCCGTCCCACCAGTCGCACCGTCGACAAGACACTATGGTAACACAACGCCGGCCGTAGGTAGCGTGCGTGAGCGCCAGGGGGGCGATCAGCGTACATTAACCGGAGGGGGAGCCTCTCCCATGACGGGGGCTGGCTGTTGTTTTCGCCCTGCAGAAAGAAACAAGAAATAATAAAAATAGAGCGGAGAACTTCAATGTGCTGGCGCATCATTAACGGGTAGTATACATATGTGAGAAGATTTAATTTATTAGTTTGAAATGTTCTACGTCATATGGTTTGCAAGACATGCAAGGAATGGTCCCGGAACGAAGGGCTGCAACGGCGCATTTCGTTATAAAACCTCTTGAACACAATTATTGGAACTGCAACTAAGCGATGTAACTGTATAGAGTAATATATAATGTTATAGCCAGCACGAACAAACAAACGTTCGCATGACTTTCCGCTTCATGGGGCCTATAAGGCTTTCGCCTTAAAAGTTGTGCAAGATAGATTGGTGCAATGGCTGGAAGCCCAAGGGAAAATGACCCCTAGAGAATAGGGCTCAATATACCAATACCACATTTTTCTTCGTTTTGTGTGGCATCAGTCGCTATGGCCACATTTGTTTGTGGTTTCATAAAATGATCCTGCAATGTAGTATTTAACATTCGGTAAGGCTAGTGTACTGCCTTACTTGAAAAAATATCGTTAAATTCTACGTGAAGACCGTTTCCCCCGTTGCAAATGGACTTCACCTCACTGATTTTAACGTTCAATGGATCGAGAAGAGCGCGTACAAAATTTACTTGAGGCGAATGGGATCGAGACCAATGTACATCGAAAAACATACGAGGCTGAGAAATGAATACTGTTTGGCAACATCTTATTGGTGATTCGTACGCCCTTAAAAATGTTTGTACGGCAAGTACACGAAACCGCGTTACAAGAGAAGGAATTCTTTCATCTAGATACGAAATATCGTTTGCTACAAATTTAGGTAGCTCTAAACGCAAGCTTCATGCCTGCTTTTTTAGAAGAACAAGATGGAGAAATTTATAGGTGGGCACCCCAGAGCATAACACACGCCCAAATTCCCACTTAGGGCAACATACTTACGGTAGATTGATAACAGGGTCGACCTGCGCATCCCTGATCAACTGTTGCTTAGTCTATGTAATAATCCCATAGCTCGAACGTTTCTTGCTGCAATATAATCTACTCGTATGTGCGTACGCCATGACAGAGAGCTGTCATGTATAACACAAGATACTTGACAGCATCTCCTTGTGGAATCATATCAAGCTCGTGCGACTGAGTAAGATGTACTGGGTCCTTATGAGAAACTATGAGCATTGAACACTTCTTCACGCTTAGAGTCAGATGAGTGATATTAAGCCAGTCTTCTAGAACACATAAATACCTCCGCAGGTTTTCATTAAATGTGTGAATGGCCTTCGCCGATGAGAAAGATATTATGTCATCCGTGTAGAAGTATGCATACACGTCCTCTTGGGATGGGATGGACCTCAGCAAAGTATTAAATAATACTAAAGATAGCACTGCCCCCTGAGGAATTTCTTTTGCCTGATTATATGTACTCGGTGAAAAGCCGTTCTGAAAGCAACAGAATTATCTTCCACTTAAAAATTGCGTAATCCATGCTTGTAAATATTTGGAGAAGTTAAGTTCTCGCAGCCGGCTTACTAATACCTCGTGTTCAGCGTTATCGTATGTCTTGGTGGATATCAAGCCTAACCAATGCCGCATACGCCCATTGGCACCCTGGAAATTGTATACGACTTTGAAGGTCAATATGTGGCCTGCCATATTGAGCACTCCGGCTTCAAGCCAATTTGGCATGAGCTAAGAAGTATTCTCTTATTAATAATATTCATAACACAAATATGTAAGGCTTGTTCTATCAACTTTACAAAATTTAATGTTAGGTCAATAGATCTGAAGTCATTTGAAGTATAACCCTCTCCTAGCCTTTAGGCGACGGTATAATCTTTGAGATTTTCCATTCAGATGGAATCCGAGCTCCTGTGACAGAATAATTTGTCATGTGTAGTGGATCTTATGGCGACTCTTTATATAAAATTTTTAACATGGCTAAAGTGACTCCATCGAGGCCCGGAGCTGCCGCCAGAAGTTCCCGTAACACATTTGACAATTTCATCCAAAGATATCTCTCTGAAATCCTCATCAATAGGGGATATCAACGCAGGGGAAGGAGCATTAGAACAAAAGTGATGCCCCAGCCCTTTATCAATAACTTGCAATGATACCGTCATGTCTTGTGGAGCTTTACTAGATTCTACGTTTACCGGCGACGGGATCATTTTATTATATCTAAGAAAGTCGAATAGCGCGCGTTTGTTATTTTCAGTGGAAAGAAAATCAAAATGTTTTATGTCACATTCATCATGCTTTCGACACAGTACGTCTAAATGCACCTGCAAAGAGTTTTATTAAAGCTGCATGAGACTCGGCGCTGTCTTCTTCCTCCTCGGTAGGAGGGCCTAGGCAGCGGTGAAATATTCAGCGTCGACGTCGTCCTTTCCGAAACACTAGTCGCGATGAACACTTCCTCAGATAAATGCGTTTCCACAGGCACTCCAGCACGCTTTCACGTCATTTACAATGTGTCGGCAGCATATTACCATGCGTAGGCGCAGCTCCCACGCCTACTTCTGCCTCTGACAACCGTTTATGATCCATCATCTGATAGGTAATAAACACAAAGAAATCAGCATCTTTAGTGTCGCGCATTGTGTAATTGCTCGCGCCATGCATGACTCTGCAAAGCATTAACGATTGCAACTATATAGTCGGAACTGTGGTTATTATATATAGAGGTGCAAATTAAGAATACAAAGCAAAAACTCTATGAGAAGTGTATGGCATATTTTTCTCTATTTTTTGCGAATAATTGACCCGTTATGCTAAATGAAATACAGTCAAACCCGGATATATCGAACCCGGATATAACAAATTATTGTGTATAACGAACAGCAGAAAAATCCTAATTTTTGTATCAAATTTTCATTTCATATGTCAAAATATTAATACATCGAACTATTTCGCTATCCCCATTCGAGTTTGGTATATCCTGGTTCGACTGTAACATTTTAACCTCAAAGTTGTGATTTTACGTTCTAAGCAGAATCAATGTTTTTTGCTACAGCTTCCTCGCGAGGCCTTTAGCAAAACGGGAAGGCGCCTGATCACGCGCACCAGGCTTATTTCTCTGTAAGGAATTATGTCCTATTACAGTAAGGTAATTATCAACTTTGTTACTTCTCAATGACCGAGATATCACAGTGTGCGCTTGCGAGACTTCCCCGACACGTTCGCATAACGGATGTTTCACGTAATTTGTCCAAGATTGCTTAAACATAGGAAAGGTGAGATAAATATACGATTTCCTCTTGATTGCTTTTACTACAGTCGTATTTTTGAAATTGACATCACAAACAAGTTAGACAAGCAATTGTGCAAATTGGACTTACTGACTTTCTTTAAAGCAAGATAGTGATGCGATTGATCACCGATAATAGGTTTCATAAACTCAGAACCTTTTCCAGAAATGCAAAAAAAGGTAATGCTGCTAATTTTTACAGCGTAATAAATTCGGACCAACGTCGGAGCTCGTTTATTTATTGTATTTGTTAATTTAATGCTTCCTAATTCAATGATTTAGTGTCAGATCTTTTTTAATAATGTATCGTTTCTGTAACAACGCATGTGACTGATGTTATGTCAACATTTTTTAACATTGCCCCTCCCCCCTGATTGAATACTCCGCAACAAGAGTTTAAGGCATAATAAATGATCATGATGTTTATGATCATAAAAGCGAAACTGAACAGCTAAAGAGCCCAACTGGCTCGCCCTATGTATGCACCCATGAGTGATGTGACTCTTAGCACCTCCCCATCGAGCGAGCATGAATCAACCAAGGTTGCGACTTGATTAGAACGCTCGCTTGATGCTCGTCCACCCGTGACTGTGAGGCAAAAGCAAGCAGGTCACTCATGGGCGTCTACAAAGCGCCCTCCAGTTGCGCTCTTCAGCTGCTTAATATCGCGTTTGTGTGTAAAATTGGCCGGAATTCGTTACGCTGTAAAATTTAACAGCGCCAACTTCATTTATGAAATAGATTCTGCGCTCTTCGGATGGCTAGCTTCCAGTCTTCCATTGGAATCAATCGCATGCTTATGTTGTTTAAAAAGTTTTCTATTCTAATTTGCACAATTGCTTGTCTAATTATTATATCGAGTCAATTTGAGATGTATGACTCGATGACAATAGCAATGAAGATGAAATCATTTGTTTATCTTGCCTTCCCTATTTTTAAGGAATTAGAATTCACTTGGTAATTAAAACGTCGGGTATAAAGGCTGCGACTGCGGCGAAAAAATTGGTGCAATCGCATGCGATCCCAATGCGATTTTTATAGGGCTTGTCAAATGTCAAATGATTGAGTAGTGCGAGGTTCTCGCGCTACCCGTGGTTAGCGTCAGCTTCTGAAGAAATGATGTGTGTATACTGCTTGACGTGTGTATACGCGGTGCCTGTTCCTAGCCATATTCTTGAACCAAACGCAGCGGCAAGCATTTATTAGAAAGCTCACGTCTACATTTGAAGGAAGCTTCCACGTTTGCTTACTGAACGTGGAAGGCGCTAGCCTGGTTCATCTATCATGGCACGTGTACTGTAATCATGTATATAGAAGTCCTCTCTGAATGTTTTGAAAGGCGTAAAAGCGAAGACCAAAATATTTTAGAAGCTGCAGTCATTTGTGTACTTGGCCTCAAGCATTCTAACAAACACGGACGCCGTTAATTTCTCGCCCTACATCTTGCGGTGTTATATTCGGTGAATCTGTACCAAAAAGCTGAGATCAATATGCTGCAGTATGTATCGCAGTGGCACAGCCCCACAGCAACCATGAAATACGTTGTCAAGAGTACACTTGTTTAATGACAAAATAGACCGCTCAAGTTTCGTATTCGCAGTGAAAAGCGTAACAGGAGCCATTTCACACTAGATAATTCGAACAAAATAATGAAGTGCAAGGAAAGCCTCAAGGTACAATTTTTGGAAATATGAATCAAGGTGCAATCTAATCTATTATTCCCGAACGGATTGTATTAGCCAAATTTTATGCCTGGTTTGAATTGCCTGCATTAACCCAATGCTCATAACAGCTAGGGAAGGCTGATTCCTATTCTTTTTGTTTGTAAGCTGCGTCAATGTCAATAGCATACTACATATTGTTCGGAGGAAAAGTGTTCAGCATTGACAATATCTCTAAACCTTTATATGAGCTTCATGAACAGCAATGGAATAAAAATGTTTATCCTTTTAAGTTTTCAAATCCAAACGTCAAATTTTTGACGAGACCACATTAAAAATTTCAGATACAGACAGTAAAAGTGTGCCTAAGTGCAAGCACACACTGAACAGATTTGTCCAGAGTGGTTGAGTGGCCAGCTGTGGACTGCGTCAGCGTCCGTAGCAGCTACCTCGCGGTGAGTGCTAGGTTGCACGTATGTTTCTTCTAGAGCCCATGGACTCGGCAAACGATATGGCCATGCGTGGTCTCATTGCAGCGTTGGCATGTGCTTTTTTTTGCAATAGATGGCGGCCAACTCAGGCGAAGTGCGATTCCGTCTGCACATGTATTTAGCATTCGTGTCCATATTTCCGTGCGCAGGTGTTTGTGTCGTGTTCCGATTGCTGTACATGCAGTGATGTAAGCGTTATTTTCAAATCTATTGCACCACAGTCATTTAGGGAACTTTGGGTTGAAATTTACAAAATGTGGCCACCCAGTAATGGCCAAGATATCGAGCACAAATGGCAAAAAATGTCATGCAGATGGAATGAATTTTTGGAATCGACTTGAGGCGAAGCTTCCATGAGCAGGCCAATTAAATTCGATGAGACTATAACTGAAATGTGTACAATTATCCTTATTTTCATCTGATGCAACATGAATTCCTATGCAATGTTTGCTTATGCACCGCACAGATAACAACTTTAATGACGCGTAATGTATATATAGGTCTGTGAGCTAAGACTTTGACCAACCCATGAGGCTGAGTTCCTTTGAACCTGGCTGAGTAGAATTTCGGGGAATGTGAGTCGGAGCAAGTTCGGCTGAGTACAATTTAGGCTGACTTTGAGTCCGACGTGAGCTAGGCTGAGTAGAAGGTTGGAGAGTTTGCACAATGATGCCGTTAAATCACACCATGAAACAAATCAGTAAGCTGCTGTATCTCACAATCTAGCAAAATGAAGATTCAGATACGCAAATGTCATGCCGTCTTTGTATATCTTGCATGTTGCGTGATACATTAATTATAACGGCAGTAGTAACACGATATCGTTATATGAGTTTATGCAGTAATAGAAGTAATTGCAAATTCATTAGCAACTTTGATTTTCTCTTGTTGGGCGTTTGATTACCCGTGGACGTGCAAGAAACGTCCACACTTGAATGGATGCTGTCGTTCGCAGGCATTGGATGCAATTGACTGACTTCACTGCGCGATTTTGATTTGCTTTTGTTTAATGTGTTATCTACTGCATATAAAAACAGGATGTTTCACTGCTTTCCACATAGTTGCATGTGTTTTGCAGGAGGTGGAGAAAGAAGCAAGGAAAGGGGGGATGTTTAGAGCGACGCAGTTTCTTAGACTACTGTGATATGTTACGACCAGCATAAAGAAAATTCACAAAAACTGAAATACAAGCAATATGGACTTACCATTTAAACTAAGGGTTAACATATGAGGATACAAAGTCTACAACATATTGAAGGTTCATTGGTATCCATGCAGGAAAGAAATCATACATCAGAAAAGAGATAAAACTGTTAAAGGCAGGATGCGTATCGTGACTTAACACTTCTAAAGCGAATTTGCGATGTTGTTTATTCCTATGGCCAAAGCTTTGAATATGCTGCTGTGGAAATTTCATTACAATATATAGTTTGCACGTTCGCTTTGCGAGCTTGATAAGCAATCGTGTCTTGTAGCGTAACTAAAAGAACCTTGAAAGGTTGCATGCGACTGCGATTTCCGTCAAATCCAACCGAAATCGCGCTTCCCCTGCTATGAAAATCACTCACGAACATCCCGTGCATGACCTGCAGTTGGCGGTCGCACTCTAAATATTTTAGGCCTTTATGAGTGTATAAAGGATGTTTGGTCGATCATCCCATGGCTAATACCCTCACGTTTGGGGCAAGATCGAATCGATGATGAGGACCAATGAAGTTTTGTTCTATGCAGACTTCTTGGGGCAGGTAAAAATTGACATCTGCGCGTCGGCTCGCTACGTGCTGACGCGCGTTCCCAAGGACATTAATAAAGTTTTACCATACCATACCATCTGCGACAGGCGGTATGAAAAGAGTAATAAACTTTCAAAGCTTTTGCTGTCAGATTCGCTTGTCAACTGTTTCTCTGCACCCAAGGACGTCAGAATTATTACACAGTTTTCAACTGGGTCTTTTCTCATCCCAGGTACAGCTAGAAGTCGCTATCATGTGCAGTAAATGTTTTACAGCAATAAAGGCAGGGGTGTTACCCATGGGACAAGGACAAAGTTTCGTATCACCCCTGAAGGAAGAAGAATGTCAGGCCGGGGTACACTTGTGCCAATTTGAACCAGTGGCCACCCGGCTGCGATGGGAACCGAACCCACAACCTCCCGTAGCCGAGACTGACGCTATACAACGAGGCCACCCTGAAAGGGGTAAAAAATGTTGAGTGCATGCACTCATACGCCATAAGTAGCAGGATTCTGCAGTCGTCTAACGTATTTAGTTGACGAGTAGAGTTCCACGCATTCTCCTCCTCCGCGCTATGACGTGTTACATCGTGACCCGCGCTCACAGGGCGACGAACTCTTGTACAAATTCGAGCACGCTCTCTTTTCATTCTGCCCATACGATTCACTGTCATCCGACTGCCGCGCCTGAATTCCCGAGGGCGTTCAAACACACAGCTGTGCCTCTGCCTCTGCAAAATCTGCGAGGGCTTCTGGTGCCCTCTTTTTCGCCCGTCACATTTTGTTGGACCACCGCAAAAGGATTGCGCAGACACCTGCAGCGTTGCCCACCAGGGACTGCGTGCGCTGGCGTTGCAGGTCGGGAGTAAACACTGCCCACCACGTCTCCGGGCTCGAAATGGCATCGCGTGGGCCAGGCTGCCGCCGGCGCGTTTTTCGTCCAGAGCGACAGCAGGCGGAATGAGTTGGGCGAGCACACAAGTTTAAGCTCTTCATTATTGTTCCTATACTTTGTTTTTCTTGTTTTTTCTTTTTACGTGGAACGTCGTCATCGAATTGAAAGTTTTGCGCGTAGTCATTTGTGTGTATGCGCGGGCATAGGTGTGTGTGCGTGCATGCATGAGCATGTTCGTGAGTTTGTGCATGTTGCGTAGGGTTGCTCGTGTACACGTGTGTGAGTGCGGCTGCAAATGTGCGTAGGTATGCATGCATATTGTGGTGGCGTCGGAAACTCGATAGACAAAAGCACTAGTCAGCAGTAACAGTAAAAATTAAGAAACGGTCTGTTTATTACCATGCGCTAGTTCACTTATTCCTCTTCTTTTTCATTATGTTATCTTTAAATGCCGATACGTCTCCTTATAGTCATCGTCCTAGCGACACTAGAGATGTGTGTGCGTATGTTTTGGATTATAATCAGAGGCGGTCGCTCAAGTTCATGGAGAAGCTCTACTACACAGCCAATCGATGCTTTCAGTGCGAAACAACATTCAGTGCTACGAACATTCAGTGCAACAACACTTTCGGTGCTACAGGTATATGTCAGGTTTTCACACCTAGTGCACGCCACTAGTTCTATTTTGTTCGCGGCCACTTGCGTCGTTTAACATTCCATTGAGAGCAAATGTTTCACGATTAGGTACGCAAACTCCTGCCCTTCCTATTGCATTAGATCACGCGGTCCCACCAAAGCACGTATACATTAAATTGTCGCTATGCTCACTGGGTGCACACTCTTACTATGCAAAATGACTACAGATGAATAAAATGGGAACAAAGTTACAAAGACGTTTCACGTTTCCCTTTGCTCTCAAAATATCCACACCATGTTAGTAAAAGCAGCACGTTCTGTTCGATGTAAGCTTTCTGAAGATCAATCACACAAGCACGATTCATTTCTTCAACTCTTTTCTCTCGGCGAGACCACCCTTTGTAATTAGAACCAACACTATAGATACGGCGCACATACCGTTGCGCCTATAGTCATTTACGTCGCACACCATAGCAGAATGGAATAACTTCGCACATCATCTCGGCGGTCACATCATTTAGCCATCACGTCATCCCATCGGTCACTTTGGGTCACCCGTTGCGACCGATGAATTTTGAAAACAATCTGTTATTTCTCTTCAACGACGAAACCCTTATGATTACGAAATCTTGTTATTGGTATTTCGCTTTTTTATTTTCTCGCTTAAGGTCCCTCTATTTAGCACTGCTTTTTTTAGTATGTCCGCTAATTTTCATGTTTCAGTGAAATTTGAATTTTCTGCATTTTATCGATATCTTTGTGCAATAATCTCACAATAGGTAGTTTGTGTATTCCACTTCAAAACTTATCGTCGACACGGCGACGATAATTTGTGCCGTTTTCAACAAATACCGTTCTTAGCGTCAGCGGTCCACTTCGGAAATATTGCTAGTGTGTCCATTTGATTTCTGCCATCCAGCTAATGTATACCTTTATTTTTACAAGTATTATGGATTGTTTCTCCTGTCGGCATGGTTCTAGACTTCGCGAAGTGTTTAAGCGATAGCTCTCTTTGACTTTTAAGTGAGATATCATGGTAAATCAGTTGTGGGTTGCCTTTTAACCACACGACCGGGTACAGACGCTTTTTACGACGATCCCGTGGGCGCCGCCATGTTTGATTAGGTGGTGACGCATTTTTTGCTTGCCTCAGCTGCCTCCGTGTTTACAATGGTTGTGCATGCAGCCGGTGCGGACCAGCAAACCATTATTTCGGTGGATATCGTAGACGGTGACTAGGTGCACGACACGAAACTTTGACCACAGATTCAGAGTCATTATGTAAGCGCTTTCGGAGCTCATTACGCCTTGTCGAAACGGGGCGAGCAGCAAATACGGTTCTCGTACTTTACAAGCGGGGCTAGAAATGTACTACCAACAGTCCAAACTTTCCGCTTCTGAAATAAATCAGGATCGGCGTCCTTGCCTCTTCGTTACCCGCCGCGGTGGTTCATTTAGCTAAGGTGTTGCGCTGCTGAGCACGAGGTCGCGGGATCGAATCCCGACCGCGGTGGCCGCATTTCGATGGAGGCGAAATGCAAAAGCACCCGTGTGCTTGCGTTGTAGTGCACGTTGAAGAACCCCAGGTGGTCAAAATTAATCCGGAGCCCTCAGCTACGGCATGCCTCATAATCAGAACTGGTTTTGGCACGTAAAATCCAAGAAAGAAAGAAGAATTGCCATTTCGTTCTTTATTTGCCAATCAATTTGAAGCAGCGGCTTGTCATGCTTCTTACTTAGTAACATTTCTAGGTTTTGTCACGGTCTCATTGTTTACTTCCAGCCTAATCACTTGCGGGTGCGCTCTGTTGTATAGTGAAATTGTTCTTGCCGCGCTCCCGGCTTGGAACGTAGATGTTGTGTACTTTGTAATAGCTTGTAGCACGGACGTGTTGTCGCTAGTAACTCGCTTATTTGGTGTACCGTGACGAAATGTTCAGCAGCCAAGATTCCTGTGTTGTCGCTGTAGTCGGTCACCCTCGCTTCGGCGCATTCGTTCAAGAGTGCACCTATTCATTTATACTTGATACATGGGTTATAGAGTGGGCATAACTTAGGACGGATGTGTGTCGTTAACGTTCGAAAAACTTACGACGCTGGAAGCAGCCATCTCTTTCTTTATTGCATTAGCGTTTTAGGTTACTTCGCGCACTTTCCGGTAGCTATGTAATTATTATCTGTCTATCTACGTTTGTATCTAACCGTTTTCCCGCCTACCTGGGTGATTGGGCAGTCACTGATCGAATGGGTAGCGCATCGGGCTGCTGTGCTGAGGTAACAGGGTTCGGAACAAACCGTCCGACCAACTTGAGCCCCTGAGTATGTGGCAATGTGAGCATGCATGCCGCTCTTCAACGGATCTTTCTCACGCGAACATGGGCTATTGTAGGATGTGGAACTGGGTAGATACCGCTGCTCGAAGAGACTCTTTGACGTCGATTTGGAGCACTATAGGTATGTGTCACTCGGCCTGTGCTGATCGTCAATGAACGTCTTTGGCGCCGGCGCTTTAGTGAGCTGCGCCATCAATGCACCGAGTATGTACCGCTATTCAGTGAACCTCTCGCTCACTCGGGTCACTGAGTAACTGCCACACTGAGTGTGCGGCAAGCGAGGGAACAATTATCAGCATTCGCAGGCACCGGTGCGCCACTCTTCTCGTCTTTTTGCGGACTTCTTGGCAGTGCGAATAGATGGCGCAGTGTGTTCAGAAAGAAGCGCCAGAGAGGAACCCAGTTGCAGCATGACGCGTTTCTCAGCGTTCGCCGCGCACCGGCTCGCCGTGCATTTCGGAGGCCACGCGCAAGCTTCTTGGTGGCGGCGCTAGATGGTGCCGAGTGTTCTTAGGCAAGCGCGACCGGAAGAGTCCCGCTGCAGTACACGCCTCATTCATAACTCGTTCCGACGGTGGCAATGCGCAGCGTCGCTATATTGATTCACCGCTAATGCAGTATTGTCGATGGTCATCGTGAGGTGCGTTCTGTCGCAATTATTTGACAATGTGTAACGGGCGGTATTAACTCTTGCCGATGACCCGTGATTGAAGCCATTTATTTGGTTAGCGATACAACACCGGCGAATGAGTCCATTGCTTAATTTGCTAGTCGCTACTTCTGCAGTCAACTACTGCACACGTCTTCCCTCGGCCTTCCCACATTTTGCAGCACGAATACTGCACAATGTGTTAGCGATCACCCAGTTGCATTTTCCACACCTTATCGCATAATAGCAAGGTAGCAGCGGGAATTGTTTCGCATTAGTGCAGTGTCGCTTGAGCCAACGTGCGGCGCGCTGCCGCCAGCGCCATCTCGTTCCTCTAGAGCAAACGTCTCCACAAAACGGTTCTATATACCACAAATATGGTTATATGGGAATCTGTACTACCCTACATACGAGTATGTACCGGTGGCTGCCTCTTTTCTCTATAGAATTCCGGTATGAAAAAACAGAAGCTACCTATAAATACCTCGACCGCAACAAATAAGCGTACTCAAGCGCACTATATACTCCCGTTATTAAATTACTAATTAGTAATTTACGAAAATATTTGTGTAAATTAATAATCACCTAATTATTTGTAATTTCCTTTGCCTCATTCCCGTGGTATCACAAGTCTGCTTGGTCGGCTTCTCATCAATACAGTGGGCCGATCCCGGAGGCTCTGTAAACCGCAGCTGTGTGGGGCACGTGAGCGATGTGGTCAGGGGGGGGGGGGGGGGGGGTGTTCCGCGCTTTACCGCATTGCCGGGCTGGCATGTGTTTGATATGCTGCAAAACGCTGAGCGGAGCAAGAATGCTCACATGTGCGTTAACGCGAAGCCAGATGACACGACGCTTATGCGATTGGAGGCGAATGCGAACATCTCCACGACGCGTATTTGGAAATGACAAACACCGCATGCATCATTTATTTATTTATTTATTTATTTATTTATTTATTTATTTATTTATTTATTTATTTATTTATTTATTTATTTATTTATTTATTTATTTATTTATTTATTTATTTATTTATTTATTAAGTGCGAAGCACTTCTTGGCGAACATTTGCCACTTTGACACTATCGATCCATCTATCTAGCCGCCTACGTCTCAATGCTTTCATGGTCGTTTCGTTAACTTGGTAGGTACCAAAATTGGCATAGTATGAGAAGAGTGTACGACGAACATAAATGATAGGTCCTGACATGAATATCATGACATGTGTGTCATGTAGGTCATGAAACTTCCGCCTTTGTCTTGGTGCTCTCATGGTCGTCTCGTTAACTTCGTATGTAACTGGAATGGTTTCGGACGTGGGTTCTAAGTGAAGGAAACACTAAAGGATGATGGAAGAAGTCATAGTTTTGAGCATGACTCAGCAAAATTGACAATTACTTAAAAAAGAGATTAACCCTCGAAAACCACAGAAATGGTTCCGGACGTAAATGATAGGTCATGACATGAAAGTCACGTGTGAATCGTGTGCACGTGTGTATACGTGTGAATCGTGTGCAATCGTGTGCAATCGTGTGCAATCGTATGCGTGTGCATACCGTACACGTCCATGTACGGTATGACACGCATACATGAAGTCATGACATGCGTGTCATGTAGGGCATGAAACAGCCGCCTACTTTCTTGGTGCTTTCATGGTCGTTTCGTTAACTTGGTCGGCTCCCCGCTCTCTGCTTCGCAAAACATCGATTCCCACAGGGTGCGGAATCTGCCGGCTTTGTTTATTTAGTTAGTTAGTTATTTAGTTAGTTAGTTAGTTAGTTAGTTAGTTAGTTATTTTCAAATACGTGCAGGAAACTTCATGCATGGTCACGCAGAAAACGGTGCAATATTCTACAAATCAAGCTGCATTACGCATAACTACATTGGTGCTCATTCGTACATTGGTGTGCACGAGAAAAACAATGTAAGGACAAAAAAGAAACACTATAGTGGTGTTGTGCTTTGTGTATGTCGTGTAACTTTGTTGTGAACTGTGGACATCATTTCAATTTTCATCGTATCTATCTGGTACAGCATACTAGGCATGTCGCCAGGCAAAGTCCTCCAGAATGTACTAAAGAGCATCTCTCTCTCTCTCTCTTTCTCTGTTAAAGAACATTCATTATTGTGGCCTTGAAGTCAGTTTAATCATGTGTCTCATTGGGTAGCATTATATCGAAACGTTTGCAGCAAGCTTCGCTTAACATTGATTACCACAAGTATATTTTTCCTGCCACGTCACTCGTTTCTTTTTATTTTTCATTTTTTGTCCCTCGTCCAAGCCGAGGAGTAGCCGACACCTCTAAGAAGCGCCAACATCTGCTTACATACATTTGCCAGTAAAACAAACATACATTCGGTAGAACAGATCGTAAGGAGGCGCCCCAGCTAATCCCGGCAGCGAACATATCATTACAGAACAGGTCGGACCAATGGCAAGCAAGTACTACGAACGAGAAGCATCGTTGAATTCGCCCCTTCGGAATGAATAATTAGGCAGCGCGAACGTAGCCAAGGATCGAATATAAAGTAACAAAATATATATACATGCATACAGCGTAAGGTCGCAAGACGTGGAGCGAGATTTTAGAAATCAAGAAAGAAAATGGGTCCCCACGAGGACAGAAACCAGCTGGCCACAGATCCGCTCCAGCGACTCGCGATTGCCCGAGGGCGATCAGCGTGGGAAAGAATCTGGCGTTAGACGCCGATGACGTGCCGCGATTTTCTTTTTTCTTTCTTTTTTTTAAATGGTCGTAGTAGGCAGTTAGAAGCAGGTGTTCTTGTCTCCTTCGTGTCGATAAAACTGCTATTATTCTTCCGTTTCCGTGTTTTCTGATGTTTTTTTTTTTCTAACTGATGGCACGAAGCTTGCTTCTTGTTCGGACGTTGTATGTGCATATCTATATGTATAGAGAGGAACTTGTAGGTTGAGGACGCACGTACGACAAAAACTATACTTTATTTTCTAAGTTTCCGCCGGGGTCCGGCCTTCAACCGGTAATACATGAAGCGGTCAGGCGTTGTCTCAAATACCTCCACGGTCATAAGGGGGGGGGGGGGGGGGGGGGGGGGGGCACGACACATTGTTGCTTTAGGGTACTTGAACCCGTGTCGACTAAGCATTGCACATGTCAAACGTGCTTTAAATCAAACTCGGCGTCGTTGTCAGAACAGGTTCGTACAGGTTCGCAGAGCAGCAAATGTAACTAGCCATATATGCACGACGAACTGGGTTTACGACAAGATGACACATACCGTAAATGAAAGGGCTTTACGCCAATAATATATATATATATATATATATATATTAGTTTTTACATAAACTTGCTCAAGTCGTAATGGCGGGCTAGTTGTTTGCCCATTACCATTTTAACGGCCGCGCACTTGTTGTGACATGGCCGAACACTACATCGCCCAAACTCGAGCGCTTGTGTTTGTGTGATTTAAAGTACGTCTATTCCTCGATAGGTGGCGCTGCAATTGCAATAAGTAAATAAGTTGCGTGCATAATTCAACGGCCCCGAAACTGCATTTTTCACTTTCACTTTCAGTTTCACTTTCACCACCCGTGGTTCTTTAGGTTGCACCCATGGCACGGTATCTACTGCGGATTTTTTTTTTTTTTTTCATTTTGCCACCAAGTTAATGCGCGGCTGGCGAGGTCGGGAATCGAATCCTCGACATCATGCTCAAAAGCGCTATACCATAGGCACTGAGCCTTCACGGTCGGGCGTATAAACTTGTTTTGTATTTAGTAAGGAAGCACACTTATTCAAGGAAGCTTCGCCTTTAAGATAAATGTTAAAGGGACAGACAACTGCTCAGAATATGAATTGAGATAACCTCGCTGATAGAAAGATCGTCTATCGTATTGGCTCGAACACGCCCTGTTTTTCTCCTTAAACGTGGATTTATATTTTTAATTTTTCACTGAAAGTCGCGAACAATGATCTTTGGCGCCCCACGCGGCAAAGACATTAACGTACTTATGAGGTCTACCACGTGACCTCCTGCTAGTGTACGTTATTCCTGGTCTTATTATTAATATTGAAATGCAGCAACATTCTTTATATTATAAGTTTTTTCTGACTTACGATGTGCAGATAAGCCTTTGTTTGTAGTGAGTAGAAAAAAGGTGCTGCCTTCGCCTTCGTTTTCGATGACTTGGCTTGGCTCGTCTATCGACTGAATAGCAACGACGGGGGCCATCCAGCCATGACGTTGGCATGTACTTGGAGAAAAACGCGGTACAACTATAAGAAAGGTCTGTGCAAAACGCAAACTTATTGTACCAGTCTACAAGTATTTACCTTTAAAAGTGGGTGGAAAGGTGACAATATCGGTTGTTAAGCGCAGTTGCACCCCCTCCAGTGAAAGCGGGATGATGGGCGGCTTTCACAATTTGCGAGGTGGGCTATCGGCATCGCTATCACTCCTCAGCGTTGCCAGAGCAGGGACTCTTATTTTTTCATAGTCTGTTCAGATCAAAAAGTTCTGCTTACAAATATCCACGCACTTTTGGGAGTAACCGCTGCAGGTGTAAACATTACCGAGGGTGAGCTTTTCGTTGCGCCGTAAAAAACCGGGTCCATAAAAATCGGTTGTCAGTCCCTTTAATGATCGATATCCAAAGCCACAAAGTTGTTTCAAACAAGAAAATTTTGCAGTGGCTTAGCTCGGCTATGCCAGGATATACGTAGCGTGAGCTATGTCGGCCACATCGTTCAGAACCGGTAGATCTGGTAGCACGGGTGAGTAACGATACCCATTGGTAACGCTAAATAGTGGAATGTTCTGCTTAACGAGAAAGTTCTTACACGTTTACAAACCCGCGCCACGGTTTCACCCCACTCAGGCAGCGCCGCTAAACTCGACGTTTCACGCATGGCACTACTTACCGGAGTCAAGTCTTTCATGTGTCACAGTCTTTAATTCACACACGTCGCACACATATCCAAATGGATTCTTTACGAAGTCCGTCTTGAAGGTCCGAGTCGCAATGGCGTCGCAAAGTTTCACCGTATAGTCAGTCAATCGGCGAGCCTTGACTTCATCGACGGCGTCTTGTTGCTGCTGCTGAAATGGTCGGGCACGTCGCTCAGCCTCCTGGCGACGCCGCTTTACTAGACGTTCCTCCCTTTGCTCCGGTGTCTCCGCAGCAGGTTTAGCCTTCTTCTGTTCGCTCTTCCTACGCTCAACCGCTAATTGCCTGGCAACTACTTCGGGATATGATGAGTTAAGCTTCTCCGCTCTTCTCCGCCGCTGAGCAGTAATTTCGCTCTCCTCCTCCATGGCTATACCACACTGACAAACACCCGGCGCGCCAGCTGTGCGCGGTGTGACGTCACTGATCCTCGCGCATGCGCAGCATGGCTCTCCAGGAGCCACGTGCAACTGCTCAACCTCGGCCAGTATAGCTCACGCTACAATAACAAAGCCTAGGCAGATCCAAGCCCAGCACGTCACTCTCATGTTGAATTAACCGCCATACTTATATACAGCTTTCGTAGACACTTTTGCCAGAGTTCCCTCTATAAATTACTCTAGGAAACCTTATCCCTCCAGGAGATTGATCAGCTCGTTATGAGGTGAGGAGTCATTCCTGGGGGCCTATGGAGTATCACGCTTGCTGAATATTGCGGCCTTCAAGGAAATCACGTCATGCGACGATTGTTCGCTTGGCCCCTTCGCGACACTTCTTGTGGTTGTCGGCACCCTCCAGCTATACTGAAACCACTGCAAATGGCTCGACGTAGGCCGCATCTTCGGAGCTCAATTTTCTACGAAAGGCTTCGCAGCCTACTCAAACTACAGAACGAAATTGCACAGTACCATTGATTGCATGATTGATAAAGCGCTAAACTATCATCAGATTATTTTTATTGATGACCACGAATAAATACCCTTAAAGGCATTGTGGCGGCCAGCATTGTTACAAGGACTAAACTGACACCGAACTTCCTCAAGATTAGCGGGACGGTTAGCAATTTGCATCCGGTGCAGTATGACAGGTGGTCGCGCCGCACAGCTATCTCCTGCCTTGCGAAGGTGGGCTATACATCAGCCATACCGCGCCAATTGGAAATTGTTACCTTGCGGCTGATCTTTAAGAAGGATGGTGTTATTAAGCGAAGCTTTATAGGCTCACAAGTTTCGGCGGCGGTGATGGTGGTGTCACGCTGAAAAGTGGGCCGATCCTGGCGATCGTGCAGAAAGGGTCCAAGCTCAATGGAACTTACCAGGGACAAAAAAGAAAGAGAGAAAGAAATAGAGAAAGGAAGAAAGAGAGAGAAAGATAGAGAGAGAGAAAGTAAGAGAGAAAGAGAAAAAGAAAGAGGAAGACCGAAATAAAGAGAGAGAGAGAAAGAAATAAAGAGAAAGAGAGAGAGAAATAAATAAAGAGAGAGGCAATGAGAGAGAGAGAGAAAGAAAGAGAGAGAGAGACCGTGACATGTCGTGAACTTTACGTTACCCTGACGAAGGTCAGATACACGCACGACTAGCTTCGTTTACCCCCATTTTCTCGACAGGGGAAGAGCTGGTTATTTTTTTAGTCCTCGTCACATGTTTTTAAGGTTATTTATTCGTGTACTTTCAATAAAAAGTTTCTTTTGATAGTTAGCCAATTTGGCCTATCTTGCCTACTTTCTCGTACTGTGTAATTTCACGCAGTAGTTTTCAAGTGTGGATTACTAACACACCCAGCATACGGTTCTTTCGTAACATAGTTCACTTTCTCTCTTCGAAGGAGTTCTTGTTTCCGTCTGAAGAGAAATTCCTTCGGGAGAGGTTTTCGCGGGTCTCTCGTTAGTCTTGTGTAGAACAGGGGACCCGCAATTCCACGTGGTTAAGATGCAACACAGCGATACGTGCACACATGTGGCCTAATGTGGCCGAAAAGCATCTGGACAGTGCGGTCGGGGTCTCTCCCACCGCCGCAAATTATGCGAATAGGAACTATACCTACCGCGATGAGCCCATTAAGAGCAGGTAGGAATGTTTCGCGTCAAAGAAATGCAGCCTTCCTGTGGTAATAAAGAAACGCTGTATGTTTCATGACGACTGACAGGGGGTCTATTATAATGCTGGCACTGGCATAGCTTATCACCGATATTATAGTTACCACTGAACAATATATTCGTAGAACAATGTCACCTACGCCCGATCTTGTGTTACGTTTCGTTCAGCAGAAGAAAGAAAGAAAGAAAAAAAAGAAAGAAAGAAAGAAAGAAAGAAAGAAAGAAAGAAAGAAAGAAAGAAAGAAAGAAAGAAAGAAAGAAAGAAAGAAAGAAAGAAAGAAAGAAAGAAAGAAAGAGCTCTCTTCGTTGTCTTAGGTTTTAGTGAATCTTTGTGCGTGTTTGAGCACGATTGCGCTTGTTCGCGCAGTAAATTCTGTGCATTCCTTGGCTCAGAGGCGGAACATTGTATTGTTCGCTTTTTTTTTTAAGGAATGATCTCGCTGTTTTTCAGCGCCTTTTGTTTGCCGTGCGGCGAGGAGCAGCTGGTGCTCGAGTCGGGTCGCTAACCTGCAACAGAACTGCACTGACAAAACAGCAACAACAACAACAACAAAAAAAAACATACAGAGCCGGGTTAAGAAGCTGCCCTTTGCCGGCTCGCCTTTTGGGCCCGTAAGAAGCTGCTATCTCCGAGGGTGAGCACCTTGCTTTTGTTAGCAAAAGAGCGTTGTCCCACGGAGGAATGCGAGAAAGTAAAGATACGAGCCGGGTATGCCCCGCGGAGCTATCTCCCGAAGCCGGTGTGAGCACTTATCGGAGCTCCTTATCTAGCCAGTAATCCTCCTATAGGCAATTGCAGGCGCCTTTACACCGAGTCAGGCATTCGTGAAGTGAAGGAAGCTGCGTAGCAGTCGTCATGCATTGTTGCGCTCCTTTTCAAAGCGAAGTGTTCTTTTGCGAACCCTCCGAAACGTTTCTTACTGTGGCTGCTGGGAGTGCCACTACCGCTGACACGGCTTGTTATTTATTTTTTATTTTAATCTTATTTAAGATGCACTGCTGTCCGAGCACCAAGCAGGTGGGCGTGCAACAACCTACCGAATCACGCACTGAAACAACCGGCACTGTACCTAAATAAACTCAGTGCAGCAGATATGCGCCTTCAAGCGCATAAATCCTTCATGAAAGCTAAAATTTATATGTATTCTTCTCTGGGGCTTCGTGTGCTGGTTTCATCGGTTTCTACAGATTAAAGTTTACCCTACAATGTAGTGAGTACACGTTAAAGAACCACAGGTAGTCAAAATTATACTAGAGTGCACGAGTATACGGCAGTGCCTGATGAGGAGATTGCGGTTTCGGCTCGTAAAAAACGGAATTTTATTTAGTTTTAGATACGTTTGCGTGTTTCGAGGGCAGTAGAGGTGTCCTTTTTATATAGGGAAGGAAGTGGCCTCCTTTTGCTAACTGTGCCCTGATTTTGCCTACGCAGAAGGTTCTGTAATGACGTGTACAAATATCAGTATCCATATATACATACCGCAGATAGGCGTCGTATGCCCATGTTATTGAATCCAGTTCGGGCCCGAAAAGAGTCTACGCACAAATATCAGATACATTTTGAATGGAAGAGTGCTTTCAAGACTTTTGGTTCTTTGGTATTACCTGCTAGATTGGCTAAGTATTCCAGAAAACAGAAAACCGTAATTAGCATTTCGTTATTCCAAAATTTTAATTTTGTACTACAGTTTTGAGGGTCAAATAGGTGCTCGTTTCTTTGCCTGTGGAAGACGTAATAATTATTCATGGCGCACGAATAACTGAATTCCACACAAATACTTATACCATTGCCAAACCAGATACGTCGTGAGCAAGTGGTACGCAATAGTGTTTTCTTTTTCTTTCTTTTTCTTGTTTGTTTAATTTTGAGTTGTAGCCGCTTACCTATCATTCTTTTGTCCTTACCGGTCGGATCTTTCTTTACTTATGCAATAACTCTAAAGCCATGTGATTCTCTCAAGGGTGTTCTAGCAATCCCGCCCATCTACATATTTATATACTTCAGCGGTTTACCTTAAAGTTCAGAAAAAGCTAGATTCCGAGAGATGCTGATATTTCTTGCATGTGGTTCGGAACTTGGCACTCGAAATAGCTGAAACTCCACTGCCAGACATTCTTCAGGTATATATATAGCTGCATCTGGACATAAAATAATAAACCCCGCCCCTTATTACGAACGCCATATAACAATCTACATCGCTATTGCGCGTACCACCCGGCGTCACCCTGAACACTTCGCTGTAATGGAGTATCAGGGCAAGCGTTCTCGAAGCGCAACACACTGACATCCATATAGCCGCGCCTCCCTGACCCATTGCGAAAAAAAAAGGAAAGAAAAAAAAAACAAGGTAACAAAGAAAGCCGTCACGCATGCAGGCCCCGGAACGCTGCAGAGCTCCCTATAGTGGGGCCCAAACTGGCTATCGACGCTTGGCTTCGAAGTCTCACGCTGGTCTTGCACCTGTCGCCAAAATTCCTGCAGGCCTTTGACTCTATAGCACGCAGCCTTAGTAATATGCTCGGGTTTCTCTCCCTCCCCCTTCTTGTCGTACCTTTCTTTATCCTGGTTTACTTCAGGATCAAGTGCTCTTGGTTTTTTTTTTCTTTTTTTTTCGTCTTTGTTATTAAGCCCGATACCAAACACAGCCTGCTCAACCATCGCAAACTCGCGGTCAACGGCTTTCTGCAATGGGGCTAATAACCCGGCCAGTTTTCTCAGGTGCTTCGCGCAGCCCGTCCCAGGACTAGTGTTCTTGCCTTTGCGTATATAGATGCGATCGGACCCCACTTGTTCGGAGACAGCGGCAGGTGTTTTTTCGAGGGGCCCACCTAGAGCGGTCATTGCTTCGCACACACCAGCCGTGAGCCGTTGGTGACTTTGCGAACAGCCAATAAGGAGGTAATCAAAGAGATTATATTCTTGTTGCCCTGACCGTGCGTTGACCGCAGTCTCAGTTTCTAGCTTGTTTTACCTCCTTCTTAGTTCGATAAGGCTATTGAACTTAGGTGGTTATGCAGGTCTCTCAGCCGCCCAAGTTCTTGGTCTCCATGGATGACAGCCGCAGGTGTTCTGAGGCCTGGACTGCAGGGGAGAACAATGTTTGTAATGACCCGCGCTACAGCTGTAGCGTTCCTTGGGATACGATAACACTGATCTATGCTCGTACCTCCAATCTAAAGAACCCTGTTTGCACACTACCAAGAGTATGTAAATAAGGTCATGTGCTGGACTATGTTGAGTACTCTTGCTGCTGAGGAGGCAGACTTATCTGGAGGGGAACAAACCCACATCTCTTGTTCGCGGGGCAATTTGGTTCGATTCTGCTGCTCGTTGACCTATGAAAAGACAAACCATGCTTGAGTGGCTCAAAATAGGCGTTGCCAGTTAGACGACTTTCTCAAAAACTTTCATGTAACTTGAGAAAAACTAGAATTCAATGCAAATACTTCCCTTCAAGTTATGCAACCTTGAAAGTATTTTAATTCTTTAGCATTTCCTGACGCACGCTTCCCTTTAGGGTTTAGCTTTGTGGTGCGTTTTATAAATTAGGAAACACACTGTGGAGCAATTCAAAAGCAATAGAACATTCGACTGTTATAATTCTTATGAAATTGTGTAATGGAAGTACTTTATGAAAGAAATGTGTGCCTTCTGCAAGAAACACGCGCAGGCCATGCATTTGTCGGAGAATTCTGCCTATGTGTGTGCATCTTGGTGGGAGTTCCTTTGAGCACGTTTTTTTTTTTTGTTTTTTTTTTTTTTTTGTGGCATCATGCAAAATACAATTATGCACGACGTCACACTCAAGGATGCCCGCCCTCTATAGACAAGGTTGATATTTTCGGTTGTTATCTTCATATTTCACGTTACCGTCGAGGTTTCTCGCGTCGAGTCTACTTTCTCTAAACTACACAACTTAAATTTTGAATGCGTTCTGCAGCACTACGCTTTTCACGATTACAAAACAAGTGCCGGAACTAAATTTTAAAAGGGCACAATTATTTGCCAAGTAAAGGGTTAAAGGTATAATTTAGTTGAAATGTCACTGGTTGTAGAATAAAAACCGAACTTAAAAATCGTCTGATGCAAGGGCCATTGCTTGAAAAGAACTAAAGCAAATATGCTGGAAGCGAACTTAGGCTGGGGACGTATTCTCGGATGATCACTCTCGGGGAGAGATCACTTTCTGTGCGCGCTGATTGGCTGGCTAAGCAAAAACCGGATGACCTGTTTATCTGGTTGCGCAAAACCGCTCGAATCATATAAAACGCGGACGTCACGCGCTAACGATAGTGATCGTCCCAGAATACGTACCCTGGCTGTGCGCCTATCCAAACGCGCAACGGCCAATGCTCATGGCTCTCGCACCTGCCTGGCCGAAAGGTGGATCCCGTGGGCGGAGCAACCACTGCGATCCGGAAAGCAGTCCGGCTCCGTGTTCCTCTCTCAGCCGATGGGTGGCGCAGCCAGTGTATTTTACACCGTGTTTTCGGCTTTCGTGGCGCCTGCACTCGTCGATATCTTCGAGTGCGCGCGCTCTTTAGGTCTGATTGGCAGCGGTGCGTCTCTCGCCGTACGACTTTTAATGCGTGGCATTCGTTGCCTATTTAAGACACGTTAAATCTTATCTATCTATCTATCTATCTATCTATCTATCTATCTATCTATCTATCTATCTATCTGCCTATCTATCTATCTACCTATCTATCTATCTGTCTATCTATCTATTTATCTATCTATCTATCTATCTATCAATGTTCTATCTATCTTCTTACGGCATCGTGATGTCATCGTGGTTGTTTCTTTACGGTATATATAGAAGGCTATGCTTGACATGACATGCATGGCATAAATGACATGACATGTATGTTATAATCAAACCTCTTAGACTGTCGTGAGGCCGTCGTGGTCATTTTTTTAACTCGATATATAACAACATATGCATGACATGACATGACGACATTGCATGTGTACCGTACATGAATAGGTATAATGACATGAATTTGAATGACATGACATGAATTACATTATTCACATGACACGCGTGTCCTGAGACGTTGTCATGCTTGACATGATACTGTCATTTTGCTTCTGTCATCGCACAGGGATTCTCGTAACTCAGAATTGTTAACTTTAGACAAACACATTCGCCCATTTCGAAAATCTGAAGAGCCCTGAACGATGATGGATAGCCAGCTGCCTGGAAAATTGTCCGCATAACATGGGTTCCTGGAGTTCGTGGGATTTGCAGAATTTCTTTCCCTCCTTCAGCCGAGGCGACGTTTCAGAAAGAACGCCTTTTAATACGTTCATTAGTCGACAAGCTGTTATCGGAAAGCCATTCATATGACTGACGTTTTCATCTCAAGCATTACCCAAGCAATCACGCTATACATACCTCATACATGAAATAGAATGTTTGACGCCAACCCGCCGGGGTGGTTCAGTCAGCTAAGGCGTTGCTCTGCTGAGCACGAGATCGCGGGATCGAATGCCGGCCGCGGCGGCCGCATTTCGATGGAGGCGAAATGCAAAAACTCCGGTGTGTGTGCTTGCGTTGTAGTGCACGTTGAAAAACGCCAGGTGGTCAAAATTAACCCGGAGCCCTCCACTAAGGCGTGCCTCATAATCAGAACTGGTTTTCGCACGTAAAACCCCAGAAAGAAGAAAAGTTTGACGCCAAACCGTCTGGCCGGGAACGTGCGCATTGAAAAAACGCGGAGTGAAGCACGGACAAATAATAGCTGAAATTTATTGACGCTATGGCTCCCCTACGCAAACCCACTCTAAACCAGTGCCAGAGAAGGCGTATTTAAGTACGTTTCAGTACGGCACGCAAGCGGCGACGGTACATTGTCTGAGGTGTCCCCAGCCCCCTAGAAGGCGGGTGCTAGTTTGTTTAACAAAACATGAGTGCCCCTAGCGGTTGCGGGACATCTTAAGGTCTAGTGGAATGAAGTAAAATGGATGTCGTTGTTCGCAGTTTTTTAATTTAACTATGGGGTTTTACGTGCCACAACCACGATCTGATTATGAGGCACGCAGTAGTGGGGGACTCCGGAATAATTTAGTTTTCGCATATTGCCCCCATCGAAATGCGGCCACCGTGGCCGGGATTCCGTAGTTTTTGCAATCACCATCTCATAGAAATTCTTCAATCAAATTTCGTTCATATAAAGAAGGAAAGTTGAGGGGACGGGAAAGAACCATTCTTTCCGTTTACTCCCTTTTTGCCTGCTGTTCTATAGTCTTTAATCGTGCACCGCGCCACAAGTTTCTGACTACGCGCGTCCGTCGCCCTTGCTTATGCTCACCCTTGCCGCTTGCTCAACGATACCGCAGGTCGGCTATCGTCCAATGACCTGCTTTAGTTCTATACAGTGCGAAGTATGAAGATGGGGAGGTAAAACACAAAAGTAGGCTTTAAGGAACGGAAGACGCAGGAAAACCTAACAAAGCATTATACGAACATGGCTAAAGATACACGCATCATATATGCTGAAGGCCAGGACTTCTAGTTCCTCCTTGATTTTTTTGCGATAGCAATTATTTGGACACTCCAGGTGCATTTCTACCGACGTCGTCGCCGTCGTCGCCGTCGTCGTCGCCGCGAGGTTCCGTATAAAGCCCACGGGTGATAAAATCGTCGCCGCGTGCCGTACGCTGTATTGCGCGTGAAAGCGTGCGAGGGTGAGCTGGCGATCGCGGCGCAATCTCGCGCACGCGAGGGCTGGAACGAAGCGCACAACGCTCCGGGGGGAAGGTAGGAAGGGGGCGTTCTACGCCGCGCGCGCCCGCCCGGGCGGCTATATCTTGAAAGCCATCTGCAAGCGGCGGCGGGCCAAGTCCGCCCTGCGATGTGCTTTCGCGGCTTAGTTGCGTTGATGCGGACGAAGGTCAATTCGCTCGCTGCTGCTGCCGCGGTTACTCACTGCATCGTTTTGACAGTGAGTTTCCGCGGTCATCGAGTGAGATGCGTTTACGTTTCCTTGTGCGTGCGTGACACCATTGCTTTTTAATTTAGTCTGTATGCCTATGTTTACAAGTTCATTCAGCCGATAAAACTACTATCTGTACTTCGCACAGCTGTGCGCTAATTTGCTGTCGCAATCGATGCTTCGCCTTTCAAGCGACACTGCGACTTTCTTTCTCATTTCCCAATCACGACAGTTACGCACAAGTCTTTTACAAATTTTCTCCGCAGGTGCTCGTTTTGAAGGAGTACAAGTGTTGAAGGGGCAATAAGTTTTTGCTCATGCCTAGTTGACATAGTAGCAGTGTAGCACGGTTTATTCCTCATGACGGTCGCTAGTTCTTGTACTGCCAATGAATGTAGCGTGATTGTAAAATAATGCCCACAAATTGAGATACAAACATAATAATGGCAAGGGAGCTATCCATATTCCATGTATCTCCAAATGGACTTCACAGACAGCAAGCATATCTTTTTCATCAAGTCAAAGAACGAACTTGGGACGCCAGAATATTATTGCACGTACAGATATTCTTATTGCTAATAAATGCATTTGAAAGCAGTGAAAGCGCGTTTTCTTCGGGCGTGAAAATATTCTAGTAAAAGCCTCAATTTGTAAGATTCAGTGTAAAACATCGCTTATCAATTCTAAAATTTTAACTTAAATGCAGATGCGTGAAATTATACAGGTTGACATTGAGTCGGTTGTCGTCCTTGATCAAAAAATTTCCTGATTTTCCAAGCGTTGAATAAATTAAAAGTAAAGAGAAACACTGAATATTCTTATACTGACTAAATATTCTTGGAAAACTCAATTTTCGAGCATTTAATGCTAAGAGGTCGATTAAAAAGAAGAAAACAAAAAACAAAGAATATAGGTACACACATTTTTCTTTCATTTCGCGCCAATTACCCAGCGCAGGTATGTCAATGTGACGTCATGAATATAAAAAAATGTAATTAGTGTCAGTGTGGCTCTACAAAACGTCTTTAAGCTTGCTAAGTTCTGTATATGGCTTCTTTAGAATACAACGTTCACTATCTCGGCCCATAACTAATTAATTAGGCCGGTGTAGACATCGTCCAAATCCATGACGTCATGGTGAACTGGTTAGGAAACTTGAAGACAGCGTCGCCCCATGTTATTCATTTTGAGTCTTTTGTTGCTTCTCAAGCCCCTTCTTCCGGTAAGAGTGTCTTTTTTTGGTATAGTAGAAGCTTAAGTTACTAGTACTGGTCAAATAATTTTTCTGTTTAGTGTCCCTGTAAAGCAATTCCAAGCTAATGTGATGTCACATCCTTAAGTGTGACGCATATCAGCATTTTCAGCCTTGAATCTCTATAATTGCAAAGATTACTTGACAGCCATCTCGCCTTAAGCTAAAGGTGACTGGAGAAATGCTGACACCAGACTACTTAAGCCGACAACATTTGCTATCGGGTTATATATATATATATATATTACAATGGGAGTGTTTTCCTTGCCGCACTTGACGTAGTTTTGCAGTGGTAGGCCTGAACAAGTCAGTCGGAGCTATGGCGAAGCGGGCTAGTCAGGGCTTCTTGTCTACTACGTTCACCAGCACCGTGGCCAGTGCAGCGAGTATTTTATATTATATATATATATATATATATATATATATACTTGGGGGTGCACATTAGTTGTTTTCTTTAAAGAGGAAGACAGGGGTGAAATTGTACATCCTGCTGTCTGGCAGCCCGACATTCGGGATATTCTGGGTAACCAATTCACAAGCGGTTAACGCAACTAATGGTCCTTTTTTTCGGCGCGAACCTATTCCTATTATTATATATAATAATATTATATTCATATTATTATATATTATATTATATTATTAGGAACCTATAGGAATAGGTTCCTATTATTATTACAAGGACACGAAGGAAATAGGGAGGGTGTAAGCTGACAACTGCCACCGAGAGGGGCACAACGCCTGCCTACTCTTTCAGGAGGAGGGAATAGAGGAAATGAAAACATGGGGAAAGAAAAGAGGAAATAAAGAAATGACGGAGACGCAGACCGAACAAAACAAAATACAAATAATGTCTATAAACGGGAGACCAAATCAGTGTCCTTCAGAAAAGTTAGCAGGGCTCGATGGGCCTGGTCACGTCGGGAAGCGCACCCCCTTGGAAATATACAATCGTCAAGGGTGTGATGCAGCGTGACCTATCTTTTGATTGATTCCGATGGTTCCTCAATTGGGGGACAAAGCCCAATCGGGGACAAAGCCGTTTGTGGAACGCACACACAAAACGTTTAATGTAACTAGAACGAGAAAAAACCATAAAATAAACACTCAAAAAGAACTCATAATACAACAGACATGTGGCTAGAACGCTAATGATATCGGGCAAGTTCGGGCAGGAAGCGGGCGTGTGTGCGTGCTATAGTCTCGACGCGAAGCAGCGGAGACGAGACGACGAGAGAAGTGGTGTTGGTCTCACCAAAGAATGTCTGACTATCGGACTGTCGTACAGGCTACCAGTGCGTGGCAGCTCTGGTGTGGAGTGAGAAGACAGGCGGCTCGGCAGCACGGGAAGACGGCGCTGGCGTTCTGGCCGGGCAGCTGGTCGTGGAGCTTGGGCCCGTAGCCCGACAGCTCTTGTTCTGCCCACGGGCGCAGACGCTCACCGGCCTCGGGCAGCAGCAGTTGACTATCGGGCAGAGTGACGATGCCCAGGAAGGCAGGCGGCTTGGCAGCACGGGTTGACGGCGGTGGCGTTCTGGCCGGGCAGCTGGTCCTGGAGCACGGGCCCGTAGCCCGACAGCTCTCGTTCTGCCCACGGGCGTAGACGCTCACCGGCCTCGGGCAGCAGTTCCCGAACGGATGGAGCGGCGACGCTCAGGAATGGGTCACCAGGCGACCCCAGCCGTGTGAAGTCCTGGTGGCTCGGGTCCAGAACGACGACGCCGGACGGTCTTCGGCGTCGTCGTTTTCCATCAGCATGGAATTCGCCTTGGCGCGCGCTCTCCTTGTCGTCTGCTTCTTGTTTGAATGCACCGCACCTTGTCGCACCCCACAAATATCACCGTCGCGCACCACACATCACAAAGGGTCGCACATTGCAACCCTATAAGTCCATATTTCTTAATTAGCAATGCGCGCTGCGCAACGAACGCGGGACACACTAAAAGAAGATGTTCAATTGTCTCACAGGAGCCACAAAACGTACACGACGGGTGGTCCACACGTCCTTGTCGGTATAGGCGTTCGCGCACCAACACAGACCCAATCCTTAACTTATATAGCAGTGCTCTAGAACGACGGGGCAAGCCTCGACCACGAACACGAGAAGGGAATGATCCGTCTGCAACACGCCGGTCTGGGTGCCGCTTTAGGAGGTGTCGGCGTATCAGAAAACAAGCGTTTTCAAACATGCAGGAAATGTCAGGGCAGTCACATCCGTGATGGGCACAACTTGAAGCGAGGCGATCAGCCTCTTCATTTCCAGCGATCCCCACGTGCGAGAGTATCCACTGGGCAATGAGGGACACTCCACAGGAAGTAATTTTGCCGGAACTTTCTTGAATACTGCATAAAACTGGGGTATTGACATCTTGTCTCAGTCTGCTGAGGGCAACATGGGAGTCTGTAAGAATGACGACCTTCAATGCGTTTAATTCTTCGTGTACGTACTTCACAGCCACATCAATCGCTGCCAGTTCTGCAGTTGTTGATGAGGTTGGATGTAGTATTATGAACACCCATCTGATGCCAGTCGAAGGGCAGAAGAAAGCTGCAGAAGCGCCTTGGGCGTCCCTGTGTACAGATGCATCCGTGAATACTTAAATATAACCTACATTTTTTTTTTCAAATAGGTGGGACTGGGTCAATTGAAGAAGTGCCGAAACAGGCTGGCTAGACTTCTTGTGTATTTCGGGAATTGACAGATAAATAGGGAAGGAACATTTGTTACACTTCTTCGCAGTTGTGAATGAAGTAGTGTCTCCTGAACTGCGAGTAATATCCACAAACAACGCCGCCATTTTCCCCATCCGAGAGAACGGGCGCTGAACAAGCCGATTAATCAGTGCTTGGCCGTCTGATGCTCGGTGCAAACGCTCGATAAGGTGTAGCGTTCTCTGGTCTGCTTACAAGCTCGGGGGCAACTAGTGCGCTTCTGTGAGTAGTGGAACAGATTGCGCCTCACGAGGTAAGCCAAGCATGACTCGGAGGGCAACACGATGGTCCAGTTTTAATTGAGACATCACATTTGGCGGCACGTTCAAGACTGGCAAGGCATACATCACGCCAGAGAGGACAGATGATTGGTACACCTGAAGTGCTGTCGTCTTGTCGCAGCCAGCACCCCTAGCAGTCAAGACGGCCACATACTTGAGCAGCGACCGGGATTTGCACCTCACAGAGGTAATTTCAGGGCGCCAAGAGAGGCGATCATCGATAATTACGCCCAGGTAGCGGTGGTGTTGCACCCATTGTACTGGTGTCTCTCCAAGGTACAGCCGGCTCATGCTTCGACCAGCCCGTTCCCTTGGATAATACGCAATTGCGGCTGATTTAGCTGGTGAAATCTGCAGACCAACTTCTTCCAAGTACTCTGAAGTCGAATTCAGACTCACACCCGCCGTGGTTGCTCAGTGACTATGGTGTTGGGCTGCTGAGCATGAGGTCGCGGGATCGTATCCCGGCCACGGTGGCCGCATTTCGATGGTGGCAAAATGCGAAAACACCCGTGTATTTAGATTTAGATGCACGTTAAAGAACCCCAGGTGGTCTAAATGTCCGGAGTCCCCCACTACGGCGTGCCTCATAATCAGATCGTGGTTTTGGCACGTAAAGCCCCATAATTATTAGTCGCATTCAGAGCTCTCTGCAAGATTTCGCGAAGACGTGGACCGTGGTGCGAAGGACCGCTGATCCGCAGTGCAATGTCATCAGCATAGATTGCTATGTATATTGAAAAGTCAGGTTCCTGGGGCAATCGGCTTGGAAGTCCACTAAGTACGCTGTTGAAGAGAAGCGGTGACAAGACACTGCCTTGCGGTGCACCGCACTTAACAGGGCGAGAATCACTTGTAGCTCCTCCAACACGCACTTTCATGTGGCGCTCAGATAGAAAGTTATGCACGAAATGAAGCAGTCGACCCGAAATTCCCGCATTCATAAAGGCGATAATAATCACCTTATGGGGAACCGAATCGAAAGCTTGCTGTATGTCCAGGAGGAGCATGTATGGAGAGTGCTCGTTTTCTCAAGCAGGCTCAAGAGGTGATACGAGGTCTGCTATATGCTATCGAGTACTGAACGGTGACGACGAAAGCCGCTCATGACATCAGGAAAGAAATTCAGCTCATGTAGCCTGCCATCTAGACGAAACAGTACCATTCCTTCTATCAGCTTCATAACATTAGAAGTTAGCGATATTGGCCGGTAATAATTCAGGTGTTTTTGCAGGGCGGCCAGGCTTTAAGACTGGTATCACCACAGATGATTTCAATCATTGGGGATCAGAGACGTTCGCCACACTTCCTTATATGCGCCCAAGATACTCACAGGAACGTGTAATGACAAAAGAGCTACTAGAAAGTCATGTGAAGAATTCATCGATACAAATCCTCGTTGGCAGGCATTATTTACAATTTCGAAATAAACCACTTGAACTAAAACAACGAACAGAGACACATGTTCAGCGTTCCTTCTTTATTTTATTCCCAACAGCTTATTTGCAAAGTCACAAGAAGTGCAATGTTTGTTTTTAACCTTGTAAGCTCTGGTCGAAGTAATTATCGTAAGCATTTTTAGGATTTCCGTGCCGGCGCTAGACCTGTTGGGCCTTTCGTCCTCGTCTGCTTGTTGTGCCGTTTTACGGCATCGTAACATACTCTTGCAACAAAGTTAATGGAATACCAGGTAGCCCAATCTACCATACTTCTTTGAACATACCACAGTTTACAACGCCCTGTCAACGTCACAGCTACCGCTTCGTAATGCAGAGCAGCGGCAGTGCTGCATTCGCCCCCCATTCCTTTACACCGCCATTCACATTTATGCAATGTGTGGGAAATAAGATGCGCTAGGTCACTGTCGCACACATGTAAATGCGGCTACTGAATAAGGAACACGGTTCCGTTCACTACATATTATTTGTGCCGGTTTTCGCTTAAGTGTTTGTCGAAAACGAAGCACATATGACATTTATATATAAATAAATTCACTAATATGATGTGTCTTCAACACCTATCACATGGTTAAACACTTGTCACATAAGGTGCACCGCGTTCATTAGTTTTGTAACACCTGCATTCGTTATTTTTCTTTACGAAAGGGCGAACATAGGGGAAAAACCGGGTTTAATACGATTAAAAAATTGTTTAGGGTGCAAAAATTCGGAATTATTCGGCTTTACTTGAAAAAGAAGACCCTAACTATAGGCCATCCGTCTGCCCCCATCTCACAATATTTAACAACCCATGAGAGAGCGTTTGCTAATTAACTACCTACGTCATCCCGTGACGGCGATGTTATCAAGGGAGGATGTCTCACAAAGCGGTATATTTTCTATCCATGCACTGCGCTGCTCCTCTCTCATGCACTATTCTCATCACTGTAATGACAGCGAAAAAAGGCCAGACGATACACCTGTGTGTAGCTTTAACTAAAGCCCGACTTCGTACACTCTCTTCAAGGTCATCTATGATGCACACCTCTGTACACCATACGTCTATATGTCTGCTCCGACTGGCAAAAGCAGTAACATAAACCTCTTCCATGCCCCCTCGCAGACATCTGCAGCGAGGGACATAATACGGCGAAAGCTTTAGGTGTCTGTTGGCGGTGCCCTTGGCGGTGACCTTGGCGAAACTGCGGCTTGACGAACAATGACCAACGCCGTAAACAATGCTCGGAATGACGTCACATTTCTCAGGGAGGTTCCTGTAAACAAAGTAAATTAGTGGCTTCGAAAAGAGAATTTGGTACATTTCGGTGTGGGTGGGAATCGAACCCGGGCGTCCGGGGTGCCAGACGAGCACGCTTTCCTAAAGCCACGGCTGCTCCACGGTTCTGGCTTACTAAAGGTGTGCCTAGTGCGTGCGTGATTGCACGCGTCACGTCGCAGCCATCTCGCTGACTAAAGGTGTGGCCTAGTGCATGCACTAACATGCTGCACTTTATAGGTACCACGTTAGGTGTTAATAAGTGGCGTTCACGAGGTCGCCTTAGTGCCACACGTGCACTTCCCATTGGGGATCGTTATGCCTTGCAAGAAGTCTAGCCCTGATTGTGTAACTTAATCCATTACCAATATGTCTTACAAAGAAGTCTAACCCCGATTGTATAACGTCATGTATTACCGAACGTGCAGCAGGCTTTCGCATTATTGTGTTACGAGAGTGTAACACCTGCCGAACTTTTTCTTTCCTCTTTCTTCAAAACCAAGTGGTCTTACTTTACCAGTTGTGCCAAGGCACCATTGAAGTGCCTTGCCGGACACCCCAACTCCAAACCTTGAATAATCGAACAAAAACACGCCTCGCTAACGAGCAGACTGCACGGGCGACTGCGTGCATATTTACGGCGGCCACATGGGGCCTCAACTTGTCTCGACTATAGGATAGGCTTCTGGACAGCTGCGTGAGTAGGCGACGCGGCGCCGCCGCCTTCGTGTCAGATCCCGGTCAAACACCCCGCGTACTGGCACACGGGAGTGGGCGACCCGCGAGCCAAACAAGAGCTGACACCCGTCCGCGGACACGGAGGCGTTCAGTGTGGGCTACTACGAGTTTTATATAGCCGGGGGTGACCGCTCGCATCAAGTCGGCCTGCTCGCCCACGTCTCAAACGCCGCCGGTCAATGGCACCTATAGAGAAGCCGCATGCAAAACATTACGCGGGCAAGAACGCACGTCTTGGAATCTGTGTGAGGCGGAGCTTTCATGAAGTGGTTAATATAATGATATGGATCTGACCATTTCATTTCTGCGTCTTTGGCGTAAAGGAAACGGGCCCGCGCTCTTGTGCTCGTGCGCCACCCTTGCAATGCTACAGAGTGTTACACGTGAGGCGATCATCTCAAATAGCTTGTTGGCGTTGGCACGATAGAGGTGTCCGTGCTGTAAAAACTACAATGAAAGAAAAAAATAGTGATGTTTTGGCTTATAGGTTAGAGCATTTGGCTCAATCCCGAACTCAAATACTCGAGAAAGCAAAGGGAGAATGGCCGCCGTGGTATACATAGCTTGTGTGGGAGATGTGTTTTCGGCGCATACCTCCATCAAGCTGCTTTCTAATTGCCAACTTTCACTTCATGTTCTTTGTTATTTATACATTTTAATTAAAAGGGAACAGTTAACGTTGCCCTATGTTTTCCTGAATTCATTGTCTGTTAGCCCCTTGTAGACTCATTTCACAAGAAATAGAGGCCCTCCGCTCATCTAAATCATCCGCTCGGCGAAACGGAAGCAGTTAACTCGAGGCAAAATAAAAGCACTGTGTTCAAAACCCAAAGCAATGCAGAGGTTCTGAGGGACGCTTTTAGTCGGGCGCTCCGGATTAATTTCAACCACCTGGGTTTCCATAACGCGCACTTAAATATGACTACATAGACCAGTCGAATGGCAATCCGCCTTATCGGAAGGATGACGCTGGCGCCGGGAAACGAACCCGCGACCTTGTACTCTGCAGCAGAACGCCATATTCACTGATCCACTGATCACTGATCCCCTGTAAAGGGTTAATGGCAATTTCTTATTTCAAAAGAAAATTTAAGGAGATAACACTTTGATACTGAGTCTTTGTATTATTTATAACAGTTCACTCACACGAAGTTTCAATTTCACGATATGACTGTCAACTAATGTGAAGTTCGACGTTATATAATTTTTTTATGTCTGTGGCCTTCAGTTTTTACAGTTCTAAGCGAAAAGAAATAGTCGGTGCCAATTTAACGCACGAACATCTCCTCAAAATCATATATTTATTTAAAAAAGACAGACATTTTTTAAAGTTTTTTTTTTCTATAGCAAAGGCCAGCACCATCACTTGCGTCACCAAAGTGCACTATAAATGATTTACGAGCCGAGTAAAAATACTTTGTATACACCAATGTAAGTCGAGAACACTCACTCGGCCATCCCTTGCATAAACAAGATAAAGTATATGCCGCTCGAGTGCTGGAGGAGAAAAAAAAAACAAGAACAAAAAAAGAACGGCCTAGTGACTTGAGACAGCGGAGAAAATTTTTCCCACGCCTCGGCTTCACCTTGACCATCGAAAAGCTGTTTATAGGCTCGTGACCTCGTCATGCGGGTAGCTGTGGCAGGTGTTCGGGGGTAGAAAAAGAAAACAGCGCGGACACCTGCCCTCGGAATCTTGGTGGTAGCTACCTAATCAATTACAAGGGATCACGCCAGCTTACATTACAGCGACCGCAAGATGATAAATATAGACAGGCGACGAAGCGATTAAAAGCTCTCAAGTTCTACGCATAGCTTCAAGCTTATACCAGCAGCATTTCAGTACTGCCGCGACATTTACTCCGTGTTCAGCAATTTTTGCTGTGTGGAGTTGTGGTGCCCCTTTCGGTAGTTCACATTTTTCATGTCTGAAAGGCAATTATCCACCGATTTCAAACAAACGAATGCTCTAATATGAAAGGTCAATCTACGGTAAAACATGGGTGACCAATTAAAGCAGAAAGGTTACTGCAGTTTTATCCAACGTGCAATTAAGATGTAAGCTCTAGCTAAATAGCTAAATACATGGTAAAGGAGCCATCGTTTTTCTCGGCAACCACACCACCACATTTGATGAGGTTTGCCGCATTTAAAAGAAAATGTTACAGTCTAGTACAGCGAGAAGCGGATTTTTTATTTAGGCCGTAAATATGTTAATAAAGGTTGTTGAAAATCGCAAATATGAAACTAAGCTATGAAGTTTAATGCTCTGTAACTCCACACTGAAAAATGATATCACAATGATGTCTGTAAATTGTATCAAATACTACACCGAAAGCGGACCAAATTCATTTATTATACATAGCTCTGCTAAACAGTGTCAGAAAGTAAAGTCAAGATATAAATTATCATATAAAATTTGTTCGCTTTGGATGTTCTAACGAATGCAGTTTACAGAAATGCGACATCTGTTCTTGGTGTAGAGATGTAGATTTGTAAAAGTCATGCTTCTATCTTTTTTTTTTTCAAACTTAGCAATCTTCGTCCATGTTGTAAGCAATTCAAGCCCTAAACCAACATTCACTTTACAACTATCACTAAAATGTAATTTTCTCTTACAAATGCAAGAAATTTAATAAATATCTGCCAAGGGGTTATCTCAGAAAAGAAATTCTGTGTTTTGCATGTATTTGAATAGACGGCATTGAAGCTAGGCCCGAGCTAAAGCTTAGGGCAAATAATTAACATTTTGTTCACGTTCTCGGGCCACGCGGTGTATCGCTAGATATTTTTATAGCGAAATATCTGGACGCAATGAAATGAACGAATTCTGGGGTTTTACGCGCCAAAACCAGTTCTGATTATGAGGCACGCCGTAGTGGAGGGCTCCGGAATAGTTTTGAACACCTGGGGTTCTTCAACGTGCACTACAACGCAAGCACACGGGCGTTTTTGCATTCGCCTTTATTGAAATGCGGCCACAGCGACCGGGATTCGATCCCGCGATCTCGGGCTCGGCAGCGCAACACCTTAACGACTGAGCCACTGCGGCGGGTAAGCAATGAAATGTGCGACTGAAAAAATTTACAGTGTCTCTTATGTTATCCCTAAGACGACTTGAAGGGGAAAGCCTAAGTGCAGATGGATTAAAGATGGGCACATGACGTACACATCCCCTTCATTCGCTTGGTCTACTTCGCTTAGACAACCCTCTTAATTAGCTTACTCATTCTCTCAATTTGCTCAGTCATCCCCCTTAATTCGCTTAGTGTACTTCGCTTAGTCATCCCTCCTAATTCCAAAGGTCGAGAGTTCGAGTTTCACCCACAATAGCGGGTTTGACTGCCTTACTTAACTTTATCTTAATTAACTGTGCCTTATTGAACTTCATCTTCATCAACATCAAAGGTTGTGGGCTCGACTACCACCAAAGTTTGAGCGATCGTAGACCAAAGGTCGAGAGGTTTTTAGCCTTTTGTACCTTTCGTGTCGCCCACGTGTTTTCTCTGAAGGTCGACTGACTCATGAGACATATAAGGCGAAATTTTGCTCATAATAAAGTATAATTACTGTTCCTGTGCCTAAGGGCCTGACGGGCTGCCAAAGCAGCGTTGCGGACACTCCACTCAACACAGCCCTCCGCGCCACGCTTTCTGGTAGTACAGAACGAGACGCCCTGCGGGTGAATGCAAGGCGCCACGGTATATCTGCTCCTCTGAGCTGTGGTGCGGTGGTAATTTCGAAGAATGTTGTGCATAACAGCCTTTGTACCAAGCCTTTCGTCGCCAAGGAAGCAATATGCCCTGCCAAATTATTGCACTGCAGACGAGAACTCGTAGGCGCAGGTTCGCTGCGCTGCCGCTTTCAAGTGAGTACCGCTCAAGTCAAGTGATGCCAAGCTGCAACAGCAGACGTTAGCAATAGGTGTCCATTTTAAGCACGTGCAACAACTTGGAACCACGGCCCCTAAACAATGAAATAAGTAACTAATCAAACTATATATATAGGAATTAATAGGTCGTTTCCGCGTTAGCACAGTGACTGAGCTTGACTGGTACTGGTACGTGTTGACCGCTGTGACTGATGGCCACATATACATAGTTATGCCGCAAAAGCACATTCGCCGTATTGTCCATCGGTAAATGTAACGATTGAGTATGTATAGGGTATAGTGCTAACGTAAACTAATTTTTCTTAGAGGGAAAGAATGATGGACCTGTAATAGCTGCGTTTGTTGTCTATCATTTATTTACAGCAATGTATGTGACAGCGGCTGCCTAAACACCACTTTTTATGTACAGTACAGTAACTACATGCTGCAACTGGCTGTCTGTAGCACATCAGCCGGTCGATTTTGTTTCTCTTGTCTGGAGTAACGTGTTCTGAGACATCTTCAACCGCTCTATGAACTTTCGCTTACGTACGTAGACCGCTTCAGCATCGGAAATTCCTTCGTCTTGTAAATACCTGTGCATGGAAGACTTAAAAAAGAAAGAAAAGAAAAAAAAGCCGGCAGATCTCACGCCCTGCGGGAATCGATGTTATGCGAAGCAGAGGGCGGATAACCCACCAAGTTAACGAAACGACCATGAGAGCACGAAGACGTAGGCGGCTCTTTCATGAGCTACATGACACGCATGTCATGAGTACTCAGGAGTCCCTTTAGCTACACCTAAGAGACCTTAAGGAGAAAGCCTTAGTCATGCTCATGGCTATGGCTTCGACCATCAACCTTTAGTGCTTCCTTCACTTAGTACCCACGTCCGAACCCATTTCTGTGGTTTTTGAGTGTTAATCTTTTTTCGCTGAGTCCTTGTCATTTTGCTGAGTCATGCTCATGGCTATGACTTCTAGCAGTATCCTTTAGTGTTTGCTTCCCTTAGTACCCACGTCCGAACCCATTTCAGTGTTTTTTCAGTGCTATACTTCTTTCGCTGAGTCATTGTCATTTTTGCTGATCATGCTCATGACTATGACTTCTACCAGCCTTCTGTATTGTTTCCATTACATAGTACCCAAGTCCGAACCCATTTCAGTGGCTTTTGAGTGTTAATATTTATTCACTGAGTCATTGTCATTTTTGCTGAGTCATGCTCATGACTATTACTTCTACCAGCATCCTTTAGTGTTTCCTCCACTTAGTACCCACGTCCGAACCCATTTCAGTGGTATTTGAGTGCTATACTTTTTTTCGATGGGTCATTGTCATTTTGCTGGGTCATTCTCATGACTATTACTTCTACCAGCATCCTGTAGTGTTTCCTTCACTTAGTACCCACGTTCGAACCCATTTGAGTGGTTTTTGAGTGTTAAACTTTTTCGCTGGGTCATTGTCATGACCTACATGACACGCATGTCATGATATTCATGTCATGACATTTCATTTATGTTCGTCATTTAATCTTGTCATAGTATGTCAATTTTGGTACATACCAAGTTAACGAAACGACCATGAGAGCACAAAGTCTTAGGCGGCTAGATAGATAGATACGGTCAAAGTAGCAAATGTTCGCCAAGAAATATGCTTCGCATTTAAAAAACGAACACACCATCCGCAGTTTTAGAGACCAGGCTGCATTTTTAACGCGATAGCGTTTAGGGCCCCATGTCGCAGAAAATCCGGCTCTGGCAACCTGGCGTCTCATCAAGGTGGTGGAGTAAATCATCCAACCGAATCGACCGCGCAGGCCCTCCACGTAGTGCAAGGTTTTGTTGAACAAAAATTGAATTTCTCACAGTGAAATCCGTCAGAAAAATGGTAAAGTAGAAACTATACCATTCGACGTTGGATTCGCCGTCGGATTGTTTACCAATCGGCGTCGGATTGTAATTTGAATGTACGAGAAAACCCAATTCTGCTACGAGGAAACTCAAACATTTCTACTAGACCTGTGCGCGTCGGGGCAACTAGCAAACAAATAATAAAATAATAAAAAAAGGTGCTACGGGCCTTCACATATTAATATAAGACCACTTATGTTTTCCCTGGAAATACGACTTTCCAGCAATGCATTTCAGTTTAAAAGTGAAGCCGACTTTAAGGGGATCAGTGTAAGCTAGGTCTTTGTAAGCTGGCTTTCCCACGTTCAGTGTTGAAGTGAATGAAGTCTACTTGCAGTATGGAACGATGCAATGCGAATGGATCCCGATAACGCTATCGTGTTCTACTTTAAAGGCGAAGCTTAAGCGTCCTCCAAGTTTTGTCGTAGCAGTTACAGTATCCAAACTTGAACATCTGATAGTGTTTTGCATGGTTAATCGAATTAATAAAGGCTTGCACTGTCGCCGAGACGATACACAGGCTATACTCTCGGCGAACGTTGGCGCCTTTTCCGGTAGCCGAAGGCGGAAATAAAACCAGAAATGAAGCCTGAACACACAAACAAAGCAAGCGGTAGAAGCTGTCCGTGCCGGGGACAGCGTCACTTTATGCGGAGAGCTGCGACTTGTGTACTACCCTGCCAATTTCGTCGCTGGCCACCAAGTCGAAGCAAGGCGGTTTCACACTAGGCCGACACGACACCTAATTTCGGTCTGCCGACTGTTGGCGACAGCGTTTTCCTTCCTATAGACCCTTGGCCACAGCGTTTTCCGTCCTGTAAACTGCTGTCGTCATCAGTAGGCTGACCAAAATCGTTGTCGTGTCGGCGTAGTGTGAATCAGACTTTACGGTGTGTCATTACAGCGTGTTAATCCTATGAACCTCTTGGCAATTCACCACACAACAATAACCGCGGTGACGACGCTTGGGCACCGCGCGCTGCTAGCGTAGTCTGGCAGCTGTGGCTGCTGCAAAGTTTTCATGCATTCACTAATTTTGGAATAACTAACCACATATGGTTCGACTGAAATTTCTAGCATTGATTTTGTTTCTTGAAATACAATAGAAACTTAATAGAAACTTTATTGTAATAGAAAAGATATTAAGGAGCGGTGGTCGGAGCCTCTCAGTCCAGGGCCCCACGGGCCTCTGCCGCCTGCCTGACCTGGCTAATTAAAGACTTTTGTCTTGCCAGGTCGGAGCGGGCGAGCTGTGCCTCCCACTGCTCCATTGTGTCACTGGTATTTGGTCTATGAGGGTGCTTAGCGCAGTCCCAGGTTACATGTATTAGGGTAGGTATGCCACCGCACCAAGGACAGTTGGCCCTATAACGAGTGGGATACATGGCGTTTAGCAAGAGGCCGCCGATTGGCGTAAAATACAGACAGGGGTATTCCCCCATTTAAAATTCCTTGAAATACAAAGAATTCATTTTCTGCTAATTCTGGCTATTCTTACTTGGTTTTGCAGTTTATTCTTTTGTTGTGAGCTTTTTTTTTTCATGTATTTTCCGATGATGCTGGTGCAACATAGCAGCAGGTATAAATTCATGCTGCCTTATTACTTGCATCATCTAGCCAGACATCTTTGCAAGAACATCTGTGAGCTCAAACAAAACTGAGACCGCGGTATGTCTAGAAGGACGTTGTGCAGTAGTCCATACAGGTACGCATATGAACGAGAATACGGGAAACGAAGAGGCCCAATTTTTGTAAATGAAAACAACGTGAACCCAACATACAGCGATAACAAGGAAAGCATAGGGGCAATTAATTAGTTAGCACAGTATAATGTTGGGCAAGTTGGTGCGTAGCTTCAACGAAAGATTTGTCTCGCGAAGTAAGTGACAGGGAAACACAAGCGGGACAGGATAGGGCGCCAGGCTTTTAACTAGTTTATTTTCAGCACACCACCCAAGTATATCTATTTCTTCAGAGACGCGCACTCGCCGACCAGCGCAGAACGTGCAAACAAGCTATCTTGCAGCGCTATTTAAAAATAAACATTCACTCTTGTAGGCCGATACGGAAGGCACACTGATGCAACCATCTTCACATGTAAGGCTTCAAGCACTTCACGTGCTGTTTCTCTGCTCCTTCCTATCACACGCGTGTTCCCAAACCATGGTACGCAGCCGCATGAAGCACAATGGAACGGCAGGTGTGAATCCCACAGCATTCTTAATCGATAGCACGTGTGCCCTTAAGTGGTCATTAAGGCAGCGGCTGGTTTGGCTTATGTAAACATAGCCACAGATCCACGGAAATGCATGTATGACGCCCACCACGCAGCGCAGAAGTGGCCTGGTGTCCTCTTTTTGCACCCAAGCTTAGCCTTTTGGGAAGAAATACGGGCACAAAGCTTCGACAGCTTGTTAGGTGCCGAGAAAACTACTTAGACGTCATGCCTATTTGCAACTTTTTTTCAAGTTGGGGACACTCTTATGCATGTAAGGCAGTACCAGTGGTCTCTTCTGCTGCATGGCCTCAGGCTTTCTGCTTGCACCCTTTCAACTTCCGGAGCAGAGCTTCGGACACACTGGTTAAAACCATAGAAGGGAAGCCGGAGCCGAGCATCGGACACACGGGTAAAAGCATAGAAGGGAAGCCGGCTGCAAGCATCCTCGAGATCTGTAAGTGGAAACTGTCGTCCATAGTGTGCTTACACGACTTCATTAAAGCAGGCCGGAGACAAAGCGTCGTCGCAATACCTCTTTTCACCGTTTTAGAGTGAGCAGAATCATAAGGCAGGAAGCCCTTACTGCCACGAGGGTTGTACATCCTGCATGAATGAGTAGTATTTAGTAGCAATTTATAGTCTAAAAACTGCAAATAATTGTCTTGAGATGGCTCATGGGTGAACGTTTGATTAGGCATTTCCTATGCTGTTTTTAAAACGGATAGTTCATGTGTCACATTGTCACACAGTCACGGGGTTAGAATTATTTAAAATTAAAAGAAAATTATCCACATACCTAAATATTTTAGGAAGCAGATCCGAGTCGAGGTTTTGAAGCAAGTACTTGGTCAATACATGAAATAAAAATGTTACACTAATACAGGAGATACACAAGACCCAATGGAGGTGCCCTTACATTGTACATGCTATACCAAGTCATTAAAGGAAAGAATGGTGCTACGTAAGTAAAATTCAAGCAGTGTCAAAAAGTGGTCAGTCGACAACCCACAAGAATTCATAAATCAGTGCTTCCGTTATTATTACTAAATTCTCTAACGCAGGGAAGTAGTTTATTGTATGGAACAGAATAACATAAATCCTCGACATAAATACTAAAAGTATAGCCGAAACCACTTCCGCTACTCAAAACGTCTGTGACTACACGTGAATTGTCTTTTTTTTTTTGTCGTAAGCGCGCCATCATAGCGAAGCTTATTTAAGTGCTTAGGCAAGAAGCGACTAACTTGAAGCTGCCCTATTTACGCTCTCAGTCACAATAGACCTAAACGGCCTCTTTCTTACAGTTCATGCCTGGGGATTAATCAACTCTGAGACTAAACTTTTTCTGCAGTTGATGTCACCAGCGAAATAACAGTGTGAACTACGATATTTGAGTGATTTATTATCTCTCTACATTTGCAGTGTTGCTATATAAGGCACTTGGCGGCTGTGACTCCTGTGGCCTACTCCTGAAATAAACGTGGGCTTCTTTCGTCGCTGCGTAGTCGCTGTTATTCGGCATTGAAGTTGTCGATTATTTCGACGATGTTCTTCACCAAGCGCCTATATTGTGCGTATGCGTTATGTTTCGGGGTTATCATCATCAATACCTTGTACGCTTCCTTTGTGCCACTGACGCTGTTTTCACGAGCATGACAATGAAGAATTGCACGCAGACATACCGCGTCAGGTCAAGAACAATTCCCTACGCGATGTCACATGATGTAATTCTCTACCACTACAATACTGCTCCTCCTAGCCTTCTAAATACTTGCACAGCCGTCACTGCTCTGAGTCTGTGTAGAGCGTAATGCCTTGCACTTAGAAGTACAGTATATGCTACCACAGGTAGCAGAGTTGTGCGAAGTTCCGCCATCTTCCGATCCGAATTTGTACGGCAATGCTACTTATCGTTCGTGCAGGGGCAGCCTTCGTTTTGAAGACATTCCCCTGCGCTAACGTTGCGGCGTTCGCGTATCGTAATACCTTCGAAATTTGCATTTACGCACGTATAACACAATGTATAATTGTGCCTCTCGCGATCCTGTGTCAAAGACCATGCCGTGTTGGGCCGCTTGCCTTCTTTTTTAATGTTGGGATTCTGCGTGCCAATAACACGACCCGACTACAAGCCACATTTAGGGTGCTTGTCGGAGCAATCCGTGAACCTGGTGTTACATGACGCATGACAGTTCCATTTTGTATGGATCAAGTATTTGCTTCAAATTAACCATCAAGCAGGCTGAAAGAACATTAGGCCACTCGTTATTTAAGGAGGTTCCACCAAAACAGCGTATCACGACGCCAAAATGCACAAATCACAGCAGGGTTTGAAAACTAGAGCTAATTGCAAGCGCTTCCTTTCACGATTACTAGCCGCGCACGATGAGAACTTATAGTGCAATTTCGCAGGTAGTGCAGTACACTATACCTGCACACATTGCTCGTAAACGCCGCTTTCAATTGCAAGCACTGAAGTTCTGTAGTTAATTTCGTCTGTTTTCACCAAAGTGAAATTGTGGTGTTAATCATTGTGAGGATTAATTTGAGCATCTGGGATTCTTAAAGGAGCGCCAAAGCTGTACACCAAAATCACGGTACACGAAAGTTATTGCATCATGCATCCGAATGCAAGTGTTGCGTTGTTCAATCATTTCTAACTCTATTGCTCGTATTCTACACAGCACACAGGAAACAACTTTGTTTTTATTGCACCCCAACAGCAGAATGCCAGCGCAATGCACAATCAACATTGGCCATGACAACCTAGTTCTCGATACAGTTCCAAATCTATTGAGCAAACCTACTGCTATCAATAAAACATGCGAGCACCCTCGGAAGTGAACACATGTAATACGGCTTGCCGCGATGTCGAACATTTGTGCTCGTCTTTTATTACACACAGCACACAGGTGGCACAAAAGTACATTTTGTTTATGCACGACAGAGGGGTAAGCACGAAATAAACGCAAGAAGGTGACTGATGGACTCTTGTGCTATGAGTTCTTTGTCTAAGCCTTTAAAAAATACAACCAAATGACATAACCCAGCAAGCAGAAATAAACTCCCCATTATTTCGGACTTGGCTTACCTCGCATATTCATGCATTTATCATAGCTGGCTTGTCGCGGCAAATCCTCAAAAATTGGCGCCGGATAGCTGACCGTGCCCGCGGTATTATAGTGAAATTTCTTGTCGCTCTATGTGCGATTGCAGCAGAAGGGTGCACTGCAGCGTGTCATACTGAAAATTGAAGTAAAGGCACAGCACAGGAGGATGTTAGGCGACTCATGGAAACATTAAATGCAATCGCACAAAAACTGCGCAAGTGTCAAACGACGCAGCCCAAACCAAGGACTCAAGCTGCGCAGCGGTGATACCGATAGCGCTGGTACCGACGAGACGAGAAGGATTGACAGAACTGCGCACAACACGTATGGTCGGCTTCTCTGCAAATTTTTAGAGTTCGGCGTGACTGCGCTCGGGTACTGGCAGGGGAGCGGGGCGTAGAAAAACTCTGGCTCCATTGACTCCATTTAGGAACCATATATCCTCCTGAGACCAGAACACCTCTGTGGGACATAATCGGTCTTCAAAGTGGTTATCATTGTCTACTGTAATTTATGAACTTGAAAAACAATTTTTAGAATTTACATACCACGGTTATATGCCAGAAGTTGCGTCTCCATGTAGGTGGTATCTCCATCATCCATGTACGTATATATAGTACATTGCCATATTGCTGGAGCGTCCGGTATTTTCACGCAATCTCGGTGATTTCGAAACACACCTCAAGGTTGCTTTCAGGCCGTCTTGGACGACACAGGTCTAGATAAATTTAGTGTCAAATTTCTCGAAAGTGGATGATAAGAGTATGAGCAAACCACTTCTTCACAGTTACACATGCACTGTACTTCATAGCCAGAATTAAGATTTTGAGTAATCACTTCTGAGTGAATTTTGAAAAAAAAATTGAAGGCAATGTGCAATGTATTGTACCAGGGGTCTTAGAGGACTATAGTAACTCTACCTCCACTTACCGCTCAGCAGTGTTGTTGCGCGGTAGCCGAGTGGTTAGCGCGGTCGACTCCCAAATGCACATGGTTTCACTGGCATTTGGCTCAAAACACAGTGGAGGCGGCTGTGGAGAACTTTTATTTTTATTCGCGGTGTGGCAATGGCGATGCTGGTGATGACGAGATGGCTTGACGACGACAGAAATCATCATTTTGTATGGTCAATAACAACAAAGGACGTGGTCCGCGTAACAGAATGGACGGAACGAACGGACAGTGCAGACCCAATTTCGAACTCTTCCCTACTGTCGCAGTAAAAGTCCCAGTGTATTCTAGGAAGCCCGCGTCATTGGCTTGCCACACGACGTGTGAAGGAGGCAGGTGTTCTCAAATTACGAGTAAGATTGACTATCCTGCAATCGTCTGTACCGAACCCCCAACAATCAGCACTGATCTGTGGCACGTTGCTCAACAAGGGAAGAGAGGTTGAAACCATTTCCTCAAGGACAGATACATTTCCTTTCCACGTGTCTCCCCATGCCTCACCTAAAGCAAGCTTCCTCGTGTGTCACCTGGTCTCCTCATCCTCAACAAAAAACACGCCAAAAACTGAAAACAGACATAAATGCTCTCCCTTCTGTTTGCCTTCTCCCCGACGACCAAGCGCCCACCTCGTGCCCACCCGAGGCGCATTCTTGGTCGGCAGGTGACGACATCGATGGACGGAGGGAAGGCCACTCAACACTGACCCTTCCTTAACCCTCCTGAATGAAGTTTGGGTAGGGCTCGTGTCTTCGGGGGGTCGGAGGTCACAAGGTCGAGGCCAGGAGGAAGCAGGCCGGCACTGCCCTAATCGGTCGGCCCGCAAGCTGGTCCGCTGTCCAGCTGCCACGCATTCGTACGCGTCTACTTTTTTCACCCTCTGTTGCCTATTTAAAAGCTCTTGCACCCACTCCCTCCGACCCGAGGGCACGTCAAGGGTGCGGCATGGAAGGGAGACAGTATACTACCCTCCGTAAAGCCGAAGTTAGCAATGTAAAGAGCATGGGGAGGATTAGGAGACGGTAAGCACTCAAGAGCTATGCACTAGTGACGGACCGTGAAAGAGCTGATGATTCGATATGACACATTTCTTGTTATTTTTAGTTTTATTTTATTTTGTTCACGTGGCTGCTTAGCAAGACAGCTGTTTCAGTCACCTATAACTAACCACTCAGGCAAACTCGCTCGGAGCCGATACGCCAATTGTATAAGCGTTAACTGTTCCTTGCAATTTTATCAATTTTTTTGCGCTGCAGTTTTCTTCTTCGCAAATGTACAGTAATCAAATCGCTAAGAAATAGTGGGCCTTTCGCGGTGCTTTGAAGCTTGCATCCGAAAGGACCTAAAGGAGCCTGTTCAAGGCAATCTGAAGTTTTTTCTGCAATAAAAAATAAGGTACTATATGTTGACGTGTCGACGAGGAATCTTGAGAGCATTGACCGATAATTATTAGAAAAATTTTATCAACGAGCGCCACAAGCTTCCTTTAACAAGGTATTGCAATACTGGGCGTAATGGAAGAAACTAGGGAAGCATGATGATGCTAAGGTTAAAGAACCGTTTAAATTGTTATTTTTACTTTGTTTGTTTGTTTCCTCTCAGAAAATAAGGCGACTACAAAAATAGAAGAAAAAGCTTCATTTTATGAGTCCGCCATTTATTTTGCACTCGCCCATACTCAGAGCACACGCTGCAATTGTCCAGTTCCCGGATAAAAAAAATAACAAAAAATTTTACATGTCGATGTCGGACACACTTTGCTTTTAGAGCCCCAATGTCCCGGTGACGTCACATGCAGCGAAACGTTTCCGTGTATCTCGCATATCATTACCTGCGGGAATCGATATTTTGTACATTTTGCAGACGTATGCCGTTATTTCTCTACGCGCTTTCTGCAACACGCTCGATTTCACGTAGTGCCTATGTGCTTTTCATCCCATGTTCGCATTTTTGTTCATCTATTATCCAACTTTTCCTGCTCCTGTACTATTTCTGAGATGTGGAGCACTAGAAGTCAAAAAGCGGTGTTGTCGGGAAAACGCTGGTTGCTGTTAAACTCAGTCTCTATTGTTCTTTTATTATTATTGTTCAGACTAGTTTTCTTGCTCTTTATTTCTTTCCTTGTTCTCGCGTTTCTACACTCCCCATCTTTTTTTTTTTCTTTTTCATTTGGCACAGCTGAAACTTGCGTGGTTTTTCTTCTTTTTTTTACCCATCTAAGTATACGGTCATTTATTAGATTTGCGCTACCTGATTATGGAGCAATATTTCTCCATATGTTTGTAAGAATGGTGAGAAAACTTTGCTGATCCCACTCTGATGTTCAGCAGACAATTAAAAATGCCAAGCTGACTGCAGGCACCTAATGTCAACCAGCAGGAGGAGGGTTAATATGTGCAGAACAGAGGCCAAAATCGGAGTATGTGAAATAGGGGAAGAGTAAAACTAAAATGCGCCTATCTACAACGGTACATAACTATCTAAGTCAGGCCCACAGAGCCATACAAGGTTTATTATGTACATGCCTGCCAACTGTACCGATTTGTCCAGAAGACTCCCTAATTTTGAAGAATCCTCCCGATTGTACGGGCACATTCATATATCTCCTAAAATATAGCCCCAACTTCATCGAGAAATAAGTATTATTATTATTATTTGATTTGAAAACATATACAGAGGAAAGAGAAATAAGTAACGAGATACCGAGTCACGCAGCACAACAGCATCATAATTGCTAGATAGATAGCCGAAGGGTATATTTAAATTCAAGCCATTTGTCTGTATGCAGTGTATGCCTAAGTCAGGTCGCTTCAGATCGAGACCTGCGTTAAGGAACGCGCGTGCAGCAAAGGTATAATATGGGTTGCATAATGGTGGGTTCCCTTTAGTCAGCTTCACCGCAGTACAGTGGTGCTATGCGGTGACGTGTTTTAACAGTGGAAATGAGCAATTGTCACGGGGCATCGCACGTGTACGTTCCTCAATTATACATGCTCGCACGCGCCAAGCCATTTGCCTGTTGCAGAGTAGGCCTAATTCAGTTCGCTTCAGATCGAGACCTGCGTTAAGGAACGCGCGTGTAGCAAAGGTATAATATGGGTTGCATAATGGTGGGTTCCCTTTAGTCAGCTTCACCGCAGTACAGTGGTGCTGTGCGGTGACGTGTTTTAACAGTGGAAAGGAGCAATTGTCACGGGGCATCGCACGTGTACGTTCCTCAATTATACATGCTCGCACGCGCCAAGCCATTTGCCTGTTGCAGAGTAGGCCTAATTCAGTTCGCTTCAGATCGAGACCTGCGTTAAGGAACGCGCGTGCAGCAAAGGTATAATATGGGTTGCATAATGGTGGGTTCCCTTTAGTCAGCTTCACCGCAGTACAGTGGTGCTATGCGGTGACGTGTTTTAACAGTGGAAAGGAGCAATTGTCACGGGGCATCGCACGTGTACGTTCCTCAATTATACATGCTCGCACGCGCCAAGCCATTTGCCTGTTGCAGAGTAGGCCTAATTCAGTTCGCTTCAGATCGAGAGGTGCGTTGAGGAGCGCGCGTGAGGAAAATAACTAATATGTGCTGCATAATGGTAGGTTTCATTTATTCAGCTTCACCGCTGTGCAGTAGTGCTATGCGGTGAACTATATTAAAAGTTGAAAGGAGCAACTGTCTCGGGACAGCTTTTTGTTTGTGTGTGTACGTGTGTGTGTGCGTGTGTGTGTGTTTTGTAGCCCCCCCCCCCCCCCCCCGCCGTGCTTTCAGCGAATCTGCCGAATTTCAAGGTACTAAAGTTGACAGGTATGCATTTACTAATATTATTATCAACATTATTACTATTAGTAGTAGTAGTAGTATACGATAAGAAATCACGCATCTACAAAAGAGAAGCAGGGAAATAGGGAGGGAACATGACAGGCAGGAAACTGCCACCTAGAGGGCCACAACGCCTGCCTACTCTTTATGACGGAGGGTATAGAAACAGAAATTGAAGATTTAGGAGGAAGGGAAATAAATAGAAAACAAAAAAAAAATAGTAAGGCAGGTCACAAACACTTAAGTAAAGCAACGACAAAGAATAGAATGCTCCAGCAGGAAGAGCACAGACAAACAGGCCCAAAAAAGGGGAAAAAATAAAAACATGGGGGGCCTACCATTTACAATAGAATGTGAAAACACCTGCGAGCCATTTCAACGGCAGCGTCTGGCATACAGTGGGAAACCATTAATATACGGGCGAATAAAGTGGGCACAGTCTCTTTACAATAGTTTCAAAAGATGCCACAATTTCCGCGCTAGTGGGCATTTGAGCTACTGTACTACATGGATCTAGTAGGTGTGTGCCCCAGCGACAAAAGTGTCTAGTAAGTTTTCCGCTACTAGCTGATTCTAAGCCTCTAAGTTTACGAGGTAATAGAGAGTTTTAGATTCGGGGGACGCAAGCGTTGGGGACCCCCAGCCCTGGTCTTCGCATGCGCGCTACTGTGACCCCAAGCGCGCGCGCGGGGGGGGGGGGGGGGGGGGGGGGGCGTACCAACGTTTGCGTCCCCCTCACATTAAACTCTCTAATGAGACGACCATCGTCATGGCGGCCCAAGAATCCGCGGTACGTCAAGGACCCCTTGGGTCTCTTTGCACACTCTCATCCACGCTTCTAAGAAAGCAAGACGAAAGGGTATGCGGACGGGGAGGGGAGCGCTATGGGTGCTGTCGCGACGTCGCCACTCTGTCTCGCTCGCACCTGCGACTGCCACGCTGAGGCTGAATTTGCGGAAGCACCAGAGAGTCATCGCGCGCGCGCGCCTTTCTCGGGTGTAGAAGTAGCTCTCGCCAATACTGCTGGAATGTTCCGAACTTGACAAGTGAATCACGGCGCCTCAGGCAACGATCGACCATGGAAACGAGACACGCAGGGCTGTAGCGGTCATACCACTTTAAGGCGATGCTCTTTCTTAGCGTACCCTCCCGCAATTTCCTGAGCATGGATTCTGCTGTCGTGGCTCCACGCACAAGACAGCATAGGACAGCGCACCAAAATAAATTCGGGGCGCTTTGAGTGCCAAAACTGCGATCTGATAATGAGGCCCGCCGTAGTGGGGGACTCCAGATTCATTTTGACCACCAGGTGTTCGCTTTAACGTACGCATGAATCTAAGTATAGCTGATTGTGTTTTTGTATTTTGCCCCCCGCCCAACGGAATATGACCGCTGCGGTCGGGACACAAACCCACGACCTTCGTCCTCAGCAGCGGAACGTCATAACCCCTCAGGGCACATTGGCGGGTAAACACCGGCTCATTCGATGTTTTCTTTCGTGACTCACATTCTACAATCCAGCCAAGCCATCACCATAAAACTCTACGTATGTGTTTGAAGAGGATAGAAAGCTGCGCAACTAAAAATGCACAGCTTGGCGAAGACGAACGATGTCATACGAATGTTTTATGCGAATCGTTATTTGCCTCATTCTCGGCACTTTGCAGTGCGTAGGTAAGTATAGCTAGGTTTCTGTCTCGCCTCGCTCGAACAAAGGGAGAACATCTGGATGATGTTGCATGGAACCGAGCGGGGCGCGCCGCTCCCATTAAGGCAGACCTCAAGCGGCAGCTGAAAAAAAAAAAGGGGTTTGAGTTTGCGCATAACAGAATTATGTTTTCTCGTATATTCAAATCCGATGCTATCATGTCAGTAGGTTGTGTTTTATTTATTACGTTTGTTGTCTCGTAATATACGAAATTGTTCTCACGTTTCGTTTATCTTTCTTCGTCTTCTTTACTTACAATATCATGTAGTGATTTTCTTTTACACTTTATGCATGCGCCAGCACTAAAAGCTCAGGATGGTTCCTGGCCACGTTAAATAAATGATTGAGAATTTCATTGATTCACTTACTGATTATTTCCATGCTGAATTCGATGAAAAAATTAGGTAACATGTAGTGGCAAGCGTCTCCTCACAGTGATGCGAAGATCCGAAGAGCATAAAGACACGAGAAAGGTTTGCAGAGCTTGAAAGCGAATAGCTTTCTTCGGCTCTTCCGCCTGATTTCGTGGTGAACAGTGGCTATGGGACTTTCACCACCAATACAACGGCGCCGATGAAATGGGTACGGGTTGTCACACAACCAAGTTGCGTGATGCGTTAAATTCGTCGCCGAACACCAGACGATACAGTTCTATGAGACGCACGTCAGTTCCGCCTATACTACCGCTAAATACGCGCTGGTTAACCGCTCTGTTCGCTGCATAATTACGCAATAATAGAGCAAAGGCTAACTACGTGTCCTCACTGCAACAAATATATGCCTCCGGGCACATCATTTGTTTGAAGAGAACAACTCTTTAGAAGAGCCTTTCTCTTCATCTCTAGAAGACTGCGTTGAAGAACCCCAGGTGGTCAAAATTCATCCGGATCCCTCCACTACGGCGTGCCTCATTATCAGAACTGGTTCTGGCACGTGTTGGTTTTCCTTGTTTTCCTGCAACCACCGAAAGAAGACGACTTCGGTCGTTCGCCTACATCGACAATCATGACCCATGGCTTCAGCACAATCCTTGTTGTCTTTTCTTTTTTGTTCCCCTGGTTCAGTTTTCTTCTTTTCTTTTCCTCTTTTTTTTTTTTTTTTCTGCGGAACCTAACCTAACCGATGCTCCTCCTCCGTCTTCTTGTAAGACAGATATTTGGCAGCAGCCGCAAGTGGTAAGAAAAAAAAAAAACTACTAAGGGAGCGGAGGGAGGGGATGTGGTTGCCGCGGAAGGCGCACGTGAGAAATGCAAGTTCTGGCGACAGCCCGTCTGGCACGCACCTGCACCGACCGCGCCGGCCACACTGCGCGGCGTGGGTGGTGGGAGGCCATTGGTACCTGGAGCGGAGTAGGGATGGTTTGCTCCTTGCACCCGTAGCCGAGGGAATATCAAAAGCCCTGGCTGCTAGAGGTTGTTTTTGCTTGTTTTCCTGCAACGACGTTGCTGGTAACACTCTGATCCCCAAGATGATGCCCATGAGAGTGAGCATTTTTGGCTTCAGTTTCTTTTTTTTTTAATTACAGATTTGAGGCCGATTGGAAAAGAGAAAATAACATTTTTTTATAACTAACACATCGGCAACTCACTGCAATCACTCAGACTGTCACCTTCCTGCGGCGGTGTCCCATTGACTAAGGCGTTCTGCAGCTAAGCACGAGGTTGTCAGTTCGATTCCCTACCGCGGCGGTTGCATTTCGATGGGGGTGAAATGTAAAAAACAAAAAAAAAACAAACACGCTGGTGTACTTAGTGATATGTGCCCGTAAAGAACGGTAAGGGGTCAAAATGAAACTTGCGCCTTCTACTGCCCGTTCTCTCACAGCCTTCGAGTCAGTCATTGCTAGCAAGACGCGGCACCAACTTGACTGCACATAGTCGCTTTCGACTAATAGCAATTCTTCCATCTACATCGCACAGAATAAAGAGCTTTAATTGACTTAATTAATGAGCCCGGCAGCTGCGTTTAAGGGAGCTTTAGCTTGTCAGCGAACTTGTTAGCGTTTGCCATTTACTGGGTTATCGTAGCTGTGGATGGCAGTGATTGTGACAATGATGATGATGATTTACTGGCATCCACTTTGAAGCAGGGCGGTGACAAATGATCACCTAGCCTGCTTGAGTTAATATGCTATGCTAAACATAGTTTTCATTCTAGCATATTTTTAAACGTCTCCATCCAGTAGAAAAAAAAATGGTATCAACACTTCGTCACAATGGTTTTCATTCTAGAATATTTTAAAACATCTCCAGTGGGAAAACAACTGGCAGCAACACTTTGTCCAACTACGGTGTGTTTTAAACTCCATTTTTTTTTCGTTTTTTATATTGCGTGGGTCTTATCATCGACATAAAACAATAAACGCACTGCAAGCTCACGATTACGTGGCTACCAACGCCTTACACCACCAGTTAAGTAGAATACATGCGAGCGCCCTGGAGTATTAGCTGTCGGGCTGTTTACAACGTCGCATTTCGTTCATAGAGTGCCGGCGAGTGAGAACGGCAGCCTTCGATTGCATGTTTTGCATGGCGGCACTTCATTTGTTGTGCCCTCTAGTTCAACTGTGCTTTGCAAGATTCGTCACCAGCGTTGTTACTTGCGTGCACCTCCCCGGCAAACTGCAAACGGCAACAAGCTTGCGGAAAAGATAGAACTCCCTAATTAGGGACGAGTGGCGAAGAAAGAATGTTGCGCGCGTACACGGTGTTGTCAGTCAGCGCCGCGGTGTGCGTCGCCAAGCCTTTATTCTGTGTCTCGTCCCTAATTTTGTGCGCTACAACACGTAAACATAATGCCATGCCAACTCGCCCAAGCCTCCGCCCTAAAATAGCAATTGCTTTTCATCAATAGTGCTTTGCGCAGCTTTTTTACCTATGCCCATCGGAGTCGCGATGCCTGCGGAACGAGCAAGCATTGCATCGGAGCAGAACGGCCGGGGAAACATGCGGGCGCGTGTATTATTGCGGCTTCCCTCGAATGGGCGTACATGGCTCGACGACAGACTTAGGCTTCTGAACAGCTGAACTGAAAAACAAAGCCTTAAGGGAGGCAGAAAAAAACTTCACCGTCCTTCTCTGACTCCAGAGACATCACCAGCGCAATTCTTGTCTGTCTCCATAAGTCCTTCTTTCGTTTTCACTTCAGCTGTTGCAATTAGTCTTAGCTAAGAACCGACCAGCACAGCTATTCTGATGCTACGTTTCCTTAACCAGGGACTGCGCTGATACATCTGATACATCTGGTACTGTCGTGGGTGATGCCCACTGCGAACGGCACCGTGCAAGAGGCGCAGGTAACTGTACTCGTGAATCGAGAATCCTCCATTGCATTGCACCAAAATCTTCCTCCTCAAGATGCATGGACAGAACAAAAAAAGTAAAGAAAAAAGACGAAGTTAGAAGCACTGAAAAGCAGGCATATTGGTGCTAGCAGACGCTGATTAACAGATTGTTCGGGCTGGACAGAACGTTATTGTAAAACGTTTTTATTGCTGAGTAAAATAAGATGCGTTTAGCATCTAAATGGCTAATGCTGTCTTCGTTTTGTATACTTTTTCTTGTGTTTTTAATTTCGGTAGACGAAAACGCGCTCAGTGTGAATGCAGCACACCACAGCGTAAACAGCTCCGGAGTGGCGGCTGGCCGGTCGCGCTGTAACTCCTTGGCTTCCAGTGAAGGCAGTCACGGTCGTTCATGTCAGTCGCCAGATGCATGCACTTTCACGCTTGTGAACACAAACCTGCAAAGCGCTTTTTAGAAGCAAGCCAGTGTCGCCGTGTTCTTATTTACTCATTGTTTGCATATTGTTAAGAACACGTCCTTCAGCCCTCCGAACTTCGTTTATGAGCGCATGCGTCCTATATGCTACAGTCACGTGTTGTACGATGCATTTCTTTTATTTTTCCTGTTTTCTATTTTGTTACTCTTATTCTTTATATCTTCTACGGCCGCCGGGATTAAATTCGTCGCACTTTCGCTCTTGAATAGTCCTTAGTTGGCGGCTTTAAGCATTCGTAAAATATTCCCAATTACGAATATTGACTATCAGATTTGGAGGCTTAAACCAATTTAACGATATTAGATTCGTTAATGGAAAATTTCGGATGTTCGCACACCCCTAGCGTTTTTATATACTGCCAAACGCGAAGCGTGAGAAAGCGTGCAACGTTCAAGCTCGATTCAGGCCAGTGACATCGAAATCGACACTTCCCAAGGCCGCGTTCTTTTCTCGACATCGCGCCTCTAATGTCCCCAGATAAGGTCACTAAAAGCGCTCAGAGAAAGCCGTGCGACGAGGGACTTCAGCACACACACCCATCGCTGAGCGCCCGGGGGCCGCGGCCATTGACGGGGGTAACGTATCGGCTTCGAAGCCACTCGATAGGCTTCCTTCTCCCCCACCACCTCTCCACACTGGACGGCGCACGCCACAAGGTTCCGGCGCCAGACTGTCTGCACCGCACCTGGGTAGAGGGACTCGGCTGGCCGCATGCCAAGACGCGCCGCTGCTGAGGCCAAGATCTCGGCGGCGTGAAGGAGCGAATGCGCCCCTCGCAGTGTGCGTTGTAGCGGGAGAGGCCCGCCGCCGCCGTCGACTCCGCGTGTATATGCCACGCACGTGTTGAGGAGGTCTAGCTCGCACGTGGGCCCCCGGACGTGGAGTGCTTTTCTCTGAACCGTGTTGGTGTTTTTCACCGCGCCCTAAAAAAAAAAAACTTTCTGTGGCTTCTTTGCCAGGGTTAGGCGTGCATGCTCGGTCAACTTCTTGACGGGTAAGGCACATGCTCTTCACCTAAAGATTGGGCTGCACTTAACTGGGCTGACCCCGGAGGCAGTGTTTTCCTCGATCGCGTGTTTAGCGTCGCGCGTGTTATGGAGGTTTCCGCGTCTTGCTGACTTGCCAGGCAAGAACTTAGTCGATGTGCTGCAATACTCGTCGCAGAAAAGGAACATTTTCATAGCATTTAATTATTCATTTCGCTAAAGCTTCGTTTATTTACGTAAATTCCTAAATATGAATTCAATCCGCTTAATTATTTTGTTCCTCCATTCCAGCAACTTCGCATTGCGTCAAAACGTAACAGATGCCAGCTTGCCAAACAGATTGAGTTTCTCGAAGGCGGAATTCGATATACGAAGGAGCAACACTAAACTTGATTATTTATTTATTTTTTGTTAGGGAGCGGGAAGGCGTTAATGCTAATACGAATGCTCATCGAAGCTGTGCAAAATCCCTGCGGAGCTTATCCGCGCCGTTGCGCATGGCCGGCAACGGCCATCTGGACTGGCAGCGCTCGAGCACCAGAGAGCGCGCGCTGACTACGTTCGTCGAGTCGTCGTCGTGGGGCCCGCGACAGCGTCTGCCGCGATCGCGGGCAGATGGGTCGACGTGCCCACGTGGACACGCAGCGGGCGGCTCCGCGTCTGCCGCGGCCGCCGACGGCGCTTGTTCTATACCGAGCCCCCGGTCGCTCTCTCCCGCGGGCGACAGATTGCGACGCGCGGTTCTTCTACTGAGAAACGACCCGGGGGACAAACCGGAGCGGCCGCGTGTGGCACGGGTGCCGAGCGAGCGGTCGGGACCGGTAACCTGATTAAACGGGCTGCGGCGGACCATCCGGCGTGTCGCCGTTCTCTTCGAGAGCCGGGTGCCCTCGTCGCGGAGCGACAGACGGTGCCGCGAGCGCCGCTCAGCGGCTGTCGCTCTCGGTTGTTTACGCAAGTGATGACGCCCTTCAGCACAGGTGCCGGATGGCGGCCGCTTGCTTTGACCGTGGCGTGTGCGACTGGGGCCCTGTACTCGCGATAACGAGTACACGATGCTCTCGCTGAACTCATTCTTCATGACTGCATTATACCTGAAATGAAGCAGTGAAGCCACGGCAAATGATACTCATTTGGAACCGAAGTTCGGTTGGGTCTTGCCAGGTATTCCATTCAGAGTCACTAAGTTAACGGGATGCGATTGGCCCTTTCACGGTATCACGCACTGTCCATACCGATGAACCCTGCGGGCGATGAATACTTGCTCGCGAACGCATCTCGGGACTGCTAGCTCATCGTTGAAGTAGCGCTGGGCATTAAATAAATCGAAGTGAGACGTTTCAAGTAGACAAGTAGGCAGCTCAGTGGTTTTTCTAAAAATAGCAGTGTGATATAGTACATGTGGGACGTGGCAGTGACTCGGTTTAGGTTTGGATCGGATACACATCAGATAAGATAAATGCTTGCTTTGCGCAGCTTAGTGCCCGCCTTTAATTACCACGGGGCAAAATTGAGGGGTCCCGCCACAACTCAAACTACATACAAGCTTTGCGCTTTTGTATTCTCTTACTTAAGTCAGCAGTAACGCGTTCCTTGTCACAATAAATGTTTGGTACTACAATACACAGACTTTTTGTGTAGGTGATGCACACCACATTGTTCTGAATGTTCGACATAAGTTTACGCTCCTTGCCGTTCGCGCCTCACATTATGTTGCTGGTGAATGCTAAGAAACTGCACACAGAATGACTGGGTTAAGAGGTGTGATTTCGTCAAGAGTTTGATGGAAACCCGTCTGGTCGGGAGGAGACATAGTAAGTATCTGAAAGTTGCACGTCGACCGTAAGAACGAGAAATTAGACATTTTAGGCTACAGCACGGCAGTCTTGTTCACAAACTTGTTAGTTCACAACCTAGTTATGTTAGATGATACGCAAAGCAGTTTTTTTTATTTTCTCATAATATGATTATCAATACACACGTGCTAATCATTGAGGAGGAGGAGCAGAAAGGAAAGCCAGGGAGGCCAATCAGATGTGAGTCCGGTTTTCTACCCTACGCAGGAAGAAAGGGGTTACGGTATGAAAAGAAAGAAAGCAATGGGAGCGAAAATGTTAGTAGGTAGTTACACATTTCCGTGCTCATAGCTACGGTACGCTAAATTCCGGGCGTAAAGACAGACGAAGAAAGGTACACAAAAGATCCCCAAAGATGTACAAAAAACCGTCAAGCAGGGTGTCTCGCAAGGGTCCCTTCTAGTACCAAAGCCGTTTGCGTACGCAAAATCTAAAACTCCCTATACTAGCAATGGCGACACTTGGGGTTGTCCATCACCCCTACAATGGGTCGCTGAGGCCCGTCTATTTCATAAACACCCAGCTACGCCATTGAGCTATGCTATAAAGATTTATGAGCTTAGAAACGCATGGTGGGAGATGGAACGAGACATGGCAACAAAAAAATCCTACAGAGAGAGACCCGAAAACGCTTGCGTGTGTATAGAACATTCGAGTAGATGTTATTTTAATTCAAATAATAGAAAGCGGGTATGTCCACTCATGCAGTGCACAAATCGCATAAGCAGTGATCGATTAGAGTAACATATTCTGTGTCAAGGGAGAGAATACATATTAACGCGATAGCGCTAAGGGGCCTGTGTCGGAGAAAATCCGGCGTCCGCAACTGGCGTCGGCGTGCGATGTCGGCGGGTGGACGGAGAAAATCATCCCCAACCACGCAGGCCTTCCGAATGTATTTAGGTACATGTATATGCCACGCCTTCTTATACGACATGCGGTATATGTGGGTTATAAAGCCGCACCATTCTATCATTGCCTTTCATTGTGTGTACCTTGTCTTGCATTCTTGGCAAAGCTATTCCTCTGAATTTTGAGAATGACAATCCACAAACAAATGTCATGAAACAAAACACCCACAGCGCTTGCATTTTGTGTTAAATCTCCTCAGACTGAAATATTAAAAGTACGAAGCCAAAACGGAAACCTGAAAGTTATGCAATTTTTTAGAAAGCTCGCCTTCGTGCATAGCGTTCGCCGCCAGTGTTTCCGGTAACCATTACAGTAGGAAGCCTACATTACGGTTGTTTAAGCTGCAGTTGTCGGGAAGCGTGAGAAGCAGTCAGGGATCTTTGAATACTATCGCGTTCCACTCTTAAAAGCGAAGCTTAAGCGTCCTCCAAAATTTTCCAAGGCGGCACAAATTTCCGTGGCGTGATCCGATTAGACATTTTGCAAGCATATAATGGATTAGGCTGGCGCAATATAGGGGCAATTATAGATGTTTCTGATAATGAGGCCTTCATGCAACTCATTGTTTTTATTGCTGCTGCTGCTGCTACTGAAGAAGAAGTGCCAAAACTCCCATGTACCGCGCATTTGGTGCACGGTAACAAACCCCAGGTGGTCAAAATCCATCTGGAGACCCCCACTACGGAGTCCTTTTTCTGTTTTTTTGCTGCTGCTGCTAATGAGGATAATAATAATGACGTCAATGTAATAAGAATCTGCTTATCATTGCAGTACTTATCATTGCAGTTTCTCCGGCTAAAATAACGCACTGATAACATTTTGCTAGAGGAAGAACCAATGGATGTCATGGGCGCTGAATGGTTTATATAAATCACCCGCGATTTTGTAATAGTTTTTTGTATCGCGTTCTTCACTGCAGAAACAATGAATATTTGTTTCATGGAATTATAGAACTCTCTAATTTAGAGGACATTCGAATCACAGGAGTTTAAACAGTAAATGCAAAATGTCTGGTCGTAGGCTCAAGTAGCCTGTACTATAGTATAATTGAGCTGTTTCTTTCCACTCTGATTTCACCGGCGATAGGAAAAAAAACATTTTGAAAGGAACATTCGTTTGACAGTTCTTTTCAGTTTGCCTGGGCCACTGTCTGGCCAAGGGGCCTGAGCCGATCAGATAGACAGTGCTGTAAATGCTGGGCTGATTCTGAAAAATGTCCTCGCATGTGTCCTCAGAATGTTTTTTTGTGTTGCTTGAAAGTTGAAAGTTGAGCTCATTATGGAGGGAATGCAATGTCAGAACAGCTACACGTCTCATAGCATTAACTAATGGAGCCAACCAGAAAACGGCACCATCCCTGCAGGTAATCTTCCGCCAACCCGCCGTTAGATTATCACAATCATACTTGGATGATTTCTGCCAAATATTTAAGCAAAGCTTTCGTTGCTTCCTTTCCGTGGTTCGACGTTCGTAATAGTCATTTCCTTGCCTGATATATTTGTGGACATATATATATACCTTGCGTCATCAGGTGTGTGCTGCCTACTTTGTTGTCTAGTAGTTAACTTGGGCCACTGGGCATGCGCCTGAAGACGCAACTTGCAGCAGGGTACTGTTTTTCCGCTGGTTTGCCACTTAATGGGTCACGTGGTCAGTTCTGGCTTTGCCGAATAAAGTTGTTCTCTCTCACTGTCTGCCTAGTAGACCCATTGGGGGACTTGATATGTATCTGAAGAGGCAATTTCGGCACTGGGCTTGTATGCACCACTGGACTTTCGCCCATTCTTGGCCAAACCCCCCCGCATGGATGTGCCATTGTGACACAAAGAGTATGAAGCCTTAATCGCATTTAGATATGTGTAGTACTTCTCTGTACATAGAAGTCTCATCCACAGTTTTATCTCGACCAGAACTGTGCATCACCTGCGTTCTCGTGACGCCGGCAGTTAACGGCTACGATCGACAAGGCTGTACGCGTGCCTCTGTTATTTTTTGATTTATATTTACTCGTTCCATCCCCTACTGTGGCTGTCTCGCTAACCCCCCCCCCCCCCCCAAAAAAAAAAAAAAAAAAAGCTTTGCGTCATTTCAGTTCCAAAATGGCGTTGGATGTGCATGCTATTCTTTCCTGGTTTTTTAGCACTGGTACTTCTGTTGAATTGATGCATGTTACGTGTTTCCTGGCGGTCATCTCCATAGTCTGCATCGTCTACTTTCATGGAATGAGAAGCAGAGCATAGTGCACAAAACATGAGAGTCGCTTTACTTTGAGCACTAAAGTATAAAGATTTAACTAATCTCATTAATTTTGAAATAAACAAACAAAAACTGATTCTGTGTTCTTCCACTCGCAACCTTTTTCTTCTGTGTTTGTGTTGCTTTAGCAGTTGTAGAGGCGTTCGAAACGAACAGCCGTGAAAAAAAAATTCCATTGGCAGACAAAAATGTCGAGTGGTCATGTTTACGAATCGGCTAAAGACTCTAGCGAATGACACAGCCTTAGCTCCACCATGTCAGCATACAAAGCAGCCGTTCTCACCACCAAGTATTGCACAACGACGAGTAATGAATTCGACAAAGGGTGCACATGTTTGCACTGGCGCCCCCGCGCGGTAATCGCACACACTCGTCTCCAGGATGTGACGGTGACGACAGACCGAGCAGGCCAGCTGGTCAGCAGGGTTTTGCCTTCGTGGGTCCTCTTGATATTAGTAATAGAGGGCTGTCCACTCGGCGTTCATCGTTGGCTCAGACATCGGTGATTCGCGACTGCGCGTACGAGGCAACACACATTCCTCGTTCTCCGTACCCCTGTTTGATCCCTCTCTTCCTATGTGGCATAATATACAGAGCCACCATATCTCTCATTGCCCCTTTATTTTTTGCACAATCATTCCACCCTTCCACCGTCCACACTCAGCGGATCACCAGCGTTTACCGCCCACGTTTACAGGCAGCTATTGTATATTTCCTCCCTTCGGTAGGGCTCTTTGTTATTTTTCTCTTCTCTGCGATTTTTTTCACCACTCCCGCATTTCAAGAGAGGACTGTGTTATGGTTAGGCGGGGTCGGTCGCGTATTTCAAATATCTTTTCTGCGTGCGCGAGTCCCCGAGCTGCTCCTCCCCCCTCCCCTCTCTGGTTACCCCTCTTCTTTCAAACCGCTACGCGCTAGTCCGCGCCGCTGGCCTTTATTACGTCCCTAATAATTTCCGTTTGGATTACGGCCACCCCGCTGTTGTCCCTCGGCTCACAGAGTCTGATTAGAGTCGCAAAGCTGGCGAGCATTTCCGTCCACATGAAGAGACCATCTGTGGTGCTCTGGCAATCGGACTAGTCCGCGAGCGGTAGAACACGTGTTCCTGCTCTGACTGCGTCTGTTGGCGGGATGTGTACGATTTTATTAGTTTTTTGCGTTCCACCAAGAGATTATTCTGCTTGCGGTTGGAGCGCTTAGCGTGAACCCCTTGGGAATCGTTCGCACTTCTACGGCTTTACGTGCGACTGCAACAAAAGAACGCAAGTCTCAAGACATGCATGCCGTAGTTTTACAAGCTATTGGGCAAATGAGAAATGGATAAGTTGCAGAGAGTGAAAGCAAAAAAATGCATGAAGATTAAGCAGAAGAAGCGTTCGATGAGCTTCCCTCTCCGAGGGCAGCCAATCACATCCAATCACATCTGCGAGGGCAGTTAATCACAGTTTGCGCATAGCTGAAAAAATGTATATATTGCATTATTTACTTCATTATTACTTCATTATTTGAACTGCCTGAACAAAACATCGCTTCACGTATGTTCCCAAGAACTCACTGGATCTGGCACAAATTCTTTTTATACGAACTGGAACTAGAGCACTGCCATCGTCTTCCTGCATGGTAGTTTCCGGCGCAAGACGGAATGCGCAGAATGAACAGGCATTGGAGACGGCGCACAGTGCTGTGTGTCATCGCCTCTGCTTGTCCATCATGTGATTCATGCTGTGAACAGTGAATAGTGACATTTCAATAAGCATATATTTAAATATTTGCGAACTCAATGATGTTTCTGGAAACAGAGACTTTATATTGTCACGCCTTCCTTTTACGTTTTGCTTGTGACAGTATTTAACTGAGCTATCGCTGTTCTTATATTTTTGTTCGGTGCGATTTTTGGCATTTTGTTGCTATTGTCACCGATTCTGTAGTGTCTAATTCCTGTCGAAAATGGTGCCCTTGTCGTGACAGCATATCCAGTTTTTAGGCTATCCAGGCTCTACTTGTTCACAAGTTTGGGTCTGGACTTGAGGTCTTGAGTAGACTTGTCTGTTATGTGTTTTGCATCTTCCGTCTTGGAGGGTTTGCGGTAGCGCGATTAAAAAACAGGACAAAAGAAGACACATAGGGACACACACGGCGCTAACTTCCAACAATATTTATTATCGAATACCAGATCGTACTTATACACTCAGCCATCATAAGTCACAGTCACGTGAACAGCTAAACATTCAACGCAAAACCTTTTATACATTGATATCTTAAGGCATGCACAAAAATTTCAATTCTATATCAGAGAGAGCCAATGACGGTTCACTGATACAGGATTCACCCAAGGCAGCAATCTGTTTAGCTTCTATTATAAGTCTAGTAAGTTCGCACTTACTTCTTCTACCAGTAATGGTTGTTGACTCATAGAGAGAGGAGCAATGATGCTGCTTAGAATGAAGGGAGAGAAACCCATCTGACGCAACGTTGTCGACCTTATTTTTGTGTTCACGCAAATTATCACTATTGCATCTGCTTGCTGCCGGACGTAATATTTTCACACGATAAGGGTGTGCGATATATAACCAATGTCTTGCAATCTTGAAAATTGTTTCTTTGTGTTACTTGGCAGCTTAGAGCACTTTCTTCCCTGGTCTCGCTTTCCTGCAGAAGCTGATTAGTTCGTTGTAGGTGCTGAAAAAAACACATCAGTGTTGCATCGGCGTGCACTTTTCTTTAGGTTGTGCGACAACCGGTGGATATAGGGTATAACTGTTGGTCTTTTTTTTCTCACGGTTACTATTTTCTCGCACATGTTCAGAGGTCCCCGATTGCTGCGCTTGCCCTCGCATTCCTTCTACAGCTGATACCAGAATTTGACTGGCATAACCTGCATCATGTAGGCGAATGGCCTGTTGTCTGAACGCTTCATCGGTGCAATAATGGCAGGATTTATGAAGTGCGTAAGTGAAACACATTTCCGCAGTTCCTCTTTTTACCAATTCAGAATGGGCTGAATGATATGACAACGGTTTATTTGTCCTAGGACTGTAGCACCAGCATGTTAGGTCATCACTGAAGGTAAATTTAGCACAAAGGTACTTTGATCTTTCGTTGTATAGGCAGCTTCGAAAGTAGCTTTCAGTGGATAAAGGCACTGACGTATAACATTACTAACAGCTGAACACTCTGTGTCAAAGCTACCTAGTTTACAATCAACAAACAATAAAAACTCACCAACAAATCAAAATATTTTAACAACGTTTGTCTCATTAACGCGTGCATACAAGTCTGTCTAGTTTTGATAGTTTTAGGTTGCCTAAAACAGGTGCTAAGCAGTATTCCATACAGACCCCTTGTTTTTGAAGGTACAAAATGTTATTTATTTGCACAAATGTTGACTTCAAACAAATCTCATGATTCAAACAAATCTCATGCTTTGGCCGAAACAGTCACGGGGCTATTAGCAAGTCATTAAATCTGAAGAAATGAAAACGACACGCAAGCAGACCACGTGTCTGCAGTCTTTTCTAACAAGACAACGGCAGCCATTTTGTAAACCGTCAAGATTAAATTGGGTGAACGTGATGTTCTGGCTGTTTTATTTGTTTTTTCTTGAACCTGTGTTAGTGCATGTCATTTATCGACGTAATAGGACTCAGGCATTCTTTATCCGTTTGGTTTCTTTGGTTGTATGCCTGTGTTTGCATTTCATTGCAATCTTAAATAAGCACCAAATAGCTGCAATACAGGCACTGCTCTTTATTTTCTTCTTGCGAAAGGTTGTTTTAATCTTCCTTCTATTATTATTTTCGGAGTTGATAGCCACGGCGGCCGCATTTCGATGGGGGCGAAATGCGAAAACACCCGTGTACTTAGATTTAGGTACACGTTAAAGAACCCCAGGTGGTCCATATTTCCGGAGTCCCCCACTACGGCCTGCCTCATAATCAGATCGTGGTTTTTGCACGTAACACCCCATAATTTAAATAATTAATTTCGGAGTTAATAGATAACGTATTGTATATTATGGGTATACTTGAAAAAAAAAGTGATCAAAACTATAAGGGGATATGCTGCAATCGTGTTAGCCTATGAAGAAAACACCTTTTCAAGGAAATGAAACGTGACTGCACCGCGACCAGGGCCGCTATTTTGTACCGATGCCTATGACTTATTCTATACTAGTCTTATCATCCACCGCTCAAGGCCTGCTGATCCCGTTGATAACTCGAGTTGACCGTTGCTCTGACCACTGACAAAGCGCGATAAGCGCGAAAAGGCATTAGCACCGGAAAGGCATCGCTACAAAATACCGGCCCAGGTATACATCACGTTATTCAAACATAAACCACGACGTCCGCAATTTATTCCACGACCGGATGAAGTGGGGACTTCGGAGTAGCTGCATTCAGAATGGGTTTTGTCGAAGCCATTTTTACTCTTGGAAAATTTCAACAGATAGCTTACATTAGGTGTGTAGTTACCTTTCTATGAATTCTGTAGACTGCCAAAGAACCTAAGAACGTAGCTCTGAAACTCCACCTCTAATATTGCCTATGTACTTCCTGCGAATTTTTCTTTTTTTTTGCGGAATGCACGCGTGCCATAAAAAGAACGAACGGAAAGAAAATTATTAACACAGCTCCCATGAACTTTTTTTCAATGAATGGTCTCTAGGTTTTGTATTGCTAAAACGAAACGTGTATACGAAAAAGAAGCAAGCTGTTTGCATGCTTCGCAAGTAGACTACGCCTTAAGTTATTCATCCTGACCGGGCTGTGTCAGCCATAAAAGTTGCCGGCGTTTCCGAAAATAATGTGGACATTACTGGACGAAACACTTTAGCCACGTTTTGGTGACGAACATTTGGCAGACATTCTTAAAAATATTGCGCGCAGTAGGTACGCATAGCTGAGCGCACATTACTTTCCCACGGCCACACTAAGCTGCATGGTGGTGCGTACAAATTCCACAGAGGGAAAGGCGACTTCGCTCGCTTCAAGCTGATGAAACGGTAGCCTTCTTACCAGAGAGCTCACCACGCTTCAGCGGAGGGTGGGCCCCCGTAAAGCTGACTCCTCCTACAATATTCGCCCTCGTTGCCCTTAGCAACGCAGCACCCGCCCTAGCAACACTCACTTCTTTTTTCTCTCTCTCGGTGGCAACAGCTTCTCGCTATTCGGCTGGCTGTCTCTGTGGGTTCGCTGATTGGCTTCGCTGAGCAACCTACTTCCCGGTGGCTTTGGGGCGAATATTATATTTACTAAGAAACAAAATAAATGAAAAGGCTGGCGAAAAAATTTCGAAATTTTGCGAAAAAATGTGGCGTTAATTAGGATCTCCGGTAGCAATCACTACTCACACTGAATTGATAATTTACTTATTTGCAGGTTTGCTTCATTTCAACTTAGGTATTTTTTATTTGCATTATTCCCGAATGCAACGATGCAACGATGCGCGTTCGACTCCGTCTGCGGAGACCGCATTGGGTATTGGCGAACTGCAAGAATTCACGCGCACCTAGAATTCAGTGCACATTAAAGAACCCCAGATTGTCAAAATTATTCCGGAATCCCGCACTATGGCGTGGCTCATCGGGCTGTGGTTTTGACACCCAAAACCCCAGAATTTAGATACGTCTTTAAAAAAACGATTTGCAAGAGCTGCAAAAGCAATAGAAATGAACTGCTTGCTTATAGGAACAATCGGAGAAAAAAATGCTGCAATGCTACTCCAAAAGATCTGTGAATCAATGAGCCGCATTTCAAAAAGGCACATTTAGAACGAACTGAATATGCGTTTGTGCCCGGATACAATAATATTAATGCAAAGTTTTGTTTGCACTTTCCCGGCTTTCGCGTGGTTGCTGGGTGGATGGGCACTGTGTGCTGTTCTCTTGGATCGGTCGCTATTTCAAGAATATATTTTTGGATTTATTTACGACGGATATATAAAACTTCCCTTATGTACTTGCACAATTGGTCGAACTATACAGATACAAATTATTGTCACGTAGTAGTGACGGTGAAGAAAACAGTCGTAAAACTGTGTGTGACGAAACTGATTCTTTATTGGGCGAACCTGTGCCCACAAAAGAAAGCTATACTCGAAGCACAACGATAGCGGCGAACACAGTCGGCGATCGTCGAAATCTGATTAGCGGCGAAACGCGTCGGCTTTTATACCTGAGTCATCGAAGGTTCCAGATTAATCCCTGACGCCCGCGTGTCTTCCAGAAAGTTCTAGACAATTCGCGTCGGTCATACAATCAGATAACATAAGCGTCAGTGAAGACAGGCAACGGAAAGAAGCATCGATAACGTTCTAGAAACTTCCGATACAGGCGCGTCCTGCGCCGAGCGATAACGTTTAACGTTTGTGAGCCGGTGAAGAGCGGTCACCGGTAAAAGATAAACAAGTACACGTGGCATTACCCTCCCCTTAAAAAAAACATCGTCCCGATGCTACTAACAAACACGAGTCCGAAAACATAAACCACGTGTAATAAAGACAAAAAAATAACAAAGCAACGAAGTACCTAAGTTCGTTAGCGGGCGTAGAAAGGCTTAAGACGCACCACGTGGATGACTTCGGGTCGTGCGCGGCGCCGCTGTGATTGCGAAATGCCGTCTGGCACGACCTCGTAGTCCAGTGCGCCAATCCGTCGGATAATCTTGTAGGGTCCGAAATAGCGTCGTAATAGTTTCTCGCTAAGTCCTCGCCGGCGTATCGGAGTCCAGACCCAAACACGGTCGCCGGGCTGGTACTCGACGTAGCGTCGTCGAAGATTGTAGTGTCGGCTGTCGGTTCTCTGCTGGTTCTTGATGCGCAGCCGGGCGAGTTGTCGACCTTCTTCGGCACGCTGCAAATAGGTGGCAACGTCGAGATTTTCTTCGTCGGTGACGTCCGGTAGCATGGCGTCAAGCGTCGTTGCTGGGCTCCTTCCGTAGACCAGGTTGAACGGCGCCATGTGCGTCGTTTCTTGCACGGCCGTGTTGTATGCGAAGGTCACGTACGGAAGGATGGCATCCCAAGTCTTGTGTTCGACGTCGACGTACATTGCCAGCATGTCGGCGATGGTCTTATTTAGCCGCTCGGTGAGGCCATTCGTCTGCGGGTGGTAGGCGGTGGTCCGGCGATGGCTTGTCTGGCTGTATCGCAGGATGGCTTGAGTTAGTTCTGCAGTAAAGGCCGTGCCTCTGTCGGTGATGAGGACTTCTGGAGCACCGTGACGCAGGAGAATGTTCTCAACGAAGAATCGGGCTACCTCGGCGGCACTGCCTTTGGGCAAGGCTTTTGTTTCGGCGTAGCGGGTGAGGTAGTCAGTAGCTACGACGATCCATTTATTCCCGGACGTCGACGTCGGAAAAGGCCCCAGTAAGTCCATCCCGATCTGCTGGAACGGTCGGCGAGGTGGTTCGATTGGCTGTAGAAGTCCGGCTGGCCTTGTCGGCGGTGTTTTGCGTCGTTGACAGTCTCGGCATGTCCTTACGTAATGGGCGACGTCGGCAGAGAGGTGAGGCCAGTAGTATTTTTCTTGTATCCTCGAGAGCGTGCGGGAAAAACCGAGGTGTCCAGCCGTTGGGTCGTCATGGAGAGCTTGCAGAACCTCTGGACGCAATGCTGAGGGTACCACGAGGAGGTAGTTGGCTCGGAGAGGCGAAAAGTTCTTCTTTAGGAGAATGTCGTTTTGCAAGAAAAACGACGCCAATCCTCGCCTGAACACCTTCGGCACAGTGATGGTCTTGCCTTCCAGGTAGTCTACAAGGCTCCTTAGGTCCGGGTCGGCTCGCTGTTGTTCGGCGAAATCGTCGGCACTGATGGGTCCCAAGAAAGTGTCGTCATCCTGGTCGTCCTGTGGCGGCGGTTCGACGGGGGCGCGAGACAAGCAGTCGGCGTCAGAGTGCTTTCGGCCGGACTTGTAAACGACGGTGATGTCGAATGCTTGAAGTCTCAGATTCCATCGTGCGAGGCGACCTGAAGGATCCTTCAAGTTAGCTAGCCAACACAAGGCGTGGTGGTCGCTGACGACTTTGAAGGGCCTGCCATAGAGGTAGGGGCGAAACTTTGATGTAGCCCAGATGATGGCGAGGCACTCCTTTTCTGTTGTGGAATAATTTGATTCCGCCTTCGATAGCGACCGGCTAGCGTAACTTACAACCCTTTCTAGTCCGTCAGTCCTCTGCACAAGCACGGCGCCGAGTCCTACGCTGCTTGCGTTGGTGTGGACTTCAGTATCGGCGTTTTCGTCGAAATGCGCAAGTATTGGCGGCGATTGCAGGCGTCGCTTCAGTTCTTCAAATGCTTCGACTTGCGGTGTCTCCCACTTGAACTCGACGTCGGCCTTCGTGAGATACGTCAGTGGCTCAGCGTTCCGTGAAAAATTCTTGACGAAGCGCCTGTAATAGGCGCACGGTCCAAGAAATCTACGCACTGCCTTCTTGTCAGTGGGCGGAGGAAAGTTGGAGATGGCCGCAGTTTTCTGAGGGTCGGGGCGCACTCCTGACTTGTTGATGACGTGGCCCAAAAACAAGAGCTCCTCATATTCGAAGTGGCACTTTTCTGGCTTTAACGTGAGTCCGGAGGTTTTGATTGCTTGAAGAACTGTTTCAAGGCGCCGCAGGTGATCTTCGAAGCTTGAGGCAAACACGACGACGTCGTCCAAATACACGAGGCAAGTCTGCCACTTCAAGCCTGCAAGTACTGTATCCATGACGCGTTGGAAAGTCGCAGGTGCCGAGCAAAGACCAAACGGCATGACCTTGAACTCGAACAGTCCGTCTCGTGTTATAAAGGCAGTCTTCTCCCGGTCCCTCTCGTCGACTTCGATTTGCCAGTAGCCGGTTTTGAGGTCCATCGACGAAAAATACTTTGCGTTGTGGTGTCGATCCAAGGCGTCATCAATCCGTGGGAGGGGGTATAGGTCCTTCTTCGTGATCTTGTTGAGGTGACGATAATTGACGCAGAAACGTAGGGTTCCATCCTTCTTCTTCATTAACACCACGGGGGACGCCCACGGACTCTTGGACGGCTGGATGATGTCGTCGCGTAGCATTTCGTCGACTTGCTGCCTTATGGCCTTGCGTTCGCGCGCCGAAACTCGGTACGGGCTCTGACGGAGTGGGCGGACATTTTCGTCGGTCATGATGCGGTGCTTGGCGACAGGAGTTTGTCGAACTTTTGACGACGACGAGAAGCAGTCCTTGTATTGTAGGGGCAGAGATTTTAGTTATTCTTTCTTATGCCTGGGAAGGTTCAGATTGACGTCGAAAGTTGGTTCAGGTACTATAGTCGTCGTTGCAGGTGCACAGGAATCCGTGAAGGTGAAAACACTGCTGGCTTGTACTATTTCGTCGATGTAGGCGACCGTGTTGCCTTTGTTAATGTGCTTGTTTTCGGGGCTGAAGTTCGTGAGCATCACCCTTGCTTTCCCTGCACGTAGCTCAGCTATGCCTCTAGCGACGCAAATTTCACGGTCGAGCAGTAAGTAATGATCGCCCTCGATGACGCCCTCCACGTTTGCAGGCACTTCGGTACCGACGGAAATCATTACGCTGGAGCGAGGCGGAATGGTGACTTGTTCTTCAAGCACATTCAAGGCATGGTACCTCATGCTTGTATCCGGTGGTATCGCGTTGTGCGTTGAAAGCGTTGTCGACTTGGACCTTAAGTCGATGACTGCACCGCGTTGATTTAGAAAGTCCATGCCTAGGATGACATCCCTGGAGCAGTGCTGCAGGATTACGAAGCTCGCCGGGTAAGAGAGGTTGTTTACCATGACTCGCGCTGTGCAGATTCCAGTCGGCGTTATTAGGTGGCCTCCAGCTGTCCACATATCGGGTCCTTGCCAGGCTGTTTTCGCCTTCTTCAACTTGACGGCGAACGGGCCACTGAAGACGGAATAGTCGGCTCCAGTGTCGACAAGAGCGGTGACGTTATGACCATCGATTAGCACGTCTAAGTCGGTAGACCGTCATCTGGCGTTGCGGTTAAGTCGTGGCGTCGGATCACGGAGGCGTCGGCTTGCTCCGCTGCTGTTACGTCGCGTCGGTAGGTCGTCTTTCGGCGGCAAAGTGTTGTCGTCAAGGCTCTTGCTAGGCGGTGTGCTGGTACCTCGTTGTGATGATGCGCGAATCGTCGTCGTCGGCGGCGGCGGCGGAGGATCTTCGGTATTGCGTCGTACAGCAACCGCGCACCTCCATCGGTTGCTGCCTTTAGTTTCCCGGATAGGGGCTCACGGACCGGCCCCGGGATTGGCCAGTGTATGGTCGGCGCTGCGGCGACAGGTAACGTCCTGGTGACGGTGAGCGTGAGGGTCGTCGTGGTTGCCACTGGGCTCCGGCGAGGTAGTCGGCGATGTCACGTGGCGGCTCGCCAAGCTGTGGACGTGGCGCGTTGACGTCGAACCGTCGTAGGCCCATCTCGCGGTAAGGGCATCGGCGGCAGACATGACCAGCTTCCCCGCAGTGATAGCAGAGCGGGCGGTGGTCGGGGGCGCGCGAAATCTCCGTCTTTCTCGGGTAGCTGCGCTAGGAGACGGGCGGGCGTGCTGGCTGCGGCGGCGGTGGTGGGCGACCGAACTGCGGCTTTGAGGAGCCCTGGTGTGAGCGTGAAGGAGGGCCTTGACGACGGGCAATGGCGGCGTAAGTCAGCGCTTCCGGCTGTGGTTGCGGCGATTGCGGCTTTGTGGGGGCGTTCGTTGCATGAACGCAATAGCACCTCCACCAGATGTCACGTAGTAGTGACGGTGAAGAAAACAGTCGTAAAACTGTGTGTGACGAAACTGATTCTTTATTGGGCGAACCTGTGCCCACAAAAGAAAGCTATACTCGAAGCACAACGATAGCGGCGAACACAGTCGGCGATCGTCGAAATCTGATTAGCGGCGAAACGCGTCGGCTTTTATACCTGAGTCATCGAAGGTTCCAGATTAATCCCTGACGCCCGCGTGTCTTCCAGAAAGTTCTAGACAATTCGCGTCGGTCATACAATCAGATAACATAAGCGTCAGTGAAGACAGGCAACGGAAAGAAGCATCGATAACGTTCTAGAAACTTCCGATACAGGCGCGTCCTGCGCCGAGCGATAACGTTTAACGTTTGTGAGCCGGTGAAGAGCGGTCACCGGTAAAAGATAAACAAGTACACGTGGCATTATAATACTTCTTATGTTACCTTTCCATATAAAACCTCAGCATATAATATCAACTCATAGGCATCTTGAAGCACACCGATTATAGAATTGTGAATTGTATTTACCGGTTTTTTTTATTTACTTTATTTTCTTTGACGATGCTCTCTAAGTATGAGAGCATGGCCTGTTCTTGACCAGTACTTATATAAATGGGCATTCCCCACTAAAATTGTTACACAAAACTTTTACAGTTCATGTCGGCTCACAAATATCTCTAAAGCATGCCGATTTGTTGATAGAATGGAGCTATGGATTTCCTGAATTCTCTCATTTACATTTTTTTTATTTAGCCATCCCGTATATGAACCTCTGGGTGTTCCCTTTGCTGGTCAATCCTAAGGAATGTGTAGGTTCCACTGCAGCACAAGAGGTACAGAAATCCTAAATGTTTGCTCTATAAGCGTCGCACTTTTCTTTGCACGAACCTGGTCATCGCCATTCGTCGCTCGACCAATATCACGCATCACTTTCTTCCCATCACCTGGCCGTATACAGGTCTCACACTGGGCATCTGCCTGAATTGGAGCCTTCGCTTCGGCATAGCTTTGGTAGATACAGCACCTAAACACAAAAATTGCAGGTTAGCAAAGTTGTGACCGTTGTGGCATAAAAAAAAAAACATTCGGTGAGATTACTCGTTGTATAGGATGAAAGTAAACAAAATTATACGCATCGCCATTACTTGTAAGGCATTTAATTAGCTACTTTAATAAAGCTTCACTTCATATATATTTTCTAGCTTGTGTGCTTTATCTGCGATATATTTCATGTTGTTTATTCGCATTTTGAAAGTTTCGGTATGTTTTCACTGACATTTTATATTTTCTGAGCATGTTTTGTTTTAATTTGATCCGCTTGAACTAATGACTTTCCTCAACATATCTAATTTATGATATTAGTTATGGTGTTAGCATTAGCACTGCGCGACAGAAAGAATGGTAACTCGCTGGACAATTGAAGCATACTACACCCAGAACACTGAAACTACTTGATTCAGCTACCCGTGAATCGCTTTGATGGAAAGAGAAATAGCGTTTACTGATAAGTGGCCTCTAAACTTACATACTAAACAAATATATATGTATATATAGGTTCAGTGTATAAATTTAGTTGTGTGTTAGAATTTGTGTGTGTATGTTCCGTCTTCTGTCTGCGTCCGTGGAAAGTAGCGCGATTGTTCCACCACGAATGCATAAGCTGATTCGCCAAAATGATTTGGTGACGTAACCGCATTATATCCCTGAACTTTCATGAACTCCAAGTCCCGTTCCACATAAGTTGCACGAAGTGAGCAGAATATTTTTTTGCAAATATAATTCTACATATTTGCTGCAACTATGTAGAACGAGATTGGTATGTTTCACTGAATCAGTAAAATTTGATGCACACTGATATTGAGGGCGATATACACCAACGGAAAGAGCTTCGGCAGAAGGAAAAGCCGATGCCCAAGGACATCGTTTCCGCACAGATTTAGCATTGCAATTGTAAGTTCTTTTTCAAATATGTTCCACTCATTCAATGGAAGCTATGTGGGACAAAATTATAGGGTTACTTCAAGTTAATATCTATCTAGTGGAATCAGTGGTTTTGGCCCTTACATATGTTCCGATGTATATGTCCTTGAATGACACATAACTGTTTCCTCCACGTTCTTGTATAACGGAGCACGCCACATTTAGTATAATTAGAAAGGTCACTAATCTATTCGGATATAGCGTATACGTTTGCTAACAGAACGTTATCGTACAGGCTGCATTTTCTAAAACAGGTTGTCTTCTTAGCATAACACAGAGGAATGCCGTGAAGCTATCTTCTTGTTTAAGGAAGCTCAGGAGCAAAGAGAACTACCATAACGGGCGCTGCATGAAGATAGGGGAAGAAAACTCCAGGAAAATATTGTCGAATTTTATAAGGCAACCCTTATACCCATCTACGTCGTGTTCAATAAATTTTCAGTGGAGAGTCAGCGCTGTCTGTGTGTGCTTCTCTGTCGTCCATGTTTCTTGCACTGGAAAAGCTGAACTTCTTCTTGGGCGAGTTGGTCCTTGCTGTAAGACATAACTTTTCTAGCTAAAGAATTCGGAAAATGGAAGAAAAAAGCACAGTAAAAAGACAGCTGACAGAAAGAAGCCTATCTTCCTTTCTACTCTTTTATTTCACGGGTTTCTCGTTTTCTAAATTTTTACGCTGCAACACCGTCTTATGTGTGCATGAGTTTGGAATGGTAATCCCGGAGTGGAACAACGGTAGACGGTGACTAAAAGAAATCGTCACAAAGATAAGCTTGATGATAAAGTTTTTGAAACAGGCCAGGACGCGCTGATTTGCAGCGAAGGGATAACCCTTGTAAATCGGCACGTCTTTTTAATGATGAAAGGCTAGTGTAAGGTGAATAATCGGAAAAGATGAAGCGAACCACTCGGTTGTGCACACGATCAATACCATTGACACTATTTGCCTCACCCGGATTTCATATTGCCGGTGCGTACTCGAGCTTCGGGCAAGGAAGCTTAGGTGTGTTGTCAGGAGAATGCTTTAGGTTACATTTGATGATGCTTAGGGAGAGATTAGGCAGTCTGAGGGTGAAGTAAATGTCTTGATTCCGCGTTAGGTCGTAAGGCAGATTAACGCCTAAATACTTATAGCTTGAGACGACTTCCACACTATTATGCTTTATATGATACGAGGTGGGAAGTCGAGGAACTCGGTTGGGGAAGGAATGCTTTAATTTCTGTAAGATTTAGAGGAATTAGGCAGGTCTTGCGCCGTGGGTTAATTTCGCGTAAATCATTTTAGAGAGCTGCAGGGTAGTCACAAGAAATTTGGCGATTTAGTAAACAGTCAATAGCGAAATGTCTAATTTGGGCCGAAACTCATTAGGTGAGTCAGTAATGTAAGTGCACAAGGAAACGCACAGACTATTTAAATGTGAAACAGAAATAAATAAATAAATAAATAAATAAATAAATAAATAAATAAATAAATAAATAAATAAATAAATAAATAAATCTGAATTTAGGTTGCGTGGACCAGTTCACATGAGATCTTTCATCGCGGAGTTTGCCCGCAGCTGGGCTTGCTGTAGTGTGCAGGCGAAGCCACTGATTTGCGCACTGCCAGAGCACTTTGGTTATATTTGCGATGAACGAGAAATTCCTCATCTCGGAAAAGTTGTAGTGAACGGGGTGTTCTGCTAACTTGCGTGCGATACTTTCTGTTCAATCAGTACTTACTGAAGTGCGCCGCTCCATGAAAACTTTTTGGCGTTTCTCTGGATTCGGAGGTTAGCTGCCAAACACGTTGCGACATATGCGATCAGTAGCAAAGCGTATTTTACGATACATAATGTGGTTAGCTGGTGACATCACGAAACACTCACAATACGCATCTCATTGGTCGTATTGAATTAAATCATTTGTATGTGCAACACTACCCTATGTATCGAATTGAGTAACAGTTACTAAGCTTGTTAACGAGGACAGTTTTGTTGGCGCATTAACGCAATACTGTTTCTAAAGCCTTGGCGCAAATCACTGTTCCACATTCGGTAGTGACGGAGTTTGGCTTATATAAATTTAGTTTCATAATTTCAGTCGCTTTCGCGCATTATGATAACTGCTACATTTTTTCGTATACGGATAAAATGTTTTTTTTTAAAGATATCAGATCGTTAGCATAGGGTACGGGCAAAATGGTAAACTAAGCAGGCAGGAGCCACCTCCCCATGCCTATCTCAGTTTTGAATGGCTCTGTATTCGACTCCTTTGCACAATTGACAGAATTTTATGTATGCATCTTTCTCATGCGTCTGTCTGTTTTTTTTTCCTCTTTTTTTCTCTTTTATAAATAATCATAGTGATTGCGTTCTGAGATTTTAAGCTTTTTCCAGTGCATAGTCTCGAATGCCTGGCAGCTATCAATCAGTAATTGTAGTTGTATGGCCATTCGGCATATTGAACACTTCTGATTCCGGTTTGAAACATTCGAGAATGCGCTGGAGCACTGTCCACGTTCGTACTGGCGCGTCTACGCCTAACACATGCCCCAAGCTTCAGCTCCCGTCTTATACAACAGGCAGATTTAGCGGAAAAGATATGTCGCGCCCACATTGGCGTAAAAGCCGCTCCTACACAGGCGTTTACGCGACCTGCCGCTAACCATCGCTTACGCCGAAAGCCATTAGTGTAATCTTACCGATCGCCGCAGCTCTGGCATAGGGGGTTGGAAGATCAAAGGCTGGGTACAGACATATGGCCGCGGGTTACACTGTTGCCTGCCTGGCAAAACGCCGCTCTCGTTTTTGTTTTGTTTTGCGACGCCACACACCAATGCCGGGGCACAATGGCGACCCGGGAAGAAACGCGCGACCTCAAGCGACACGCGCGCCCCCTATAGCGTTGCTCGTCTGCGTCACGCGTTCGCCACGCTGTCGCGCGGACGACCAGAATCGTCCATAAGCACGTATACATACACTCGCATCCCGCCGGCAGACGACGTGGCTTGCCCACCAGGGGGCCGCATATACACTTATTTGACCTCACCATGCCAGCGCCGGCAGGCCGGCGGGCAATAGGAAATCTACCTCATTAAGGGAGCGCGTCCGTGCTATATGTACGGCCCGAATATGGGAAGGGAGAGAGGGGCGCCCGATGCAAGGATATGGTGGCACGTGTGGCGAAGCCGCCCGCCGCTGTCGGAGCTAGCGCTTGCGCGCCTTTATTATAGAGAAGAACGGGCCGTCCCGTGGGAAACGGAAGCTCGGCCGAAGTTCTCCCTCGGAGACGCACGTGCTGGCGCACGTGCCGAACGGCGCAGTCCACCCCCCCCCCCCCCCCCCGCCCCCTCCGCCGCCCTGAGGCTGTCTGCGCGTTGCACGTGCAGCCCACCGGGGGGACGTCTCTCAGAGGCTCTTTTGGACGTCGCCGAGCGACGGTCTCGACGCACGCCACGCGGGGGCCAGCGAGGGCGACCGCGAGCAGCGCTTTGATGAAGTTCTCCGGGCTATTGGCGCGGGAGCATGCACTTCCATTTGGAATCGTGCGGAAGGAACATGGACGGGCGTCGAAACGCCGGGCGTGTATGGTGGGAAGCCGAAACAAGAGCACGTTTCTATGGAGATCTTGGAAACAAGCCTGTTGTCGGCTTTGTTGGTGTACGTGACTCATAGGCAGTGTGAGCGTGACTTAGCGTTAAGCAAACGGACTGACGGGATGGAGCCACAACTGCATTTAAGGGAAGTCTTCGAGGAATGTTCGTGCTCGCAAAACTAATTTTGTGTGTTGCGTACAAAGGTAGAGCTTTTTGGTGACATTGCCACCCTCATGATATGAATATTCCTATATATATATATATATATATATATATATATATATATATATATATATTACAAAAATGTTTATTTTTATTATTTTACAGGGCTTACGTGAGCGTTGTTGTAGCTAGAAAAAAAAAGATATTTTCCATGTTCATTCTTTTTAATTTATTATTCACTGGATTCTATCGATAATTGGGATAATTAACTGGCCCTCTCGTAGCATATTTTCACCAGATGCTTATCATTCAATAAAAAACAAAAGCAAACAATTGAAAAATACCAACTTAGTTTTTGTTTTGTCGAATCACCAAAGAGTCCACAATTGTTCAGTTCATCACTCGGATACATAAATAGGAGATACACTCCGTAACTGCCCTCGTGGAAACGGTGTCAAGTACAAGACCTACGTTATATCGTAATAATTTTGATTGGTGACGCCTGTACGATGGTAAAGCTTGTGTGTTGACCGATTACGATATATCTTCCGCTCCACCGTAATCGACCGGGTGTCACCTGGATTGGTGGAGTCACGGATTCACTCCACCAAGTCCAGCCCGCAATAAATTCAAAAATTCATTCCTGCAAATTTGAGCAACTGGCGATAATTAGAATAGAGTAAGTTGGTAATATTTGCGCTTGGATCTGTTTCGTCCTCCTAAGACCTCTTGCACAATATTGCACATTGCCTTCGGCTATTTTTAGAAATTCGCTCGGAAGTGATTATACGCAAAGTATTCATTCTGGGTATGATGTATGGTGCATGTGTATAATCGTAAAGGAGTAATTTACTCATATTCTTGTCGTCCGCGCTTTCGATAAATTTGAGAGCAAATCAATTTATATGTCTCTGTGTGGCCCGAGACGGCCGAACGCAAGCTTTAGGTGTGTTACGAAATCACTGAGATAGCGTGAAAATACCGGACACGGCAGCAACATGACAATGTACTATACGTAGTTCCATCTTCATCTCTTTGTTTAAGCGATGAAATGCAGTTTGTACCACCACGACGATGAGGAGATGATGGAGATAGCGGAGACATGGAGACGCAGCTTTTGGCATCTAACTGCGGTTTCTAAATTAAAAATAGTTTTTTTTTTCATGTTCATATCATAACAGTACAGAATAAAAACCACCTTGAAGAGTGGTTGTGTCCCATACTTTTGTTCTGTTCTCAGGAGGCTATGCTTGAACTTGTCAAATAGGCGTCTTCTTTCCCCGACTAGCTCAGGGAGGACTAACAAGTTGTGTTTTACGTCACAAAATTATCCTGACATAACGAACATGGTGGGCACGTTTAGAGTCCTACCTTATGTCGCGACGTTAGGGTCTTCGCTGACAGCGTACGACAAAGTAGAAAAAGTTCTTCGGTGTAGTCTTTCTGTCACGCTTCTGCGTGCAGTGAGAAATGGACGCAATAATAGCAGTAGTAGTTGCGCCCGCCTTGTGTATTTCCTACTTCCGTCTTCTTCTTTTTTCTTTTTTCCTCGTCGCGCTAATGTGCATCATTTGGTCTTCAACCAACTCTGCCCGCAACTTTTACTGAAAAGTAGTCGAAGTCATGATAAATAACGCAGCACGTATATTTGACAGGGCAAAAAAAAAAAACTACACAATACATTAGGATACATGGCAAAACGCATATATAGTAAGCTGGAAGGATTATGGTAGACATGACTGCGCGAAACAAACAGTTGAAAATATCTGCAGTATGGCCGCCAGGATGTCAGCGAACACGGTAGTCGGAGGGTGAGGCGAAGACAGAAGGCATCAAATAATATTCTATGCATTGACCAGCTGTTTTGAGAAGAAGATGGCGCTTTGCGGTCTCGAAACGACTGCACAGAAGTCTCCATCAGCCGGCGCCATGGAGCGCTCGAGCGCGAGCCACAGTTCTCGGCGCAATGTCGGCCGCAAGCCAGGCCTGGATGGCCCCAGGTGAGGCGGCTGGTGAGACGGCTTGCCTCCGGTCGACAATGCTAGCAGAAAGTGGTTGGAAAGAGTGGACTAGGCCACCTACCGAGCCGGTTGTGCTCGTGCTGGCGAAGCGCATTTGCCAGGGGCGACGGCCGGGCGGCAGTTTAACGTACGGCTGCGCGTTCTTTTGGAGCCCTGATCGTCGGCCTCCAGCACATCAATCTTCTGTCTTCTCTCTGACGTTGTCTGGCCGCGGGTCCCTCCGCCAATCGTTTGGTGGCAAGACACGGATGCAGGGATACCAAAATCGCTCCTGATACGTGGCGCAGTTGTGGCAGAACACATCTGTGGAGCATCACGAGGGCAATACCGAGTTGACGACGCCACGCGTGCATTGGTCCAATGGCGAATGGACGTGTCGCCACACCTATTCTTCATATATCTCTTCTTTTACTCACCGCACACCACCAAGGTGCCCTCAACTTTGGTCGTGCGCCCATCTGTAATCTCGCAGGCGGTAAGGTAAGGAAGGCCCTCTGAGCCTTTTAGGAGATTCGTAGTCCTTGCTGGCTTCTGGATATTACCTCTCAGATCACGTCATCAAAGGACTCACGCTGAGCTACTAGGTTCTCGCTGACCGCATCTGCATGTGTCTACAAACCGCATAATAGCTAAGCTTGTCATTATGCGTATGTGTTTCAGTGTAGTTTTGTTTGGCGTCGCAGTAGGTCAGCATAATTTATGTTCGTTTTTTGTAACTATCAGCACAGTGTTAAGCAAACGTTATCCGAAATTTTAAATGGCTTGTAACATTCTCCGAATAAAACAATGATGTCCAAGTTGAAGTAGATCTATATACATGAAGAAATGTGTTTTCTTTACCTTGTGATGATTTTTAAAGTGGTACAAATCGATAATTTCAGCTAAGGCACTGCAAAGAGCCTCCTTCTTCTTTAGTACCACTAAACACAGAGTTATCTGTAATAGTGGTGAAAAGCTGTGACGGTCAATCTGAGTCAAAAGCATGATGCGCTAGCTGATAAATTGGGAAAGCGTAACTTGTAGAACGTTATCCGTCATTGTGAGCATCTCAGCTCCCAATGGTTCTGTGGTGGTTCGTCACCCGATCCCAAAACTACGTCGAATACTCTTCCACCTTCCCTTCCATCCCGCTTTCGGAACTTTTCACGTACAAAACCTAACATAACCGGCAACGTGTGGGATAAAGTATACTCCGGCCTGCGTTATGCAACTGTGATTGCAATCAAGCATTACGCGTAGATATGTCAAGCGAATGTCACCACTGTGCAAATGTTCCCAATAAGGATAATTTCAGATTCCTCTCAATTTCCTATACACAAAATATGTAAGCGCTGTCCGTTCTATCATGCTTATAATTATTGGCAACGATCATAATTTCTAAATATTGCTCATTTACACGCTTTCACAGGTTACAAGTTTCGGCAAGGTTGAGGTCGCGCTTCTGTTCCATGTGCAGGTGACTAAATGTGCCACAAATACAAGATCTCTTTGTTAATTTTTCATCTTCTTTGGCTTCCTTTTTAGTTATTACTAAAAATTATTATGGTATATTCACCTATTAAAATAATCAATCCTTTTATACATCTAACTTATTCAAAACATTTAACGTGCTTCAAATTGAACAGCTGTACAATTTTAACCTTTTCATTAAATACAAGCACGGTCTGATGTATAAAAACAATCACTTTCTTAAACTATGCAAACTAAGAAAATCACCTGAAACAACTTATGACATCCGACAAAGAGACACATGGCATATACCTTTTTCACGAACAGGATACGGTTTAAAAAGTCTACAGTACATTATGCCAATTTTTTAATATTTCTGGAACAGCAAGGGTATTAACGCTGATACAGTTACAAGGAAAGTGTGGAAAGAATATTTAATTAGAAACGCCATGAAGTACCGCTGAATGCATTCATTCTTTTCAGTAAAGTTCCTCCCTTTTTGTGAAAGTGGTTTGTGTGTACGTATTTTTTTCCTTGAATATTTGGCATATTTTTTATATATGCGGGTATTTTTCTTTCACTCTTTGTTGATTCTTATTTTTACACTGTTTACAGATCTTTTGTATGTACATGTATATTATTTCACTCTATGGATGCCTACCTTTTCTTTACTATCTTTATAATTTTTTTTTACATGAACCACGGGACACACGGAGGCGGCAGAAGAAGTCGCGATAGCCTTAGCACTCACCACGGTGCCGAACGCTGCGATCGTGATCAGCAACTCGCAGGCGGCAGTCTGAAGCTTCGCGCGCGGCCGCGTCTAGCGTGAAGCGGCCCGCATATTCCAAATCTATGAGGACGGGGACTCGACGTCACAAAATTCTACGGTCTTCCTCCTCTGGACACCGGCGCACACCGACGTCCCGCTCGCGGGCAACGAGGCGGCCCACGCTGCGGCTCGCGGTCTCACTCGCCGAGCCGTGGCAGACTACGTGGCCGCCCCCACCGCCCCCGAGTGCGGGGCGTCTGATCTGTCGGATCGAGAAACTATGACAGACACGCTGCAACAACAACAATTCCAATGGCTGTGGGGTTCATAGACCTCACACAACACTACAGACTCGAAAGACGCAAATTCCCGCCACCGCACGTTAAATTGAACAGGAAAGAGGCCGTAAACTTACGCTTACTACAAGCACACAGTTGCCCAAGTCCGACAGTCTTACGCCACTGTTACCGTAGCTTATATCCGACTGATGCTTGTAAAGCCTGCGGACGCAGAGCAACGCTGCGACACATGCTCTGGGAATGTGCCGGCAACAACGGTACTGAAACCGCCGCCGTTCGCGACGTGCCCATAACGGCAGGCGTTAATTTATTAAAGGAAGCCTCGAGCTCGCTCATTCCCGCCGTTGCCCCGGCTGCTGGGGCCGCCGGGGACCTTCTCCGTCGGCGTCGCCGCCACTGGGAGGCGGCCCTGAAAAGTTCGGAGCTGGAAGACCAGCTCTGGGCCGCCTGGTAATCCGAAGATGCCGCCCGAGTCCAAGGACTTCGAGCCGACACCTGAGGCCATTAAAAGCAAAGTGCCGGCACATTAAATAAAGTTCATTTCTTCTTCTTTACATGAACATGTATTGTTACCTCGCACTGTTGGCTGCCAAAACTGCTTTAAAATATTAGGGTCAGGAATCCTGTCAAGCTGCTATTTCAGCAGCTTTTAATTCCTGTACTTGCGACTTTCTCACTGTTTCATTGCATTTGTTTTTGTGTAACCGCTATCATTTGTATGAATATTGCATCATTGTATTTTAACGTATCACTGTGAGAAAAAATGCTCAATAAATGAAATGAAATGAAATGTTGATTCATTGCGTAAGCCCCACCATTATACCTGACTTACTTATTCAAGAAGTTCACCAAGTGAGCACTTGAACAACGGCAGCGTTCAGGCGGCATTTTCCTGCGCTGTTTACTTCCAGGAGCCGACGGGCACCCATATTCTGGGGGAAAAGTTTGTGCACTATTGCTGGGCTAGGAAAGAAAAAAAACTAATTTAAGCTAAGAGAGAGAGAGAGAGAGAGAGGTTTATTTGAAGAAAGGCAGAGAGGTCGGCTTGAGCGTTAGTTTGCTCTGGCCTGCTACTCTACACTGGGGAAGGGGGCAGGGGATAAAAGGAGCGATGAATGATGATGAAAAGATTAGGAGGTGCGTATGTACATGTCCATCCCGTTGAGGTCATACTATAGCCGTGCATGGAGTCCAGTGGCTTGAAGGAAGGCTATAGTCGCTTCGATGACCACAGCTGCACTGTTGGCGTCAGGCCAAGGACCTAAGACAATCTCGTCAGACATTGGTCTTTTAGTCACTCGCTGAATAGTTGAAATGAGGCTCTGCCATTCTCGAAAAATTTAATTTAAACTAATGTTTGTAAGCCATGCTACAGATGCTCATTGTACTCTCTATTATCTCGTCTGTCGAACGCTGTGAGCGGTGCACCAACTCGTAAGTTACACTAAAATTGAACGTGAAAAAAAAAAAGCGGAAATGTTTCATTTTACCACGGAAAGCTTTTTCAACAAAGAAACAGATACTGGAAATCATTTTCTTTCTCTTTATGGTGGACATCGTATTCTTAATATTAACAAAATTTCTACTGATACAGTAAAATGACAAACCTGTTGTCATTATTAGGAGCAAAATGAGATTTGTTCGTCTATTTACTCTCCATTAAATTTCATATGCAACTTCGCCAGCCACGAATGTAAAGGCTAATAGATCCCGCACGCGGAAGCAGATTGCTTTTAATATCTGAAAAAGAATTCAGCTTCTCTGCAGGCCAGTCATGCCCCTCAGATCAGGGTTATCAAATTAGAGTGGACACTTAGATGTATCGCGCCGAGCCGGGTGTCTTCTAACATCTCATATTTTCTATGTGGTGTGCTTATCTGTACTTGTATGATCTGCTGCAACCGCATCCCAGCATTTGGCTTGCCCTTCATGAAAGCTGAAGTCATTAATGGAGTAAATGTTGCTTCCGTTAGACAGCCAATTTGAGCAATATCAATTGTGCAATACAAAGCTATAAAAAGGAACTAGAGGAACGTGAGAAACCGAAAGCAAGAAAGGTATGTTAATAAAATTGCCATACTTTTTACGCTTTCTCGTTACACAAAACAGTTTAGTGTACAAGCGCAACAAGCACAGAACGACATTCACAGCGGGAAACTTACTCCCCTTTTGCGTTTACCGTTACCACGAGGGCCGGCGTTCAGCGTTCCCAATGAGAGGCCATAATGGGGTAGTCATGTTCTTGTGCATTCAGCGGCGGGCGCCGCTGTAGAGTGCGTTCTCCTAGTCACCCTCCCCAACACCTATAGATGATCCGTGGAGGCGGATACTGAACAATTAGGAAGGTGAGTGATTCAGGGCCGCGCACTGTGCGACAGGTTGCAGAGGTCGTTTCTGTGCGTATATGTCAAAGCAAGATTTCAGTGGAACAAAAAGACCACTTGGGTCAGCTAGGTGCTTTCTTTCTTTCGTTCCAGCGACAGTAAAACGTACCCACTAAAACAAGCAGGGAAGCCAGTAAAACAAGCCAGTTGCGCTTTCGAGTACAACTAACTACATAAGCTATGATACTTGGAAAGCCCGAAGTAGGGGTCAGAAGTTCAGTGCGCGATGTTTTCGCAACATTTGTGAAGTGTGTGGAAAGAAGTATTTTTATGAAGGCCACCAGCTTTCCTCCGTTGCTCTGCTGTCAGTATTGTCGTGTTGTATGACCCGTGCCAATGCTTCCGAAGCGACAAGAGTGGTTCAAGTTTCAACGCATTCTGTGCTCTCAGAAAAAGAATACCACAAACGACTAGGGTGCCTCTCTGTTGTAGTGCGCTGAAAAATGCCTTTTTTTAATCGCAAAGAATACCGCCATACACAGGAAGGAAAGCACTCATAATAGCTTTCTGAAATCTTCACTTAAATAAGCATGATAATCGAAGTGGAGCTGGCCGTAACACATTGCCTGTAATACTTTTCTGTCACTATTTGCACATGTTTATCACTGTTTAGCGGCAGCTGCCATAGTGACATCTCATGTAAGACAGAGAGTAGTAAAACTTGATGTTACGGTAAAGGAGAAAGGGTAGCTAACCGTTTATTTCCTCAGTTTTCTTTTCGCTGCACTTGCAGGTGAATATTTAAGCCGGCTTCTTTTTCTGAATATTCTACACCCTTTGTATACTGATATGTACTCGAATATAGAAATCAAACATCTGTATGTGTAATGTTTACCTAGAAAAAAGAACAAAAAGGTTTGATGTTTGTGGGAAAATACATATTTCAGGAGAATTCACGACTCACCATTAGTCATCACTGCTGGAAAACGAGGTATTGCAATAGACAGAAACGTACGCAAAATTTTATTGCGCGCCAATCTGTAAACACTGCAAGCTTGACACGGTGTTTGCGTACAGCACACGCGGCCCCCTACCGCTGTGAGAACAGTCCCCTAGGCAGTGAGCTTCATTTACAGCCAGCTCTTCTGAGCATAGCGTTATATTGCCTCTGGCACCACCGCGCCTCAGGCAAGGAAGCCGATGGCCTGAGGCGAGCCCGCGCGGGTGATAACGAGGCCCTAACCCGCAGTCCCGAATGGATCCCCGAAGGCTCACTCGTCCGTTAGGGAAGTAGCAGCTCCAGCGGACTTGGCGACCCTGCAGGGTGCTCTAGGGAGCTTTCGGCTGATTGCGTCCCGGCCGTATGCACTCCAATCAAGGAATGCCCTTTCTCTTGGTTGTAGTAGCATTGGTACAGCTCCTTCTGTTATTTGGCTATGGTTTCCTGCGACACCGTAGGAAGACATCTACGGGATGTGAACGTGTTTTTTTATTCTTCTTTCTTGCGTTTCTCGGCTCATGGGATCTATGAAGCTCAAAGCAATAATAAACTCTCTGAAGAAGATAGGTGGAATCCCTACTGAGACTCATATTTCACAGTGGTCATGAAAGTACGCGTACTAGATCTGTACCCCGCATCGCAGGCACTTTTGAAAAAAAAATACGTTAAGGAGAAATGGGTATGTTGGCTGTCCCGGGATCCGGGCACTTTTCTAAATTATGGTTGTCTGCAAGTCGATTGCAGTAATAAACCGGGAAGAGAAAATTTATTTCTGTTTAAAGTTGTAAAAACACACATTGCTATCACTGCTGTTTTTGTATACATAGGTTGATCTCAGCAGTACCCATGGTGACTACAGTGATGATTGTACCATGCACTATTAGTTTATTCTTACTAGATATTTTAAGGAGATACTGCTTCTTACAGGTAGCACAGTTTTACTGCCGGAGCTGGATTACTCGAAGAGTGAGGCAATACTTGGTAAGAGATTGAATGAACAATGAAATAGTCAGCGAAAATTCATCTGCTAACATTTCAGTAATGATTTTAGGCCACGCATTTAGGATATGGAGAATATACACTTGAGATGCATACTTATTTGGAGGGAAATCCGACATTGGCTTTTTGCAAATTGTGTGATGTAGATCACTGGCGCTCTAGCTATATTTGTCCTACACTGCTTAAGACCGCCGTCGGTAAAAAAAAAGGAAAATGGTGGGACAGTGAATATTCCCTCATGCTTGAAAGCGCTTATTGAAAACCGGTGCTAATTTAAAACATGGTTTCAAGTGATGCATACGCAGTGCAAAGTAGTTTTCACTAAATATTATTTAGTAGAAAAATGCTAACTCCTTAAATATCTATCGTGATTTCTTATGCAATTACTCTCCTCCTGATAGTGTAAATTACTTCAGCAGGTATCTTCTGGTATCTGCGGAAGGCGATATTTGAATTTTTCAAACCGAAGCTTTGTTGCCAAGTTCCAGGCATCTTTTCGTACGTATCTGGCCTCTAACGCCGAACGCGTTTAGCGGGACGGCGCCCTCTAGGAACTGTGCAACGAAGAAATAATTTACGAGTTTACCGTTTGACGCATAGAGTTTCATACAATAATTACTGCAGAAAACTGTGGGGCTATAGTGTATACCGGAGGATGCAAGCAGCGTGATTCAGCCAGCAAGGAATTTGTGGCTAGTACGTGGATTTGCCTAAACTTCGTCCTTTTGGCTTCAAACGGCTTCGTGGCTTTCGAAACTAATCGTTTTTAGCCGAGTAGGTTGTTATATATAATTAAATAAGCATTAATAAAATAGTCCTACGGCAGGATTCGAACACATGATCTCTCGCAGACAAGCCTGACAGTGAAACCTCTAAGCAACCGACGCACGCGTCGACAAGCGGTATAGAATATCATTTCTCGCGGGCAAGCCAGCGCATTGAGACGCTTGGCGCGGTTCGATCCGCAGTTGCACTACAAAAAACCGACGCATCAGAAGCGCCACGATTGCAGCACGACAATATGGACACCGCTGAAAATTATATATATATATATATATATATATATATATATATATATATTATATGACGTACTACATGTGAATATGTGTATTATAACCAGCCTGTCTATAATTCACTGCAAACAGGACAATTTCTTCGTATAAGATGCTTCTCTTTAATACTCATATTATACCTCGAAAACCTCACTTCATACACAGACACACGTTTTCGGATCCAATCACACCAAGAATGCTTCGCTTTACGTAGATACCAACTCTAGCTGAGCCTGACTGTTTTTTTTTCTGTTTTTTTCGTTATTATTTAAGGTATGATTGCTGCAACTAAAAACATGAAACAGAATAATGTACGTAATGAAACTGAAATAGTAAGGATCTCTATTTTACGAGCAGTCACTATGTATAGTGGGAATGCCTTGTCTTTTGTTTTGCCGGAGCTTGCTGAATATTTACTTATTTTGGTTGCGCATTACGAAGACAACGTTTCAGGGAAAGAGCGTGTTTGATCGTTACAGTGTTGGAGAAGTATGCACGAAATTTTCAAACTTTCACGAATATTGCGCGAAATCTCGTGATCTTGTAACAATAGTTTTTCTGCAAATTTTCTGAGTGGTAACATATACCTTTGTTTTCGCAGCTGCACAGACTTGTAAGCGTCCCTTTCTCATTTAGCAGAGCGTATAAGCACGAGAAAATTATGTAGAGCCATGTGCATGCGTGAACACGCGTGCCGGCACCGCTATGTGCGTTTTTCTTAAAACGGGCCGGTGAGATAAAAGAGGTTTATTAAAGCGTGTGTAAATCCTTTGGCATAAGCTACGAAATAGCGAGTCGTAAGTGTTCCTGGCCAGAGTGCTCCCAGATGGTTTGCGGTTTTTTCTACCTGAGCTAACTTTCGTGTTTAGCACTGCTTGATTTATGTGTCCTACGCAAATTGCATGGCAAAATGGTGGGCCTGTAGCGCCTGCTTTGTTTCGAATTCGCTAGTTCTACTGAATATTCATCCCGGTATGTAAAAAAACAAAAAACAAATGAAAGGCTGGAATTAGTTTTGCTTCATCACTCGAAGCTTCATGGTGAAACAATTACTATGCTTTGTCCCTTCGTTTCAAGTCATTTGTCCGATTTGATACTTCTAGGCTTAACGAAAGCTGCAACACTGAATACTTGTGTGCTTTGATTTATCTCTGCCAGATATTAATAACGACTTTAGCGTTGTAATTGTTCGCCGATGTGGAACCTTGTTTACTAAAGGGCTACCCATAAACATGCGCTAGGCGTTGAATGCGTGTATTTTGCGGCACCTACACAAATGTTCCAAATGCAGTACGAAAACTGGCTCTAGAACTTCCAGCTTCACCGCTTTGCTGCAAGCTGGTCTAACCATGCATACTTGTTGATGAATTGGCGTTATTACGCCAGTGCTCGATCGGATACCGCGACGTCACACGGCACGTAAAAGTTAGGCGTAAGACATTGTGCCCCTTTTATGTACACTGCTTCAGAAATATTAGTATTGCATTACTTGCCAAAATTCTTTTTTCCGAACTCAAGGTGCCTTGAACAGTTATTCAAAATGTATGTCTTACGTATAAGCGAATGACACACTATGTAACTTTCTGCAATAAAATTTATCATGTACATATATATAGTGCGGAGACCAAGAGCTAACGGTACTGCATGCCAAAGATGACGTGCATGCCGATTGAAAACTCTGCGAAGATGCGAAACAGAATACATGGATACCTTCTCATTCGTCTAGATATAAAGGACCGATGCATCGATCTTTTGGATATGATTGGCAAGGTTATCGTGATTAGCACTCTATCTTATGATTCGTGCGTAATTCTCGATGATATGTTTAACATGATAATTTTATTGAAAAGTGGTAGTTTCGCAGTGCCACATAACAATTGACGTCAAAGATGCTCATTGAAGAGCAGCAAATACCCAGCGTTACATACCTAGGGACCAAAGTTGACCCGACGGTTAGTTTTGGACCTGGTTCCCTAAGCACATCGGCCAGATGATCTACCCACTTAGTCATGGCCTACCCAGTGATCAAAGGCTGACGTGAAAGTGGTAAGGCGTTGGTTGATATTATACACACAGAGAGATATACCGCTAACTGGGTGAAGTCACCGATGAACGCTAATCGCATTAAAAAGAAAAGAAATAGACTACTAGTGAGGCACGCAAAAGCAGAATGTGTTTGCATGTGCTACGAGCTACGCGAATTTTAGAGCGTCTTGCGCCCTCGCGAAAGAAGCAGGGCCCAATTCACCAACATTTGCTTCGTAAGTGCTTTTCCTCAATGGTCAGCGGCCTTCTCTAATATATGTCCAGCATCACTATTGGGTCTAGTTTTCCCTTACTAACAATTATAACATGACAGTTCTTGTGAATATGAGCCCGGAAGTCATAATATTCTAGTAACATTATTCATATGTGCAAACGCACATCAGACGCTTGATCTGCCCTGCATAATTTATCGAGCATATAGGCTTGATTAAAAAAGTCGGCATCACTCTATAACATTTGCGTACGCGGTGTAATAAAGAAGATTATGAATCAAACATACACATGCGCAGTAAGTCCACCATGACATTTATCAAATGATAGCAGGAGGGCCTTTCGAAAGGAGCGGGGTGAAAAAAAATTCGGTTTGTGTTGAGATTAGTGGCGGAAAGCGCAAACGAAACGCACGAAGGAAGGTGGAGAGAGGACGTAATGTGTAATCAGCGCCATCTTGAGGAAGTGTACGAGGAACTGTACCTTAGGAGAACGAAATAAACACGGTGGAAGCCGCAACGGAAGGACATATTCCGGAGCCTCGCTTCCTGCTGACCCGTGTTGCGGCCACTTAATTATTCATCCGCTGCCCAGATGTTCGGGCGGGGTGCGCGTGTGGGCGTCGCACGTGCCACGGTCCCTCGGGGTTGGGCTTCCCCGCGCAGCTTCGTTCTCTCCATCAGTCCATGCGTGCGCGCGAGCGCCATCTGCGCGCAGTATGTTGAACTTATTTAGGCAGCCGGATCCTTCATTTCGAACTCCGCATCTGCTCTTACAGTGATACCAGGTACATATGTAGTCATGATAAAGCAGGGAACAATGCAAGGCGCAGCTGCACCAACATCAAAAGAGATCACGGGGTCGATGTTGGTTGCACAAAGCTGCGTCTTAATTTAAGCAACCGCGCACCAGCGGACGGAGGAAACAAAGAACAGGACACAGGAAAGTGATCGCAAAAGGGTGATAGTCGTCTTAGAAGCCAAGGGTGATTGTGTAAGTAAGCCCTCAGTTGCCTTGCCAGGCAAAGAGCTTGCACATCTTGAATGGGCAGAGAATGGTTCGCCCTTACTCGTAATTGTTGATCCTTGCCTGGCATTGCGGCGGTTTGGTTATAGATCACGCGGTCAAGTATATGTATCTTACCGTGATACCTCGTACAAAGGCAATCGTGATAAAACAGGGAATAAAAAGACGCAGCTGCACCAATGAGACCAGAGATCACTGCGTCGAAGTTGATTGCACACGCCTGAATCTTAGTGAGTATATACGTATATACAGGGTGCTTCACTTAGGCCAAAATTTCAAAATATGCAGATGCTACGTAGCGGGACAGAACCAAGGTTCTGTTTTGTTTGTTGCCGTCGTTTGGAGATACTCAGATTATCTTTTGCATGCCACCTAATTAGATAATTATTCTTATTAATAATTCAACTTCTCAAATATCTTACTTAGATGAAAAGTAGGCAATGAGAAAATTGTAGAGCAACATGAAAAGCTCCCGACAGAGCTTTCTGTTGCTCCATACGTGCTACATAAAAGTGTTTTTCCCAGCGCGAAAGAAGCCCGCGAATACACGCAAAATTGCCGCGCTACTGGCCGCTCGAGGCAAAGTGCTTCGAGCGGCCGCACATTACAGTTAACTTTAGCCCCATTTCTAAACTTGGTATGTATGTGAAGCTCTTCGGAAATGGGTAAATATATCTCCTAACGACATTATGACGTTTTAAACACCTGTTAATTTCTTTTTTTGCAACAGCTATAGATAATTAGACTTTTTAAACTTGGAGCCTATATGTCACACATAATCCACAAATTTACAAATTTATCTTTGGGACACGTTGCATTCTTTCAAGATACCGGTAAAACGTTCTGAGTGGTTAGGTTATGCTTCTACAAAAGTTCGAATTAGCTGAACACTTCAATGTTTCGGTACCCATCATCTATAACAAAGAAAAATTAAATTATGGGGTTTTACGTGCCAAAACCACGATCTGATTATGAGGCACGCCGTAGTGGGGGACTCCGGAAATTTGGGCCACCTGGGTTTCTTTAACGTGCACCTAAGTCTAAGTACACGGGTGTTTTCGCATTTCGCCCCCATCGAAATGCGACCGCCGTGGCCGGGATTCGACCATGCGACCTTGTGCTCAGCAGCCCAACACCATAGCCACAGAGCAACCATGGCGGGTATCCTAACATAGACCCAATTTCTGCAACTATAGAATAGCTTCCCCGTTTGATTTTCCCCGCGCAGCTGGCGAAGTTTTCTTCGTAAACGTTTCCTTTAACGACTCCAAAAAGGCAGAAAACGGTAACCTAGCAATTTTTATTTAGCCCCTCTATTTGACGCATACACAAGACTTGCCTATATATTACCGAAGGCGCGCCCCCATTCTCTCTAAATATAAACTGGGTGAGTTATCTAGTTCTTTCAAGAGAATGTGAAAACAAGTGTCTAACGTTTTTGAGCGCTTCTAGTCGCACTAGCAGCTTAGCTGTAAAACTACGAGCCTCTGATATAAATAGGCACTTGGTGCCGCAGCTAAACGTCGCCTCCCTTCTCTCCCCCTCCCCTCCCCCACGGCCTCTCGCGCGTCGGAAGAAGGCGCGTTTGCTCTACATATATGGTGATTGTAAAGGAGGAAAGAGACGCCTACTTCTGCAGCCCTGAAGCACGGCCGCTGGATAAAAAAAAAAGGTGCGGCCTTCCGCTTGCATCGAAAACGGTGTGATCCGCCGCGGCGCCTCACGTCGGGGGCTGTTGTCTGGCATCGGCATAGCAAATGCGTCAGGAACGCGCTTGGAACGCCGTCGCGCGTGCCAGCCGACGGCGCGTTCCATCGCCGATGACTAGCGCTGTTCGGCCCAGCCAAGCGGCCGACAATGCAACTACGGCTGTCACATTCGCTCCCATTGCAACGCGCCCGACGCGGCAGGCCGCACCTTTTTTTTAAAGACGATAGTCTTTCTTGGGGAACTTAAACGCTGAAAATTTGGTCTGTCTGTCTGTCTGTCTGTTTGTCTGTCTGTCACCCGATTCAGCCACCCGGCCAAAGTTGGACCACTTGCTTACCGCCCACACTACTTAAACTGGTACGGCTGTTCATACTTGTGAATGTTATCGATCACAAAGTAAATATTACGCATATCTGAGGCGCAACATCACTAGGTAAGTATTAGGAGGTGTGTTCCTTTAATAGAAAATACATAGATACGTAAATCTAAAGACCCTAGTTTCTTAAGCTGCGCTGAAAATGCCATGCTATGCGCGCCGACGAACGACGTTCCCCGACTGCGCGCCGACGAGCGCCCTCTGCCATGGAGGAAGGAAACCCTCTGCACAAGCTCATGTTTCCCGATGTATTGCCAGATGGCGTCCATGTCTCACGCAACGCCTCGTCAATTTTATCAATGCCAGCCAGATGCGGCCGATTCAACATAAAGGAAGCGCTGTCTGAGGCAGGGCAAAACATAAATGGCCGCTTGATGAAATAATGCGGTAAAATGAAATCTGTTCAAACAAACCTCCATTGCATTTATCATGCCAGGACGGAAATGGTACGAGAACAGCATCACGGGTGGCCGCGGATCAGACCAGCACTCATGTAGTACGGCCGGCAGAAGACTATCGTCTTTCGACGACATTTGCAGCGAAGCACGCAGATACGCGGCAATTTTTTATCCAGCGGCCGTGCCTTAAGGGAGCACGGCGCAGAACGCGCGTTTCTTCTCCGCCGTGCGTTCACTCCCCGTGAAAGCGCACGCCCCTCGCGCGCTTTCACTCGCACATACAGCGTTCGGCGCGCGGCGACGATTTCATCTCCATTGACGTCATACGGAACCTCACGGCGACGGCGACGGTGACGGCAGAAATCTGCTTTTGAGTGTCCATATAATTGCTATCGCAATCATATAAAACCGTTGGGAGGCGAGAAGGTGGTAAAGACGTCCGACGCTGCTCGACGAGTGTCCCGCTCCGATCTCGTCGAAAACCTCCGAGCCGCCCCCGGAGGCACCGGCAACAGTCACCAATGCCACATGCGTTCGGTCGATAACAGTTCTGTTGTTGCTGGTGCTGCTATATGTACAAATTTATACAGCTGATAAAACTAATTTACTATCGCAATCGATGTTTCGCCTTTCGGGTGAAACTGCGTCATTTTTTTTTGAACCGATCATGTTAAGGCACACGTTTCCAGCTCTTGGCCTTACTAGGCACGGCGTCATGCTGCAATGCAGGAGTGCGTTCGCTTCTCGCAACGCGCAGATCTTGGCTCGACGCGTCGGTCTATCGCAAATGGTGATACAGGCAGCGGTGTACCTCTTACCGTTCAAAATGACGTGCCATGCTCGTTCAATTCCCACCGTATGGCATCAGCATTTTTCACGTGCACATACAGACACAAAGTGCCTCGAGCGGCCAGGCGCGTGGCAATTTTGCGTCTATTCGCGGGCTTTTTCACCTTCGGAAAACACTTTTATGCAGCACGTATTGAGCAACAGAAAGCTGTATCGGGAGTTCTTCATGTTGCTCTACAATTTTCTCATTCACACTTTTCATTTGATTAAGTAATTACGGCAATTTTGTAATTAGACGCAATGCAAACAAAATTCTTGAGTATCTCCAAGCAACGGCAAACAAGATTACCTTGGTTCTCTGCAGGTTCGTAGCATTTGCATATAATTAAATCTTGGTGCATGATAGTTGGGACACTCCGTATATTGGAACAGTACTAGTAATATCAATGATTCGTGCACACCATCTGCCACAACGACTGAGTTTGTTATCCCGCGACTTGGAATTACTCGGCAATAGCAACTGGACCACACATCAACATCTACGGCTGCGGAACTGGCTCCACCAAATGGTTGTTCGTTTTAGGAGAGATCAGACACCTCATAAGTGGGCGGTGTTCTGCGACGCTGAATCAGCGTTGCCGGCACTAAAATATCTTTAAATAAAGAGCCCTACTGTCGCGCTCTAAGTCACCGAACTTCATCACAGAACCCAGCGAAGTGGAGACTTCATGATTTTTCAATGGGTGCCTGGTCATAGGGTGGGATTGGCAACGAACTAGCCGGTAATGAGGCAAGATGGGCATCTTCTATATCCGACGAATTTCGGATTGCCTACTGGTAACCTGAAACTAACTCACTGATCGATGCACGCATGCAGGATCTTACAAAGACAGAGCCTACGCTGACAACATTCACATACGCCTACATGAGATCGACCGAGATGGTAAATTCCATTTTCTCTCGAAGGTTACGCGGAGCAAAGCATCATTGCTATATACGCAGGGTTTGGCTGGGCGTTTCTGTCACCCGCCGCAACGCATGCCTTATTGGCTAATTGAACAACCCCGATTGTGAACATTGTCAGACGCCTGAAAGCTGGAACACGTACTGTCTGATTGTCCAGCATATACGCTGGAGCGACGGAGATTTGATAATTCCCTAGCCACCGTTGGCAGGGAACCACTGTCACAGGATGCTCTTCTCGGCTCATAGTCTGATGCTGCAACTGCAACGTGGACAACGAGTGTGCTGCTGAAGTTCCTGCATGACATGGAATTCGACGGGCGGCTCTGGTAGGGACACCGTATATCGTACATATGCACTCACCACTTCTCCTCATCATCATTAATCTCTATATTTACACTCCCCTTCCATCTTCCCGAGTGCAGAGTAGCAGACTAGAGCACAGCAGCTTACGTCCACCTCTCTGTCTTTGCTGTGAATAAAATATCCTTCTCTCTTGTGGTGCCTGCATGATTTACCTGTTTTTCGCATTCTTCCCTGGCGACAGCAGGCGACCTGAGCCCTTAGGAGGTGTGTTCCTTTAATAGAAAATACATAGATACGTAACTCTAAAGACCCTAGTTTCTTAAGCTGCACTGAAAATGCCATGCTATGCGCGCCGACGAACGATGATGTCTTATGTGTTAGTGCACAGCATTCTGTGTCGGCCCACAATCCCAAGTCTGTTTCTGATAGCAGCTACCGCTACTTAGAAGCCCTACGACATTGACCTGCCTTCATTATCAGCCCAAGTCGAACAGGCTTTAGCGTCTCTTTACTGCAGTAAAAATGTCATTGTTGTTTTACCGTGTACCAAAGCCGATATTCTAATTGACATTAAGAGAAAAAAATGGAGCTGGGTCGGCCATGTAATGCGTAGGATGGATATCCGGTGGAACATTAAGGCCCAACCACAGGCACGCTTCACCACGCGCCGACACGCGCAAATGCGTCAAATGCGTCAAAAGCGTCAGTAGCGAACGGGGTGACGCGTGCCGGCGCGCGGAGATTTTGCCAGCTGCCGATGCTAGAAAACCAGCGGCGCGAGCCGGCGCGACTGCCGGCGTCCACCAATCAGAGTCCGCGAAGCCTCTGGCTGCTACGCCTGATGATGGCCGCCGATGCGAAGGCGCCGATACCAACGATCGTCCGAGTGCTTCGGACGCACGACGCGCGCGACAGTGTTTCTGAAAGACAGTGTTGTGATACTAGGCCGACACGACCCACGACCGTGGGTGGTGGAAGTGCGACGAGAATTCGTGCCACGTTCGAACGACGCCTGCCGAACCCAACCTGCCGGCCCGCTGGATTCCGCCGATCTCAGTGCGATCGTCTGCTAAAACATCCAACCTAATCACGATTGCGGCAACGCCTGTGCTTGTTGTATGTATATTTTCTTGTGCTCGAAACGAATGGAAACTTGCTTTCGAAGTGCGAAGTCTGGATCATCAGTACTCGTCTACCGCCGATGTTGTTTACATTACGCGTAGGCCTAGTGCGTCCGTCGAGTTCGACCAGCGGTGAACGAGCCCAGCTGAGAAACTCTGCCGAAGGAAATGAAATTTCAGTTACGTTTTGCGCTGCTGTGATTTGAAATATGGCTCTCCTGACTTCGTGCTGTGTGTGGTGTGGTGTAAATGAACCGTGTGGAACTTCAGGTGGTGAACCGCGGCGTGTTTCGTGTGTGAATTATGTGGTCTCGGGACTCGGGTTTAACGGGCGAGCTCTGCGCTGTTTCCAGCGGCAAAGATAACTTGCGAAAGCGAAAGACACTAGTAGCCGAACAATGGGAAATACGCGTACATCTTCAGCCGTGCCATCCGTTTAGTTGAAAGTGCACTCTTCGATTCGGCGTGTGAAATCTAGTTCAGTACAAGTTCACAGTACTCCTTCACTCACTTCTTTCAAGTGCAGGTGTCTTATGGGCTAGTTGGCGATAAATCGCTCGTGCAGCGCTCAGGAACGCTGACACACTGAAGGAAACGTGATACAACACTGTCATGTGTTCTTGTAGATTGAGCACTTGAAAACAACAAAAAAAAATCTGTTTGCACTATGTGCACCGTGTGCAATGCATAGGGAGGACCTGCGTCATAAGGAGGACCTTATGCATGCTGCTGCGTATACCAGGATTGCTTCGATGCCTGCTTGACAAGCAGCACGTACTGAGTCAGTGAAACTGCAATTGGCTTTTGATATATTTTTTGTTTTGTTTATGGAAAGAGTAGGTGGTATGAGTGCATGCATTGCAGGGAAGGGGTAAAGGTGTCATCAGTGCATTTCGCAATCTGTATGCTTAAGCTGCCCAAAGCTCTTCAGCTTGCACTAAAATGCATCTCGCTGTGATACTATAAACTGTAGTGGGGAAAAAGATTAACTCAAAACCAAGTTCCTAATGCATCTTCGCAGAATGTGTTTAATTCACTAGTTAACACTTGCACTGCAACATTATGCCAATACGCAGTGCAGCATATGCGCTTGAAATAAATACATTTTGTAAAGGTGGACGACTGGGCCTACAATAACAAACTTTGTGTTAGCACTGAAATAAGTGCTGCCATGCATATCAGCCACACCACAACCTCTGTGCACCCAACCTACTTCCTCAGTGGCACCCCCATGAAGACCGTTCGGACCCTTCCCACCCTGGGTGTAATATTCAGCCCTTCTCTCGACTTTTCCGCACAAGTCACTAGGATCGTCGCATTCTGGGATTTGTGACCTGTCTCTCCCTTCCCTGGGGACCTGAGGTTTTCAGAGCACTCTGCACTTCTCTCGTACCACCACAGCTTGAGTACTGCTCATCAGTTTAGTCCCCTTACCAAACTCATCTCGCTGACAAACTTGAGCTTGTTCAGCGCCGGGCAATGCACACCCTCTACTCCCATCTTTTCGATCGTCGCAAGCTCATGCCAGCCTACAAGGATCACCTCAAAGCCCTTAAGTGGCGCACCCTGCAATACCAGCGCAAAATTGCACTTGTCCGTATATTCTGCAGGGCGCTGTGTGACTCTCTGGAAACACCTATATTTCTTGTTCTGTCCGTCTGAACAAGCCATGAGGACAGCCTGAGCCCCAGTCACACCTGTACAGTCCAACGCAGCAACTGCATTCTTATACAGAGCTTTCTCTCCATTAGGACTCCCATTCCTTGCGACCGTAGTGAAACGGCACTCCTGTGCATTGTGCACCGTCGACTTCCCAGTTATTGGCTTGTATGTGCGTGTGATGTGTTCTGCAATTGAGCAAGCGTGTTTGTGTGTGTGTGTGTGTGTGTGTGAGCGAGCGAGCGTGTCATCTAGAGCAAATTCCTGCTCTAGATGGCTGACTATCAGACGCTCTAGCGTGCAGGCATGAGCCTTACTTTTTTTAAAAAGCCTTGCGAGCTGTCTAGAGTGCCATGGTACTGCTAAGGTTATTATTATTATTATTATTATTATTATTATTATTATTATTATTATTATTATTATTATTATTATTATTGTTATTATTATAGTTATAATGATCCCTACAACCACATTGATGGTGTTGAAGCCAGCATGACACATAATTCCAAATATTTTTGGAGCTTCGTGCGCTGTCATTCTTCTAAAGAGAAGCACCAAAGAGGTGTCTTCTTGATGAAAATGGTGATGATATCTTGAACACTGGTGATGCCTTTGCAGAACATTTCTGTTGTGTCTATTGTGTAAAGGATGCTTCAAGTAACCTTCCTTCTCAGCCTGGCACAGTGTTTATGCTATCAGTCAATGAAGACCTTGTTTTCAAGTGTATGGAGTGCCTCAAACCTTCCCTTTCTTGTGGTGTTGATGGTATTCCTCCCACATTGCTTAAGACGTATAGAAGCGTCCCTGTTGTCCCAAGCATCTTCCACAGTTCCCTAAAGTCTAGCATATTTTTTAGCACTTGGGTAGGTAGCATGGATATTGCCCGTGCACAAATCGGGTGCTGCGAGTGCAGTTACTAACTACCAGCCTATATCTATCCGCTGCATTGAGTCAAAAGTGTTTGAATCAGTATTGCATTCCCTGCTTTCTGTTAGTGCTAAGAACATTTTAATAGATGGACAGCATGGCTTTGTATGCAGACGACTTAAGGATATTTAAGACTGTCAACAGTGTTCACGACTGCATTGACCTCCAAAAAGACATTTTCTCACTCTCAAGCTGGTGCAGAAACAATAATGGTATGTACTCTTAAATGCTTCCAAAACTATGGCATTAAGTTACACGCGCATAACATACCATGTACAATTTTCATACGCCCTTCGGGATGCTCCACTGTCCAGTGTCGATGAAATCAAAGATCTTGGTGTGTACTTCGACAAAACACTAAGCTTCTGTTCACACATTAAATATGCACAAAGTGCCCTTCACGCTCTTGGAATTGTATGTCGTATATTGCATGATGACCACTCACCTGTTCTGTTTCTGAAATCGTATGCTGCTGTGTGCCTTCCACTACTACAGTATGTCTCTGTAGATTGAGGTACAACATGCAAATCTAATTCTGACATCACGGCATGCATCCAGAATAAATTGATATCTGTCTTCCGACACCACTTTTGCCATTCTGGCGACCATAGTCCAGCACTCAAATGTACCTCAACTCACACCTCTAGACTCCCTTACACCTCATCCCTTCGATTAATGAAGTTCTTAGTCACTCATCCAAGACTTATTAAATCATGCCTTTTCGTTCCTGTATAAGGTGGTCCATGGCATTATACTTTCCCAAAGCTGCGCAATTTGTCGTGCTGCAACAGTATACCAGGTAACATTCCACATTCTCTGCCTGGCCTTGTTCCAATAAAGACTGTCCTATATATGGCTCGACTCCAAAAAACATAATAAGAATTGTGCCTGCATTGACATATTTCAGAGTTCATTTCCTATGTATTGTATATATGTAGATAATCATGTTGTATGATTAACTGCAGTTTACGGTTCCTTGTTTTCTTTTCTCTTATATGTTTCTCTATCTCGCATTGTTTTGTCTTCCACATTTGTGTTCTCTGTACATTTTGTTTCGCATATTGCTTTTTAAGTGCACCAGTCAGAGGCCCTCTAGCTGTTTCAGGGCCCTATAATAAACATTTGATTGATTGGTTATTGTTACTGTAATATGAAATTGATCTTTAAATATGTACGAGTATATTAGTTTAGTTCAGTAGCTTTTGTGCAATATTATTATAGTGTGACAGTTTTTTAAAGCATCGATTAAGTGTAATAAAAGGCTGTTTGCTTGATCATATGCATTGTGCCATTAATTTCTTCTGGGGTTTAATAATGGTTGGCTGCCATGTCTAGTGTTGTGCAATATATGGCACAGCAATTGTTACATGCCTCACATAACAAATTGAATGTCTTTCTCATTCGAAACATCATTGCAGGCTGAAAACAATAAACAAACTGGTATTTCTTTCCGTTTTTTTGTGTGTGGGGACTTGAAGTGTATAAATTTTAAAGATAACCTGTTTACATATATTTTTTTTCATATTATGCAAATGAGCTGCCCATACATTTGAATAAGTGCTTTCAAGAGTACGAATAAGTGCTTCAAGGCCTCCCGATGCGGTGTTGATGCTTCACAACAACCTAGAAAAATTAAAGGTTCCATGGGAAAGATTAGACAAACAAGAATCAGGAGACAAGCTATGAAACTGGTAAATTTTGGCTGTTCGAAATGTCTCTTTGTGAGCACCACAAGTGTTTCAATTATTTATTTATTTTTTTTTGCTGATTTTCTCAGAACCCACTTACACGTTTCATTCATGCACCAACAAGCATAATTATATTTATAATACAGATTTTTCACTGATACTTTGCGTAGTTATTACGTACTTCTTAGGTAATTCTTACATAGTTGGCCGTGCAATGAACTACAAAAAAAAGAGATCGTACGAGAGCAATTGATGTGACATGCCATGCTCGTGCAGGTGTTTGCAAAGTGATCTTGCATGCTTGCATTGTAGTGCACGTTAAGGAACCCCAGGTGGTCAAAATTAATCCGGAGCCCTCCACTACGGCGTGCCTCATAATCAGACCTGGTTTTGACACGTAAAGCCCCAGGAAGAAGAAGAATACGAGGGTGAGCATATGAATCAATCAGCAAGAATATCGTGTTGTGTTTTGTTGTGTTAGCCCACATGGGTGGTGTAGCATGCAGGTATTGCTAGCGACTAGCTGAGCTGAACGTGTCTTGAGAGGAAACAGCGAATGTAAATGGGTACAGGCCCACCTTATTATGTGTTTTATTCTGTGTTCTGTGTCCTGTTTGAACGCTCATCGCTCCCAAAACAGGTATTTCTCCACCAACAAAGCCTGTCAAGCTTCTGTGTGACTGGCGACTGCGTTTAAAAACAGCTAATCAGCGTTCAGAAGGAAATGAAGCAGTAGCTGGCCATGATTTCCTCCTTGTAGACTTGAGTGTATGGTGTGATAATGCACCTTCCAATGAATGATATCTGCATGCTCGTTTACAAGTTCTCGATGCGGCCTCCAACTTTCTACCCACCGGCAGAGCAGCAGGCCTATTTCTTGGAGCACGTTTGCATAGAGTTCTTTCCTGTCAATATTTCCACGTGCAGTACCCCACATGTAATGCGGCAGTCTTGGGTTCGGCTTCCTGCTGCTGCGGTAGGTTCTTGCCCGCTTTTATTTCATTTTACTTTATTATACCAGCATTTCCACTACAGTTGGCACTTAACTTTTAACTTAACAATTAATTCATGATCAGGGTCCTCTATGAGTAATTGACCTAAGAGTTCGTTTACCTAGGTCAATTACTCACAGGGGACCCTTATCATGAGAAGGAAATTGACAGAAGAATAAAAGTGGGTTGGTGTGCCTACGGCAGACATTGCCAAATCCTGACTGGCAGCTTACCACTGTCGGTGAATAGAAAAGTGTACAATCATTGCATTCTACCGGTGTTATCATTTGGGGCAGAAACTTGGAGGTTAACAAAGCAGCTCGAGAACAAGTCAAGGACCACACAAAGAGCGATAGAACGAAAATGTTAGGCCTAACTTTAAGAGACAGGAAGAGAGCGGTGTGGATGAGAGAGCAAACGGCGATAGCCGATATTCTAATTGACACTAGGAGAAAAAAATGAAGCTGGGCAGGTCATGTAATGCGTAGTACGGATACCCGGTGGACCCTTAGGCTTACATAATGGATACCAAGAAAAGGGAAGCGCAGTCGAGTACGGCAGAAAACTAGGTGGGGTGATTAAGGTAGGAAATTTGCAGGCGCAAGTTGTAATCAGCTAGCGCCAGCCAGGGCTAATTGGAGATCGCAGGGAGAGGCCTTCGTCCTGCAGTTGACATAAATATAGGCTGATGATGACGATATGACACTTTATTTTTCGTATGCTTTATTCAGCTCCAATGTCCGGTTTCTTCGTATGTTTGCAACAAGGAATCGATGTCCCACAACGTTCTCATTGTTCACAGGAATGCGGATGGACCCTTTTACGCTAACATCCCATCGCTCCTCATTCTCTCGACCCTCATCCCTGCCTCATTTTTCCTCCTCTCGTCTCCCTCTCCTCGCCCCACATTCGATAAAAGGGATTTTCGGTGTAAGGTGGCGAAACCCCGGCGCCCAAAGCTGTAGACTGCGACGCGCACCGCACCACACTGCATAGTTGTCGTCGCCGGGTATGCGACGGGGGTTGGCTGTATACAGCCAGGACAGAAGGCGGTCTGTATTGCAGGGCGAGAGGAAAAGGTGACGCGGGGTGCCTGCCGAATGGGGAGACCTAACAGGCGGGGGCACTAAGAACGTATAGACTGGTGGGACAGGAGGACCGCGCAGACGCAGGAGGCGAAGTGATCCGCGTTGCGTAGAACCCCGCCGCGGTTCATTTATAACCCATAGGTGTGAAAAAGTCTGTCGCTCGACAAAGCCGGTTCCGAAGTGCCGGGTGGTGCTGCTGTAGATTCGAGCGCTGCTAAAGCGTACGCGGGCTAATACCTTGTTTTGTTGTTTGCCGGCCGTGACTGCTCTTTCCCGCTCGCTCTTTCTATAGGCTGTCTCATTACGCCTCTCCAAAGTTGGTGCCCAATTAGCACTTTGCAATACTCTAATAATAACTCGGATATAGTAGCTTAGTCGATCACCTGGCATATATAGTGTCGGTAGTAATTAGGGAACACCTAGAGAATATAAAAAACAACGCATGAAGTTGCAGATTATACAGTTACATAAAAAATCTATTCAAGCAGATTCCATGAGACTTGTAGACTTTAAAGACAGAAGTGACAGAAGGACGTGCGCGGGAAGTTTCATTTGCTGCCACCTGTTCTGTCCGCTGATAGCGCTGGAGTAACGAGTGCTCGGGTGATCATCGAGAGTATTTTCGCAGCATTGCCGTTACGAAGCAACCTTCTATCGAGCGCCGACCGTCGGCTGGTATACTTTGTATTGCTCATTTTCTTTTCGCCTCAATATATTTGCCAGAGTAATGTACGAAGTAACCATTAACAAAGTTTTTATTCATTTGTAAATGAAGAAGAACAAAAGTGATTGCTTGAAGTTATTTCCCTGTGACTGCGTAATGCAATGTTGATAAAATGTTATTTTACGCCACCATTTTTTTCTTAATCTTTTTTACTACGCGATTGTGATTTAAATAACTTTTCACTTCAGCGCGATTACTCGCTACTAGTATACCGGGTCTAATTTTTGGTCAGACGAACATATTTTTATTTCAAAGCGTACCAAACTTACTGCAATTATGCCACTATACGCCTAGATACCCAAGCCTACATCATATTCTAGAAAAACCAAAGCGAGTCATTCACTAAAAAGTATAATTACCATATTTATCTTACTTATTGCAGACTTTATGGCACACGTATATCACGAATGTTGAAGAGAATCGTTATAAAAGCCTAGTTATGTGTTTTCACATTTCAAAAAGGACACGTAGGTTAAAATAACGGGCTTGAAGTTAACCTGATTGCGTACAGCCCGCCCCGCGAAGCGGGGCTCTCTGTTCAACCCCGGTGCAACGTAAAGGCATGCGTAGAATGAAGGTGTCGTCGCACTTCTTCACATGAGCTGATTACGATAGGCGCTTTGTGCAACTACCCCAGTGGACGCATATAGGCACTGCAGCTGCAGAAATGAAACAGAACGGTGCGCGCGAACGGAAAACTTCACGCGAGGACCTACATGACCATTTGATATGTAGAAGTATGGTACTAGCCTTTCATGACGACCCTCTTTAAATTTCACCTGCAAGCGCAGTGCTGAAATAACGGCAACAAAAGGCAGAGAAGTACACAGGAAAGGCGCTGAACTAACAATGACCAGTTGTTAGTTCAGCTCCTGTCTTGTGTACTCCTCTGCTTTATGTTGGTGTTATTTTTGCGCTGCTTCTACTATGTAGACCAACCAACATGCCCAGTTTTTTACACACTCTAATGCAGCTGTAAGCATTTGCCGTAAAGCTTGTAATTAAGAAGGTATTTCACGTAAGTAGTTTAATCAGTGAATTATATAATTTTTATCTTTAGGTTCTCCGTCTGAGTGGATATTTAATTTGCAGTGACGTAAGTCTAGTACATTCTGCTGGCTTTTGTCGTGAAATAACTTTCAGATCGGTCAGCATAGTTGGTCGCTTGCTAAAACCATGTGCAACGAAAACATTTAATGCTGTTATCGCTTATATCTTCGCAATGCCACCATCATGCGCCTGAATTTGGTATCATTGTGCACTTGAAAGAAACAATTACTCGATCATGTATGGGTGGCGTACACAAATGGCACCGTTGTCGCGTAGCGCATGAGGCAAACCTAGCTATATTTCCCTTATTGCTCGGCATTCAGATATATGAATATTTCGGCAGTACATTTGATATTTCGAGCGGGAGAGGTCGTGTTTGTGAGAGCTCAGACAGCCATAGTCGGTATAAACTTCGAAACTAAAACCCGTGCTCATCAGGAGTTTTAAGGCTGACAAGTGCGCAATTTGTTTCGCAAGTCTGTCAGTAAATACTCGGCTGAAGATGATAGTGAAGGTATGCATAACGCCTAATTCGTAGCATTTCTTTGACTTTTTTGAACCATAGCTTGAGGCATGCATAGTGTAAGCTCTTGCAGTGTGAGGTGATTGTAATAAGGATCGAATGTCGTAGATTAGCTTGCTATCTAAATTGGACATTACTTGACAGACAACTTTTGAATTGATGGCTTATACTGCTGCAGCAAAAATGTCTGGTTTACAGGAGCATTGTAACTGTGTTTGATGATGCCTAGAATGCTAACGAAATTTAACATTGTTTTAACATTTAACATGCAAGGGTCATATCTGACTCTTGCGCCAATAAACCACACTAATGAATGAATGAATCAATCAATCAATCAAATTTATTTGTGTTCTGACACATGTTCTATCCGGACAACTATGTCGATTTGTTTCATTTTTTCCCCCACAAGCTAAGACCAAAGGTTCTTATCTAGCACTTCAGGAAAAAGACTATAGTCTGCACCATTCTGTTGATTGCTCTGAATAGCATATCAATTAAAATGTATCCTTGAGTTTGGCGTTCCAAATCCACGATGTGATTATGGGGCACACCGTAGTCGTGAACAGCGGGTTAATTTGAACCACCCGCCCGGGGTTTTTCAACACCACTCTGACTAAATTGGGCAAACAACCAGAATCAAACGCGATGTCATTGCTCGCTGACGCAGATTTCTCGCCACGTGAATTTTGAAATGTTCTGGTAAATTCTTTGCATTGGTCTCATCAGTGCGGAAGCTGTTACGGACTTTTCAGGCGAAGCTTGTTATAATAAGGCACAGATTTCGGTGGCGTCCGTGTACGCAGAAAGTATCATCATCAGCATAGCTCGAGGGTTCCGCTCGTGCTCGTGTTCGGCGCGCGCTCGTGCCACTGCTCCCGCGGTCGTCATCATCGTCTGCTTCCAAAGCTGGCTTCGTGGCCGCTAATCATTTCCGCGTCCAATTTCACTTCGGTCGCCGTAATGGCCAGGCCGCGTTTACGGGGGTATGAGCCATTCTTTGTCACACGTAACGGACAGATTTAATTTTGAAGCAATTTTATTTCGAAGAATCGCAAGCGGCAATGGCGGGCGAATGCTGCTTACTACACCCCCTAGCAAACTCTAGACAGCGAACGCAAGCGACAATGGCGGACTGCGGGCAGACCATCAGTGACGTCGTCCTCTCCGTCGCCGCAGTTACCTCATGGTTAGTTTAGGTGCACCCAGGACAAGCTTCGCTTAACTACCCCCCCCCCCCCCCCACCCTTTCCGGTAGGGGAACGGTTGGTCAATTTTCTTCTGTGGCACTGCTGAGGCCCATGCACTCAGTTCATATAGTACATACCACCCGTTTATTTTTTTCATTTTGTTTTAGTATCAGGGACATTTGTGCTTAAAATCGATTGTAGGAGCTTTCGGGTTTTCGCAGTTTCACACGTCTTTATATATCGCAGAGGAGGAATTGCACATGCGTGACAAATCACAAAATCCAGGGAGCTATAACTAAAATAATGCTTATTCACTTTGCACTTATCCACTTCGTGGGACATTTCAATTAAGGGAATTGAATCTGAGAAGTAGTTAAATCATGTTTGTTTGATAGAGTTACAATAACTATGGTCAGTTTGCAGATATCTCGTCCTCAGTTGCGCCGCGATATACAGCGAGGTTCCAGCTAGCAGTTTCCGAAAATGTGCATAAACGATTCGGGATTATGTGAACGATATCGCCTATGCATATTTTAGCAGATTTTTTAGGCCGATATCTCTGAAATGGCACTAGTCCTACGATTTCTGTTAAACAGACATCACTCCAATACTACTTCACTTTCATTTCGCAAGCGTAATTATATTTATTAAAGCGAATCCTTGGAAAAAAGATTAGACAATATTTTTATGAGCCAGCTATTCACCTGTTCAGGCAACGCACGTGCACCTAAAGAGGTCGAATTGCGCTAAGTGCACCAGTTGATTAAAATAAGATTTCAACTAATCAAACCAAAACAAAAACGCCGTAATATTTGAAACACAGCGTAACAACAAATCGATTCAGAATAAGACAAGACAACGTGATATGAAACTGTCTATTCTAAACTTTTTTATATTGTCACTCCTCTGCCAATATATCAGGTCACAGCCGTTGCGCGCGGTGCCTAAACGTTTCTGCGAGAAATTGTAGTCCTCACCGTGATCTCTGACGCCCGGGAAAATAATCCCCATTGACGTTAGCACTCATTCCTTTGTTTCGTTTTGTCTTCCTTGCCTGTTGTTACAAGGGCAGGCTCCTTCTCTCCTGCATTCTCTAAGAGGGAAGGTAAGAGGAATTCTATGGCTTCGCCGACCGGTAGTTCCGCAGGGCGCGGCGGCGCGATCGATGGGGAATGCGGGTTTGAAGCGAGGGTCCCAGCGCCGTCTACGACAGCGCTGGCGTGACGGTCGCCTCTACGCTGCTGTTGCGCCGCTACGGCTGCGGCGCCGGCCGTGCGAATGGGGAAGGCGAGTCGGGAACGGGCCGGGAGAGTCGGCGAGGCGAGCGTGTTCGATCGATAAAGTCGCGGCACGGCTTCAATGGTCGCCTTTCGCGCCGCTGTGCAGCGGCTATCGCGGCAAGAAATTCGAAGGTGACGCGACCCCGTGAAAGAAGTCATTAGAGTGGTCACGGTATCATTGTCTCTGTACTTGGAACTAAGCGCAATCACTTGTCCATTTGTGAGTGTTAAAGTGTGCGGTCGTGAGCAATGTGAGCCGGAACAATGTATTCCTCTTGAAGCAAAGGTTACCGATGGTGTGTGAACTCGAGTACGAATGAATGCTTGTTTGAATGATTGCTGCTTCATGTCGTGGTCTGAGTAGATCGAATGAGCGGTGAGCGGAAGTTAGCATCTGTTCAACGTCGATTCCATTAGATCATCTTGGAGTGAACACCGAGATACGTGGTAGTCAACACATTCTAAAATTCATCTCTTTATACGTATGGAGTCCGTGCGTAATTATAGGTTTAAGAAGTCCGTATTTTGAAAGCATGGTTGGCTAAAAGCAAAACTATTATTTAGGTAGCTTCTGTGACATTAACCTGCCGAGCACCATGTGTTAGACACGACTAACACATGGTTAGTCACATCGCGTTTGCGATAGCATAGCACAGATGATATCTGCTGCTATATTAAGTAGACTAGCAGTAGCAGTAGGCCTAGGTGCTAGGCAATGTCAATACGGCAGCAGACTTTAGTCTTTCCCTACGCCTTGAGCACCTTATATATATACAAGACCCATGTTCTCACCAATAGACCCCACACTTCCGCTTACGAGCTAAGCAAGGAAATGAATGCGGTGTATATTTTATCTTTAGCCGGCATAGCACTGAATGCTTCAGCTTGCACTGAATGTTTCAACTGCATACAAAATACCTCGATGCATATTTTTTATTGAAATTTGTAAATGTATGTTTTTGAGGACTTATTTCCTGAAAGCTTACAATGCAACTGGTGAAGACCTGCCCTAGAGGCTCTGTGGACATGGCCTTCGGCTTCTAGGCACGAGGTCAAGAGATGGAATCCCGTCAAAGAAAGCGCCATTCCTATCGACAGGGATCGTAGAAATGCCTGTGGATCACGCGTGGGGTGAACGAAAAAAAATGCAGAAATTTGCGGACTTGATACGTGCATAGACAGCATTGAAGGTAATTTGCTTTGCGAAGTCAAGTTCAATAATGCCTTTCTTCGAATTAGAAAGTCACTTTTTGAACTAATAAAAACAAAATAAACATTAGCCGAAGTATTGAGAACCGGTGAATAAATAATAATAATTGCAAAGGGAATGGTTAAGCGCTAACAAAACACGGACACAGTAATAGCAACAGCCGTGACCTGAAATTGACAGAGGAGTGACAATGTAAATTAGTTTAGAATAGACAGTTTCATATCACGTTGTCTTGTCTTATTCTGAAACGAGTTGTTTCTACGCCATATTTCAAATAATATTGTGTTTTTGTTTTGGTTTTATTAGTTCAAATGTTATTTTAATCAACTGGTGCACTTATCGCAATTCTACCTCTTTAGTTGCACGCGCGATACCTGAACAGATAACGAGCTGGCTCATAAAAATATTGTCTGATCAGTTTTCTATCGATTCGCTTTAATACATATATAATTACGCTTGCGAATTGAAAGCGAAGTAATAGTGGAGTGATGTCTGTTAAATAGAAATAGTAGGAGTACCATTTCCGAGATATCCGCCTAAAAAATCTGCTAAAATATGCATAGGCGATATGGTTCAGATAATCTCGAATCGTTTGTGCGCACTTTTGGGAAGCTGCTAGCCGGAACCCCCCTGTATATCGCGGCGCAACTGACGACGAGATACCTGTAAATGGTTTTGTATCTGTATATGAGTTTGCGCTCGTCCCTGTCTATTACTGTGTCCGTGTTTTGTTTGCGCATAACCATATCCTTTGCAAGTATGAACCAACTCGCCCAGCAGAAAGTTTTACTGAAATAATAATAACTTTAAAAATGTATCCATATTACGGCTATATACTTATACCGTCTGCAAACGTGCTACATAGTAGCCTTCTCGAAGTAGATGCAAACAAAAAGAGCTGTAAAATTGCGTGCCTAGCAAACTAGAGTTCATACAGCGCCTGTTGCTTGATGCAAAACCTCAGGCAGCGTATTTTAAATAAGTTTTCGAAGGTGAAAGAAAAAGCGAGAAGAAATGGTACAATTGTACAAATATAAAGAAATAGCGTAATGTTTTAGGATAACTAGTGTCGCCTGAGCGAAACCGTTAGCCCAATACAGATGCTGAAAAGCTTGCGAACAAATTTTCTTTATTTTGTCTTTCAGGTATGTAAAGAAAAGGGAGAAGGGAAATAATTACGGCAACTTACATTTCAGCTCAGATTAATATATTGAAGGATAAAAAAGAAACAGCTAATCTCGCAGACATATGGGGAAAATAATAGCATAGCAGCGTCCTCTTTCAGAACTGGTACTAGTTTAGGATTTATATGTAGTTCACGTACTTGAATGACTGGGACGTTCTAGTAGCCTAGTTCAATATGGACCGCAATGTGAAAAAAAATAGAAACGTGAATATTGGACGATAACTATGTGTTGAGTGATTATGAAGTTTGGAAGACTTCCGGTAACAAAGTTCTGCTAAAAAGTATAGAAGTCAAGAAATAAATATACAATTAGTGCCACTGGGGACATCGCCAGTTGTCCTGTTATAAAATACGAAGAATACATGAAGGCCATGATGTAAAAGCGTGGATAATAATGACAGTAATAACGACGACGACGGCTAATGGCGGCATGCACGACAATGAAACAACGGTGATGAAGCGGCAGAAACCAGCGACTACTCTAAACTTTCTGTGATTGCTCGCAGATTTCGGACGATGTATCAAACTCTCGAGTGGGATACAATGTTCATCTGAACTCTTCTTTAAATAGAACATGATGTAGATAATAATAACGAGGTTGACAGGTGCTAAGCATACACGAGACATAGGTTGGCGTAACACTGGCAGCTATAAGTAACGCTTATTATTTATTTCAGTACCAGCCAACAGCTAAAGGCTCTTGTTGGCATGTCACTAGTGGATACAAAAACATCTACAAAATACAATAAATGCGCAGAACATCACTTCAAGCGATAATGTATGCTAAAGTAAATGTACAGAGCATGATCATTCATGGGTAAATTGACAAATTGCAAGTACCTAACAAAGGCACTTGCTCCAAGCATTTGGTGCCCCAGCTTTACCCAGAGACTGAATTGAAAATATCTATGTCAGATAAACTGTCATTGTCTATTTGCTGGACCCGTGTCGTGGGACGAGCTAGATAAAAATAGGACTAAACAGGTCCCGCCACCGGCTGGTTTTTCAGGGACGGAAATCGTAACTGAAGCGATGGTAGTATTTCAGAGCCACCAGTAAGCCCACGTGGAGCTTGTGACGTGCGAGTCTCCTGTCTTGCAAAGAAAGCATTCTTAAGTGAACTTACAAGCTTGAGGGGTCATATTATCAGCGTCGCCGAATCAACTGTCTTAGTGGGGCGAACGAATCAACGCTAGACGGCTTCTATTAGGCTACTTTGGTGGGTACTAATGGCATTCCACACAGTAGATTCCAATTCTAGTAGCACTCTGACGAGTACACAAAACAGTGTTTCCAAACATTCAGGATGGCCAAACTTTTTGGTCAGTCGAAGTAGTAAGCCTAACTGCCTCATGCCGTGGCTCACAATACATGATACATGAAGTCGAAAATCTAACCTCGAATCTATGTAAACACCAAGGTCACGAACATGATTCACACGACAAGTACTATCACCAGACAAAGTGCAAACGAAACTCGTCTTCAAAAAGGACATTTAAATTATAGCGTTTTACGTGCCAAAAGCACGATCTGTATATGAGTCACGCCATAGTGGGGAACTCCGCAATAATTTGGACCACCTGGGGTTCTTTACCGTGCACCTAAATCTAAGTACACGGGTGTCTTGGCATTTCGCCCTCTTCGAAATGTGGCCGCCGTGGCCAGGATTCGATCCCGCGACCTCGTGCTTTGCAGCCCAGCACCATAGCCACTAAGTAACCACGGCGGGCAATTAGAAATTTAGCAAACTATAAAAGGATTTAATTTCAAGGAACTTCGACCTGGCTCATTAAAGTTAGTGTCAAGTCATTTCATTCATTTCATTTCCACAGTTATCGTTTCATTCATTACATAGCCGCAGTAACCTTCAGGAAATGTTGTATTATCGGCATAACTGAACCGCCGCCGATAATGGCGCTATGCCCTGTTCATATAGCACTGTAATCATTGTACAGACGCGTTCAGTGCGCGAAGCACAAAAATCCAGAAACCGTATAACAGCCTAAAATGTCCGCATCCCGCCAACTCAAATACTTCATAGGAATCGCTGTTGCTATAGCTTGTGGCACACCAAACTACGCGCTTTCGTTTCGAGGATAGCGCGCGAAAGAACAGCGAAAAATAACACCACTCCACATGTTACGCTATAAACATCGCTGGATGTTCTCTTCGCACGTCTCCAGAATAAAATATGACCCTATGGCACGAGGGAAAAAGAAAAAAAAGAAGATAAGAAAACAGAAAAACTACAAAAAAAAAGGGGCGCAGAGGAAGGGGCAGTAACGTAGATAAAAACGATAAGAAGAAAAGGAAGTGCGGCCCCTCGGTCCCTTCCGCGCACGTGCAACGCAACGAGCACCGCGTCCCGCTCATTAGCGGAAGAGCTCTCGGTTGTCCTGGCAACCATGGCTGAGTCACGAAAGAGGGCAGCGCGGAGACTGCCGCGGCGGTGGTGACAGCGACCTCGGGGAGACTGCGGCTTCGGCTCTGGCTTCGGATCGGGCTTCTTCCCTTTGCCCTGCGATGGGTCTTCTCCCTCCCTCTCGGTCTTCCTTTCAAGTCTTCTTTTCGTTTTCGGTTTTAAGGGGAGCATCGATCGAAAAGACTGGCTCGCTGTTGACACAATGGGTGGAGCGACGGTGAAGCACCCAATAGTGACGGCATTTGTTGACATAGCGCGAGATGAGACTCGCCCCTCGAGGCATTCGTCCACGTTCGTGTTTTTACCAAGGTTCTGCCGAGAATGGGTAGATGGGGAGCGAGTGATGAGGCTGGTGGCAGGCACCGTCATATTTGCCTCAACTGTGACGTTATATCTGTAAGAGGAACATATGAGCGAGTGGGGCTTAATCGCGTCGTGTCAACCAGCCAAACGTTCTGAAATGCCAACGGTATAGACGTCCGCGCGGTCGTTCTTGCGTTATAAAACAGAGGTTATAAAACTTCTATCTGTAATTGTACCTTTCGAGAATTCGATTGCTTTGATCGCGTAACCAAATTCATCATGCAAAGGCAGAGTAATAAAAAAAAACGAGCATGGATTTCGCTGATTGCTCAGCCGCAAAGTTACAAAACTGCGCTCGGCCTATAATCCAGTTTCATAGCCGAGAGCGTCGGAATAATTGTGGACGCCTATATCTAGTTAATTTGCATAAAATGTTCATTACACCGGCGTTTTTCAATCGCACCCCTTCAGCATGCGGTGGTGATAGCTCGAGTGGCGCACACGAAATAGTTGCATTCATAAAGCCTTTGCGTAACAAAACATATACTGTGACTCTACATATATGATGAATACGTTAAGTCAACTCCTCTTCCTTTGTATAGGCGCTGCTTTTATTATCACATTGGTTATTAGAAAAATCCGGACTTTACGATGCCAAGCTAATTCCGTAAGTTGGTGGGAGTAATGATAAAAAGCCACATTGTGTGCTCTCGTCTTGTCTCACCCTTCCGCGATTTCATCGGGGATTACTTGAACATATTCAGAAAATGTATACGCACCCCACCCCATTTGTATATTTGTCTGAAAATACTTAAAACGACCATGCGAAACTAGTTCCCTCCGACCCCCATCGGAAAGAAAATATAGTGACGTTCGAGGTCTACAACAAGTTAAATTGGTACGTTCTCGCGTGGTTTATGACAGGAACAGACGCATCCCTGGAAAACAGTACAGGGGAAAATACAGGTCCTAGGCTATTAACGACTCCTTTTATTTTTTTGCAGTGATCACTGATGACCACAACGCTTGGAGAAATACGGTTTTGTTTCTCGGAAGTACAGTGTGTATGAAGCGAAATAACCACTTCGTACTTACATATTATTTTCCATTAAACAGACACCGCAATTGAAAAGTGCTTGCACAATAAAGTGCAAGTAGGCAAACAACTATTCCCATACGTCTTTAGCTTCCAGAGCCTTTGGGGACCGTAGTACTGTGCTTCCAGCTCCGTTTTTCCGCGTTCACTGGTATGGTAATTCCAAGATACATTTACTTAACTGCAGAGACGGTAACATAAAATGGCGTGAAAATCGCATTTCTACAAAGAAAAGCAACGTGCAGCGGATCGGCAGTCTGGATACTCATGGATTGCTCTTGCTTGGTTACGGTCCTATCCGACGTGACTTGCATTCCCTCAGAGCGTAGCAGTGACTGGGGAAACTAGAGAAGAAGACGGTGTCGAACGTGCGCCATTGTTTGCCCGAGATACCAAGAATACGTATAGATGAAACACAGGGCCTCGGAAGGCGTACAAATGGACGTGTGCGGGGTAAGTAGCAGAATCTGAGGGGCTTCCCGTACCTCCTTCGATCCATCTGGTGCACTCTGTCTTTGCCAGTGTCCCTGTCTTCATATTTATTTGAAAGCGAATATTTCACTCCCTCTTCCTTCGACTTTCCCCCTTCGGCTGCTGCCTGCTCCTGCTGTTGGCTACTGTGCGATAGCTGTTGCCGAATGCGTGCTTAACACTACATGTAATGTCATCGTCACGCCGTCAGCGTCGTACAACTGTCACTCCTGCTGGATACAAACTTCCGCTACCCGACATAGTGCAAACAACCACCAGAGATAGTGCGAATCGAGGCGATCCGCAGCAGCAAGTGATCCGCATAAGCATGGACGTTAGCTCCAACAGGCCGCCGTTGCCATGCTGCGGCCCTAATTTTACCACCATCATGCCAATGTCGTCATTATGTGTTGTCACGTCACTATCATCCGTCTGCCGACTTCACTCTATCGCTGTCACGGCGCTATGAAATCGTGGTCCTCTCGCCGCCACCTTTTTCTTGTATCATCATCTTCATTCCATCATTCTTAGACCACCGCCGTCATTCTATCGCCGCCATGCCACTGTCATCATTCGTCAAGAAAATCTCTTTTCGTCAAGCAGGCAACTCGAAAATAATAAAAAAAGAAAGATATGCTGTGCACGCCCGCTAGTATCCGGCCCACATTCTGCGAGACCAAAGAATAGCACACCTGTGCAAATTTCCCAGAGCTTGCACCGCCGGATGTGTCCGCATTTACAGAGGGTGTCACGATAAGCAGCCCTAAGGGCATACGCCTCGACCCCGTCAAAACGCCAAGGATCAACACCGCGCGAAAAACGAGAGTATATGGCTTTAGCTTTTACTACTCCGGCATTTCCTGTACGAGATAGGCCACGAAAACTGCGTCGCTATGTTTATTCTGTGTGCGATTGCGCCATTCTCGCGTTAATGCAGAAATATTCACTGCGTCATGTACATATGTTTATTGTGATGGAGGCGCTGGTCATATCACGTAATGCGCAACCATCTTTTATGGTCTTTACTATGTGAGAATACAAGCAATGTTTTTTGCATTTGTTTCCCTGTTATTATATATTGCTACATCTAGTAATAATTGGGCACTGTGTCTTTTGTTATCCATACGAACTGTTACCAGAAACAGCGCATAAGCCCACATAGTCTTGTTTTGTTTACCTGAAAACGCACACATAACCACAGCCACGCTGGAACGCTAGCACTGGGCTCGCATTGCAGCGTGGCCGTTGACATAACCACCCTACTTTCCCGTGCACATTCGCACCAGTAGAGATGTTCTGCTGTAGAGCATTTATTTACACTGACTGTAAAACTCTGGGCTACAGACAGACATAACCACATCACAACTAGCGGATAATACAGGCATCTCAGGTTTCATTCACCACCAATGATCTACAGCTTCTTGCTGTTATGCCACGAACTATTATACACGCTGAAATGGTTTGCCTCCCCTCTACAAAAATAAGCAAAGAATGCCAAAGGATTAACGTGGTTTGCAAACTTTCAGTGGTATATTGTTTGTTTCGTAGGTGTAGCAGTTACCATATATTTAGTTTTAGGTGTGAAAAAAATCTTTTGTGATTATGAATTTGTCTTGTTCAAGCGACTTCATGGAAGCAACAAATGTAATGTACGACATGAAATAAATCAGCGGCGCACGAATTCCGGGAAAAAAATGCCTCTTTGAGGCTACAGTATTGCAGTTTATTAACTACGGCAGGACGAGAAATTTGGCAAACGAAGAGTCCGCTATCGAAGGTCAGCGATAAAAACACATACCTAATAAAACAGTACACAAAGGAACAATACAAATAAAAAGAATGAATAGAAATAACCAAAAGCTTTCTCAATCCGCTAGAGCGAAAGAAACTCCCTACATACACCCTACAAATACACAGAGTGCATATCTCAACGTGAACCGCTGCACTGAGCTCCCACACATATGAAAATTTCTTAATTGGTACGGGAAAATTTCATAAAAACTTTGTAAGCACCAGAATCATATTGCGGCGCGAACAGTGTAGGTGACTTTCTGCGCAAAAGGTGTACAGAAAATATATGCAGCTGCTTCGCAGACAATATACCATTGGTAGAGCTGCTGATCCTAAAGTTCTGAATACTTGCCCCAAATATTTCAACGCTCATTTTGTGAATGTGTACATCAAGCAGCTCTCCCAATTTGCGCTGCATCAGCAAACTATAAATATAAAAAGACATAGTATCTTAAACATGTATAAATTAATAACGTAGCGTAAGCCTGAATTTGTTTCAGTGAACACCGTAAAGCCAAGATGACAAAGAAAGCACGGAGCCACCGCACGCCATCCTTCGAATTTGCCGCACAAGTAATTTTCTCGAGGAGCTTCTTCGTTCTAATGACACGCAGCTGCTGTCCCTTCTCTGCCAAGAGAATGGCATCCAGCCAAGGCTGCGTCAGACACCAATAAGACGGCTCGCCGGGTACAGTACTATGCCAGCGGCTTCAGGCCAACCGCGAAACAGATACGCGATGACTAAACGGAGGGTCCATGCTGGGTTCGTTGGCTCCGTATGAGGCGTATCGAAGACGACGGCGATGCCAGCAGAGGACAGGCAGTCGGATAGCGCTGCCAAGCAGGGTATCTCTGTCTCTCTCTCTCGCAGCAGAGAACTGGGAAGGCGAAGAGTGCGGGGAGTCACGGCTCGCAGGATCGGGCTGTTGTCCTCTGCTACGGAACGGGAGTTTGCGAAATATCCGACCACGGCTGCGACGCGACCAATCCGCTTCCAGCTCGCCACGTGCGACAGTGACAGCCATCCGCAGCCGGTGACGCAGAAGACGACGTCGCCAGCGACTCAAACGACGCCCGCGCACCGCAGCCCGAAGAGGTCACATCTGCGCGCCTCCGCGGATCGGAAGCACGCCGTATACACGCCTGTATAGCGACTACAAAAAGTAACTCCGGCAGCTGTCTCGCGCTTAGGTGCGCGACGGCTCGCGATGCCTGCGGACCGGCTGGGCCACGTAGCGCTCGCTAAGCGTGCAGCTCGGCTGCTTATTTCGAGTCGTTTCGGGAGGGAGCTATAGCTATATCTGCTCGGAAGGGGAGCTCGCGGCCACGCGAGGCTTCGCATCAGCTGCTAGCGAGCCGCCTCGTCTTGTACGTCCTCGTCGTCGTCGGCTAGCCGAGCGTGTAGCAGAAAGACGTGCCGATGCGCCGAGGTGCAGCTGCCGGAGACATGTCAGCATCGCGGAGTTCCGCAGAACGTCAGCCGGGCTGAGTCTTTCTTACCGGCGACTCCTCACAATAGCTTTGAGGGAGGAGAGTGAAGTCAGTGCACCGCCTCGAAGCCGAGAGAAGTAAAGCACAAAACCGCTACGTACGATATTACTGGCGGAACCTCTATTAACAACTCTTAATATTGTTACAACTTATTATTATTACATAGTAACAAACTCTTCTTGACAAGGATTCCACAAAAGCCCATATAGCGCAATGTTTCTGTCGACTTCAAAGCATGAACAAGTCGACGCGCCGGGCTGCATGAATGGTATAGGTGCAATGCAATGTGCCGTAATTATATGGTTCCGTTCAATTACTTGGCTGAGATTAAGTTCGTGGCGTACTTTTAGCAGCTTCATGTACAAATGCACCGTTCAAAACTTTCAAGTCCAGCGCGAAATTCTAGGCGCAATAAAATTTGAACTAGCTACGTTTTCAGTGTATTTTGTAAGAGGGTCGCTGCGTAGGTTCACATCCGATCTTTATGGTGACCATCCTTCAAGAATCGAGGTAACCTACTAAGCGAAATATTGATGAGCTGCCGCAAGAAATTTCCTTCATAAAAAATTGTGACCGGCTGTTTGTTGGAAAATGAATCCCACTTCTAACGCCAATGTTTGACAGAATGCCTCACGGGACCCGTGGCGCTTGAGCTTTCTTCCCTCACCCTCTTCTGATAGTTGGTGACTCTGCCGTCGAAGAAGATGACGTAGGTCGCACAACGAATACGGTTGAAATGGCGCAGGGTACTCGTGCCGACTTTAGCCCCAGATACGGCGTCACGTCGTTCTCCTTTTGTATAGAACACGTTTTTGAGGTTACGATGTACCCGAAACAATGTGCATGTCCCGGTCAGACAACCGCATAACGGTTGACAGTGTTGCAGGATGCCCGTGAGTTACGTGTTACGTGCATCAACCGAGAGAATTTTCAAGAATATTAAAATATTCAGAGCTTTTGCCGAGTCACCCGAAATGGAGCTCACGCCCCATAATTTTGGAATAACTGCAGGCATCTATTGCATTGTGTTAGAAAATTAGGCGGTGTGATTGCTTGGATTCCCTAACTCTAGTGGATTAAGAAACGAGAAAACAAGTTCGTTAGTAAAAATACGCGGAAGTACCCAGAATAAACTCAATGCTAAAGGAAGTGCAGTGAAACTTGCTGGTGATGACACGCCCAGCTATGTTGGTCAGTCGAGCACAATCAGGTATCCCAATGATATTTATTGTTGGAGAACGTGAGTAGAATTCTTGCTGACTTAAGAAAAATGCTAGGTGATGTGCATATGTTGCACGGTGCGGCATCGTTTGTAGACCCGTAGGTAGTAAAATTATAAACTTGGGACATGCATATAGAAAGCAATGAATGGTAATTACACGTTATTTGAATAGCATTGGACGATTATATAGCACTGACACATTTTAAAGAAATGTTCATGGTCATTGAAAGTAACCTGAAGCAAATGATGAGACACAGAATATAAAAAGTGAATAAAGCATGATAAAGACCCTAAAATATTTTTGTCGCGAATTACGAACTAATGAAACGGGTCTGCATTTCCGGTATGCTGAAAAAAGAAGGCGTAGCAAATTTTGCCCAAAGTAAAAGCAGCGCAGGAAATTCAGAGCGTGTGTGTACTGTATATTAGAAGTGTCGAAATATTATTGGTGATTTAAGGACGGCAACAAATGTATGCAGCAGGTAGTCATGGGTTAAGTTTTGAAGATCCGGTGCCGAAGCGTCTAAGCGGTTGACCGAAAAATTACACAACCGTTAGTTCACCATTCAGCACCTTAACTTGAAGACAATATGCATGTACAATTAACCTTCACAGTCCTATCTTTAGAAGTAGTACACTGCACGCAGTCTACTGAAAGTGAACAAATATGTAAATTTATAATTAATAAAGGTATATTTCAGTAGCTCTCGACAACTAGAATGGCATATTTTCTTAAGATATAATGAAAAATTCAGAGCCCTTCCACTATGTGAAGATGGAAGACCAGCGACGCTGTTGGTTTTGTTTAATTATGTTTTAATTTTTAATTTGTTCGATATGTTAAATGGTTGAAAAGACACAACACACAACTTCGTTTCATCGCCACACGCCGTATGCTCTACGTGCGAGTGAAAGCTAGTTTAGACGATTAGATTCCCACCACCTTGCACCATCGGCCGCAGCAGGTTGGGCCACTGCGCGTTCGGGTTCTCCTCGCTTTCGCATCCATTCGCGCTGTTGAATGCGCCGGCGCTCCTTGAAGGCGCGCTCTTCCTCTTAGGAGCGAGAAACACGGGTCTAACCCATACCGAGTGCAAGGGGAATTGATGACGGCGCTAGAAAAATGGCAATGTCAAGAGACAATGAGACACAGCTATTGGCTGGTAGACTATTACGCTTTATCACTGACGTTTCGACACGCATCATCATAGACAAGCGTTTGGGCAACGTTCATGACTCGTTCATGACTCCTGCGCATTTTTTTGTTTCTTTGGGTCCCACGTGTGACAAGGCTAGTTGAAGAGTGCGTTACAGGTCCCCGAGCCCACAGCTGTATGTGCAATTGAGCTTGGACCCTGCAGCACAATCACCAGGATCGGCCCACTTTGTTGTTCAACGCTTCGTTTGGTCCGCGGGCGCCATCTGCAAGAACCTAGCCATATACAGCTTCGCTGTAAAAATGGAGGACGTGTCCACATATATAGGGAAGAGATTCTATTAGAACATTTTACAGCCGCGAGAGAAAGAGCAGCTAATGGAGGAGGGGTGGGGCTGTATTGGATTGACCATTTCGGCCAGAGCTAACTGTGAATTTCGGGTGGAGCTGTACTAACAGAAAGGTGGTCGCCACACCTAGCCAGTCTCTTTCTCACACGTACAGCTTGAGCTAATCAGGGGTGGCCGAAGTGAACAGTCCACTAGGTCGACACTTACAGATTACCCCTCGACCCCTCACTCCCTTCGGCCTTCAGTACATTTATTATAAACAAATTTTACAGATGTTCTATGCACACACCCCTAGTACTTCGGAAGAGCCCTTACAGAAATTATCGTAGTTACGTGACCCGGCCCGATAAAAGAACACAGGTGATCAACATTAATCCTGAGTTCGCCACTACCGCTTCCCTCATGACGTACTATCATGTTATCAGTCCTGATAATTTTAAAGACAGTAGTCACAAAGAACTGTGAGGATATCTTCAAGTTGCAAAGTGTCCGGGGTGCGAATTTGCGTGTTGCCGAAACCCAAATGCTCTTTTCGGAATGGCGAATTACCAGACACGACCACCATTAGAAAAAAAAAATACTTGCAGCTTAGCGCCACTCCCATCGTCTACCGGAAAATACAGGATTCTATCCCACAATGGAAAGGAAAAATTACATAGTTTCTTTCTTATATTATGATCATGACGTTTCCTGGTAATGTAAGGTGAAACTGCTTAAATGTGGGTATCCAAGAGAAACCTGAAGAAAAATCTTGCTTCAGAACCAGACAATAAAAAAACTGTCATACACAACAGTTCAGTCGTTTTAATTGACAAAAAGAAAAACATGGTACTGCACATTCATATCTGACAATTGACTCAGGCTGTATAAAATATAACATACCTCCCCCTGCATGCACACTCCAACAGGCTCAAAATTAGTATAAATATAAATATTCAGCCCTAAAATCAAGCATTTAACCACTGTGCGAGTTCGGAGCTATCCAGTTTGATATCTTCAATTCTGGCGCTCTTCCCTAGGCTTAGAAAGAAAGGAAAGGCAACACGAAAGCAAAAAAAAATATTTTGAGGCGATGTGGCCCCCCAAGCAAGAAACAAGTTTGCGTACCACTTGGTGCACCAATATTGAACTCGTTTATGCACTCAAGCCGTGGTGCTCCTTGGTCACACCAGGGCCGTGCACCAGTAATATCCAATAATCAATCACCATTTACTCGGACTCATTTCTACCAAGCTTATAAAGGCCCAGGATCAGACCTCTCAAATCGTGGCAGTCCAGAGGGCCCGCGAGAGAGGGCCGTCAGGTTTGACCTGATGCTCCCCGAGTGGGCCTAGCCAGGTGACCTTGAGTTTGCTCGCGTCTATTGCAGACCGATTAAAGTTGTTTCTCTCACTCACTCACTCATTTTTACCAAGAAGCTCAGAACACTGGAACCACTTCCCTGCCGCCATCAAGGCAATCTCTTTAGGAAATTCAAAGCACACTGCTAATGCTCATATCTATTCTTGTCCCTCATCTCTACTACGCAATCGGGCGATTAGGGTAAATAAATAAATAAACAAATAAATAATTATTAACTGGCCTGTCTGTGTTTACAGGAGCAGCCTAAGGAAGCGCACATTCTTGTCATGCCAACGCATTCCCGAAGATTAGAAAAAGAAAGTGGAGGTTTCCGAGGAGATGACTTTCAAAGCTGTGACTCTCCCCATCGTGTTTCAGCGCTTTTTTCGTCCCGCACTAGGCCTGGCAAACAGACATGCCGATGCCAACACCTGGATTTCGGTACTCCACCACCACACCCCCTTCACTCCTCAACCCCGGAGTCCGTTCCCCTCAGGGAGGGCTCTTCTTTTTTTTATCCCCCTCTCATTTTCCCCGCCCCTGAAAGCAGAGCGTTCGCCTCTCTTTCGTGATTTGCCGTTCCCCGCCGCCACCGTTCAGCACCCGCACCGGATAATAGCGGCACCGTCTCCGATCTCGGGCGCGTATGTCACCTAGTCAGCCCCCCCTCATCCGATGCAAGCCCCATCTGCCGCTGCTTCCCCGCCCTGCTCTCGTCGCAACGGACGCCACATGCGATCAGACCCCTCGGGACTGTGACGGCGGCGGCGACGATAGTTCGCGTTCGGCTGCTGGGCATATGGCACGCGGTGTACGGAGCACCGTGCATGCATGCGTGCCCGGCGGGGTTTCTCAGGGGAGACAAGGAAATGCACTCTCAGTGCCTCGAGGCTTCATCGATTCGCTTGCGCGCGCGCTCTCTAAATGACGACAGGTGGTATGGTTAAGAACCAATCACTATCCCATATAGGAGTGCCCCTTTTGACGGGCAAAGAGTGAGAAATTTGCCTGAACCTCACGCAAGCAGCCTCTACGAGAAAGTTCGAACGGCTGCGACTATATTTCCCCGTAAAGATTTGCGAGGAATTGTGGCACTCAAAGCGTTATCGGTAGTGCATACTGACGTAACTTTAGATGACATCTTTTGGTAGGGTTATTACAGCATTCATGGCGGCTTCGTGAATCTCACTTCAGGAGCTTGAAGAACCGATGGTTTGAGTCAAAAGACCACGATGAAATGAAGCTCAGTTTGCAACTGAACGTCCTTTTCGCCCTTGTTTTCACAGAAAATGCAAGAAAACTCAGCTTCGAAGATTATTTTATTTTAGTAAAGCTAACCCATGTAGAAAGAGCATGGAGTGCACATGACTGAGTCACGGAAATGCTCTCAAACTGTTTGCTGACGTTGTTCAAGTGCGAACCCCGCGGCAGAAACAACCAACGTCGAGAGCCGGAGAACTTCAACGGTGGCTGCTCCACGCTCGGCATCAAAAGTTCATCATTGCGACGCTAATCTGACTTGTCTGACATTTTCACTATGGGAAAATCACCATTAGAGCGGACAAGCGCTAGGCTGTGTATGCGAGTAAATCAAAAGGCGGTACGGGTGGCTGATGGACTCAATGGGAGTCACGCAAGTTTTATTCCCGAAGTGAAATGCTGTGTTGTTTGTGCGAATGCATAATCATGGTTACCTCTTGTGTACCATCACAACCAGTTCCCGTGATTCATCTTGGGACGCCCAGCCTGAATTGTATTTCACGCGCATGAACACAAACACAGCTGAACTAAAAATAAAAGCAATGCGAACGAAATAAGCACCGAATGATGTTTAAACAAAGAAACATGACGTTAATAAACTTACGCGAATGTAATATTTTTTCATTACGCAGGTTCTAGGTTTTTCGGCATCGCTTTCCGAAACAAGTCCATAGTCAAAACTGGTGCGCCCTGCGGAATAGAAGTTGCAAAAGCCGGAATTAAGTGCCCCTGACAGGCTGGCCAACATTTCGATACGTGGACCTAACCTTGCCAAAGGCTGCCTTGTCCTCCTTGGCGTGTTTGGGAAATTTCTGCCTCAGGGTTAGCCGCAACGGCAGCAACTCAGCGACGTTCTCAGCTAGATCATTACATAAGGTTTGGTACAGCAGAGATCCGGTAGCGCGAGTCAGTATATTTCTTCATTCGCAAGCTTTGCTGTGAAAGTTGGCGTTGCGAAAGCCACCCTATTTGAATTCCGAGCATAGGAGCACAGAGTCATCATGCAGTAAAAAATTATTCTTGCTCAGCCACACGTGGGAGGCAGCTCTGTCCAGCTCCGACTCGACGGACCAGCTCAACCTGGTCAATCGAGCGAGAAGGGAAGCTAAGGCCCTTGGACTCCTGGACTGAGGGGACCGCCCACTGCATAGCGGAGGTGCTACCTACGCTCGCGTGCTATTTGGATTAAAGTTTATTCTCTCTCTCTCTAGGGGTATCAAAGTTATAATGATTGTACTGATGTAGCAGTTTTAATGACAACGTTTGTTTTATCACCACATGCTGGTTAGCTCTTGGCACCACATTTTGTTCTGTTTCTCACGTAAGGGCGGATACATCAGTGCTAGCTTGTGGGAGTGACAGAGAGAGAGGAGGGATGCATAGAAGGGCAGGAAGGTTAACCAGAGGAATTTCCGGTTGGCTACCCTGCACGGGGGGAAAGAGTAGGCAGATAAAAAGAGAAAGAGATTGGAACAGGGGACAAAGAGAAAGAGAGACTAGCACAAACAAAAAGCGTGTGCTATAAAGTGGTAGGGGGCGGCGTTCTTAAAGTTTATCGTGAAGGCCCATAGACCACAGGAACCTTAGTGACGCGAGTAAAGCCTTCAGCGCGGATGTTCTTTCGGAGCACAGGCCTAAAGTTTTTAGTTCTGTTAGTGGACGATTGTCCAATTGACCGAGCACACTGCACAGCACTTGGCTCTCCGCACTATAGCGCGGACAGAGACAGATAATGTGTGCAAGCGTCTCATCGCTGCTGCAGATGTCGCACGTGGGGCTGTTGGCCACTCCAATAAGAAAAGTATATGAGTTCGTAAATGCAACGCCTAGCCACAAACGGTAAAACATGATATGTTCACGTCGTGGCAATCCGGGCGGTAGATGCATTCGTATGTCTGGAGACAATGAACGCAAACGACACATGGTGAAAGTGTTCGAGTCCCACAGGGGCAAAATACATTCACGGGATATCAATCACAGCCAAGCCACAGAAGCTGTTCGCGATAGTGGAATCAAGACACATTAACCTCTTTCATGTGCAAATCGGGCGGCTTCGTCAGCGTGGTCATTGTCGCTGATGTGCAATGTCTTGGAAGCCATTGACAGATTACGCTGTGTCTCTTGTCTTGGTTGCGATGATATATCTCTCGTATTTCTGAGGCCAAGGACAGTCAGATGGCTCTCCTGGACCAAGCCCAGCGAGCCGCTCAAGCCAGTGGGGCCCTGGACTAGGGGCTCCACCCACATTTTCCTTCTTTTTTGCCTTTCCCCATTAAAGTTTACTCTCTCTCTTTCTGAGGCCAATTGTTCATTTAGTCTGTGGCGCATTGGGCCTTGTATGCCTTGAAGGGAGGCCTTGGAATCACTAAAACTGTTCATTCTTGTGGTGGTTCCTGATTAATGAAATAAAGTGCAGCCGTCTAGAAGCGTCAGCTGAAGAAGCAGGCATACTACTACAAGAGAATGTCTGAATGGCTCCCAGTCGGCTTCCACCACCTTGGGAGTGACAGACTATTGAGTGTGATGTCTCTTTCATAGAAATCTCCAAGCACGCACCTGCGACTCTGATACGTTCACACTCCCTCGAACTTCAGGGGAAGTGCTCATGTGCAGAATATTACACAGACACTTCCAAATCTCCTGCTGATGTTGCTTACGCAGCCCTGCGACCGTCTTCTTCAACATCTGGTGCATTAAATTCGTATGCAAGGATTTTTACAGCGGAAGAATACACAATCCTCTCGGCAGTTAAACACATAAAGCTAATGAATGTTACCAAAACAATTGTATTCACAGGCTCACTGAGCGTCGTGAGAGCTATAATGAGTCTACGGAAACACAAGAATTCAGTTTTGAATGAACTCTACAGCTGCTTATGCTCAGCTTACATTGGCAACCAATCAAGTGGTCATAGTGTGCTGGATACCTGGCCATAGAGGCATAAAAGGTAATATAGCTGTAGATGAAATTGCCACGTCATCCCTCTAGCTATCCCTCCCACAGACTTTCTTGCGCCGCCGGTTGCGGAGATCTTGGCAAAGGCAGTGGGACAGCGAAGTGTCAAACAAGCTACATATGATCCAGCCAAGAATAGGGAAATGGATGTCTGAGAAAACGGCAAGACACAAGGAAGTGCTTCTTTGCAGGTTAAGAATAGGTCATACCTATCGCACACACTCTTACCTCCTTTCTGGAAGTGATCATCCAAAATGTAATAGGTGTGGCGAACTTCTTACAGTCCTCCATGTTCTTGTCCAGTGCCCTGAAATAGAAGCCAAACGTAAAAAGTACTTTTATCCCGCTTATTGTGAGCACATCCCCCTTCACCCAGCATTCTTTCTTAAGCATGAGCCGCTTTTTGATTTTAATACAGTCTTGAAGTTTTCAGCAGACGTAATCACTTTACAAGTCATCTGGCCAGGGTATTTGTAGCGCAGCCTCGTCTTGCAGGCTGCAGCTGCAGTGAAAAAAGTGTTTGCAGCACGTGCCTCTCTTGAGGCACTAGTGCTATTGTACACGTTTCAGTACATCATTAATTCTTATCGGATTTAACTAACTCTAATCATTAGTCACTGTCGATATTTGAATACCAATATATTTTACGCAATTTACAGCGACTAGCTTTTAGGCCTCTATACAGCCACGTTACATCAACCATTTATAACTCATAGTCCACTTTATTTGTGGTACATTGAAAAACCATCACCATTTGTCATGGCGCTCTTCGGCATTATCTGGCCATTGCGCCAATAAAAACCACCAATTATTATGAAATCAAGTGCAGCGCGGAGTGCCGCAAGTTCTGCACCCGTCGAGGTGGTAACAAATTAAGTTTGTAGCTTGATTTCTTCTGATTTTGCCGGGATGGTGACTGCAGCAGCAGAGCTGTTGAGTTTTACCGAACCATCTGTGTAGACATGGTGCCGGAATCTGTGGACGTTGTAAATGTGTTCCAAAGTTGCTTGCTTCAAAGCTTGCAACGGTGCTCCAGCTTTCCTTCTGATGCCTGGAATTGTCAATTGTACTTGCGGCCAGTGCAGGCACCACAAGGGGGCTGATAATCGTGTAGCAGGCGTGAATTGTGATGGCAAGTAGTACTGATGTCTTACAATAGTTTTGGAAACTGTTGAATGTGGCCTCTTTGCTGGCAAAGAAGCAAGATGCTGTCAGGGAATCCGATTCAGATGTCGGATGTGTGCCCTCAGGACATCTGTAGCATTGTAGACTGTCAAAGGAGAGTCTCTGGCAAAGACCACTGTCGCAATCGATGACGTAGTTGTTGGGAGACCAAGACAAGTTCTGAGTGCTTGAGCTTGCACACTACGGAGTCTGTGGATACTTGTGTGCATGTACAGGTAAGCTTTAGAAGCCCTAAAACAGCCCTTTATAAAGTTGTAGCATTGACGGTGCTGTTGCGCTCCAGGACTTCGCGCCGAGAAAGGTGAGGACAGCCTGAATTTTTAATGGCATGTGAATATGTGAATCCTTTAGTGGCTGCGCTATTATGTTGAAAGAGTGGCGCTTCACGTTCTTTTCACCTTCTCCATTCAAGTTGTGCATGAAGGATGTGCCGCCGAACATTATGCGAATGTCGATTGCAATTACGAGAGTAATGCTATATGGTTGTGGTTAAACTCAACTCAAGTATACAGTTTACCGTTCCGCGTCAGTTGCGCGAGCTCCCAGTACATGAAATCAGCAAGAACTCGTTATCGCCTCAACCTCGGCCATACAACATGGAGAATGTGGAGAGCCGCGTGACAGTCTGTACTGAGAATTGTGTGGGTCATGCTGTATATAATGTCATTGTCCCGCCCTGGTAGTTGCACAATTGCAATCCTTGCATCCAGCAGAAAATATATGCGGCGATCACAACGGCTCAACTATAACAATGCCGTTGAGACGAATGTCTTTCCTGAGTAACAAAATTTAGATATCCGTGTAGCCTATAGTTTAAACTCCGTCGCAAACGCACTGATGATCTACGTGCCTAGGTGGCGGAACACCATTTTCTATAGACCTTTTAACAAACCGAGGTTTGAGGAGTGCCATTGCCCGACACGAGTGACGTCTACCGTCAGAACATGTTATGCCGCCATTTCGGACTGTGAGCCTTGCGAAAGCAGGCTGGCCGCACTTCGGTTGTGTGATCTTCGCTGAGCATTATTTCGATTGTTTTCTTCCGCGTCGCTTCTCTTGCATCGCTTGACTTGTTACATGTTTTACGTGCTCGCGTGAGAGCTGAATGTGAAGTGCAATGGCAATAGAAAGCCCAGCCAGTGGATGTGGCGTTTCGTCGTCTGGAGCGGTTGCAGCCGTGTCTGCTTCGTCGAGATCTGGCTTGCTAATCAGCTATATTTTAAGTGTTAAGCACTTTAGGGGCCCGGGCTGTCGGCGTCCGTCGTGCTTGATAATGCCCGGGCTGTAGCTCTACTCTAGCACCGGCGCATCAATCACGGCTTCGCACTTCCCCAGATTTCACGTTAGTGGAGCTGCATTTCTTACCCCGTTCTTTGCTGGTCTCGAATGTAATAACTTGTTTTTCATTGTTATTGCTGGGTACATGTGACTGTAGTCCTTGATTGAATTTGATCACCATTACGTTGCGCGGTTTAACGTTACCTAATTTTCGAAAAGCAGGCATGTACGTAGCTGTAGGGCGCCGGCGGCCTGCCGACGCGTGTCATGGGTTGGTGATATGCGCTGGTTACTCCATACGCTTCCGACGCAACTCAACCGCTCAATCATGCAAAATTGATTGAATCTGGTGCAGCGAAGGGTGTGTATAAGGAAATGTCAAACCAGAAGCGTGGCGCTCTAGCAGCGTGGTACTTGCGGCGAACTGATACAGCCCAGGTGCTAGATTTCAAAATTACCGTTATGTGCAGGGCCACGCAGGCTGCGTAGACAATGTTTGGTGGGCACAGGGGCTGCGAACATATTCCATAGCACACGATTTTTGCAGATCGCTGCGAAGTGTATTTACCGACTAGCTCTCTTGCAGAATGCTTAAATTTGTCTCATACCGGTGTCACACGGCCACTTTTGATCGCGATCGAGCCCAATCTGGATCGGAATGTTCGACCATGATCTCCCTTCCGCAGATTGAACAAAGAAGCCAATCGCTACCGAGAAATTCGATCCAGATTGGGCTGAATCCTGATCAAAATTGCGCCGTGTGGCCCCCGTATTAGGTACTGGAATGAAGTCGAGTTTGAAAGAATAACAAATGTAGACTCTGCCACTACATAGGAGAAAATATTGCATCGAAGAGATGACAATTCTCGCAACCTATTGGAAATGCGCCGAAAAGTGCATACCAAAATGCATTATTTTACTGATGTGTGCATAGGTTCATATTAGACTGAAATGCCAAGTCCTCAGGTGATGCAGTAAACCGGTGAAGCGTGAACATACCACATCGGCAGTGGTCTCGGGGAATGCTGTGTTGTCGACACGCAATATAGTCCCCAAAGTCGTTCTTTTCCGCTGGTTGTTTGTACACCCATAAACTGCACAGTGCTGGCCTGTAGACTTTTGATGAGTATATGCCTTTATTTATGAGCGTAAGTCATTCGTGACAAAAATAAACGGAAACATCGAAGGAAAGCTACCACTCCTCAACGCAAGCGCAAGGCAAGCTCACAGCCCAGACCATACAGGCAACATTGACACATACTCTCCACGCCAGACCGTCGGAAGCTCCCTCGTGAAAACGTCTATAGCAGTTTTTAATAGGGGTGTGCCAATAGAAAATTTTGAAACCAAATGTAATAAACTTGAATATTGATGGCAGCTAATATGAATATGAACTTTTAAACAAAAATAGAATTTCCTCCAATGCAGATACTGTGTTCCGCGAAATTGTTCTTGAAAGATTCATTAGTCGCCTACAACAAATTTAAAGCAACTGCAAGATCTCGTAACGTTAGATATTAAAATAGGCTTGCGTAGATCTCTGGATAAAGAGCATTTAACGTGTTCTTTTGTGACTGAGCACCAAAATAGTTTATACAGTAGAGACTAAAGTATTCAAGGTGTTATTTTCCCATCATTCCTGACGTAGAAGTAAGCAATAAATTTTAACAATATGTTTAGCGAAATGGCCGTTTCAGGAGCGAATTGACAGTACCGGAGTACTGCCGAAAGCAGGATCAATAGAGAACTCTGCGATATATAAACCAAACCCCTAATAATAGATGACAATATTGGTGGCACTTGATCATCATTGTGTCACGGCAATATTGGAATATTCAGCAACATTGTCCTGAGAGTTTTACTGTGCCCAATGTGGAGTAAATTCGTGGACCATGCTTGAAATTCAGGTAACTCTGGAATGAAAACTACATAATTGTACCGCTAGCTGTTTTAATTGTTCCCTATTTCGACTGCATGCTTTTCGGTAATGAATAAACGAAAAGTAATTAATAGGGATTCAGTGCTTCAAACATTTAACTTTTTCATTCGAGCACTGAATCGAATAGGAATATATTCCATTCGTTGTTCAGTGTTTCCAAACATTTCGCACACCCCTAGTGTTTAACAGACAATCGGTATGAGTAGTGCAATCTGTACATCTAACTTCTATGTTCAGCGCTCAAAACAATTAAAAGGAACAAGCAGCACTCATGTTGACTAAATAAAGTGTAGAATGTCTTCCGGCACACAAGAATTTCATCTTCAATTAGAAATTTAAACTATGTACCTCCCCTCATCTTCGTTTCTCCTAACCCCCCGACTCAGGACCAGTCCCCCACAGTTGTTGTTCGGCACAAACGGTCAGGACAACTACAGCAACAACCGTTAAACAAGAAAGTCAAGTCGGAAGGCTCGGTAAAAAGGGCGCCCATCACGAAGGCTTTGTGGCGCCATCTCTGTTAACCTGCATGCAACTAAAGTATGACGTCGTTTCTTGCGTCACTCTGCTGTCTGGCGCGCGGTTTCAAGTTGCAGAAGGAACACAACTAGCGCCTTCTGTGGCAAAATTTTATGATTTACGGTGAGTGTTCAATAAAAGAGCTAGTACCATTACAGGGAGACTATGGAAAAAAACAATTCGAACCGTACTAGCTAACTGCCCTTCCACAATACCGAAAAAGCCACTGTTACAACGAGGGAAGGCTTGTAGAGTCGGGACTCTGTGCTCAGTGGGACGAAGAACTCGTTGGCTAAGGTTAGTGAAATAATTAGGCTTCTTGTTGTTATCCCTTTTTCACAGCAGGAAATTTATTGGATTTCTTACATGATAGTAAAAGGCTAAATATCGGTATGTTTTGTGTCGTCCAAAACGACAGCAAGTGAAGAGGAAAAGTTTAACGTACTCGCTAACAGTAAACAGCAGCAACAAGAGCGGCACACAAAGAAACAAACGTCGCTTCTGGTAGGCACGTTCGACAGTAGCACATACTTAGAATTGGTTCGCTTGATGTTAGAAGGAAAATGGCTAGTAACGAAAGCACCAGGTGGACTTGTCTTTTGTATTGCAAGTGAGAATGATGTACTCGAGATGACTGATGCTAATGACATCAAGCCTTAGACCAGTGCTTCCAGTAGTAGTCATTCATAAGGGCGCAAGGTTGCAGATGCTTTCCTGTAAATTCAAGATGATTAGGCGCATCGTTTTGCCCATTCAGAAGAACTGTTCTAGTGTGGGTTCATCAGGAAAAAAATACGCGGATCCAACCGAGACATTGTAAATTAAGAAGCGACGCCTTCGTTAACAGTTTAAAGGATGCAATAAAACTTCCTGTGTGCTGCACAGTGTTTCGTGGCATAGCGATCACGTGCTTGCCAGTCAAGACGGCGTGACGCGCAGACCCCCAAGTGACCCATATGACAGCGCATTATACTGTCTCCGGCACTGGCTATGACACTGTACCCAGGGTTGGTGCGCCGATAATAGCGGGCCGATGGTGGGTATAGTGCAACAGTAAACTACACTTTACATGGTGAAGTAGTGACTTAATAGATGCACCAAACCTCAAGCACCACAAAAGTAGGCATAGATAAGGTACGCGTTACTGAATTAACTGTGCTCTCGGTGACGCAAATTTGTTGCAAGGAGGACATGAATGTATTTTTTTCATCACCGAGGAATTCCGTAAAAAACAAGGCCAGCAGCCAAGACACGTCTAATGTATTAAAGATGGTAGTGCGGTCTTTGGTGCAGGCTGTCCGGCAAGAAAACCAGCAGCGCTGATCAGCCAGTGTCAGGAAAATCCGGGAGCGTTCGAAAAGAAAGCGTTGGTTAAAAAAAGGAATACGTAACGAAAAGTAATAAGGCAACAGGAAAAATTACCTTATGAATTTGCCTTAACACTCGATTGTTAAGAAAAAGAAAACGGATTACATGGTTGTTTATTGGTTTTGATATGCAAGCATATTACATCTAGCTTCATTCACAGAAACCGGCTATCAGGACACAAATGTTTTAGTTCGGTTTGATGGATGTTATATTTACTTCACAGAGGAAAAAAAGTCAGCGGGCTTATGCGACTGATAAGCCCCCGGTCGCTAGACGAAATCCTGGCCACTGTGGCCGCATTTCAGAGGGGGAGAAATGCAAAAGTGTCAGTGTACTGTGCATTGGGTGCACGGTAAAGAACTACAGGTGCTAAAATTTTATCCGGTGTTTCCCACTGTAGAGTACCTCATAATCATATCTTGGTTTCGGCACGTGACACCCCAGAATTATTCAATATCATATCAAGAAAATAAGCTTAACATTTTTTTATAATCAAAGTGTGCTTGTATTCCATGTCTATATAAAAACTTAGTTGTATTTCAGTTAGAGTATCGCCTCCCAAGTAACACAGAACGTAGCGTAAACGTTGCCTCATTGTAACAAATGTCAGGCAACGTTAAACAGCCAACCTCAACGTTGAATGTACGTTGCCAGCTGTACGTTCAAGTGATGTCATAAATAAATGTCGCAGCAACGTCCTGACACCCACGTTGTGTCAACGTTGCGTGTAAACATCAATTTAACGTGTAAATGGTATCAATGTAGCAACGTTACAAAACAGCACGTTCCCAGAACGTTGCCGGATGTCACCAATATTGACATTAATGAGATGCCAGGCTGCTGTAGCATTTCGCATGTATACGTTCATGCAACTATAAGATATTGTAATTTTCAACTGAACATTCATCTTTATCATACAGTGAGGTATGGAGATGTATAGTGGTTATGCAGTAATTAATATCTTCTAAGGAACACCATGTTAAATTATGTTTATTATGCTTCTCCACAGATAAGATCTGCTACAAATTATATCAAATGGCAGAAGCATTCACATGGAAAAAATGCTAATTGTTGCAACGGTTCACCTATAGTAGACAGAGTTACGCATAAAAGTATTCCCTTCTTCCACACCAAATGCACAAGACTTTGTGACTGCTTGCACGCCACATGCCCCTAAAAGTGGAAACATTAAGCAAGGGCCATCATGAATAGGCACAAGCCCCATGATACGAGCTGCATAAAAATGACGAACACATGCACACTGCACAGTGGATACACACAGATCATATCTACTTGTCCATATAAAAAACAGTGCATTTTTTTCAGTTCAAGTATAGTTTACATCATAGAAACGGCACTAGAGCAAAGGACTATAAGCCACCAATAGGGCTGCAAACACACCGTACACCAGCGCACATTTGTTTCACACACCACACAGGACACATGCACGCAGCAGACATGTTTTTTTTAGGAGGAATCTTCGCGAGCCGCACGATAAACACAGAAGGTACGGACGACAGGAGTAAAACCCGCGCACATTCAACACACCGACACGAAAAGAAATGCGGACGATACGGGTGTAACCTGCGCCACACGAGCTATCAACCCTCGTGGATTTGATCCTTTCCACCTGAAACAGTTACAACGCACACGAAAACATCGAACACTGCACATCTGTACCTCCGATATCGTGTCAACAATTCCTGAGGCAACAATTCATGTTCACGACATCAGAAAGTTATCTAAAACTAAGTGACGGCGTAGGAAAAGTAGGCAGCATCGCTAAACGTCATGGATTGGCTTCGAGACAGCCCAAACCGTTCAAATCAGGCCACAGCGACGGCTTGATAAGGATAAACGAAGCTGATCTCGAAGGCCATGCGTATGCTGGCTGCAGATGGCGGAAGCAATTCAAAGGTAAAATGCGTTTTAGAATTTCTTTCTACGCCAAACTATAGTGTAAAATATAGATTGTTCTACAGTTATTTTGTCTCGCAACATCTATACGTAGTTGTGTGTAACCCGGCACAAAATTTTAGTATGCGAGTGTACTGGTCTATATTTTTGTCATCACAGAGGCCACAACATTCTCACAAGTATGCAGGTGGCGCTATTATTGTATAATGCATATCAAGTGACATTAATGAGCTAGGAGAAGGGTGCGAGATTATTATACTAGGAGATATGAACGCACACATAGAAGACATGGACGGGTACACAGACTCAACAGGCAACATGATGCTGGATATGTGTGAAATGCATGACTTAGTTGTATGCAACAGTACCGAGAAGTGTGAAGGGCACATAACATGGGAGGTAGGGAGCCTGCAGTCGACGATAGATTATGCACTAATGTCACATAGGATGCACGATAGGCTAAATGTAATGAGCATAGATGAATATGGCTCCAGAAGTCTAGGTAGTGATCACAAACGTATTAAGGTGAGTTTTAGAAGGGAAATGAAAGTAGGTAGGAGGCAAGATGAACAACCAGGTGGGATATTTTACTCGGAAAAGCAGCTTGAAATAGCAACCCAGCAAATTGAGGAAGTAATTTCAGAGGATACAAAAACAGAATGGACATATGCAAATTTAACAGGACTATTTGAGCTAGAGCTTACTAAGGTACGAGTCAGGACAAAAGGGAACAGAAGACGTAAACCCAAGAGCTGGTGGGATGAGGAGGTTAAGAAGGCCATAGAGAAACGCCAGGAAGCATCCAGGGAACACAGATATTCAAAGCAGAGGGGTGAACCAGAAGCTGATGTAGGCAGAAAATGGAACAACTTCTTAAGCTGTAGAAGGGAAGCATCCAATTTGATCAATGAGAAGATCAGAAGAAAGGGGAGCCAATGGTTGTCAGAAGTAAACAAAAAGGATAGAAAAGCAGCGAAGAAATTTTGGAAACATCTCAACTCCTTGAGTAATAAGACTAGCCTAGAGCAGAGGTTTATAGTTACAGCTCAAGGTGTTCGACTAGAGGGAGATGAGGCAATGGAACATATAAGAACAATGATGGCAGAAAAATTTAAAGAACGAAACATAGCATGTGCTCAATCAGGTGAGGATAGACTAGTCAGTGCAGTGGCTCCACTGGCACAAAGCGAGTGGGAAAGGGCAGAGAAGAGGGTTCCTAGTAGCACGTCGACAGGTCCTGATGGCATCCCAATTATGTTGATAAAGACATTGGGCCCAAAATCTAAGAAAACATTAAGAGAGGCAGTGAGCAAAATGATAATGGACGGTAAAGCCCCCGACGGGTGGAGACTGAGCAGGATGAGCATGATATATAAGGGAAAGGGGGACAAAGCCGACATAAACAACTACCGTCCCATAACAGTGACGTCAGTGGTTTACAGGGTGGTGATGCAGATTATAAAGGACAGACTGCAGGCATGGGTGGAGAGCGAGGAGGTGCTGGGGGAACTACAAAATGGGTTCCGGAAACAAAGAAGGTTAGAAGATAATCTGTTCTCATTGACACAGTGTATTGAAATAGCAGAAAAGGAACACAGGCCCCTATGGCTTGCCTTTCTGGATATCAAGGGAGCCTATGACAGTGTAATCCAAAAGGATTTGTGGGACATACTGGGCACTCTAGAGGTGGAAGATGGAGTAAGAAATCTTTTAAAAGATATCTATAAAAGTAACAGGGTGCTTATAAAATGGGAAAACAAGATATCTGGGCCTATAGAGATACAGCAGGGGCTTAGGCAGGGGTGCCCTCTGTCACCTCTGTTGTTCATGCTGTATTTACAAGGATTAGAGAAAAAATTAGAGAGGAGCGGACTTGGCTTCAACCTTTCCTATTTCAAGCAGGGAGAATGGATTAAACAGTCATTACCAGGACTGATGTATGCAGATGACATTGTACTTATGGCTGACAGCAAGGAAGACTTGCAGAGATTAATGGACATCTGTGGTAAAGAGGGAGATAGCTTAGGTTTGAAGTTTAGTAAAGAAAAATCGGCAGTCATGACTTTTAATGATAATCAGGGCAGCGAGCATAGGATACAGGAGGTTACGCTGGAGGTGGTGGATAAGTACAAATATCTTGGAGTGTGGATAAACAATGGGGCTGAGTACCTAACGGAACATGAAAAATATGTGACGGCTAAAGGTAGCAGAAATGCAGCTGTGATGAAAAATAGGGCACTGTGGAATTACAATAGGTACGAAGTGGTGAGAGGGATTTGGAAAGGGGTGATGGTCCCTAGTTTGACTTTTGGCAATGCGGTCCTGTGCATGAGATCAGAGGTTCGAGCAAGGTTGGAAGTTAAGCAGCGAGGGGTAGGTAGACTGGCTCTGGGAGCACACGGAAATACACCAAATCAGGGGGTACAGGGTGACATGGGATGGACGTCATTCGAGTGCAGGGAAGCCAGCAGCAAGATAGAATTTGAGGAGCGATTGAGAGAGATGGCAGAAAAGCGGTGGGCAAGGAGAGTTTTCAGTTATTTGTACATGAGGAATGTTGATACAAAATGGAGGAAGCTGACCAGAAAACTGTCAATCAAATATTTGGACTGCAGGAGGGGTGCAAACCAGGAAACAGCGGTTAAGAAAAAGGTTAAGGAAACAGAGAGGGGTCTGTGGAAAACAGGGATGCAGACGAAATCAGCACTGGGCACATACCGAACTTTCAAGCAAGAAATTGCCAAAGAAAATATCTACGATAATTCTAGGGGAAGCTCTTTGTTGTTTGAAGCCAGGACGGGAGTATTGCGGACTAAGATGTACCGAGTCAAGTACCAAGGTATAGACACGTTGTGCTGTGCGTGTGGAGAAGAAGAGGAAACGGCTGAACACCTCATACTTTTCTGTAAGGGGCTTAACCCTACAGTGCAAGGCAACGGGGCTGATTTTTTCAAAGCATTGGGGTTTAGGGACAGTGAAGGCAAAATAGACTTTAAGCGGGTAGAAATAACCAAACAGAGGTTATCTGATTGGTGGATAAAATTAAGGCAGGGGTGAAATTTCACCCACCACAAAGTACAAATTATGTTAATAGCCATGGCTAGGTGGCGTATGCCACCGCCCGATTTAAAGGGTTCAGCCTCATCCATCCATCCATCCATCCATCCGTGTTCTGTGATGGCGGTCGTATGTGCGGGGTGCTACGAGCGTCGCGTTTGCTTGATCGTGTGTTTTTGTGTTTGCTGTTATGAAGTAGGTCGCAGTTAGCGTGCACAGAAGTGCCTGAAGATACCTTGTGTCACGCTGCAAGCTCGCCGTATGCGTGGCGCGCCAGGCAAATGTGGCCCAACGAGTTTATGCCGTGGAGTGCGGTTTCTTTGTTCTCGTTCTGGAAAGTTGGGTGGACGTCGCAAAGAATGTGTGTTAGCGCGCCTCAGCTCGTCCACTACGCAGCGGCATGTATGCGGGGAGTAACATCGTCGACGCAGCACCGGCAACTTGGAGAGTGCTTCGCGACCGCGTCGTACCATTCAAAAGGTAAGTAATCGTGCTGGCTAACTACGCGCGTGTTGTGTGAGCTCGTGTGTGCATAGCGTGCGCGAGCGTATGAAATAGAAGTCCCGCGACAACAGTGATACCTGCGCTGATGCTTGCTGAACGCTGGTTGTCAGCGCTTAGTTACGCAAGTTTATTGCTTCGATGCGAAATTGAAAATCTTGATAAACGTTTTCTTCCGATGAGAAATATAACGTTCGAAAATAATCGTGTTCATCATGTGCGTGCGGCGCGTGAGCTCCCGCTTTTCTCCTGAAGTTGCATAATGACTCATTTGCCTCTTTACCGATTCTTATTGCAATGACGTTTCCTTGCTTACATGGCAAGGAAACTTGTTTCATATCTACTTGTCCAAGGAAACTTGTTTCCTCGCCATGTTTCCTTGCCTCAACGGTGTAAATAATATCTGCTTACGAAGTTTTCGGTTTACGGCAGCTTTAGAGAAAAAAAAAATTAAGCAATCACAGCTTGCTACTAGTCCAACTTACTTTTTAAGACAAGATGTTTTGACATACCTTATACGTAACTAAACATGACAGGGGAAAGTTAAACTGAGTCATAAAAAAAATGAATTGTTTTGTAAACAAACATTTCTTTGCTTTGTGCTGCTGCGTGTCAATAATTTTACTGTGATCAAAGGGTCCCCATTATCAAGACATTCATCAGTGACTTCTACTTTGTGCTCTGTTGCCACCCTGCAATAATGCAAACATTGTTTTTGTGACTATATTTAGATGCTCCATGCATGTCTAGACAATTTGACAGCTTTATAAAGCTGTGTGCCACTGCTATAAGTTAACACAGAACTTATTTTATAGTGGCGAGGCTGTGACCCATAACAGTGCCTACATAACGGAGGAGCCACCAGACCCCTTGGCTATGCCTGCCGTAGTGCAACGTATAATCTGGATGGTCGGGTCAGGTATGTATGTAGTGTACGTGTTCCAAAAAGTAGCATCTTGGTATCATTTGTGGATAAGTTAATCGACATTAGTCAACACAGCTTACTAAATAGGCCAAATATTTATGCAACTTGCTGTTTATTTGTGTTCATAGCTGTTATGCACACCTTATTGTGTTCTATATAAAAGTAGACCTAACATGTCCTGATGTTAAGTATTTTTTCTTGCATCAATCGCTTGGCTGCAAGTGACATTTTAATTTTGCTTAGTACACACTATTTATTACTTTTCATTTTGGTTTTCTTGTTTTGAAACTGTTTCCTATGCTGTAGGATTTTATTTCCGAATTTTTAGTGTTTACACTACACTCTTGTGCAGCTTCTGCGCATATAAGAATTCAAAGTGTAATGGGCCAGATATGTCATAGGTGTAAGCACACAGTGTGCTTACCATTGTTTAACATTCATATTCACGATTATTTCTGTCTTGTTCCAAGAATAACTGCCACTGGAAAATACACATTTGATGAGCTCAAACTTCTTGAAATGATACATTAAGGCCAGTATTCACTGTGCTGCAGTTACTACAGTTCTGAAGTGTTTTCTAGTAAGCCTGCTTTTTTCTCTCCCATTTTTTAATATTCTTGGCAAGCTATCCCCATTCATGCAAGTAGGCATTGTAGGAGTTGCGAGTCTATGTCCAGTTACATTATCTTTCTCTTTTTTTCAAGTCAATACAGCATAGAACACATAGCTAACTGGTAGGTAGTTCATTGTATTGATGCTCTATTATTAAAAAAGCACACTATTTCGCACATGTCTGCTTGCTCTTGCCATGTTTGCTGGTTATTGCAATGTTGCTCGTCAAATGAATTTGATTTCAACTACACCATACAGAACAGTCTTATTGGCTTTAGTGTAATTTTAATAGTGACAATCAACCAACAAGCCCTAATTCTACAGCTGTCAAGAAGTATTTCTAATACTTTGGGGTCCCTTTCCATATTTTCTGTTTCATCCTGTGTATTTGGTCAGCACAGTGGGCATTCGGTCTATTCATTCTGCTTGGCGCTGCTCAGGTCAGAATATGTTCAACCTGCAAGTCCAAATTAACATGATATGTGTACGACTTCATTTACTGGCTGGATGAATTGAAAAAGCATTATATCTGATTCTAAGAGTATTTTTGTCAAAAATACCAGTGTCTAGAATAAGCATCATATGCACTGCAACTCTTATAGTTTTAAGTTAGGTAGGCAAATATCTATAGGTATGTATACTTGTGCATATACTTTCTACATATTGGCTAGTGTTTTAGCTACATGAAACGGCCTATGTTGTCACTACTGTCAAGTCAAATTTATGGTTGATGCGCCACTTGTTTTTGTTGTGCACTTACACTTCTGTGGTGTCATAAGCACTGTAGATGCCTGACAGCTGAAGTATTGCAGCAGTAGACAGTTTTAGTTTAGCGTACGCTGTGTCATTGTGTACGATATAAAGTAGTGGGTCATCACTGCGCATGTGCAGAACGCTATCCGACCTCTAGCGTATGCATGCTATTTCTCAGATTTAGCATTACCGTCTGTGCGTGGTTTGCGTAGTTTACGTTAAACATGGCGGTGGTCCCCGCTGCCCACTTCGAATTGAATTTGGCGTGGCTTTTGCAGAATTCGCTTCGTTCGTAGAAAATGACTGTGTAAGCAACTTTCGCTTACCGTCAGGCCGCTTTGACAACAGTGTAATATGGTTAACCTTGTGGAGTTTTCGAGATCGCTTCTCATTTCGAACGACACGAAGCCTAACGAGGGAAACCGACATATATCAGCGCCACCTGTCAGTGAAGTCGAGAGATAGGTGCGACGATGGCATATGGCCTCTGAGATCGGAAGATCTCGCAGGCCAACTAAAACTAATAAATGTGTGCTGTTTAGCGTACGCTGTACTATAGCGTATAGGCGTACGCTATTAGTTGCATATGCTATACTAAAACTGTCTAGTGTTGAAGCTAACTGGCACTTACTATTGCTACAGTATGCCAACAGATACCTATCACCGTATTTGTGCATTTTCTATAAACCAGCCGTGTTTGCTAGGTGAAATTTGTAGTGTACGTATGAGTTTGCCGGTCAGTTCATGTAACTTTTCAGGATAGAATTTACACGGGGAGGAAAAGGGTACCATACAACATGACTGCTGCTAACTGACCATTTATTTTGATGGAAGGATTAAAAATAGCAACACTGGATGTGTGCTTATGTTGTGCACAATTTCGTTCAGAGGGAAGGCGTAAGTTGTAATATAAAGGCATAAAATCACAATAAATGATATTTGTGTAAAAAGGAAAGTAAATATGGGCGCAGACTAACTTCAATCACTTGTCTTCTAGAAAGGACGCCTTTTATTTCATGAATTGATCATGGGGTCTGGCTCGCATGTCTTGTTTATGTGGTATGCCTCACTGATCTCTCGTGTCAATTTTTCACCGTAGGTGAAAACAGATGATCTTAATTCAGCCTGAAGTCCTATCGCGGCAATGCACGGCCAAACTGGATGAGCAAGCTGGTCTCTTGAGTGAAATATGGGAACTTATTTGGCACATTTAGTTACCGGCCAGTCTGCTCTGTGTACATTTGACCAGTTGTGAAAAAAATACAGTGAGCTGCCTCTCATACACACTAGACACATTTGGTGGTATCTTTAACCAAGCAAACCTCCCTTGCCTGCTCGCCTTTCTGAATTCACTTGTGAACTGTCGTGCATATCCTGCCTACTTTATTTTTCGCTGGAAATGTGCGTGCATAGCAGTCCACATGAGAATTGAGGCTTGCTGAGGTAAAGATGCAACCCAATTTGTCTTGTGTTCGTCAGGGGTAGCATAGTCTGTTCCTTTGATCATGTATATATTCAGTCAAATGTACATGGGGCAGACTGGCTGGTGCCTCAACATGTGCCCAGGAGAGCACCATAATTCACTCAAGGGAGAAATATGTTCGTGCCACTTGACAATGCACTGACACGACTGGTGCTGCGCGCCAAATTTCGATTGTTCCTCTATGGCAACCAATTGACCATCAAAATCAGTGACGAATACCACATTAAGGAAATGGGACATGTGTCAGTTGTAGAGATACAAGCTATACTTTGGCTACCACTAATTGCTGAGAGGGTGATTAGAGACAGTTACTAGGAGAGCTCTTCATCTGGTTGGCTGGCACAAACTGTACCTGTTTCTGCACTGCAAAAAGCTGAAAGACTCTACTTGGGCTCACTGAAACTGCTCTTTAAAATAAATTTGAAACAGGGTAAGCTATATAATTTTGTGTGCAGCCCCCACACTAATGCCACTGGACGTACCTGCCATTTCCGGTTACATTTATCGCACGGTTAGACATATTTCTTTTTGCTACCAGCACTTATTGACATAGAACCGATGGCCTATTGCACAAGCAATAAAAGCACATCAAAACGCTTGGAGTAATGTGAAATTTAGGTAGGTTCATGTAAACAAAGCAAATTAATTGCTTTAATAAGAAAGTTGTGCAGACTGGGTAGGAATAGAACCTGGAGTGTAAAAGGAGCACGCTTACCTTACGCCACGGCAGCTCTTTGGTTATGGCTGACTTAAGGTGTGCCTAGTGCGTGTCACACTGTGCAAGTCACATTGCAGCCATTTGGTTGACTAAAGGTGCTTTCACGTTCCCACACGCAAGCTGTCTTAATGTGTCTCTGCCATCTTTTATTTCAGGTACACCTAGGAAATGTTGTATACATTGGCAACGATAAATGGGGCCTGCTCCAGTGCCATCGCCGGGATTCCCTGTTCTGCAAAGAACTGACATAACTGATGTGGGGAGCCCTGGCACTCGGTGTAGGAGTATCACAGGGGCTCCTTGTCGGTGCTTGAAGGACGGCAATGCTGTTGAGAAGCCGACGTTGAGCCCCGATAAATTGGAAGCTGTGGGTAGTAAGTATCATTCACATTTTTTCAAGTTTTTGTAATGTTTGTAACAATGCATGTATTGCACCGAAATGATTAACTTTTCAGATTCATTTGATGCATATCTTTCGAAATGTGGTACCCCTGAGGAGAAAAAAATCATCTTCTCATGCTTGGTTTTGGCCGAGCGGTTGAATCGAGTGACAGTTTTTCGCGTTTAGGTAGCCTAAGAAGAAACAAAAGCAGAATTAACAAACCAGCTTATTTGTGGCTACTCATGAGTTGCATTTCTTTGTTTAAAAGTGCCTGTGAAGTGGCGCTAACCTACTTATCAGGTCCAGAATTTTCGATTAACACCGCTTCCAAAAGCTCGCGTTCTAATTTGGTTTTTTCAAGGCCAGAACTTCCGTATTCGTCATCCGCGGATAGCAACGGCAACTTTTGCAGTGTAGAGCAATATTCAACCCTTCTCCCGATATGCAACACCTGTAGCGTAGTTGTAGCTGGTCGTTCAGGCACTGAATTGCTGTGCAGATGTAGGCAACAACACAAGAGTTAAGACGAGAGACATGCGGCAACTCTTTAACAAAACGCTTTATTTTTGCTAGCCCATGTTTATAGCTGTCAGTCACTGCATTGCACATGCGCAATTCGCACCCTTAGGAAGAAAGTAAACTGTTTGACAAGTGTACAGAAGGTGTGCTGATACACACAGAGCCAAGTCGCGAAATCTTTTCAGCCTCAATTATTTTACGTGTTAGTTGATCACCGCTTCTGCTGGAAACGGTACACTGAGCAAACGACGGTTCACAGTCACGCGAACTGCAATGACATTCAAGCCTACTGTCAAGCACATTTTTCTTGACATTGTATGAGTGTTCTCTCAGCCGGTGATTGATGCAGTGTCCCATTTGACCTATATACTGTTTACCACAAGGGGGATACAATAAACCACATTGCTAACACAGGTGACAAACGGAATTTGGTGTTTTATTGCATATGTGTGGCATGCTGTGACATTGCCTTTGATTACACAACTTTAGAATGATATGCAGTTTTCTTGATATTGTGAGAGCTTATGAATGTAGGGTATGACGGCCAGTTTTATGTCTGTCAGATGCAGTGACCACATGACCTCTACTCTGAAAAGCGCATGCACCGAGTGGTTGCCATGTGATCACTCCAGTATCTGACCGGCTTAAAGTGGCTGTCATACCATACATTCATAAGCTGTCTCACAATATCGTGAAAACTGCAGATCGTTCCAAAGTTAAAGTTGTCTTCTTTGCACCTCAGAAGCTTATAAAGTTGTGTAATCAAAGGAAATGTTTCAGGGCAGCACACAAGTGTAACAAAAAGCACAAAAATCCGTTCGTCACCTATGTTAGCAACATGAATTACTGTACCCCTCTTTCTTGTGGTAAACAGTACATAGGCCAAACAGGACGCTGTATCAATGAGCAGCTGAGAGAACACTCTATAATGTCAAGAAAAACGTGCATGACAGTTGGCTTGCATGTTGTTGCAGTTCATGTGCCAGTGAACCATTGTTTGCTCGGTGTACTGTTGTCAGCAGTAGCGGTGATCAACTAACACGTGAAATTATTGAAGCTGAAAAGATTGCGCGACTTGGCTCTATGTGTGTCAGCATCTGTACACTTATCAGAGTTGACCTACCTAAGGGTGTGAATTGCGCGTGTGCAATGTGATGAGTGACGGCTATAAACATGGGTCGCTGAAAATAAAGCTTTTTGTTGGAAGTCAGCACACGTCTATTGTCTCGTCTTTTCTGTCGTCAATATCTGTGCTGCAATTCACCAATATGTTGTACCAACAAGTCAAATTTATCACTCACTCATTGGAACTTTCTTTCATCACGAATGAAATGTGGTTTTGGTACCGTGGTAGAGCATTCACATCATTTGTTAATTTTTGTTTTCTTCAAAGACTGAACTGGATGTAACAAGCAGCCGTGGCATTGCAAGGAAGCTTTATGTTAAAGGAATATATTGATACTAACGTCTTAACTGCTTAGCGCAATAAAGGAAGTTGTGGGTATTGTTTATTGTGCTTTCCTTGCTCTTGTGTCCTAACTTATAGCTATAATGGTTAGGTTTTACTGAAATTTGCTTTTTGATGTTTTGCATTATTCTCCTGTGTAAAGTCACTATTGTTTGTTTCACAGTTATGCGAAGCTTAAGTTGTTTGTAAGCATTTTTATAGCCTGTTTTCACAGTAAACATGGCTTACTTCAGTGTTTCAGATGGCACTTTATAGTTTGATGTAATTGATGTCTCTGCAGGTTACCGCATTATTGACTTGGAAACCAGTGAGGTCTGGATGCAAGTGAAGCTACCGAGGGAGGCATGTGTGCATCACTTGTGCTGCTGGCCATCCTCTGCAAAAGTGATGGCTGGCAGTCAGTGCTTGGATGACTTTCTGTTACTCTACGCCTTGGGCTGTGTTGACTACTTCACACTTGCTGCCATGTCTGCAAGCTTAGGCAAAAAGACCGGCTGGATGCTTGGCAGGAGATAGTATCCAACCGCAGTGTTACTGTGTTGTGTTGTACATTACAAAGTGATGGAGGACAGTATTTGTGCTGTTATTAAGAAGTATAAATTGTGTTCTGCCATTGAAATAAGGGAACTCGACACAAAGCAAAAGATTTCGAAGTCTGACCTACATGGGAAAGCAAAATATATTGTGTTGTAGTTGTAGCTGTTAGTAGAGTCTTAATATGCGATAGAAGACCTTGATGTTTAATAGAAAATATATTTAAGTGTGTTATCAGTGTGTTATCAGTGTTTAAGTTACTGTTATGTGTCATTTGTTTGCCAGGATGATGTAAGCAGACAGTAAATAAATGCATGGTTTGAGATTATAACCAGGTTTGTCTATGGCATTCACTATTATTTAAGGTGGACCAATGCATATTCATGGGCGCATATTCAACCACCACATTCCTCCTGCACAAACAATTCCTACATACTAGCGTTTGGTCTTAGCAGCTGATGTTGGCTATTATACAATTTCTTGAAAGCACATGCAGCTACCGACACATGATTTTTAGAGCAGTAAGTCGGAAGCAAAGACTGATTTTTTTCTGTGGTCTAAGCTTAAATGATATGTTTAAGGAAATGAACATTTGTGGAATATATTTACTTTCCTGCTGCGAGAACCTTTATACGAGAACCTCTGCACATTGGACGTGCATGCTGCTTCTCTTGCTGTTATAGCCAAAATGAAAAATTGTTCTTATGAACCACTTCGCAGCTTTGCATTGTGCACTTTTACTTGCAGTTAGCATTTATATGCTGTGCTATGGACAACAGCAAGACAAGTCAGGCAAACCACCATGTGAAACACTTTAAAGATTCTGGCTTAGGGCGCATTGGTACTATATATAGTGCAAGACAGATGAGCTGCCCGTACAGCAGCGCTGTCAGCATTACACGGCTGACAGCACCGCAAACCCTTAAATTTATATTTGTTTGACAGATAATGCATTCTAGTAGTTTTCATGTCGTATATGCATGAAAATGTAAACAAGAACTGGTGAAAACAGCATTATTTTACGTGTATAGTGTACCTTACCACAAGGTAAGGTACACAGATATCTTGGTAAGCTACACAAGATATATACGTAATAAACGCTGTTTTTCACTAATTCTTGTTTCACATTTTCATGCATATGCAACATGAAAACTACTAGAGTAAATTATCTGTCAAGCAAATATAAATTTAAGGGTTTGCGGTGCTGTCAGCCGTGTCATGCTGACAGCACTGCTGTTATGCATGTCTACAAATATTCTGCAATGTCAGTTGAGTGTTGCTTGAACGTCACATACGTACGTTGCCTGAAAGCTCAAGTGACAAAGGCAACATCCACATTACGTTGCCAGGAAGTTCTGTTAACGTTATGTTAACGTCGTGAATGTGCTGCTCAACGCTGCCACAACGTTACGACCCAACGTTGTGTGGCGATCAAAAAAGAGGACATTAGCAGCATGTAGGCAACGTTATACGCCGACATTTGTGCACATTCAGAGAACGTTATGGCAACATTTTGCGTTACTTGGGCTATGGTTGTGTCAAGCGACACGTATATGCTATATGCCTTCAGAAATCACACCAACGAAAACACATAATTTTTGTTGGCACATTTCAGCAAGCACTAAGTAAATAAATCATGCGAACCGCTTTCTTGTATCTGGGCTTGAGCAGATAGCCAATATTGCGCTGCATTCTGTTCGGCAAGTTGAAACGGTACAGTGTAATGTTCTTCGGTGCTCCATCTGGGCGCGCCGCGAAATATATGTCGCTCCGCGTGAAGCTGTATCTTCATTCTGGCCCCAAAAACCGTCTGGAGGAGCTTTTGTTGGTGCTCCTATTTGTTTACCCACAGACATCCTTCAACATAGAGAGAGAAAAGAGGTAGACGTTAAATATATATGATACTGTTGCAGAATCGAAAACAGCTTGTTGCTTTTTCTACGTTACTCTAATAGCATTATCCGTGACAAATCTGCATAAGCGTTTTACACTTCTAGTTAGGCCAATCCCCGCTGCGGGCATGTGTAATATATTTAGCTATAAAAGAAGAAGAATAAGAAACTGGGAGAGTTTGACATGAAACGAAAAGAAAAGCTAGGAGGGAGGGTGACATGATACAATTGAGGTAAGAAATCGATGAAAGAAGTGATCATGTCGCGGTAAATTTTGAAAAAAACTGCACCAGCAACGTGAGGCAGTGGCGCTCGTAAGTTACAATGAAGGTACGCATAGATGTTTCAAGAAGCGACCAATGTTGGGCAATCTTGAGAGAAAATGTCCACATGGAGGTTGGCGAAACACGCGAACATGTGCATATCGATAAAATCCTACCGGAAACAAATCTAAAACAAGGGAGAGGTTCACAGACAAAAGAAGGCTTCAGATGAATAACATCGCAAGAAGGAATCTCGCAAAGGCTAACGTTCCGGCCAGGGGACTTTCCTTTGCAAGGGCAGGAACTTACAGGACTGCTCTGCCGAAGACAAGTCCTTTTGTCAAAACGTTACCTTTAGGGAAATTCCTTGTTTTTACACTGTTAATTACCGGCAGCGAAGCGCACCATGTTGAGACCACTGAGTGCAATGCCATGTGCCAGGCCGAATGTTTTAGAGTCAAAAAGCTAAGGGTGTGGCGTCGCGGAGATTTATCTTGACAGGGCTCGCTGCGAGGCAGGACACTTTCTCCTAGTTTTCCTCCCTTCCTCTATGAGGATTGTTCATTTCCATGATGTGCGGTCGCCGTGGCTTGAAAACGTGGCTTTTACTTGCGAGGGGGATCGGCCATAAGGGAGCAAGCACTACAATGCGTTCGCGGGCTAGTTGGTGCGAATCCATAATTACTTGTTTAGCGCAAAAACAACGGACACGTGTCCGTTTCACGTGTCCGTTGTTTTTGCGCTAAACAAGTAATTATAGAGCAAGCACTAACTACACAGGGCACAGACGACCGAGGGAAACAAACACAAAATTAGTAATAGAATTCGTACAATTACAGCTAAATTTCAGCTTGACGAATTGCACAAAACGTGACGATCACGATGATGATGATTTATTGGCATCCCCTTTGAAACGGGGCGGCGACGAATAATCACCTAGCCTGCTTGATTTAATCAGGTATACTATACATGTTCTTTATCTAGCATTTTTATATACCTCTCATTATTATTTTTCTTTTTCAAAAATTTACCTTGTACCGCTGGCTATGATTTTAAGAGATCAGGTCGTAGCCATCTTTTCCCTGCTTTTTTTCCACCAGTACTCTAATCGTCTCTTGCTGATCTCTACGGCTGATCTGTTTATGCTTCCTTCCACTTTAAATCCAAGCGCTTCTGGGAGTTGCACGTTACCTACGGTTCTCGCTGGGTGGATCCCGTCGCATTCAATCAGGATGTGCTGAGCGGTTTCTGGATCTTTACTGCAGCATACACATGTCTCATATAGTTCCGAATATTTGTTCCGATATGTTTTCGTCCTTGGGCAACCGGCTCGAGCCTCAAATAGCAAGGCACTGCTCTTTGTGTTATCGTACAGATTTTCCCTTCTAATTTCTTTCTTCTCGTTCTTGTAAATCTCCATTGTCCTTTCTGTTTCCATTTTTTACATCCAATTCACGGTCTCTATTTCTCTCACTTTCTTCCTGATGACTCCTGCTTGTCTATTTACAGTTTCGATTATCCTGTACTTGGTTGTCAACTTCCTTGTCCTCTTCCTCCATTCTGTGTCCACGCTTTTCATGTAGAGATACTTGTGCACTTTAGCCGCCCATTTATCTTCATCCATGTTCCTGAGCCTTTCTTCAAAACTAATTTTGCTCTGTGCTTCTCCGACTTGAAAAGAGGCCCAACTCATTTCACCCTGCACTGCCTCATTTGTGGTATTACCGTGGGCTCCCAAAGCCAACCGGCCTACTGATCTTTGGTTATCTTCCAAACCCGCCAATATATCCGATTTTAAGCATATAATGGCATTTGAAAATGTTAGCGCTGGCACCATTACTCCTTTCCAGATTCCACGCACCACCTCATACTTATTATGGCCCCACAGTGCTCTGTGTTTCATTATTGCTGCATTCCGCTTCCCCTTCATTTTCAGATTATCTTGGTGGTTGCTTGATTAATTCTTTCCTTCGTTTATGTGTACGCCGAGGTACCTATATTGCTTCACTATGGGTATTACTTGCTGTTAAATTGACACCACGAAGTTACTCGTGTGTTCATTAAAGATCATAATTCCTGATTTCTCTGTGCTAAACTTAAGACCCAGATTTGTCGCTGCATTTCCACAGATATTCCCAAGTATCTGTAAATCTTTTTTATTGTCCGCTAGTAGCACAATGTAGTCTGCGTACATCAGTCCAGGGACCTTCTGTTGCACCATTTGTCCATTACGCTTGTAGGATAAATCAAAACCTAATTCGCTGTTTTCCAGTCGTCTTTCCATACCCTTAACGTAAAGTGTGAACAACAATGGTGACAGAGGGCATCCTTGCTTCAATCCTTGGTGAATTCCCACCATTTCATTTCCTTTTCTACCTTCCCATACCACTTGTACTTGGTTGTACCTATATATCTCCCTCAGCCGCTCCACGAAATCGTCATCTATGCCTTCGTATTGAAGAATATCCCACAACGATTCCCTGTCTACGTTGTCATAAGCTCCTTTAATATCTAGAAATGCTATCCATAAATGTCTTTTCTGAGCTACTGAAATCTATATGCACTGAGTTAGTACGAACATATTGTCTTCTAAGCGTCTGCCTGGCCTGAACCCATTCTGTAGCTCCCCCAATACATCGTTTTTCTCCACCCACTTCGAGATTTCTAATTTTATGACTTGCATTGCCATTCTATATATCACCGACGTTACTGTAACTCGCCTGTACGAGCTCGTCTTATCCTTATCTCCTTTGCCTTTGTAGATGAGATTCACCTTGCTTTCACTCCATCCAACGGGAATTTTCTTTGTTCTAATCACTTGCTCTATGGCATTAGTCAGCAGAGCCTTGCTTTTTGGACCGAGGTTTTTGATTAGTTGTATTGGGATTTCATCGGGTCCTGATGGAGTGTTGTTAGGGCCATTTTCTGCTGCTTTTTTCCAATAAAAGCTTTCTATGCTAAATTTTGATATCTCTGGCCTCTCTGCTGTTGCTGGATCTGTTGTCTGAACTACGCTTTTTCTCATGCCGAAGTTATCCCTAATAACGTCTGTGATGTACCGCATCGCATCATCTCCTTCGTAGATGTTACTGTCTCCATCCCTTATAGCCGTTTGCGAGTTTTTAGTTCGTGCTCCGAGTGCTTTTATATGGTTCGAGAATCTTTTTGGAGCACCTTTGTCTCTTTTGTGAATGTTATGCACCCAACGTTCACTTGCACTTTTAATTTTCTCTTGCACGAGCTCACTCGCAACCCTTTTCTTTTCTCGGTATCTATTCCATCTAAGGAGCACCTCTTCTTCTTGTAATCCCAACTTCTTGGCTTCTCGATGAGCCCTAGATGCCTCTTTACGCTCTTCTATAGCTTGTTTTATTTCCTTGTTCCACCACTTACGTGGTTTCCTCTTGCCAACCCAACGATCATCCCTATAGCAGCGCCCCGCAGGGGCGTCTGCGCAAGCAGGCGTTTGGTGAGTTGCGCCGCCACGTACCCGAGCACACGAGGGTTGGACCCTCCCGCGTCTTACCGTGCGCGGCTTAGCCGTGTCCGGGGAAAAGGGGATTCTGGGGGTTGAGCTGATGCCGAGTGTTTGGACCTTTAAGGCCCCTCGGCGGAGGCAACACACCCCTTTGGCCTCGGCTTCACGTAGATGGCACCCCCGGACTGACCCACCCGGGGGAAATCGGTAGCTGCCTTTTCCTTTCTCTCTCTCCAATCTTAGTCTTTCTCTCGCCGTCTCATCTTTCCTGTCTTCTACTCCCTTCTATATTACTTCCGATCTTCTTGGCAGCGAGGGTTAACCGTGTGTGAGTAGCCAACGGTTATAGTGGTGACGTACGGCTGGCGTCTGCAGGACCTGTGTTTACAGGCCCTGCAGCGTCCGCTTGTTGGGCTCTGTGGTGGGTGGCCGGCGTTGCTGCCGAAAAATCCACATATCCTTATGGCTAGTTCCTTCCCATAACTCCCTGATCGCCGCCTGAAACGAGGGCGCACCGAAGGCGTGTTCCAGTTCTTGGGACATCCAAAAAAAACTTTCCACGATTCCATGCAATCCAGTCGGAAAAAGCAGGAAAACAAGTACGAGCAATCTCCCCTTTTCTAGTCTCTAAATCCCTTACTGATGCTCTTGGGCCAGGTTATAAGGCATCGAGGATGGCCAGTGGTGATCTCCTCTTGGAGCTCCATGATCAGAAGCAATATGAAAAGCTGCCTAATCTAGTGTCGTTTGGGGACATCCAAATAACTGTAACCCCGCACCGCACCATGAACACCACCCGTGGCGTTGTCTCAGACGACGATTTGATGGAACTGACTGAAGCTGAACTCGTGGAGGGCTTCAGTGAACAGAATGTTATCAAAGTAAAGCGAATTAAAATGTGGCGTGACGGAAAATAAATCCAGACTAAGCACCTGATACTCACTTTCAATTCAAGTGTTCTGCCCGAGTCCATCGAGGCCGGGTACATCAAACTTCGTGTAAGGCCATACGTGCCAAATCCTCTGAGATGTTTTAAATGCCAGCGATTTGGGCACAGTTCACAGAACTTCCGAGGCCGGCAAACTTGTGCGAAATGCAGTAATCATGAACACACCTCTGAATCCTGTGAAAACTCTCTTCACTGTGCGAACTGTAATGGGGAGCATGCCGCGTACTCGCGGTCCTTCCCATGCTGGAAGAAAGAAAAGGAAATTGTTACAATTAAAGTAAAACTAAACATTTCGTTTAAAGAGGCACGTTGGCAGGTGTCCTACCTGCCAAAAAACAGCTTTGCCAAAGTGGTGCGTCAGGGGGCTGCACCACAACGGCCTTCGAAGGCTGCCTGGCCCACGCGTAGTGAGCCAGCGGTGACGCCATCCGCCCCCTTGGCGGGTGCAGCCAGTACTGCTCCGCCATCCAAAGAAGGCCCATCAACCTCCGGGCTGGTGGGCTCCAAGGCCCCGTCTTTCGAGGCGAGGCTTTCAAGGCAACCACATCGCTGGAAAGAGCGTGTGTCCAGCGCCTCGCAAGAGGCCATGGACACAACACCGAGCGTGAGGGCGCACGCTCGGTGTTGTTTTGGAGAGCGTTTTGGAGCGGCGCGATTCCATCGACCGCTCCAAAAAAGAAAAATCTCGTGTCATGGCGCCTGGAAAGGGCCCGTGAGCTAACTTTATATTCTTGAACACACAGCATAAAAATCTATCAAAATGAACACACAAATCCTACAATTGAATGTGAGAGGACTTCTCCGTAATCTCGATGATATCACAGAACTCCTCCATAAATATACGCCAAAAGTGCTGTGTGTTCAGGAAACACATCTAAAACTTACACAAACAAACTTCCTCAGACAATATGCTATCTTCCGTAAAGACCGTGTTGATGCTGTTGCCTCGTCCGGAGGTGTAGCAATAATTGCAGATCAATGTGTTGCATGCCAGAATCTCTCTCTTCGGACACCACTAGAGGCGGTGTCTGTGCGAGCGATACTTTTCAACAAGTTGGTAACAATATGTTGTATTTACGTACCGCCACACTATAAACTCGGCAAAACGGAATTTTACGCGCTAATTGACCAGCTCCCGGAACCATACATTATTGCCGGTGATTTTAATGCTCACAGCACTCTGTGGGGAGACTCCCGGTGTGACGCCCGGGGTCGGCTTATAGAGAACTTTTTATTAACCTCTGGTGCGTGTCTCTTTAACAAAAAAGAGCCCACCTATTATAACCTCCACCATAATTAATTTTCTTCTATAGATCTAGCGATTGGCTCTGCTACCCTCCTTCCTTATATAGAATGGAATGTCATTAAGAATCCATTTAGCAGCGACCACTTCCCTGTGACGTTGACCTTGATAGAGGAACATGACAGCCCACCCCACGCCCCCCGTTGGAAAATAACTTCAGCTAACTGGAAAGGTTTTAAAGAGTCCACCTACTTAACACAAGATTTTATCAACCATTTTGGTACTGATGACGCAGTAGCGTATTTTATTGGTTTTATCCTCGACGCAGCTGAAACATTCATTCCACAAACCAAAGGTTTCTCATGTAAAAGACGGGTTCCCTGGTGGAATGAGGAGTGCAGGCTGGCACGAAAGAAACAGAACAAAGCCTGGGGCGCACTGCGTCGCTCCCCGACTGCGGAAACTGGCAAAATCCCAGGGACGGCGTACGCGGCGACAGGCAAGGAGGGCTAGCTGGGAGAGATTCCTCTGTGGCATAACATCCTACGCCCAAGAGTCCAAAGTATGGAATGGCCTAAGAAAGCTAAAGGGGCCGAAAATCCAGCCATTGCCTTTAGTTGACGACCAAGGGAATACCTTGGAAGACCAGACCAACACTCTGGGCGAGCACTTCGAGCGTGTGTCAAGCTCCATGAATTACTCAGAAGCATTCCTAAAATATAAACAAGTAGCTGAACTTAAGTCACTGGATGACCGAATGAACCATACAACCGTCCATTTAATATTGCCGAGCTGAGAGCTGCCTTGAGCGTATGCAGCAGCTCTACTCCGGGAGCTGATAGAATCATGTATGACATGATTAAAAACTTACACACTGACACACAGATGACACTTCTGGGCCTTTTCAACTCTACCTGGTCTGCCGGATACATCCCATCCTCATGGAAGCAAGCTATTGTTATTCCAGTTTTAAAGCTGGGTAAAGACCCTTCCTCGGCGGCAAGTTACCGCCCGATAGCTCTCACAAGCTGCCTGTGTAAGCTTTTTGAAAAAATGATTAATCGCCGACTTATACATTTCCTTGAACTGAACAATATGCTTGATCCCTATCAGTGTGGCTTCAGAGAAGGACGGTCCACAACTGATCATCTTGTGCGGATTGAAGGACATATCCGTGATGCATTTCTACACAAACAGTTTTTCTTGTCGACACTCTTGATATGGAAAAGGCGTACGACACAACTTGGCGTTACGGAATTTTGCGAGACTTGTCGGGAATGGGCATCCGTGGAAATATGCTAAAGGTAATAGAAAGCTATTTGTCTAAACGTACCTTCCGTGTGAAAAGCGGCAACGTTCTGTCACGTCAATTCATACAGGGAACTGGTGTACCCCAAGGAGGTGTGCTCAGCTGCACACTGTTTATCGTGAAGATGAACACGCTTCGTGCTTCATTACCGCCAGCTATTTTTTATTCTGTCTACGTAGACGACATACAAATAGGTTTCAAATCCTGCAACCTCACAGTGTGTGAGAGACAAGTACAACAGGGCTTGAACAAAGTGTCCAAGTGGGCAGACGAAAACGGATTCAAGGTGAACCCCCACAAAAGTTCTTGTGTTCTTTTCACCAGGAAGAAAGGGCTTGTTGCAGATCCCACTATCGAAATGTATGGACAACGAATACCTGTCAACAAAGAGCACAAGTTCCTAGGCATCATACTTGAATCTAAACTTACTTTCATTCCACATATAAAATATCTCAAGGGGAAATGTCTAAAAACAATGAACTTACTAAAAATTTTATCTCACACATCCTGGGGTAGCGACAGGAAGTGTTTAATGAATCTTTACAAGAGTCTCATTTCATCACGATTGGACTATGGTAGCGCGGTATATCACTCTGCCGCCCCTAGTGCGCTGAAGATGCTGGATCCCGTCCACCATCAAGGTATCCGCCTGGCCATTGGCGCTTTCAGAACAAGTCCCATTGAAAGTTTATACGTCGAATCAAATGAGTGGTCACTCCATCTACAGAGAACATACACCAGCCTCACATATTTCCTTAAAGTCCGCTCTAATCATCAGCATCCATGTTTTAATACCGTTAACGATATGACGTGTGCTACACTTTTTCGTAATCGTCCCTCGGCAAGACGGCCTTTCTCACTGTGTGTCAGGGAGCTTAGCGAAGAAATGGATATCCCACTCCTCGAACATCGCTTAATGCCTTCAGCCAAGCTGTTACCACCTTGGGAGTGGCAGGTAATAGCATGTGATATGGTCCTTTGTAGAGGTTACAAAGCACGCTTCAGAGGTTGAAATCCGAATGCATTTCCTAGAATTACAGTCCAAGTACCCGTGCACAGAATTTTACACAGACGCTTCTAAATCACATGCTGGAGAATCTTATGCAGCCGTCGACCCGTCCTTTTCGGAATCCGGCGTACTTCACCACGAAACAAGTATCGTTACGGCTGAGGCCTACGCAATATTGTCAGCTGTAAAGCATATAAAGAAATCAAAACTTCAAAAAACTATTATATTTACAGACTCTCAAAGCGTCGTAAAAGCCTTGAAGTCACCCTGTAAAAACAGAAAAACCCTATTCTCATTGAGCTTTATTCTGCTCTTTGTAGAGCATACGCAACTAACCAACATGTCATTATATGCTGGGTACCTGGGCATAGAGGTATTGAGGGCAATGTTCTTGCTGACCAAATGGCCACATCAGTCACAACACCCGCTATTAACCCTATAGCTGATGTTCCTGCAACAGATTTGAAACCTTTCTTGCGAAAGAAACTGCGAAGCCACTGGCAACGCTTGTGGGACGCAGAAACAAGTAATAAGCTTCATCTGATTAAGCCACAGTTAGGTTACTGGCCCTCCGTAACGAAAACCCGGCGAACTGATATCCTATTCTGTCGTCTCAGAATAGGACACACGGCACCCACAATTTTCTATTGAATGGTCATTATCCTCCAACCTGTGGTAGATGTGGCGACAGGCTCACCGTCCTCCACGTCCTCCTGGAGTGTTGGGAAGCAGAAAGAGAAAGAAAGAAACACTTTCCTCTAGCATATCGCTATTGTGTCCCTCTACATCCCGCCATGTTTCTTGGTAAAGAACCGCTCTTTAACACCAAAGCAGTCCTCGCATACTTGAAAGATGTTGTGCTATATGTTATTAGCCCAGTAAGTTCGTAGCGCATCCTCTCTCCAGAGGATGTTGCTGTGATAGTTTTTTTTCTATAGCACATGCCTCCAGGCTCTTGTGTCTCAAGGGCTCTGTTTAGGCACTTGTGCTTCTGGCCAATTCTTGCATCTGTAATATTTTTTGTAAGTAATATCATTCTTTCGCAATGTATTGTTCATGTTTATAGTACTCATCATTAGACATTGCCACAATCTTATTACGTATAGATTTTACGCACTTTAAAGCGACTGTTTTTAGGCCCCTTTACAGCCATGCCACATCTAATGTTCATGTAATTGACTATTCATATACCACTAACAAGTCATTACCATCGTCTTGACGTTCTTTGGCCACATCTGGCCCTTGCGCCAATAAACCACAATAATCATCATCATCCTTATAGCCGCGCAACCTATTGGCCATCCTAATTAACTTGTAGAGGTGTGCTAGAACAATAGACCTACGATAGGAAGGTTGGCGAAACAACTCAGGAAAATATCAACGTATGCGTTTACTCGCTCCGTCTAGCGGTTGATCATTTCCGCGCTAAATTGTCTTATGGTGTACTGGTCACAAATGTAATGAATTCACTGAAAAACTGAAAGTAGGCCGGCCGATATCGGGCCAATCTCATTCTGAAAAGTACTTAATTGCCATTTCTTGGGGTCAATGCTCTTTTAGTGACACGTTGAAACAAACGTTAGTTGATTGTGATTTATGAACGTCATATTCACATCAAAAACGTCAAAGGTCAGCGAGAAACAAACTTTAGAATTCGCATGAGCCGTCATCCCACCAGCAGTGATATCCACTCGCATTCCTTGTTTCTCTGAAACTATTAAAGTCAAAAATTAGCAGTATTAAAGAACTGTCAGCCCTTCCACTGGGGTGGAGATGGAAGGCCAGTGAAGCTTTACTATGGTGGAAATTATGTATTTAAAATTATGACTATTAGGATGTGATGGTGTAATTGGTTATTTGAACTATTAAAGAATAATAAATATATATGATCTGGGGGTTTTCATTTATTTAGTGACCACAGGGATCATGGCCTTATTGTCGCTAGGTGCACCGCCATAGGGTGTATGGCAAAGGTTGGCACGTTCTTCATAAACACGTCACCAACGCCGCGCGCGTTCGGTGCGAACGCGGGCGAAACGCCGCCGCCATCGACAACAGTTCTGCGCATTGCTGGTGCTGCTACCTGTCAAGTTTATACAGCTACAAGAATTTTGAGAATGACAGCCCATAAACAGACGCCCGCAAGAGCGTCTGTGTCAGCAGGCGTTTGGTGTGTGGCGATACCACGGACCCTGGCACATGGGGGTTGGACCCTCCCGCGTCTAACTGTGTGCGGCTTAGCCGTGTCCGGGGTAAAGGGGATCCTGGGGGTTGAGCCCATGCCGGTTGTTTGGATTCTTACGCCCCTTCGGCGGAGGCAACACACCCCTTTGGCCTCGGCTTCACGTAGACGGCACCCCGTGGACTGACCCACCCGGGGGAAATCGGTAGTTGCCTTTTCCTGTCTCTCTCTCCCTCCAACCTCCGTCTTTCTCTCTCACTTTCCATCTCTACTGTCTTCTCTTTGCTTCGTTTTACTTCCAATTTTTTAGGCAGCAAGGGTTAACCTGGTGTAATCTATCCATCATTGGGTCTATTAGGTTATAGTGGCTATGTACAGCTGGCGTCTGCGTCTCCTTCGGGTCACGTAGCGTCTCCTTGTTGGGCTCGGTGGTGGGTGGCTGGCATAGCCTCCGAAATGAACTAATAATCTGTGGATGTATTGTCCTTCCCTCGTCTTCCTGATCGCCCTCTCAGCAAAAGAGGGCGCACCGAAGAAACGCTGAGTTTTTTGGCCAACGCAAGGACACCTCCACACAATTTCACCTCATTCATAGTGAAAACGCCGAAAAGGCCACCAGAATGATTTCTCCCTTCACTGTTGCCAAATGCATAACCGATGCACTAGGTCCCGGCTGCAAGGTAACGAAAATGGCCAGCGGCGACCTCCTCCTTGAGGTTCGCGACCAGCACCAGCAGGGAAAACTTCCAATCTCGTAACACTCGGTAATGTACAAATCACGGTGACTGCACATCTATCGATGAACACATGCAAAGGAGTAGTTTCTGACGGAGACCTCCCGAACCTTACCGAAGAATATCTCCTCGAGGGCTGGAAAGAACAAAACGTGACACAAGTACAGCGAATAAAGATTAAACGAGACAACATTGAAATTTCCACGAAGCATCTAATCCTACCATTTGGCTCCAGTACTCTCCCAGATACCCTCGAAACAGGATACGTGAAAATGTGAGTAAGACTCTATATTCCCAACCCGCGTAGATGTTTCAAATGCCAAAGATTCGGCCATCATTCGCAAAGCTGCCGAGGCCGACTGACATGCGCGAAATGTGCCTATCGTGAACATACATCTGACAACTCTACTGGAGCCCTGCACTATCCAAATTGCGACGGTGACAATGCAGCATATTCTCAACCCTGCCCTACCGGAAAAAAGAAAAAGACATCATCGCCCTCAAAGTAAAAGAAAACTTATCTTTCCAAGAAGCACGAAAGCGTGTTTCTTTTCTTCATATCGCAGAGTATGTTGGTGCGGCTCGTAAGGGGGCAACGCCGCAGCAGACTCCGGCATCGGCACGGCACACAAAGAATGGGACCGCGGCTGTGCCACCAGCCCCCCAGGCGACAGCAGCCAGGGCTGCTGCGCCGTCTCTGAAGGAGTGCCCATCGACCTCAGGGTTGGTGGCCTCCAAGGCCCTGCTTTTCGAGGCAAGATCCACCCCGAAAACACCCCGCTCCCTTACGCGGAAGTCCTGCGGCTCCCTGGAGTCGATGGAGAAAACCCCAAGCCAGGCGGCGCATCCAGAGCCTCCGGAGCGACGGGATTCTCGCGACCGCTCCAAGACAGACCCCAGTTTACGGGGCCTGGAAAGGCTCCGTGAGCCAACTAGACCTGTCTCTTCACACAGAGCCTAAAAACACAAATAATATGGATATACAAATATTACACTGGAACGCGAGAGGCCTATTGCACAGCTTGATGACATTAATGAACTTTTACACAGAGAATCGAAAGGTGCTGTGTGTTCAGGAGACACATCTTAAACCTACACAACCATTACAGACTGGAACGCTTTGCCGCTATCTTTGCTACAGCACAGGGACTTATTCGACGCATTAACCTCATAATGTGGCGCGCTTTCTTTTGTTCTCTTCTTGGTTTTTTTCTTTCCTTTTTTCTTTCTTCCTTATCGTGAACCATAGGACTGTTTTCCCTAAAGTTGCAATCTTTCTAATTGTTTTCACAGCCATAGGGTGCTCATTGATGTGTAACGTTTATGTACATATTATTTTTTTCCTCTCTGCATGATCTGTAATGAATTTTGTTCGATGTTTCTTTTGCTTGTGTAAACCTTTTCATAACCCTCCTGCATGGACCCTAGCTTGGGCCTGCAGTATTTTGTAAATAAATAATAAATAAACTTTCTCCAGCAATACGCCACTTTCCGGAAAGACCGGGACGAGGCTGTTACATCGTCAGGCGGTGTAGCTACAATAGCTGACAGAGGTGTTGCATGTCGGAAACTGGAACTCCAAACCCCTCTGGAAGCAGTTGGTATCGAAGCAGTGCTATTCGACAAACTAGTCACCATCGCGTCTATATACATCCCCCCAAGTTATCAACTCTCTAGAAAAAGATTTCAAAGCTTTATTGGTGAACTCCATCACCCTTACACAGTCATTGGTGACCTAAACGCACATAGTACATTGTGGGGCGACACTCGCTGTGATGCGAGAGGATGGCTAATAGAAAACTTCCTATTCTCTTCAAGTGCCTGCTTGCTTAACAAAAAAAGTTGTCGCAGTTTCACCTGAAAGGCGAAGCATCAATTGCGATAGCAAACTTGTAGAGAGCTATACGGAGTAATGATATTAGCTTTATCAGCTGTATAAACTTGGACATGCAGCAGCATCGGCAACACGCAGAACTGTTGTCGACGCCATCGGCGTTTTGCCCGCGTTCGCTCAAAATGCGTGCGGCGTTGGTGACTGTTGCCGGAGCCTCTGATATAAATAGGCACTGCGTGCCGCAGCTAAACGTCGCCTCCCTTCCCTCCCCCTCCCCCACGGCCTCTCGCTCGTCGGAAGAAGGCGCGTTTGCTCTACATACATGGTGATTGTGAAGGAGAACAGAGACGCCTACTTCTGCAGCCCTTAAGCGAGCACGGCGCAGAACGCGCGTTTGTTCTCCGCCGTGCGTTCACTCCCCGTGAAAGACGCGCCCCTCGCTCCCTTTCACTCGCACATACAGCGTTCAGCGCGGCGACGATTTCTTCTCCAAATGACGTCATACGGAACCTCACGGCGACGGCGACGGCGACGCCGACGGCAGAAATCTGCTTTTGAGTGTCCATATAATTGCTATCGCAATAAAAGTACCAACTTTCTGCAGCCCTGCACACAAAAAATTTTCTTCCATAGACATAAGCACAGCGTCCAGTACAATGTTGCCATGTCTGAAGTGGGATGTGATTAATAACGCTTATAGATGTGATTACTTCCCCATCATACTATACCTTACAAAACAATCTGAGTGATCTACACACGTTTCTCGATGGAAAGTCGATTCAGCCGACTGGACGCGGTTTCGTGAAGTAACACATTTGCCTTGGGACGATGTCCGTGCACTTGGTGTTGACGATTCAGTAGCATAATTTACAGCGTTTATAATTGATGCTGCATCAGTATGAATACCCCAAACAAATGGGTCACCATCGAAACGACGTATTTCATGGTGGAAGGAGGAGCGTATACGCTCCTCATTCCACCATTTTCCGGGCTTGCTCCTCATTCCACCATTTTCCGGGCTTCCCTATAGGGAAGCCCGGAAAAAGCAAAACAAGGCCTGGAATCTCCTTGATAACTCCCCAACCACAGAAAACCTAATGAACTTCAAGGTCATTAAGTCACAGGTAGAAGAACACGCTGCCGTGCTAAACGGGAAAGTTGCGAAAAATACACCAGCAACATCAATTCTTATAAAGACGAACGCAAAGCCTGGAACAGAGTAAACAATAAAAAAGGCCGCGAAACTCATCTTCTACCTTTAGTAAACACACAAGGAGACACTCTTGAGGACCAGGCTGATTGTCTAGGAGCACATTTCTAGCATATATTCAGTACATCCCATTACACACACATTTCTAAAATACCGGCGACAAGCAGAGCGACAGCCTTTGGGTAGGAAAAACACAGCCAATGCAGCATTGGCTGTGTTTCACGCGCCGCAAAAACGGCGCGTGAAACGTTGGAAGCATTTTTAATCAGAAAGGCAGGTGAAGAGTGTGTCAGCGACACTTCTATTGCGCTGTATAAAGCTGAAATTGATTTTCTTTCGCGATATGTTTGATGTTTCCGGGGGGGTTGTTGTGACGATGCGCCTGCGCAGCCTGTTGGTATATATAGCTGGAGATCGGCCTTCAATAAATCAGTTGTCCGTTTGCGCCTGTGCTCGTCTGGTCTTATCTTGTGTTGTGTGGTTTTGCGCTTTTAACAATGGTTCCTATGTCTAAACACCAACTAGCCCAACAGTCAACTCTTTTGCAGCATACAATCGTCCATTTAACGTGGCGGAGTTTCAGGCCTCACTGAATTGTTCTAACGAGTCTGCTCCAGGAAGTGACAGAATACTATATGAAATGATAACACACCCTGAAACCCACAAAACGCTACTGTCACTCTTTAACACCGTGTTCTCTGCCGGCTACATTCCGACTGCATGGAAAGAAGCAATGGTAATTCCTATGCTCAAAGATGACAAGGAACCTTCTTCGGCCAGTAGCTATAGGTCTATCGCTCTGACAATTAAGATGTATATGCAAACTCTTTGAAAAAATGATTAACCGGCGCCTCATCCATTTTCTTGAACGTAACTAAATACTCGATCCTTTACAGTGAGTTTTCAGAGAAGGTATGTCCACCACAGACCACCTTATTCGCATTGAATCTTAATTAGACATGCTTTTACACATAAGCAGTTTGTCTCTCAGTATTTCTGGACGTAGAAAAGGCTTACGATACGACATGGCACTACGGAATTCTCCGAGATCTCTCAGTGATGCGTGTCCGTGGCAACATGCTAAACACATTCGAAACTTATGTATCTAATCGCACATGCCGCGGAAGAGTGGGTAACGCTCTGTCTAGGCCCTTCACTCAAGATACCGGTGTACCGCAAGGGGGTGTGCTTAGTTGCACGCTATTTATTTTAAAAATGAACTACCTGCATACAGCCATCCCACACACTATGTTTTATTCTGTTTATGCCGACGACGAGCAAATAGCCTTGAAGTCATGCAATATTACCATCTGTGAACGCCAAGTGCAGCTTGGAATCAACAAGTTGTCCAAATGGGCAGATGAAAATGGTTTTAAAGTAAATGCCCAGAAGAGCACTTGCGTACTCTTTACTAACAAGAAAGGCGTAACGCCAGTCCCAAGTATTTGAATCAAAGGCGATGCACTCTCTGTGCATCACCTTTGATTTTAGGAATAACTTCAGGTTCTAAACTCATGTTTATTCCTCATATTAAGCATCTGAGGACAAAATGTCTGAAGACAATGAACCTCCTAAAGCTTCTATCGCGCACAACATGGGGCCGTGATCGAAAGTGTCTCTTAAACTTGTATAACAGTCTTTTCCTCTCGCGCCTTGATTACGGGTGAGAAACCTTAGTGAGGAAATGGGTGTTCCAATTCTTGAACAGTCCCCTATGGCTCCAGCGGATCTGTTAACTGGGGGTTACTGGCAGCTTATTTATACACATCATTGTGACACATCATTTATAGAAGTCACGAAACACGCGCCAGAGGCACGCGTTAAAATGCATTTCCCAGAACTCCAATCTACATACTCGTGTACAGAATTTTACACAGACGCTTCCGAGTCACATACCGGGGTATCTTATGCAGCCACCAGTCCGGTGTACTGCACCCGGAAGCAAGTATATTTACGGCTGAGGCCCCCGCAGGGGCGTCTGCATCAGCAGGCGTTTGGTGTGTTGCGACACCACGTACCCGAGCACATGAGGGTTGGACCCTCCCGCGTGTAGCCGTGCGCGGCTTAGCCGTGTCTGGGGAAAGGGGGATCCTGGGGGTTGAGCCGATGCCGGGTGTTTGGACCTTTAAGGCCCCCCGGCGGAGGCAACACACCTCTTTGGCCTCTGCTTCCCATAGACGGCACCTCCAGACTGACCCACCTGGAGGAAATCGGCAGTCGCCTTTTCCTGTCCCCCCTTCAATCTTTTGTCTTTCTCTCTCACTTTCCCAACTGTCCTGTCTTCTAGTCACTTCTTCTCACTTCCGAATTTCTGGCCGGCAAGGGTTAACCTTGTGTACTTATCCAACCTTGGGTATTTTATATTAGGTTATAGCGGCAATGCATGGCTGGCGTCTGCAAGTATTCTAACTTTATAGCGTCCCCTTGTTGGGCTCGGTGGTGGGTGGCTACCATCGCCGCCGAATTTTCCATTTTTACATGGCAAATGGATTTCCCCTACTCCCGGATCGCTCCCTGAAAAGGGGGTGCACCGATGAAACATTCAACTTTTTTTATGAAACCTAAAGAAATTTTTCCCAAGTACCACGTAATACATAGCCAACACGAAACCAAGACTGTCCGTACAATATCCCCATTTGTTGTAGCAAAATGTTTGACAGAAGAAATCGGCCCAGGTTACAAAGTCACTAAAATGGGAAGCGGAGACCTTCTTTTGGAAGTGGGTGATAAGCTCCAGTACAACAAATTGTCGAAACTTGTTGCATTTGGTGACATTCCCGTCTCAGTGGACCCTCACAGGTCAATGAACACTGTACGCGGCGTCATCTCTGATGACGACCTTCTAGAACTCAGTTAAAGCGAGCTGTTGGATGGATGGCAAGACCAAAATGTTGTAAAGGTTCAAAGAATTAAGTTAAGGCGTGACGACAAGGAAATCCCCACAAAACATGTAATCATCACTTTTGGAACAAGCGACCTACCAGATTCAATCGAGACCGGATATTGTAAGCTCCGTGTACGACCGTACATTCCCAATCCGCGCCGATGCTTCAAGTGTCAGCTTTTTGGGCATAGGTCTCAGAGCTGCCGAGGGCGCGCTACCTGTGCAAAATGTGCTTCTAAAGAACATGCCTCAGACATCTGCACTTCCACAACCCATTGTGCCAACTGTGATAGAGACCACCCAGCCTATTCGCGATCGTGCCGTCATGGAAGAAAGAAAAAGAAATAATACAACTCAAAGTCAAACTAAACATTTCATTTCCAGAGGCGCGCAAGCGTTTTGCTGCCCATAATCAGTTCAGTCCTTCCTACACCAATGTGGCGCGCCGGGGGGCAGCGTCACATCCTGCGGCGGCCGCCCGAGTCACACAGAGTGTGACGGCGGCTACGGCTTCAGCCCCCCTGGCAGGAGCAACCAGTGCTGTTCCGCCCCCTACAACGCAGAGCCAGCAGTCCTCCGGACCTGCCGGCCCCAGAGTCACTGCTCGTGCAGACCGGCCCCAAAAACCCCTGAGTGTGCCCGTGGAGCGGGCAGCATCCACCGCCTCTGACGAGGCGATGGATGCATGCATCACTACTCCGGCGTCCCAGGCGCCGAAGGAGCGGCGTAGCTCCGTGGAGCGCGCCGGGAGAAAAGAAAAATCCCGCATCACGGGGCCTGGAAAGGTCTCGTGAGCTACCTTATTTCTCTTGACAAACACCACAAAACACTTCCAATATGGCTACACAGATCATGCATTGGAATGTGAGAGGTCTACTCCACAATCTAGACGACATAAAGGAACTCCTACACAAGTTTAATCCACGAGTGCTCTGTGTGCAAGAGACACACCTCAATCCTACACACACAAACTTTCTGCGGCAATATGCCATTTAGCGTAAAGACCGCAACGACGCTTTGGTCTCATCGGGCGGTGTCGCCATAATAGTTGATAAGGGTGTCGCCTGTCAACATTTGCAGCTGGAAACGCCCCTTGAGGCAGTTGCAGTCAGAGCAGTGCTTTTTGATAAGCTGTTAACACTCACTTCCTTATACATCCCTCCCAGCTATCAACTCTCCAGAACAGAATTCGAAAGCTTTATTGCTCAACTTCCGGAGCCCTATATTCTCGTTGGAGACCTAAATGCACAAAATACCCTGTGGGGTGACTCTTGATGTGATGCCGGAGGGCGCCTGATAGAAAACTTCCTGTTATCTAGAGGTGCACGCTTATTAAATAAGAATGAACCAACCTTGTGCAGCGTCGCAAACAAAACATTTTCATACATAGACTTAAGTATTGCATCGAGTATAGTCGTGCCATACTTGGAATGGAAGGTGGTTAATGATCTATACGGGAGCGGCCATTTTCCGATTATTTTAAAGTTAACAAAACAGGACGAATTCTCACCCCATCTGCCCCAGTGGAAATTCGACTCAGTGGACTGGCAGCGATACAGATAGTTGACATATTTGACCTGGAATGACATCCGTATGCTTAGTATTGATGATGAAGTTGCTCATTTAACAGCACTTATTTCGATGCAGCGTCGATATGTATCTCACAAACAAACGGATCATCTTCTATACGACGTGTTCCCTGGTGGAACGATGAATGTAGGGTAGCGCGAAAGAAACAAAATAAGGCTTGGTATCACCTCCGTAACTCTCCGACTACAGAAAACCTGATCAGCTTTAAGAAAATAAAGTCTGAAGGTAGAAGAACGCGCCGCCGTGCCAAAAGGGAAAGCTGGCAAAAATACCTCTACGGCATTAATTCCTATACAGACGAAAGAAAAGTCTGGAACAGAGTTAAGAAAATAAAAGGCCGCGAAACTCATCCTCTACCTTTAGTAAACACACAAGGAGACACTCTTGAGGACCAGGCTGATTGTCTAGGAGCACATTTCGAGCACATTTCCAGTACATCACATTACACAGATACATTTCTAAGATACCAGCGACAAGCAGAGCGTCAGCCTCTGGGTCAAAAAGCCACAGCGAATGATGCATACAATCGTCCATTTAGCATGGCGGAGTTCCAGGCTTCACTGAATTGTAAGAAATCCGCTCCAGGAAGCGACAGAATAATATATGAAATGGTCAAACATTTACATCCTGAAACCCACAGATCACTACTCTCACTATTTAACTCCATGTTCTCTGCTGGCTATATTCCGCCCGCCTGGAAAGAAGCCATCGTAATTCCTATTCTTAAAGAGGGCAAGGACCCTTCCTCACCCAGTAGTTATAGACCTATAGCTCTCACAAGTTGTATATGCAAACTCTGAGAAAATGGTTAACCGACGCCTCATCTACTATATTGAAAACAACAAAATACTCGATCCTTTTCGGTGCGGCTTTAGAGAAGGTAGATCCACAACAGATCACCTTGTCCGCATCGAGACCAATATCCGTGATGCCTTTGTTCATAAACAGTTTTTCCTGTCAGTATTCTTAGATATGGAGAAGGCATACGGCACAACGTGGCGTTTTGGAATTCTCCGCGACCTGGCTGGAATGAGAGTCCGAGGCAACTTACTAAATGTGATACAGAGCTACCTCTCAGATCGCACGTTCCGTGTTAGAGTTGGTAACATCCTATCTCGACAATTCACGCAGGAGGCTGGTGTACCACATGGTGGTGTGCTAAGCTGTACTTTATTTATTGTTAAAATGAACTCGCTCCAAACGGTCATACCACGTACAATGTTTTATTCTGTATATGTGGATGATATCCAAATGGGTTTCAAATCATGTAATCTTAGTATCTGCGAGCGACATGTACAGCTTGGCTTAATTAAATTGTCTAAATGGGCGGATGAGAATGGATTTAAACTCAACCCCCAAAAAAGCACATGCGTTCTCTTCTCCAACAAGAGAGGTATACTGCCTGACCGCGCTATTGATCTTAATGGACAACGGCTATCTGTCAGCCACGAACATACATTTTTAGGAATTTTCTTAAACTCCAAATTAACTTTTGTTCTTCACCTCAGGTATCTGAGAATGAGGTGTCTGAAGACAATGAATTTACTGAAGCTTATGTCTCGGACATCTTGGGGAAGTGACAGGAGATGCCTTTTGAGCCTCTACAAAAGTCTTATACGGTCACGCCTCGATTACGGAGCTATAGTGTATAACTCTGCTGCACCTAGTGCTTTGAGGATGCTAGATACTGTTCACCACTTAGCTTGCTACAGGTGCTTTCAGGACCAGTCCTGTAGAAAGCTTGTATGTGGACTCTAATGAATGGTCTCTGCATCTACAAAGAACGTATTTAAGTTATTTCTACGCCCTGAAGGTTAAATCGGATATTCACCATCTATGTCATTTTACCATCCACTGCCAGGCTGTTCCATAAACGCCCTGCTGTTAGGGCTCCATTCAACCTTCGTTTAGAAGCAATGGCAAAGGACACAGGCGTCTCACTACTAGAAAATGTCCTCATGGCTCCTACTCGCCTACCCCCACCTTGGGAATGGCAGACTATTAAGTGTGACATCTCTTTTATAGAAATATCCAAACAAGCACCGGAGGCACATATACATTTCCATTTTCTTGAGCTGCAGGAGAAGTACTCCTGCGCAGAATACTATACAGATGCTTCGAAGTCCTCTGCTGGTGTTTATTACGCAGCTCTCGGAGACTCATTTTCTACCTCTGGGGCGCTAAATCCACACATCTATTTTTACAGCAGAAGCATACGCTATACTATCGGCTGTTAAACACATAAGGCTCACAAATGTCGCTAGGGCTATTGTCTTCACAGACTCATTAAGTGTAGTCAAAGCCATAAGTAGTCTACGGATACACAAGAACTCCGTCTTTAATGAACTGTACAGTTTATTGTGCTCCGCATATATGTGCAACCAAATGATTGTTGTATGCTGGGTACCTGGCCACAAAGATATAAAAGGCAATGAAGCTGCTGACAAAAATGCTACGTCAGTAACCTTTAGTGACACAGACGCAAATATCCCCGTCCCTGTCATAGACCTAAAGTCTTTTCTACGACGTAAGCTGAGGAAGCATTGGCAAGGAGAGTGGGATACCCAGGTACTAAATAAGCTACTCATGATAAAACCAAAACTAGGGAACTGGATAACTGGGAAAACGGCACGATATAAGGAAGTACTTGTTTGTCGATTAAGAATAGGACACACAGTACTCACTCTTACCTCTTGACTGGGAGTGATCCTCCGACTTGTAGTAAGTGCGGCAATATTCTGACAGTCGTCCATGTTCTTATTCAGTGTCCTGCAATAGAAGCAGAGAGGAAAAGGTACTTCCCTTCTGCATATCGCAAAAACATACCTCTTCACCCATCATATTTTCTTAGCTATGAATCGCTTTTTAACCTGAAAACAGTTTTAGAATTCTTAAATGAAGTGAACACCCTGAAAATTGTTTGGCCAGGCAATTTTTAGCATGTGATTAACAGCCCTTGTATTCAAGGGCTCTCCTGAAGCCCTAGTATCACTGTTATATGTCTTACATCATACGTTTTTAACGAAACCCATTTGCCATAGCCCACATCACTAACTAGTTTGTGTCATTATTTTACAACCTACATGTTTTACGCCATATACAGCGACAGTTTTTAGGCCCTTCTACAGCCATGTCACATCTACCATGAGGCATTTATTGTCCACGCCATCCACAATTCATCGATATCATTACCATTTGTCATGGCGCTCTTTGACCATACCTGGCCCTTGCGCCATAAAACACCACACATCATCATCATCATCATCATCATCATCATCATCATCATCATCTACCTCGGCGGCAAGTTACCGTCCCATAGCTCTCACAAGTTGCGTATGTAAGCTATTTGAAAAAATGGTTAATCAACGACTCATACATTTCCTTGAACTGAACAAAATGCTTGATCCCTATCAGTGTGGCTTTAGAGAAGGGCGATCCACAACTGCACCTTGTGCGCATTGAAGGAAATATCCGAGACGCATTTGTACATAAAAAGTTTTTCATATCGGTATTCCTCGATATGGAGAAGGCGTACGACACAACATGGCGTTACGGAATCCTGAGAGACTTGTCGCGAATGGGCATCCATGGCAATATGCTAAGCATAATAGAAAGCTATTTGTCTAATCGTTCCTTCCGTGTTAGAATCGGCAATGCATTGTCACGTCCATTTATGCAGGAAACTGGTGTACCCCAAGGAGGAGTGCTCAGCTGCACACTCTTTATCGTTAAGATGAACACACTGCGTACCTCATTACCACCGGCTATTTTTTATTCCGTCTACGTAGACGACATACAAATAGGCTTCAAGTCATGTAACCTCGCAGTGTGCGAGGGACAGGTACTGCAGGGCTTGAAGAAGGTGTCCAAGTGGGCAGACGAAAACGGATTCAAAGTGAACCCCCACAAAAGTTCTTGTGTTCTTTTCACTAGGAAGAAGGGGCTTGTTCCAGATTCCACAATCGAAATGTATGGACAACAAATACCTGTGAACAAAGAGCACAAGTTCCTAGGCATCATACTTGATTCTAAACTTACTTTCATCCCGCATATAAAATATCTCAATATGAAATGTCTAAAAACAATGAACGTACTGAACATTTTATCTCACACATCCTGGGGTAGCGACAGGAAGTGTTTAATGAATCTCTACAAGAGTCTAATTTTATCACGATTGGATTATGGTAGCGCGGTGTATCACTCTGCCGCCCCTAATGCGCTGAAGATGCTGGACCCCGTCCACCATCTAGGTATCCGCCTGGCCACTGGAGCTTTCAGAACAAGCCCCATTGAAAGTTTATACGTCGAATCAAATGAGTGGGCACTCCACTAGCAGAGAACATACACCAGCCTCACATATTTCCTTAAAGTCCACTCTAATCATCAGCATCCTTGTTTTAATACCGTTAACGATATGACGTGTGCTACACTTTTTCGTAATCGTCCCTCTGTAAGACAGCCTTTCTCACTGCGTGTCAGGGAGCTTAGCGAAGAAATGGACATCCCACTCCTCGAACATCGCTTAATGCCTTCAGCCAAGCTCTTACCACCTTGGGAGTGGCAGGTAGTAGCATGTGATATATCATTTGTAGAGGTTACAAAACACGCTTCAGAGGTTGAAATACGAATGCATTTTCTAGAATTACAGTCCAAGTACTGGTGCACAGAATTTTATACAGACGCTTCTAAATCACATGCCGGAGTATCTTATGCAGCCGTCGGTCCGTCCTTCTCGGAATCCGGCGTACTCCACCCAGAAACAAGTATCTGTACGGCTGAGGCCTACGCAATATTGTCAGCCGTAAAGCATATAAGGAAATCAGAACTTCAGAAATCTATTATATTTACAGACTCTCAAGGCGTAGTAAAAGCCTTGAAGTCACCCTGTAAACAGAAAAGCACTGTTCTCATTGAGCTATATACTGTTCTTTGTAGAGCATACGCAACTAACCAGCATGTCATTATATGCTGGGTGCCTGGGCATAGAGGCATCGAGGGTAATGTTCTTGCCGACCAAATGGTCACATCAGTCACATCACCCGCTATTAACCCTACAGCTGCTGTTTCTGCAACAGATTTGAAACCTTTCTTGCGAAAGAAACTGCGAAGCCACTGGCAACGCTTGTGGGACGCAGAAACAAGTAATAAGCTTCATTTGATTAAGCCACAGTTAGGCTACTGGCCTTCCGTAACGAAAACCCGGCGAACTGATATCCTACTCTGTCGTCTCAGAATAGGATACACGTACGGCACCCACAATTTTGTGGTGAATGGTAACGATCCTCCAACCTGTGGTAGATGTGGCGAGAGGCTCACCGTCCTCCACGTCTTCGTGGAGTGTCGGGAAGCCGAAAGAGAATGAAAGAAACATTTTCCTCTAGCATATCGCTATTGTGTCTCTCTACACCCCGCCATGTTTCTTGGTAAAGAACCGCTTTTTAACACAAAAGCAGAACTCACATTCTTGAATGATGTTGTGCTACATGCTATTAGCCCAATAAGCTCGTAGCGCATCCTCTCTCCAGAGGATGTTGGTGTGATAGTTTTTTATAGCACATGCCTCTAGACCCTTGTGTCTCAAGGGCTCTGTTTAGGCACTTGTGCTTCTGGCCAATTCTTGCATCTGTAATATTTTGTAGGTCATATCATTCTTTCGCAACGCATTGTTCATGTCTATAGTACACATAACATCACTAGTCATTGCCATAATATTATTACGTATAGATTTTACACACTTTACAGCGACTGTTGTTAGGCCCCTCTACAGACATGCCACATCTAATGTTCATACAATTGACTATTTATATTCCACTAACCAGCCATTACCATCGTCTTGGCGCTCTTTGGCCACATCTGGCCCTTGCGCCAATAAACCACAATAATCCTCATCAATCATCATCTTTACGGCTGAGGCCTATGCACAATTATCGGCTGTGAAGTATATAATGAAATCAAAACTTCGAAAGACTATCATATTTACGGACTCCCAAAGTGTCGTGAAAGCATTGAAGTCACTCTGTAAACACAAAAACCTTGTACTTAATGAGCTCTATTCCATTCTGTGTAAAGCGTATATATCTAACCAGCATGTGATTATATGCTGGGTGCCGGGCCATAGAGCCATTGAGGGTAATGTCCCAGCACACCACATGGCCACATCAGTTGCATCTCAGGCGTTACATCTCCTTACAGCTGCTGTTCCTCCAACAGATTTGAAGCCTTTCCTGCAAAAGAAACTGCGAAGTCACTGGCAACGATTGTGGGATACGGAAATAAATAACAAGCTTCACTTGATAAAACCACAGTTGGGTTTCTGTCCCCCCGTAATGAAAGCACGACGAACTGATGTCCTATTCTGTCGTCTCAGAAGAGGACATACATATGGCACCCACAGTTTTCTATTGACTGGTGACGAACCACCAACCTGTGGTAGATGTGATGTGAGGCTGACCGTCCTCCACTTCCTTGTGGAGTGTTGGAAAGCCAAAACAGAGAGAAATAAATATTTTCCTCAAGCGTATCGGTATCATGTCCCACTTCATCCCATCATGTTTCTTGGTGAAGAGCCGCCTTTTAATGCCAAAGCAGTCGTCGATTTTTTGAACGATATGGTCCTTTCATGTTAATAGCCCAATAAGTTCGTAGCGCATCCTCTCTCCAGAGGATGCCGCTGTGATAGTAGTTTTTATAGCACATGCCTCCAGGCCCTTGTGGTTCAAGGGATCTGTTTAGGCAATAGTGCTTATTGTCAATTACTGCATCCTTATTATTTTAAATATCGTGTCATTCTTTCTCAATGCATTCTTCATTTCACAGTACACCTCGTTAGTCATTGCCATAATTTTAGTACATGTATATTTTACGCACTTTACAGCGATTATTTTTAGGCCCCTTTACAGCCACGCTTCATCTACCTCTCAGAATTCATCGCTCCACTGCACACTCACGAACACTGGCATGGCGCTCTTTGGCCATAACTGGCCCTTGCGCCATAAAACACCACACATCATCCTCAGCCCATAAACAGATATCAAGAAACAAAACACCGGCAACGCATGCCTTTTTTGTTAAATGTTGTCAGAGGAAATATTAAAAGGGCGAAACAAAAAATGCTCCCGCCAATGAGAGTTTTTTCTGCACGCGGACCCGACCATTGGAGACTGAGCCCTTAAGGTATGTCACCACCTTTTTTGGAAATCTTTTTATATATTGACCCTAAACTTATTACTTTGTGTCTGCCTTCAGAAGGGTTGTTTAAAAAGACCCTTAAAGTGTGTTTGGTAAAAAAATAATACTAATTACAATTATTTAGGAAAATTACACAAAATCAAGCCAGGCATCATAACTACCGATCCTTCCACACGAAAATAAAATGGCTCAGCAGCAATGTAGGTGCATATGTAGGCTTTGCAATGAACTAGGATCTTTGCGCTGTCATCAGTATTAAGTATGTTACAGCCGAAAAACAAAAGGTTGTATACTTTCAGGTGGTCGCATTGCAATTGAAATTCTGTAACATGAAAAGTTCATCATTTTCTCTAATCCTAGTTCAATGCACAGCTTAATGTTGAAGAAAGAAGCATGGGAAGTTTCATTGAAATATATTGATTTATTGAGAAGTTGCGGAGCTTTTGCGCAACAAGAAACAACTGAAAATGAAGTTCGTGAAGTTCGAAGAAAGGGAAGTTCGTGGGAGGCTAAAACTCCCAGACTCATAGGTGGGTCCCTTCTTAGTTGCCATGAGTTCACCTTTACATCGTTTTATTGTTCGCTGTTTTTTTCGGGCTACGTCAATTCTCGACTAACGGTTGGCATTCTTCACGCGTGTTAGGTCGCTGCTGAGGCGAGCTACTGTGGTGTAGTCTTTATCAACAGCAAGGATTCAGACGATTACATTTCACAGCATAAAACACCGGAAACGGCCTTCATCGCTCGGCTCACGCGAATACACAGTTGCCAGACTATCTAGTCAGAGCAAGCTACACACAGCTGTCTGACTGTTCTGGCAGAGCAGTCCCACATCCCACCCCAACACAAGAGTCCAAGTCCTCTTGGAAGAGAGACACTGCTCATCAGATAAGTCATAGTCCAGGAGGTGTCGGGGCATGGCACGGTGGCGTGGGGGTCTTTGGTCCTGTTGGCTGTCTTGGCTTAAGGCTTGGTCTTCGCGTGCAGGCGCAGCAAGGATAGGATCAAAATATGGAGGATGGTGCTTTTTCATTTGGCTCCCGTGAACGACTCGGGTTTCCGGCATAGATGTAGTCGAGTTCGTGACGCGGCGGACCTCTTACGTCACTGGTTTCTTCTGGCGAATTACTTTATATAGGCCTTTGCACTTTTGCGCGAGTTTCTCACTAGCATGAAGTATCGGCTCCTGTCTTCGAATCCACACAAAATCGCCGGCAATGAATGACGCATTGCGATGAGTTAATTCTATCATAGATGATGTTCCTGTCTGCTTGGGCTTGTTCGGAATTTCTTATAGCTTCGCTTCGTTGCTCTGGAAGAGATAAGAGCCTATCGGAGGTGTCAGAAGCTTGAAGTGGGCGAACTTCCTGGTGAGGAAGCTTGGTAAGAAATCCAAAAAGCAGCTCAAAAGGGGGAAACCCAGTACTGCTTTTACGGGTGATGTTGACTGCAAAGGTGGCTGCTTGCAGTTCAGTCGCCCATAATGACTGGTCGCCGTTACACATCTTCCTAAGCACTGCCACTAGTGTGCCACTGGCTCGTTCGGTGAGGCCATAGCTGGCTGCGCGATAAGCAAGGGAAAATGCAGGTTGACACCATGTATATGCATAAGATTCTTAAACTGACTAGATTCAAATGACTTACCATTGTCATAAGAACAGTCATCGGGGGCACAAATCTAAAAAATAAAACAATGAATGCAAGCGCTGCAATATATCTATCGTTGATGTTGTTGGCACAGCAGCGGGCACAATGCATGTGGTCGTGAAGTCGATGACGTTCAGAGTATATTTCCCCCGCAGTGGGTATGCGCCATCAGATAAGGCATACCATACCATACCATACCATTTCTCTTCCTGAATTGCTGTCATTGTGATGTAAACAAGTGCTATGGCGCTTGTTGGCATAAAGCACAAGGGGCTGGCTGGCTTCGTTGTGGACCGTTTGTGTGCTTGACAGATTTGACACGATCGAAAGTACTCAGCTGCTGTAGCCGCCATCTTAGGCTACCAATAGCGATGTTCCAGTTTACGGAGTGTACCTGACGTATCCATATAACCACTGGCATCGTGGGCAAGCTCAAGTACTTACTGTTGCATCTTTGCAGGGACAATAATCGTATAAAGCTCGGGGCTGAATAACTTGCAAATAGTGTCATCCATGATGACAAATGCTCAAGTGTAATTTTCTGACATCAGTCGAGCGTGCATGGCCTTACATGTCTCATCTTTAGCTTGCATATTCGTAAGCGTGGTGGTTGCCGGCACTGTGGCACAGAGTTACGTGATAACATGTCAGCTACATGGCTTTGTCGTCCTGGTTGGTGCTGAAAACTGAAAAATCAAGCAGCATCCTAGTAAAGCGTGGGGGAGGCTTGAAATTCCTTGTTGGACCGGCCATGGAGCAGTTATCAGCAAATGAAAGCGTTGGCCAGTAGGTAGTGCCTGAACTTTTCGGTAATTGCCCAATGCAAGGCCAAAGCCTCCAAATCATTGCAGTGCAGTTTTTTCTCTGTTTCTTTGAGCGATCTGCTATGAAACTCTATGACGACGTCTTTCCCGTTTTGCCTGTGAGTAAGCACAGCTCCCAGGGCTCTTGCTGAAGCATCGGTGGTGACTGTGGTAGGTGCGCCAACATCAAAGTGACCCAGTATTGGGGCTGACGATTGCCTCAAAGGCTTGTTGGCACTGGAACAACTGGAACAAACTTTTCCGAAGGGCAGTTCGAAGTGGCGCTGCATTCTTCGAGAAGTTCTGGATGAAACGTCTATAAAATTTGCCGTTTGGAGCCAAGATAACCGGTGCTTCGATGACTGTGGGATAGGCATACAAAGATTGCTTCTACCTGCGACGGGTCCGGTTGCTTGCCTTGCTGAGAGATCAGAAATCCAAGGAACTTCATGAACTACACAGCAAACTTGCACTTTTTCAAAGAGACCTTGAAGCCAGCTTGGTGCAAAAGAATTAGTGTTTCATCAAGAATTTCCATGAACTCAGAAAAGGTCATCAGCGAAGATGATTATGTCATCAAGGTATGTACGGACCCCTGATTTGGACTGTCGTGGCTTGAGGTCTGATAGTATCTTGTGCATGGCTTTTTGAAATGTCGATGGGGCGTATTTAAGGCCAAAAGGCATCCGTGTCTATTTGACGGTGCCTTGATGTGTTACAAATGTTGTTTTTCCTTGATCTTCTTTCACTGTTCTCTGCCAGTACGCACAGAATAGATCAAGGGCTGCGAACAGGCAGATTCCGCCAACATCGTCAAAAATGTCGTCGGCACGGGGCAGTGGCTGTAGGACGTTTACAGTTATGCGATTAAGGTGTATGTAGTTCACAAACAGCCTTTTTTGTCCTTCTGAGTCACGACAAGCGATGTGAATTCCCATGGTCCAGATCATGATTGTATCATTCCCTTCGCTAGTAATGTTACCATCTGGATCTCCAGACACTGTCGATCACTCTTGGTGTAACGATAAGGCTGTCACCGGTAATGTTACCATCTGGATCTGCAGACACTGTCGATCACTCCTGGTGTAACGATAAGGCTGTCACCCATACGGTTTGGCATCTGGTAGGAGCTTAATCTCATGCTCAATGCCTTCATAAAGTTCAATATAATCAGGACCAGTAGTGAAGAGAGATGCTTGCTGTTGCACGACACCTTTCACAGCCTCCTGCTTTTCATGTGCTAGCCGTGAGCCTACAGAAATACCAACGAGGGGTTCGCTTGTGGGATCTGTACATACATCTCCACTAGAATTTGCTTGAACGGCAGCATAAAGAGGTGCCTGCTGCACGTCAGCTACGGTTGCGTTTGTGAGCTTGCTCCACAATGGCTCATCCTCATCTCGTTTGTGTATCATTTGAAGTGGCTCTGCTGCACAACATAGAGGGTCAAAGCGTGCTAAAACTGACATGTTGCGGATCACAACATTTGCCGTTCGTGGCATCAGTTGCTCTCTGCATTGCATTGAGACATTCGTAGAAGGCTGGCAGATAACAGGTAGCATAATAGGTAGATAACAGGCAAGCTTGATGTGGAGTTCCGCTTGCGCAGTGCAGAACCAGGCCTCTCCTGAGATTAGTGGAAGGGCATTATATCTGAGTACAGCAGCTTCAAAGATTGCAGATAATGGGCCAATATTGATCTTCCGGAATGCGCATCCCTCAGACATCACTGAGCTTCCTCCCACATAAAGCAGTGGTGGTTTTGTCAATGGTTCCACCTTGAGATTCGTTTCTAAGTGTGGGGCAAGGATAGTTACATTCGACGCACTGTCTGCAAAGGCACTGACTTCTCCAAGGCCTTGTACATGGGCCGTTACAACAGCACATCTGAGCTTGGAGCCTAGCAAGGTATTTCCAACATATCCAACATGTGCCATTGGTACTTTTGACATTGTCTGCGTGTGGCGAGACTGTCCTGGTTCAGTGCACTTGCTGGCAAGCTGACCTTTCTTGCTGGGCTTGTGACAAACGGCGTCTTTCAAGTCTTGACCTTTTCGATATGCTGGAGCACCATATTTGGATGAAATGGCCGCGTAGCTTGCTTCCTGTTCAGGTAGTGGTAGGTTGGGAATGCATGTGTGTTGTGGTGATACAGGCTGGGGAAACAGCGGCTGGCTGCTGTGCTGGTTGGTGACCGAACGGTCCAGTCTTGCTACTTGGCTGGTGTGTGCTTTGGCCCTTGGAAGAGGCTCGGTGCTCCGCGAAGTGCAGGCGATACGATTGTGGTTTATTACACGATCCACCTCCGTCACAGTGCTCACAAACTCATCCACGGTACTTGGTCGCTGCACCGTGATTGCCATAGCCACCTGGTCGTCGTGTATACCTTGTATCGTGTACTCAATGCGTTTCTCGTCAGTCAGCTGAATAGGGCACCTGGTGATAATCTTCAGTTTCGCGAGCGCGTAGTTGACCAACGTCTCGCCTGTTGCCTGTGTACCAGCTGCTACACGTTCCTGCAACTGGATAAGCGGGAGTTGTTCGCCAAACTGATCGAGGAATGCTTTCTTCCACTCGGGTCACGTTGTGAACTTACTGCCCGTAGTGGCATCTTCAGTCTGCTGCAGAGCCGCGGAGCTTCCCCAGTGCTATCGCCAGAAGCGTTGAAGGCTCCGAGGATGCGAGCTGTTGGGTGCGCTCAAGCTCTTCCACCCAGCGATCAGCTGCGAGGTCTCCGTCACCGCTAAACGTAGGCAGAGTCTTGAATAGGTCGGGTAGTGTCGTCACGTTTACAGTTCTGTTGGCCGCTTGCGATAAGGTCAAGGGTAAGTGTTGTTGCATAATAACAGCGAAGAGTTGCATGTTTTGAACAGGGTCAGACGTGAATGCTGGCATCGTTAGTACTGGTGGCTAGGCGTCGGGGAGAGCATGCGAAATCTCACCCTGTTCTGGCATTGCGGATGAGGAGGCGTTGAATAATGTCGTATTTAGAGCCCCTACTGTCGATATGGCGGCGTGATAGTTCCTCTCTAAGGCGTTCGGCGGTGAAACTGGCGAGATAGGTGGCGGTGGCTTCGTCCCAATTGATGAGCGGCATGGGAACGGCGTAGCAGACTGGTTTGGCTTGGGCTGATGCGAAATAAGGCTGAGGCTTGTAGCTAACCCGTTGCGCAGGCTACTTGTTGGTTCTTGAGGTCGACAGCACCATATGTAAGAAAGTAGTATATAACCAACAAGGATTCCGACGATTACCTTTCACAGCATAAAACACCGGAAACGACCGCCATCGCTAGGCTCGCGTGAGCACACACAGTTGCCATTGCCAGAGTATCTAGTCACAGCAGGCTACACACAGCTGTCAGACTTTTCTGGCAGAGCAGTTTCACAGTAGACGCTGTTCACCACGGCGTTTTCGCATGGCCGTGCGGCCGAAGACTTCCGCGAATGCTGCCTTGAAAGCGGACGAAGTTTGTAGTTTCCGCTCATTATTATGGAAGCAGAGTTTTGCAACGTCTGCAAGATAGAAGATGGCGGTACGTAACTTAGTAGGGTCATCCCATTGGTTGTGATCACTGACGCGCTCATAGGTAGCAAGCCAATCTTCCCCGTCAGTCTCACATGTTCCGCTAAAGACTGGATGGTCCCGCTACCGCTGTACGGCGCCGCAAATGATGGGCGCGGTGGATGCTCCTGGCTGATTGTCAGTATCCTCGAACATGGTAGCGGATGAAGCAATTGACACCGTTCTGCTGCGAAGTTCCAGGTGGGGACGGGGATAGCGGCACCTTCCACCAAATATAGTATGAACATTTATTGTAAGACACGAACGTCTCACACAATCCAAGTCGCACCGGTAGTATGCGAATACTGATCGCGCGCGCAGCGACACACGCAAAAGGGTTTCTTCGTCCTCTTCTTCACTACACAGGAAAATCACACGAATGGACACACTGCATTCATCACAGAACCGAGAATCGAAACCAACAGTTCCCGGATTCACTTGATCCTCCTCTTTCACTCGCCCTTAAAGCCATCCTCAGATTTGGCCGTAATATTAGGCCCCCTTCGGGAAGCTTACCGTCCTGGTCAGCAACAAGTTACACTACAGTCGTAGGCCTAAACTCAAGATGTTGGAAGCAGAACAGTTCATATCCGGACATATATACACGCAGCGGTCTATCCTTGCGGTGGAGAGCGAGCTTCTTCCGTAGAAAGCATGTAGTAAATCGCACGATTCGCACGCTGGTATTGTACACTGCCTCTTCGTCGCGGCCAGTGGGGCTCTACAAGAGGGTCCACCCGAGATTAACCACGCGGAGTATTTTCATGCAATAAGGTTTATTTACCATCACCATCGTCGTCATGGGTTAACGGGCACCCGACGTTGTCCAGCTACATATTCATGATGTGGCGTTGGTAGGTGAGCGCTGTTGCCACCATGCTTCCCACAGAGCCACACGTGATAATCACCTGTCCCTTGGCTTTTCTGACGGACGGACGGACGCACGGACGGACGGACTTTAACCGTCTTTAATACTACATCCGCATTGTCGCATGAATTGACGAGATACCACGAATACGAAAAGGGATGTTACGTAATCAGGTAAGGATATACACATTTTCTTATCTGCAACACACGCTTTTAACAGCTTATTAAAGCGTGTACTCTTTTTACAGTATACAAAGATAGTGTTACCAAGTAGTTGCTGCTGAAAAGAAGATTGTAAATAATTTAACTGCAATTGTCGGTTAAAGGTGATTAATAATGTGTTGTTAAAAAGTGTTCCCCATAAAAGCCTCGGAAGAGTACCTTCACTTTGTGGCGCAATTGCGTTGCAATAGACTCTCAAACGTTACAGATGTTTACGGCAAGATGGGCTTGCTCAAATATTTTGCCTTTTGCGCTCCTCCTGGAAATTAGACTCGTGTTAGTTTTCACAAGAAAATTTTTATTTATTTCAAACATTATTTAAAAGCCGGTATTTACTTATGTTTCTTTTAGGTATTTCACGGTTACAGGTATGGTTGATGGCTCGCATCACATCAAGTCTAACGTGAGTGTACATTTTCACGTCAAAGTTTTCCTTCACTCCCTCTACTAGAGTCGCATTGGCTTTAAAAGGTTGGTAGCTAAAATTCGAGAATGCAGGAGTCGTCCACGTATCCACCAGGAACTCCGTAATTAGGCACTGCCGTACATCGCCTGTAAAAAACAAAAAGACGAACCCTTCTAAACTTATAGAAACAATGGCAGCCCCCCATAAGAAGGCGAAACTTTAACATACAATACTCGCACAACATAAAAAAAACATACCAGTACATGTCACGTTCTATTTCAATGGTCAGTGGAGAAACACCTACTTATTCAATTATAAATTTGTCTGAAGACATCAGGTCTGGTCTCACCTGGCTTTAATAAATATATTGTTTGAATAAGTAACGCATGCTTTATGGCTGGACGCGCGCCGCTCTTCTGCAGCAAACAGCAGCATTCTCCAAGTTTTGCCATAAGCTGGGCAGTCGCGGGGCCTGTATTCTCTGCCACAACATGTGCATTTTGAACATTTTTGGATGCTTGATTGAGATCCGAGTGACATTGACTGAATCTACTTGGTTTACTTTATCCGCCCATGCTTCGCATTGCAAAGCAGCTGCCTCTGATGCTTTGCATATTTTTTCGGCTTTGGTCAGTGTGAGCTCATTGTCTTGCAGGAGTTTGGCGCGGACGCTGTCATTACTAATGCCGATCACAATTTGGTCGCGAATCATGCAATCTCTTAGCTCTCCCAAATTGCACGATCGGGCTTACATCCTCACGTCTCGTGCGAACTGTTCAAAACTCTCCCCCGCTGTCTGCATCCGCTTCGAAACAGATACCGCTGGTAGACTTCGTTAAGGCCCTAGGACCTTTTCTATTATTTTATGAACTGTTTGATATACCCCCGACATGCGTGGCTGTCCAAAACGCATTAGGCAGGCTAAGTCCCAATTCGACCTTCTGAGGATGCGAGCGCCATCTGGATAAGATTTTCGCACGTAGCATACCCAAGCGCGCCGCTGTTTGTATGGTAGAAACGAGTTTTTTTTTTTTTTTTTTTGTTCAACCGCCTTGGTTAGAGATACTGACAAAATGGGTTTGTGTTTGAGTTTCCTCGTAACAGAATTATGTGTTCTCGTACATTCAAATAACAGTCCGATGCCACCATGTCTGTAGGTTGTGGTTAAGTTGTACTTTACCATTTTTCTAACGCATTTCACTGTGGAAAATTCACTTTTTTCACTAACACCTTGCACCACGAGGAGGGACTGCGCGGTACGGTTGCTTAGGGATGATTTTCTCCGTCACGGACGCCGACATCCACGCCGACACTGACGCCGGGTTTTCTGCGACACGGCTGTCACGTTAAAATCATCACGAACCACGCCGACCACGCAGGCCCTCGGCGTGGCGCAGAGGCGCTGGTGAACTAATCAAATTTCTCAAAGTAGAAGGCGTCAAAAAAATCGCAAAGTATACGTAACCACAAACTACGCGTTGGAATGTAATTTGAGTATACGAGAAAATGTAATTCTCTTACGGCGGAAACGCAAACACAATCCCCTTTTCCACTCATAGAGTGGCGCGCCGCGGTGTCGTTCTTGAAAAAAATACCATCCAGATGGCGCTCGCCTCCTCGACAGTTTTTACAGCGTAAGCTGTTATGGGCTCATTCCCATAGCCGTTTCGTTTCGCGATGGTATCCGCCGCCACCGCCGCCGCGTAACCGCTTTCGCCGGAAATGCGAAAAAAAGTACCCGGTCTGCGCCGGGATCGACCCCCAGCCCACTGCGCGGGAGTCAGATATTTTACCACTGAGCCACGCAAGGCAGCAGAAAAATGCGCTATAAACGCGCCATATAGGCAGGCGCGCAGGCGCAGACGACCCGCGCCTCCACCGGTATGGTGGCGCCATCTAGTTAAGGCGCCTACAAACGCCGCGTGCGCCGGAGCAGAAGACGAGATGCGATTCAGACGAGGCGCGCAATCAACGCTATCCCGATGTTAGATGTGCGCGACGTATTCTGGTTACCTCTTCGGTACACGTTATGGCGTCTCCTCGCAAGGTACGAGCCCCTGATGAAGAAGCGAATCGTAGAGCTACGTGCGCGGCTACAGCCAGGCATAATCGGACTCAGAAGACTGCTGTACAGAGAGCATTGCAAGCCGCAGCTTGCCGTCGATGCCGGGCGGACAGTTCAGATCGTTCTCGTCAAAATAGAGGCAAAGAGACTGCCGCGAAGACCCTGTTGTGCGTGCTATCGAAATTGGAGCTACTCTTGCGCCAATCAACCAGCTTACGCTGTGACTGTGCTGCGTGTGCAGGGTAGGCCTGTGACGTTTTGCCAGGGCTTTACGGCAGCCTACAACAGCGTTGCGTGTAAGCTCCCTAGGCAGTCTCATGCCGAGACGAAGTTGGAGGAAAAGAAAGCTGCAGTTGCCGGGAAGCCTGATAAGCAGCCAGGGATCTTTCAATGCTATCGCGTTTCACTCTTAAAGGCAAAGCTTAAGCGTTCTCCAATTCTTTTGCACATCCGAATAAATCAAGCAGGCTAGATGACTGTCACCGCGCCGTTTCAAAGGGCATGCTAATAAATTATCACCATCATTAACAGCATCGTATCGTGCCACCTGTCAAGGGATGTCACATGTGCACCGCCTAGTCTCGATACTTGTATTTACTCTTCAGTAGATGCTATGGCGTCTCCTTGTAAGGTGCTAACCGCTGCAGAAGAAGCAAATCGTAGAGCTACGCACGCGGCTCCAACTAGGCAAAGTCGAGCTGCAGACCATTGTGCAGAGAGCAGCACAAGTCGCAGCTCACCGTCGACGCCGGGCGGACAGTTCAGTTCGTTTTCGTGCCGACGACGCTAGGAGACTTCGCCGCCAAGACCATCTAGGGCGTGCTGCCGATACTGGCGCTCCTGTGGGCCCGCTCCTCAAACTTACGCTGTAACTTTGCTACGTGTGCTACGCCGGCCTGGGACTTTTATTGCGAGAGCAATTAGACGGACACTCCATGCGCATTTCTGCCATCGCCGTCGTCCAGAGGTACCGTATAAAGCCCCCGGGCGATAAAATCGTCGTCGCACGCCGTATGCTCCATGTGCGAAAGGGAGCCGGCGATGGCGGCTAAATCTCGCGCACACAAGGGCGGGAAGCGGGAAGGAAGCGCACGTCTTCCAGTCGCGCGCAACGCACCAGAGGAAGAATAAAGAGGGGGGGGGGGGCGTTTTACTCCACGGCGGCTGAACGACCGCGCGCCCGCCGTGCCTCAAGCCTCAGGCAGGAGGGTATGGAGGGGGGAGGCCGCGTTCTGCGCCACGCGCGCCCACCCGAGCGACTGTATCTTGAAATCCCTCTGCGGCGTGGCACAGTCCTTCCGGGGCTGTGTTCTCGCGGCTTAGTTCGCGTTGATGTGAGCGGCGAGACAAAGCTCCGGATGCCACGCTTACTGACGACATCGATTTAATGCGATAGACTTATAGGCCCCGTGTCGTAGAAAATCCGGCGTCGGGGTCGGTGTCAGCGCCGGCGTAAGCATCAGCGTCCGTGGCGGAGAAACTCTTATCGAACCACCCCGACCACAAAGGCCCTCCGCGTGGCGCAAGGCGTTAGTGAAAAAAAAAAAAACAATTTCCCGAAGTAAAATCCGTAAAAAAATCGTAAAGTTCGACTCAACTACAATCTACAGTCATGTTAGCGTCGAATTGTATTTTGAATGTACGAGGAAACATAACTCTGTTACGAGGAAACTGAAACCCAAATCTCTCTTCCAGCATTTCTACCATAACAACAGCGTTGGGGTCAGGTATGTTACTTGTAAAAACCCCTTCCAGATGGCGCTCGCCCCCTCGTCAGCGTAAAACGGTAGCGGCGCGAAGAGGCGAAGGTGGTGAAAAAAAGAATGCTGCAGTTGCCGGGAAACCTGACAAGCATTCAGGGATCTTTGAATTGTAATTTGTCCTCCAAATTTCGGACACGCGTGCGCCTCGGGGTAACAGAAAACAATTGCTAAAAGAATAAAAAAAAGTTCTAGGGCCTCCACATTATATGAGGCGGCTTATATTGCCACTGTAAAAATGTCTTCCCAGCAATGCACTTGTATTTAAAAGTGAAGCCGCCTTTAAGGCGATCGGTGTAAGCTTAGTATTTGTAAGCTGGCTTTTCTACGTTGTGTGTTGCAGTGAAGACTACTCATAAAGAATAATGCGATGCGAACGGGGCCCGATAACTCTATCGCCTTCCACTCTTAAAGGCGAAGTTTAAGCGTCCTCCAATTTTTGAGAGCGCGTTTCCGGGGACATCCACTCATATGCGTTTTTGTTTGCTTGTGCGCGCTTGACATCATGCGTGACACCATGCTTGACACCAAAGATATGCCTATGTTTACAAGCTTACACAGCCGATAAGTCTACTATCCTTACTACGTATAGCTGTTCACTAGTTTGCTATCACGATCGATGCTTCGCCTTTGGGGCGAAAGTGGAACCTTGTACGCGCGAAAGTACGCGGGCTTGTTCTTGCGTGTTTGTACGCGTGTTTGAGCATACGCAGGTGTTCACGTGCTTGTGTGTGTCTGTATGTGGGTATCTGTTTGAATGCGCGTACTCGTTTAACTCCAAGAGTATTTAAAATGCATGTTTGTGCGTGCTTACGGGTGCTACTGTGCATGTGTGTTACTTGTGCGTGTGTACTTGCATGGGTATTTAGTGTATGCATGCGTATTTGTGTGTGTGCGTGCATGTGCGATGGTGCGTGTGTTTGTGAGTGCTTGCATTTGTGTATGCTTATGCGTGCGCCCGTATGTATTTTATAAGGGTGATATAGTTGATATTCCACAAACGTGTTGAAAATTGGTGCACTGTTTGCCGAGAAATACAGTCTCTCAGTTGAAATATATCTTGATACGAGCTTTTGAATAAACTCTTCCTTCAAATGCCAAATTTATGCCTAGAAATTTATTTGACTACATTACGAAACGAAGCGCTTCATTTACCAAAATAAGACTTATGGTATACTTTCCCGCGCGAGTGTGGGTCATTTAGACGAAATTATGACGGCTTTCGTACATGTTTCAAGCCCGTGAGGCGAAAGTGAGAAACAATATGGCCGCCGGCGGCGACCGTGTTTAACCGAGAAAACCAGGCTTGGTATCGAGGCACCGTAGTGATGCGCGAAGGGTCATACCATCTGGTGGTGTCCCAGGGAACCAATCTTTGCGTCACGTGAATGAACTACCCTCTGTCATTGGAGGATCGTTGCGCGTGATCCTACAAATTGAAGCACAATATGGCGCCTGTATCGCGCCTCTTACATCTTTCACTCGCTTCTCTTGGTCAATCTTTCTCTTGTTAGCTCTTCTCTTGTTCTCTGGCTGTGCTCGCTTCGGCATCAACGGGACGAAACGCAGCAATAAGAAAAGCCAGTGCCTTAAATATTCAAGACGTTTATAATTTTTAATCTTTAACACGCCAGGTATGTTAGCACTCTGTACAGGCGGGCAGGCTTCGTGATGCGATTCAGGCTAGACGCGCAGTATGCATGATTCTGAGCCTTCCTCAGTATGATGGCGTCATCTAGTTTCGGCGCTTTCAAACGGGTTCTTTCACGTCCTGTAAATTTTCCAACAAGATATCATAAATAGTCGGTGGGTCTTTCTGAAAAATACGGGGAATTAACTTGACACATTGTCCGTAGGTGCATGCTGTGTGTAAATGCTTGTTTTTGCATGATATTGTGAATACTTTAGCATTACAAGATTTCGACGTAGCAACATGGCAGCGCCTTCGCGATTGGCCCTTTTGAAACAGCGCTGCTGGTGCTCTTTCCTTCGATGCCGCGTCGGGTGGTGGTTCAAAGCCTGTATATACCTGGCACGAATGTGGAAGAGACGAAATTCGGCACACGAAACTCGTTTAGACCTTTCCATCGCGTGGCTTGTCCACAATGCCCTCTGGAGCTCCCTGGGTATCGCCACATTAGCCTCTTGACAGCTGTAATTATCCGTGACCCCCATCAAAGCATTGCAGAAACTGCAGCGCTTCCTTTCGACTAAGCTGAAAGTCCTGAGGGAACGTACATAAACTGTAGAGAGGAGGGTGGAGAGGAGGCAGAAAATGGGTAGAAGCGACGCAGGTGCGAAAGGACTTAATAACAACCTTTTCCACTCTCTCAACTCCCATACAGTGCCAGAGGGGGGGAAGAGGAAAAAGATGATATGAGAAGGCAAGGAAACAACGGTTGCAGGAAAACTGAAGGTGCGGCACGTTATGCTTCTAATATTTCTGAAAAATACAGGCCATGCAAATTTGTCAAGCTGACAACTGACGCTGGGCGTGCACACGCAAAGCTACATGAAAACACCGTAGGGTCTAGGCGATACCAGGGAGGCGGTCGCACGTCAAATCAACATTTATGTGCCCGCAGCGGTAGCTTGACGGCAATGGCATTACTCGAGGTCCCGGGTTCAAACCTGATAACGGCAGCCGAATTTGGACGGCAGCGAAATACAAAAACGCTACTGCACTCAGATTAAGGTGCACGTTAAAGAACACCATGATGTCAAGATTAATCCGGAGTCCACCACTGTGGCATGCCTGATACCCTGATCATGGTTTTGGTTGGTACAGGCCCATAATTCAATTAACGTTTAACTCTTATGCTATGATGCGATGTGCCATATGAGGCAATGAAAATGCTCAACCCTCTCAGAGCTTGTGAACAATGGCGCACAACAACGCCTCAAGCAAACACGTATCCTTGTGTGTTCGGTGTACTACGTATACAAACAGTAGTGCACTTGCACGTTTAAGATGAACTCATCACTCTCGTATTGGACTACATGCTGAAGAAATGAAACATTCACCATCAACATGACCACTAAATATCGTCAATCAAAACAACAGCATACAAAGCTTCTATTACATCGATTCTCGCAGTGCGTGGGCTCCGCATATTTTAACGCGATAGCGTTAAGGGCCCCGTGTCGCAGAAAATCCGGCGTAGGTGTCGGCGTAAGCATCGGCGTCCGTGGCGGTGAAATTAATCCCGAACCCAGTGTTGCCAGGTTTGGCTATATATAGCCAAATTGGGCTACAGAAAAAAAATTTTGGCGTCGACTGGGACGAGCTGGCTATGTGGCTATATTTGGGCTGCTAAAAATCTGCGACTTGGCTTTGTTTGGGCTAAACGTGGCGCCCTAATCCACGCTCCAGAGGTGGCTCTGACGGAGTAGAAACAAATCTCGAAGGCTACGTTTTAGCTGGCTGAGCCGGCTGTGCGTGTGTGCGTGCGCGAAATCTCTCTCTCCCCCCCCCCCCCCCCTTTTTTTTTCTGCACCGTTGTCTGAGCCGGTGGCTTTGATATTTGACGCACTCAAACTTACATCCCGCTTCATCGTCAGACACCCCATCTCCGGGGATCGGGATGAGCCTGGAAGTAGATGGTTTTTCACATTACACTGTACTCAAATGGCTATGCTCAAAAAGTGTGAACAATAAAATAGGGTCGGGCGATCGTGGCGCAGACATGAAAGAAGGGAATCACGGGTAGAAAACCCGCTCCAGTGTGTTGAAGGCCATGGCTTCTGGGTGAAGTATCGCGCCGGGAACACCTTCCGGCCGGCTCCACGTCACGTTAAGCTTTGCTGCCATTTTTCTTTCCCTGCGAGATTAATTTTTGTTCGTGCTTACATTCGAGATTAATTTCGATAGGTTGGACTTGAGATCGCATAATCCTCGGAGAGGAGAATTGAACCATGGGCAAGTGGGTCAAGTATGCTAGAAAGTATAAAACAGAATGGGAGCAAGACCCCGAGCTCAAAGGTGGGTCCTGGTGATTTTACTTATAGATGGTTTGCGCGTAACGTCACATATGCAGATACTCATTGGGCTAATATAGCAGCATGTTTGCTACGATGACATTAGTGCACCACGTCACGTGAGCACCAACCACCGTGTTAGCTTAGCAGGTGAGGTGTCGCGCTGTCGGCTCGAGGACACGGGTTTGATTCGCGGCCACGGCGGCCGCATTTCGATCAAGGCGAAATGCAGAAACACCCGTGTACTTAGATTTAGGTCCACGTTAAAGAACCCCAGGTGGTCAGAATTAATCCGGAGTCCCCCACTGCGTGATGCCTCCTAACCAGATCGTGGTTTTGGCACGTAAAACCCCAGCAATTATTATTATTAGCACATCAACATGGTTTGATTTTTGACAGTAACTGGTTTTCGCAGCATTACCGCTGTTCTCAATTTGTCGCTTACCTTTGCTCTTTGTGCGCCGTCTCGGCCCTCACCATTTCGAGTTAGTTACGTTCGGGACGCTTCTTACACTGGTGTGCCGTTTCGCGCAGTAATCTTTTAATGCTTCGCTTACGTCGTTTCAGACAGTTAGTGGCATCTGTTGTCTGTCACTTTATTTTAACGCATGTTCTTGGCCTGCTAGAGACCTAGGATGGCAGCCAGGTTGATGCAAACGGACACTATATACAGTGTCCAAGCTAACCCGGGCCAAGCTATAACTACAAAAAAGAGACGAGAAAACAAGATAGGACGATCAGAGTAATAACGCCAGATATCAGAGTGCGAAAGAGTGGTTTGGGCACATAAAAAAGAGCCGTGGGCGCGTCACCGTGGCAGACCACTGAACTTTGTCTATGTCGTGGCAGAGGTCACGTGAGAGGTCGATGATGCTGAACATTATTTCGCGTTCACTACAGCTAAAAAGTGGAGTTCGTAGTTAATATTACTGTAAATAACCAAAAATAATAACTTAGTACTATTTATCGTAAAATAAAAGCACTGTGATTTCGCCCTCTGAAGCGATTCGTTGGAAGTGTTGTGTGTGCAAGCATGATGTCGCTGTTGTTGATGTCAAAGGTCGACCGTCACGGCGACACGGACATTTTGTTACCACGGGTTGTGCAAAAAAGGATTGCCATAGTCGAATATGAAAATGTATACACGAATAAAAGTGCAATAAACATGGCTATATTTGGCTAGGAAATTTCTTGCTCTTCTTTTGTGTTTGGCTACATTTGAGCTACCATTTCTGTAGCTTTGGGCTACGCCGCCTCCTACGACCTGGCAACACTGCCCGAACCACCCGACCACACAGGCCCTCCACGTGGCGCAAGTTGTTAGTGAACAAAAATTGTATTTCTCAAAGTAAAATCAGTCAGAAAACTCGTAAAGTACAACACACCTAAAACCGACAGATATGACAGCGTTGGATTGCAATTTGAATGTACGAGAACACATAATTCTGCTACGAGGAGACTCAAACACAAACCCTTTGTCCAGAATTTCTACCATAACAACAGCGGCGCGCTCGGGTATGTTACTTGCGAAAATCCTATCTACATGGCGCTTGCCTCCTCGGCAGCGTAAAATGGTAGCGGCGCACACAGGCGAAGGTGGAGAAAAACGAAAGCTGCAGTTGGCGGGAAGCCTGACAAGCATTCAGGGATCTTCGAATGCTAAAGCGTCCACCAAGTTTTGGACACTACGCTCCGCGGGGCAACAGCAATAATAATACAAGAAGCGATAGCAACAGCAATAAAAAATTACACAAAGCTCCTAGGACCTTCACATTTTGATGAAAGATGGCTTATATTGCCCCTCTAAAAGTGTCTTTGCAAGAATTCATTTTCCGTCCTGCTTTTCCTCAGTTGTTAGCATACTTACTCAATGTTTTTAACCACTTAGTTAGCATTAGCTATAACGGCCTCTGGGAATAGCGATCACTGCTTTGTCCATTTATTTAATGGCCTAATGTGTTACTGTCTAAACTTCTTTTCTTTCACTTCTCAGAAGTTTCGCATTGGAGTTCCTCGCGTCAATTTACACCACCTGACATTCTGTAGAACGCACTGCCACTTCCCGCACTGCCCTCTACATACTAAATATGAAATATATGGGGTCCTGCGCAGTATAAGAATAACATATTCTCTGAGACACAGCACTAACTGCAGTTGGTCAAATTTTTGAACGAAAAGAAAAGGTAAAGAAAAACAACGCTACAAGTTTTGTTGAGCTTAAGAAAAAACTGGAGAGGCAAAATATGTCATACAGATTCCGACGGTACATCCTTTTTCGTGGAGAATGCTCATGAACAGCTCGGCAGGATTGCGATGTCTATTCCATTGGTACTCGGTGACCGTTCCGTAAAGCTTGAAGTTCTGCACCACAGGGCGTCCGACGGACATCATGCCATCGTATGAAACTGTGGCGTTCTTGATGTTAAAAATGCACTGTGCCGTCAGAAAATTTTTGTTCCTTGTGGCACTACAGCTCTGTAGAAAATAGAAGAATGTGGGGTAAGCAAGTTTAGTATTGTTTTCCCATTGGATATCTGTAGTTTAGTTCTGAAACATACATTTTTTTGCGATAGCAATTATATAGACACTTCAAGCGGATTTCTACTGTTGATGTGGCTGTGGTTGTCGCCGCGAGGTTCCTATAAAGTCCAAGGGCGATAAAATCGTCGCCGCGCGGCGTATGTGCGCGTGAAAGCGCGCGGGGGACGAGCGCTATCTTGGAACCGGGCGCAAGGGGAACTGGCCACTCAATCTCCCACGCGAAAGGAGGAAAGCGGGAAGGTAGCGCGGGAGGGAGGTGGCGGGCAGCTTTTACTCTGCCAACGACCGCACTTGTACTTTGCCCGGCTGCGGTGGTCGCCCGCACCGCCTTTAAGCCTGTTTCACATGCAAGCGAAAACGCTCGCGAATCCTGCCGCCGCGGCGCAGAAACCCGTTTCGAGCGGCGGCGATGGCACTGGTGGCTGGAGCGGCGAGGTTCGGGCAAGTTTGAATTACGTCGCGGCGTCAGCAGCGGCAGTGCGGCAGCACCGCTTCCGAACCAATGACAGCCCGCCTCGCCACGTGACCAGTGGAGGACTAGTGTGGGAAAGCCTGCGCATAGGACGATATTCGCAGGGGTGGAAAATGCGCGGCGGCCATGCGTGTGAAACGAAGCCTCGCAAAAATCTTCGCAGCGCTGCGCCACTGTTCGCTCCATTCGCTCAATCGCTTGCATGTGAAAGAGGCTGTAAAAGTGATCTCCACACGGCTCTGGCCTTTGTATGCGCTGTGCCTTCGCCGCTCAGTTTCCGTTGAAGCGATAGTACGCACGAACCTTCGCTCACTGCGGCGGCTACGCTTGTTGCCAGCGTTTTGACAGAGGTCGTCTGCGGTTATTGAGTGTGATCTATTCATGTTTGCTTGTGCGCGCTGACACCGCGCTTGTTAATTCAGTTAGTAAGCGAATGTGTCCAACTTTATGCAGCCAATAAAACTGCTATCCCTACTCCGAATAGCTCTCTACTAAATTTGCTATCGCCATTGATGCTTCGCCTTGCGGGCGATACTGCGACATTTTTTCCCAACCTTCGTAGCAAATAGAATATTATAAGGTGCCTGTAAAAGAGTGAGTAACGGCATTTTTCTTAATGAAAATGTGCGCAGTGGCTTATCATTTACCGTACAATCCGACCCACTTTTTACAGAGATTGAGAACCAATTGTTATGGACCAATTTCGCAACCAAAATTCAATGTCCACAGCGCGCAATTCAATACCGGTAATGTAGGCAATATTGTAGAAAATTTTCTATACACTATTATCGATCTGTAGTTGCAATTGGGTTTTGTATACCTATGCTGGAGACAATGACATCTGAGTGCTATATGGATTGTGAGCTGACCTGACAGATAAGCCATCAACTAGTACAGGCCAGGCTATGAGAAATTATTCGGTGGCGTTTTAGGGCGATCTTTCAGTGGCTCAGGTTTTCTGAAACGTTGGTATATATTTAAGGTAGTATATGCGTGATTAAGTCCATTTCTAACGAACTGCTTTTGCTAACTTCAAGATCACATATTGAGAGAAGCTACAGGTAAAGTTAAATTGCGGTTTCAAAGACCGGATTACATTTTGAAGGTTATTTTACATCTACGTGTTGCAAGTGGTTGAAAATGCCAATAGTCTTTTCCATAGCAGTGCTGGCGGCTCTTTTAAAATATAATTCTCGTTTTGTGTCCCACAAGATCGTACCACACGGTGGACTTAACTCTTTATTGACGAGTATTGCCTACAGGCTACATACCGGAAAAATATTTTTTTCTTGCTGAGTTTCTGTATTGAGTACGAAGTTTCTGGCTAAATGTATTTGGCCAATAATTAATGACCGGTAGCATGCGTAATTTGTTCGTTTAGAGCAAGTATACTAGACGTGGAAGAAGAATTTTGGCCCATCACTCGCTGTCTTTTGAAAGCAAGGTCAGAGGAGACGGGCCAATACAAGACATCCAGCTGCAGTGCTGTCAGACATGTGACCAAAACAAATGAAATCAGATTTTATTTCAAATAAATTTTCACAGTTAATGTTTGCTGGTCAATCTAAGCACATCGTGCTTGTTAGAAGACCAGGCAGCAATTGGTACATCTTTCAATGGAGATATGAAGCATTATAGAATTACAGTTCAAAATTATACAACTTTAAAGAAAATATTCTAACACACAAAGAATAAATACTACGTTTTCCAGTCACGTAAGCATACTAATAAAAAATCACATATTACAATAAACTGTTGAATGCCACTTCCTCAGTTGTTTCATCATTTTACATTTTGAATTCATATCATACACTGTTGCATCAAGTTCATTAAAAATATCGAGGACTTAATCATTTCTTGTTTTCTTTCCATAGTTTATTAACACTCTTGGCTTAAAATACTCTTCTGTATTGCGTAACGCGACATATTCTTTTACCAATACTTTAAATTACAATAATAATAGCGTCTTACAAGCACATACCTAAATAGCTCCTGTACTGGAAGTATTTCTAGAATATTATACTTTTCTTCTCTGTCTGATTGTTCTAGTCCGGTTCCATAAGTTATGCTATAGACAATTCTTTTAACTACGCGATCAATAGCTTGCTTTTTATAGTCGGAACATGTACCATATAACGTTATACCATATGTAATTACTGATTCTGATAATGCCTTATATTGACGCGAAATAAGTTGGCACGTGGTGACACTGGCCCCTTGAGGCGAGAACGACGAAGTTCGTGGTTGCGCGCGCTCTCCCCGAAGTTCAGCCATTATTAAAGGCTGACATGTTTTTTGCCTATCTGTTGCTGGTCAACTATTCTAGCTGTACTAGCTGGGTGACATTTCTGGTGGAAGTTCTGGGTACGGTCGATGTTAAGATCTCGGGAGCGTACCCCAGGCCTAAGCCCGGCATGTAGTTCGGCCGAGCTTACCCCTGTGCACGTACGTACCAGCCGACGTCTCCAGGGACTCCAGCCATAGCACGGTCTGCTACCCGAACGAAGTAGAATGACGAACCAACCACCTCCTGCCGCTACTGCAGCATCGCACGTGGTCGTCAATCAGATCCGGACGCCAAATCCGTTCCACGGGAGTGCTTCAGAGGACGCCGACGACTGGCTTGACCATTATGACCGGATCGCCAACGTCAACGACAGGACCCACGAGCGTCAGCTTCGCTACGTGTACTTCGCTCTTGAAGATTCCGCTAAAATATGGTTTGAGAACCACGAGGCGACACTGACGTCATGGGAAGAATTTGTCGGCAGTTCCTCAATGCCTTCGCGTGGGCGGACAGGAAGGAGAGGGCGGAGTTAGCAATGGAGTCGAGAATTCAAGGCCCGAATGAGCGAGTGACGGCGTACGTAGAAGACATGAATCGGCTCTTCAGACGTGCGGACGCCTCTATGACTGAAGCAAAGAAGGTGCGCCAGCTAATGCGCGGCGTCAAAGAGGAAATCTTTGCTGGCCTCATTCGAAATCCGCCGGCGACACTGGCAGAGTTCCACGACGAAGCCACTACCATGGACAAGGCCCTTCAACAGCGGGCCAGGCAATACAACCGCGACGCCGCGATTTCAAGAAAGCTCTCTGCCGTTACCCTCGGGAACGACGTCGGCACCTTGCGAGAACTTATCGGGGCTGTCATCAAGGAGGAACTGCAGAAGATGCAGACGACCGCTGCCTCTGTGGGACAACTTTCCATGGCGGAAATGGCGCGCGCTGAGGTCCGACAGGCCGTCCATGTTCCTGAACAATACGAGGCACCACAGCAGGTACCGCGTCCTGAAATGAGTTACGCTGAAGCAGTACGCCGTCCACTACCCTCAAGTGTGTATAGCATGCTACACCCCGCTCAGCAATTGGACGTAAGCCTTAGGCCTCGCAGCCCATCACACATCGCCGAAGCAAGAACTAGGAACTAGGACGTCTGGCTCACCGCAGACTACAAGCCCCTTTGTTAGAATTGTGGCGAAGCCGGCACATCTACAGAATGGGTCCTTATCGTCATGTGGGGCTCCAGAATACTCGCCGAATACACCTCGTCCACGACCTGGTGAGCGGCCGCCGGAAATAGAGAGTTTCGTCGCGAATCGTCTCAATGGTGATCAACGATGGCACGAGCCCCGTTCGTCGTCTCCTGCTCGTTCCAGGTCACCATCACCAAGTCAAGCCTTCTCTCGCGGCGCTCTGAAACGCCGCTCGCCTAGCCTGGCGGCTCGGGAAAACTGAGTTCAGCGACTCATAATGCACGGACTAGCCCTAATAATGCACGGACTGCTTGCTGAAGGGCTGAAGAAAATGCAAGTATGATCCCCTAAAACTGTAGATGAACTCCTGGAGTGCCTTCAGCGCACACCATCTACTTCAGAAGACAAATAACTGCTAACCTAAGCACTCGCTTCAGATGGACTGAAGCGCAAGAACAGAGCCACCTTGCAAGCAGCATAGAGAACTTGGGTTGGCTAGCTCCCACAGGTCGGGTTAACAATGTCGACAACGACGCTCAAGAGTTTCCGACAACAAACAAACTAATAAACAAGGGTGATCAGTGCGACCCGATGGCCACAACTGAGACAGGTTATCTCACCTGCTCTAGCCTGCCTCACAATTCCATCAAAGTGGTAACCAGAAAAGTGATGGCTTTGGTGGACAGCAGTGCTTCTGTGTCTATAATATATGCAAAGCTGATGGATGCAAGTCACCTGCGTAGTGAAAGAGCGCTACAGGTATTAGGTTACGATGGAAAAGTAACATTGCATAATCAGTGGGCCTCGGTAAACATTGCGTTCCAAGGCTATAAAGTAGAGAGTGAAGTATTGGTGGTATAAGGACTGAAGTACGACTTTCTGCTAACCAGACCCAATACCAAGAAACTGAAAATCAACGTATACTGGGATGATGCCGTTTTAGTCGAAGGGTTACCAAGGAACGAGACACAGTAGGGTAGACAAGTTAACCTACGGGTAGTCAAGTGCGCGGAGGATATTCCAACGACCTACCTTGAACTTGTGTTTATAGGAAGCTATCCACAAGCGGTGAGGTCGCACAAGCTCCGTTTCGAACTGACTGAGAAGACCGTCATCCGGAAATCACCTTATAAAATGTCAAGCGAGCGAAGTAAATGGTTGAAGAAACAATTGTAGGAGATGCTAGACGCCGATATAATCTCACCTTTGGTGTCACCTTCGTGTCTCTCATGACAATTGCGCCGAAAGAAGATGGGACTGTGCCCAGACTACAGGGCGCTCAATCGTCAGACCGAACTTTTACCATTTCCCATGCCGAAGATAGACATGATTATACATGAGACCAGTGGTTTTTCACGTATTGACTTGTGGAAAGGTTTTTGGCAGATCCCGCTAACCAAAGAAACAAAATGTACTCTGTTTTCATCACGCCCTTCGATCTGTGCGAGTATAGCCGGCTTTCTGTGGGCTGGAAAAACTCGCCAGTATGGTTACATAAGATCATGAACGAAGTCTCGAAGCCTTTCATAGGTGTATTTTGTAACGTGTACATGAAAGAGACTGCATTATCGTCTTCTCCAAAACAGAGGTTGAGCATCAGGAAGACCTGTCTCAGGTATTAAATGTCTTGAGCTTGGTAGACCTCAAGGTTAATTTTAAGAAAAGTGCATTCTTTCAAAGGAAGGTTGTCCTTCTTTGAAGTGTCTTTGATGGGACTACCAAAAGCATGACACAAGAGTCCGTACTGAGAATCTCTCAACAGGCAAAACCATATCACGTCCACTCATTGCGTGTGTTTTTGGGATTAGTAGGACATTTCAGACCTTTCAAAACGACTTTGCTGTAAAAACTAGATACGTCACGCGCCTAATGCAGAAAGAAGTTCCATTTCAATGGAATGACGAATTTGTGAGAGTCTAGCGCGAGCTGGTGCACAAAATCTCTGCTGACCCTATTCTACGCATATCAGGTTTTAGTTTACCCTTTGAACTGAACACCGACGCTTCACACTATGGGACAGGTGCAGTCTTGCATCTGAAATGTCCAGAAGCATCCGGCCGAAAAAAGCGACACGTAGTAGGTTACTACAGCTACATCCTCAAGCAGTCTGAAGTTAACTACACTACTACTGAAGAGGAAGCACTAGCAGTTCTTAAAGCAATTCCTTACTTCCTTATTTACCTAGAAGGTGCGAGGTTCCCATTGTTCACCGATCACCACCAGGCCCTCACTCATCTCTTGATTATGACCCAACCTAAAGGACGTATGGCTAGATTGGGGAACTACTTGTAGCAGTTTGAATTCACCATCTCCCACCAACGTGGACCTCTTTTGACTGATGCAGATGCTCTGTCTAGACGGATGATGCAGTCCAAGAAAGAAGAATCGGAGAAAATTAATAAAGTAAAATTGTGAGAAGCCACTGCACACTTAATTTTTATTGAAGGTCGGTATCAAGTCCCGCCAACGCAGGTTCCCAGAGTATTTTATTTGTACCACAATAGACGACAATCTGGAGGATCCAGCGGAATTTTGCCCACAGACAACAAGCTAGTTAACAGATTTACGTGGCCTCACATGAAGGAAAAAGTACGTTCGTTCATGTCATATTTGTCAAGTCAACAAAGTGAAATATAAGCAGCCTAAGGACGCCACAAAAATACCTTGTCACTCGACGGTTCCTTTTAAAGTTATACACCTGGATTTTGACGAACTGATTAAGAAACGGGAAGGAGTAAAACAAAACGAAAGCTTTTCTTCTGGATAAAGAAGATGCAGCCGGATGGCCATGGCCCGCGCAGGAAAAGAAGATGCAAATAGCGTCATCGCTCTCCTCGAATGGGATATGTTTAGGACTACCAGGATGATCGTTTGTGACTATGGTCAAGCGTTCAAGAGTGAAAAACTTGCAAGATTGGCCCGAGAACACAATATATTGATCAGGTTCTGTGCGCCATACCATCCAGCGGCGAATTGGCTTGCAGAGCGTGCTGTACAAGATATGAAGCAGTAAATCAGGAGGTACGATAGTGTCCCTCGTGGATGGATATGCTCTTTAGAAGCAGCTGCAAAACATAACAACCACTCCTACACCAGTTGTGTGGGACGCAGTACACAGTTCGCTTCTTCAGGAGAAACCCCCATTCTACATGCAGACCGTGAGTTGCGGTCCGCATGCAGATCTGAAAATCGTCGAGAATCTGAAGGTCGTAGAGGAGAGGAAACAAGAATCCCAGGGGGTGAGGCACGGTAAACGAATGAAAACAGTTTTGACAAGAGACATCGCTCAGACATCCAAGAAATTCAAGTAGCCCACCACCTCGTTCTTGTAAGGAAAGGAATAAGAGATCCCTGTGCCATAATTTACGGTCCTTACTGTGTGACAAAGACAGTCACTCAGAAAGGAATATTGAAGACTGGTACATCGGTGAGCGTGGCGTGGTTGAATGTACTTGAATTGGAAACATTTTCAAGTATTACCCCAGGAGGGGTTAGCAAAAGAAACCTGGAAGAGTGAAGCGGTTTGAGGCTTCAGATAGAAGATGAAGCGCCGGAGCCTGGGAATGGGAGAAAAGGTAGATGAAGTTGAAATAAAATGGAGATAAGATGGACGCCAGTTGCACACTAAAGCGTTAGGCCTATTGTGAATAGGCTAAAAAAGTTGTCGCAGTTTCACCTGAAAGCCGAAGCATCAATTGCGATAGCAAATGTGTAGAGAGCTATACGGAGTAATGATAATAGCTTTATCAGCTGTATAAACTTGGACATGCAGCAGCACCGGCAACACGCAGAACTGTTGTCGACGCCGTCAGCGTTTTGCCCACGTTCGCTCAAAATGCGTGCGGCGTTGATGACTGTTGCCAGAACCTCTGATATAAATAGGCACTTGGTGCCGCAGCTAAACGTCGCCTCCCTTCCCTCCCCCCTCCCCCACGGCCTCTCGCGCGTCAGAAGAAGGCGCGTTTGCTCTACATATATGGTGATTGTAAAGGAGGAAAGAGAATTAGCCTACTTCTGCAGCGCTTAAGGGAGCACGGCGCAGAACGCGCGTTTGTTCTGCGCCGTGCGTTCACTCCCCGTGAAAGCGCGCGCCCCTCACGCCCTTTCACTCGCACATACAGCGTTCGGCGCGCGGCGACGATTTCATCTCCATTGACGTCATACGGAACCTCACGGCGACGGCGACGGCGACGGCAGAAATCTGCTTTTGAGTGTCCATATAATTGCTATCGCAATAAAACAACAAAACAATATGTTTGGAACTCTGTAAGGAATAATCTAAACACATGAGCACCCACATACGAAAGAAAACCGAGGACAAGCTATAGTCGTGCGCAGACTTATCCTTTCTACGTATACGCTTCTGCATTTTAAACGACCTCGACTGAATAAGTGTATAATTACCCTGGTAGGATCCCTAACGAAGCTTTTACTTGTCTTTGCATGCATGCCAGCGAAACCAGTTCAGCAGTTGTACTTTGATGAAGCACACAAGCGTTGTACAACTACTTGAGACAACAAAAGAAAAAAGTGGCAGATAGAATGCGTATTGCTGAAATATCCATAATGCGAATCTTTGTTTAAATCCATCAAGAGAGCTGCAACTTATGTAAGCTTCTCTGTTTTTGCAATGTTATTTCAAGGTCACAACAAAGGCCCTTCGCCAAACTGAATCATCAACGTTACAAGTCATCCAAACGAAGCAGCTCTGCACCTACTCGGGCGCGTGAGCAAGGGCTCTCGCACGAGAGTGCTACGCAATGTGGCACACGCGGGAATCCTCTCAGAGAGATAGTTTCCGTCGGCACCTTTAAAGTATGCGGGCAAGTGCGGCCTTTTGGTTACCGCACCGGGCTGGTTGTACTGGAGGACCGATGTTTGGTACCGCAACGTTTTGTGGTCATGGTCAGGAATATCCGTTCGGCTTCACAAAGAAAGTTTCGCTTTGAAAACTTGCAATTGAGCCGGAGTTTAGCACCTCTCTAAGGCTGCTCAAATCTAGACGTAAATATATAAACGTAAAAATCATACTAGAGAATGCATGCACTTTTGCTTCGAACATTCCAGCAGACATTGTAATAATAAAAAATTCAAACCTCGTTGTTGGGTGTGAGTAAGCCACCAATGTTGTGTAACGTTCCATTTGTCAAATTGAAGCGGTAGAGCGTACTGTTCTTCGGCGCCCAATCTGGGCGTATTGCGAAATAGATGTCGCTCATCGGGAAGTTATTGCGCATTATGTTACCAAAGACCGCGTTGAGAAGCTTTTGTTGGTCATCCACATTGTTCGCCCACAAACACTCTGAAACATAAGTGACGAAAGTGGAAGACACGATATAAATGCTGTGGTCTTGCGATGTAGAAATAATTTGTTTCCTATTTTATTCATTTATCCTAATATACATTTCGGCCGTAATATTTTATCGCATTGTTCGTTGCTATCCGTCATTAAAACATAACGCTTACACCTGCACTTGGCCAATGCACCAGTGTGGGTCAGTGTGACATCTGTAGCACAAAAAGAAAACAGAATTATGATTCGTGATTAGTTGCCGAATACGGCTGCATCAATATTTTAGCTGTTCTTTAGAGAATGTAAAGAATATATGCTAGAGCATTGCACGAGACCTGGCTGGCATGGAAGCCGGTTGCATAAAGTGCTCTTGCTTGCTAACTGTGTAACGCCTTTGTGTCGAAGTGCGCTGCCACATTTCATCACGAAAGCCAGGCGTGGCCTGCGGGCCGGGCTCAGACCGGGTAAGCAATAGTTGTCTCTGGCCCAGGCCGGGCTCGTACGTAGGAGCTTCGAACTGTAGTCGGCCCTGGGCCTCATTCAGGCCCAGATTAGGCCCAGGCATGCCGTTTGGAGCTCCGCAAAACAGAAGACTAAAAACTTCAGTCATATGGAACTTTTGGGTCAGTGGTGGGCCACCAGCTATACGCTATGTGTGTGTGTGTGTGTGTGTGTGTGTGTGTGTGTGTGTGTGTGTATGTATGTATGTATGTATGTACGTATGTATGTATGTATGTATGTATGTATGTATGTATGTATGTATGTATGTACGTATGGATGTATTTATCTTCTGATACCATTCTACCCAAGTTGTTTACTAACTTCAGCCGCTACGTACATTCTCGGGCTCAACATCCGGCTGTGGACGTTCCAGCGTCGTGCATAGGTGACGGTCATCCCCTTCAAGCCATCTGGTTCACGTACGCCGTCCTACTATAGTCATTCGATCCAGATTAGGCCGCCATTTAGTCATCGACATGCAGTCATCGTCACAAATTTGTTGTCATACGGTTGTTGCAATCACGTCGCGGTTGTTCGACTGTCGTCACTGCAAATTCGTCATCTCATTCTCGTCATACCGTCGTTGTCACGACATTGTCGAGGTGCAGACTTCGTCACGCTATCATCATGCCCTCGTCATCATACAATGGTCGTCATACCGCCTTCGTCGTTCAGTCGACGTCATTTACGTTGCTTCATTCCGTAGTAATTGTGCTATCGTCAATCAATTATGATTATCTCACTATTGTCATGGCATCGTCGACATTGCATCGTCGTCGTACATTCGTTGTCATACAGCCGCCGCGATGTCGTATTGTCGTTATTCCAGATTCATCACCCGATTCACGTCATCCCATTGTTCTCATACCGTCGTCGCCACTCTGTATATGTTTATAGAATCACCATAACTTCATAATTGGCATCCCAATGCTGTCATCCCATCGTTGACATACCACCTTCGGTGTTCTATCGGAGCATTCGTTCGTAATTACATCGTTGTGACTGTGTGTGCCATCTGCAAAACACTTGTCCTGCCGCTATAATGCTCGACGACCCTTGCGAGCGAGTCATAGCAAATTGGGTCAATCACAGAGACAGTGAATATCGCCATATAGCCAAAGCACTTGAAACCTCAAGACCACTAGATATTCTAAATAAAGGCGCCTTCAATACTGTGGATCACTGCGCGGTCGATACACTGCATGAACACTATTCGCATTAGCTTCGATGGTCATTTAAAATGTGCTTTGTCAGAATTGTATCGTCTTAGTGACACTAAAAAACTCTTCTCCAAGGTTATCAAGACCTCGGATTCCTAGAGGTGATTGTGCTCAGGCTACAGACGGACAATTTGTGTTTGGCAGCTACGCTGCCTGTCTAAAAGGGGAAGTGTATAGCGGGGTTGGGAGTGGCGGCAAAGGATAAATGTCAAGGGTGACAAGACACCGTAAAGTCGCATAAAAATGATGAACAGCTAGAAAGATATTTACTTTGAAATGGAGATGTAGAGATTAGAAACTGTTTGAATGCTGAGAACCTAGCTGCAAAACGAGTCCATAGACTGTTCAGTTGCACAAAGTACCTTTCTTAGAGTAGCCACAAGTGGCATAAATAAAAGGAGATTCAGTACAACTGGGTACATTTTTCTTCAGTAGAATACAAACCTAAAGGGGCAGTCATTTAGAACATTTTGCTGCTGCACACAAGATATTTAGATTTTCGATAGAAGTCGTTATCATGTCACTATGCTTTGCCTTTTGTGTGATCATCTTTACGGAAAACCAAACATGAAACAAGTTTTTACCAAGTTCTTATATTATATTGACCTAAACTGGTAGCAAGTAAATTATGGAATATTCAGCCGCAAGAAGCTTTGGGTGTTAACGCATAGTGCAACTCACTCCAAGTTTCAGTTATTTATCTTAGCAATGTTGTTCAAGCGAGTTGAATATCCGTTTGTGGTTTGTCACATAATTAGTCTAATAAATTTAGACCTTTAAGTATCCATATGTTTAGATAAATACTTTAGGCTTGTGTGTTCGCTGCAAATCTTTGCCACAACGGAGAAAGCGTTGTAAAAAAGCAAACAAATAATCAAATTTTATTCTCTCAATGCATTTTTCCTTTGAGAAATATTTTCCCACGTTAGGAGATACAGCCCTTGTGTTCACCGCATTGTATGTGTTTTTCAAGCACTAAGCGCGCTTCGAGCAAATTTACGTGAGCATACAATCAGATACAAGCGTGAACATACAAGCATTCCCCAATTTGAGGGGGAAACAACTTTGCTTAAACAGTACATGCAATGCGCTTACCACCCTGCGTGATGCGACAAAAGTACACAGAATCGAAATTTGTTTATATTGTGAAACACAGATGCCCAAATTGTCGACAGAACTACCTACACCAATAAAATGAAGCCTAAAAAAACCTACAAAAATGACCGATTCTGTGTGACAATATGATTGTAGAGAGAGAGATGGAGAGGAAGGCAGGGAGGTTAACCAGGTGTTAGAATTCGGTTTGCTAACCTGCACTGGGGTAGGAAAATAGGCGTTAGAAAAAGGGCAGAGAGAGTGAGAAAGAAAAGAAAACACACACATAAAAAACGCACACGCCGGAAGAGCGTTCTAATCACAGTCGTTCAGATAGGCCGGTGGCTCGCAAGAAGCGCCTGCACGGCCTTCTTCTGTGACGTTAAGTCCAGAACGTAAAGTCCTGTGGTGGAGAATTCTTTCTTCCGACCGAGGCCGGTCGTCCTATTGGTTGGACGCGCCGTTGAGAGATTGTCTCTGCGCACTGTACTGCGGGCAGTCACACAAAATATGTTGAATCGATTCTTCATTGCCGTAGTTGTCACAGGCAGCGCTGTCGGCCATTCCTATGCGGAACGCATAGGCGTTGGTAAACGCAACGCCCAACCATAATCGGCACAAAAGGTTTGCGTCTCCTCGGTGAAGCCTTGATGGTACTCGAATCCTAAGGCCCGGATTCAGAAATGCTCCTAACCTTAGACCGTTTCCCTACCTTACGCAAGGAGTCCTTCATGCTACCTAAACGTTAGGCGCCCTCAGAAGGCCGTCGCGAATTCTAAAAGCTTCCTTTTACCTTCCCTGCGGAAGGAGTGCCTCACTAAAGCCCCTAGATATATTTTTTGCTTAAAATCTAGGGACTTTACGCCTCACCAAAGGAAGTGGAACATTACAGCCTTCTGGTTTTGAGATTATTTACGAAAATATGCAAAATATTTCTAATGAATTGCCAAAGTAAACTTCCGGCGCTGTTAGACTTGCATTTCTACTTCTATATAAGGGCATAAATACCATTTCTTTCATCAATGACGTAAAAATAGCTCAAAAATGATGCACATGGCAGGAAAGCAAGCTCAGCCTAGCAACTTTGGCAGCATCTGACCGTTCGGTTGGTCAGGCGTCGCTTTCTTTTTCTATTTGGCCTGCGTTTTGTTTCGTGCGTGTGTGTGTATTTGCCATGCCGGGCAAAACTTATTTCACGGAGGAAGAAAAATTGGCTGTGGCTTAACTCAGTTATGCCTGGGTGTGCGTAGCTAGAGGTACGGTTAATCTTATTGTTTAGCTTGGTTCTCTCTACAGTTACGTCTTTTTCATTTAGCTTCGTACGTCTGAATGTTTAGGTTTGGTTGTTACCTCTCGTTAAGTTATGGTTATATTAAAGACTGGACATTATTAAATGGTAACGTATTTATTGTGAAAGTCTTCGTCTTGTTTTTTTCTCAATTGCCACAAAGACGGCCCGATGGTCGGTGAGGCGGGAGGATAAGGGGTTGTCGTCCAGTGACTTGAACACGTTTCGGGTGCTATCCTCATCTGAATCCAGTCGCCTGGCCACTTCGTACTTACGACGCTTCCCGAGGCGTGCGGCTCGTTCTTCCTCCGTCTCTTCTGCGTCGTATACACCGGGTATTTTGATGGGTATATAAGTACAATCTATGCACCCAGTAACCCCGGGGAATCCTCCAATGGCATAGAACCTAGTCATGACTGACCTCGCTTCACTGGCGTTTGGCAGCCGAACGTACTTGGGATACAGACGTAGGCATATCAGCTGTGTCTTATCTCAAATGCATCGGCATATAGATGGTTGGGATACACACGCAAGGTCGCCTACAAGAGTTTGCATGGCACCCGTTCCGTAAAAACGCAGTGCGATGAGGACCTTCAACAGAGCAGGTAGCGGCGCTCCTTTGTTGTCAGTGTTACAAAGCAGTTGCAGCTCTGTCAGTATGGTTGCAACAGCTCGCTTGGAAAAGCGATACCGGGCTAGAAACTCCACTTCGTTGTAGTGTTCCAGTGGATAATGCCTGTCAATCACATGCCGGACTGGAGTCAACGGCGGAGGCTTGTACACAGTCCCGTAAAGAAGTTCACTTGCACGCCGAAGAAACCTTGCATAGCTTTCGAAGCTATCGTCTTCGGATAAATATCGCAAGGCCGTCATTCTCGCCGCTCGCATTTCACAGAAAAACGGAATCACAAAAGAAATGGCACAAAGCGCAGTCTTCGGAGCCAAACTGGACGTCAATACACGGCGGCTGGCTGCCGCAGCGTTGGCTGCGCACGGCACCTATCCAAGCCGAGCGTACCGCGTGCAAAGTCCTGCGGAGAAGCATGCGTTCAGGTAGAGGAGCGCGGTTAGGAAGCATGAAGGTAGCATGCCGGCTTCCTAAGCGTGAGGAAGCACCAAGGAGGCCCTAACTTAGTGCCCCTTAGTAAGGGACGTTCCAGAATTGACGCCAGGTCGCCTTACAGCGTTTAAGACGTCCTTAGTAAGGAAAGGAGCGTTTCAGAATCCGGGCCTAAGTGTTGGGTCCAGAGAGTATAAGCGAGCATGTCTGAAGTGCGACTCATTACATTGTGACCTTGTGCGTTGCCGAGCAAGCACGCGGAGCGTCCGTGCACCGTCAGTCCTAGAAAGTGGTATGGGCCGTTTGTTATCTTCTTTATAAGCTGTGCGGGTAGCTTGATCGGCCGGTTCATTGCCGATAATTCCGCAGTGACTTGGAAGCCACTGAAAAGTTATTCCAAGCCCTATCTCAGTTAGATTGTGTATTGCCTCGGCAATCTCAAAGACCAGCCGCTCGTGCGGTCCGCGGCGTAAAGGTGATAGTGGAGACTGCAGATCCGCCTTTGAGTCGCAGAAAATCATTCTTTTGTGTGTCACTTGATCACTAATGAAACGGAGCGTGGCAGAAAGCGCTGCGAGTTCTGCTGCCGTCGATGTTGTGACGTGAGACGTCTTGAATTTAATAGTTGTGCCCATCGTTGGTATCACCACTGCCGCGGTAGAGCTATTCGGCAGGACGGAGCCGTCGGTGTATATATGGGCAGAGTCTTGGTACTTCTCGTACAGCAGAAGTAAGGCGAGCTGTTTAAGGGCTGGTGATGACAGCTCTGGTTTTTTCTGGATGCCAGGTGTTGTCAGATGGATATTTGGCTGAGTAAGGCACCACGGAGGAATCGAAGGTCTTGCGGCAGGAGTAAAGCAAGTTGGTTATGATTCACCATGTGCGGTTACTGTTTGACAGAAAGAGGTATGTGGTCTGTCCGCTGGTAGAGATGCCAGGTGGTGGCGAGGAGTCTTGGTAAGATGTCTGATATGTGTCCTCAGTGCTTCAACCTCAATGTGAGTCATGGCGAGGTGGTCTCCAGCGATTGCAATAGTCGCCAGTGCTGATGCACTCCGAGGCAGGCCTAGACAAATGCAGAGTGCTTGGGCCTGAATACTTTGCACTGTGCGCGGACTCGTTTTTTTGCGTTAGTTAAGGCCGGCAAGCTGTACCTCAGGAAGCCGAGAAACAGAACATTGTATAGTTGCAACATAGCACTTGTGCACATTCCCCATGTCTTTCCAGTGAAGAACTTAACCAGGTGACAGATGCCTGTTAACCGCGTCTTCATGTATGGTACATGAGGGCTCCATGACTTGTCTCTCTCAATTACAACACCTAGAAACTTGTAAGATCGAATGTATGGTATTCTTTGACCATTTATCAATACGTTGTAATTTGCCATGGGCTTGCGTGTAAATGCCGCAAGTGCGCATTTCTCAGACGATATTTACATACCTCGATTCCGGAGGTAAATAACAGTCTGAGATGCAGCTTTCTGGATGCTTGCTCGCAGTTGTAGGCGTGTTACTGCAGACGTTCAAACGCAGATGTCATCCGCATACATTGATAGCTTAACTGTGCTTGGCCTGTGCTCAAAGAGAAAGGGGAGTCAGATTGACCAGGACAGGGCTGAGTACACCGCCCTGGGGAACGCCATGGTAGCTGTAATGTAGAGAGGTGCGGCCGTCCTCAGTGTTCACAAAAAAAGGATCGCATCGAGAGGTAGTCGCGTATCGGTTGAAACATCCGGCCACCCACTCCTACCTCTTCGATACCAACGAGTTTGGCTTCATGTGTAACGTTATCATATGCCCCTTTAACGTCGAGGAACAAAGAAGCGCAAAGACGCTTACGGCATTTTTCGTGCTGAACGTAGGTGACTAGGTCGATGACGTATCAATCGATGATCGACCACATCGAAAGCCCGTCATACCCTCAGGGTAGATGTTGTGGTACTAGGTACCACTCCAGGCGTCCTAGGATCATCGTCTCCGTTACTTTGCCCACACAACTAGCCAAAGCGATTGGGCGATACAATGAGAGCTCCAACGGCGATTTGCCAGGCTTCAGTAGTGGAACCAGGTGACTGGTCTTCCAGCTCATGTGGAGGGTGCAATCTCGACAAGATTCATTGTGGAGCTATAGGAGAATAATGCTTGCGCGCTCACCCAGATGACACAGGGCTCTGTAAGAAATGCCGTCAGGTCCTGGTGCCGAGATGCGTCCACACAAAGGTAGTGCTGCCTTAAGGTTATGGATTGAAAAAGGTAGATCCATGCGTTGATCACGCGATGATGGAGAGCTACTCGAAGGCGGAAAGTTGTTGGCAGCGGCGAGTTGGCCGGATAATCTGGCGCAGAACTCTTCTGCCACGTCCATATCCGGCCGCTGATGTGAGAGGTCTAGAGCCTTGAAAGGAAACCGCTGCACGGGCAGTGTCCGGAGACCTCGCACCATCCTCCACAATTGTGATAAAGGCTTGCGAGGGTCTAGGGACTCACAAAAAGCAGCCCAGCCTTGCGATTCCAGCTTAGCTAACCAGCGCTGGATCTTTTGCATGCGTCTGGCAGTCCGTAAATCATCTATTGCATTCGTGCGTCGGTACCTTCGTTCAGCACGTCGACGGATTGCTCTTAGTCGTTCTAATTCTATATCAAATTCCGTTAGCTTCGAAGAGCATGTGAGAGTGCACATAGTGTCTTGTACTGTGCTCTTGATCGTCTCTACCAAGCGATGTGAAATGTTGTCTTGACAGTGCTCTTCCATGCGTGACTGAAATTTGGTCCAGTCCTCTCTTCGGGTGGTATCGCGTATCTTCGAAGGGGACAATCCTCTTGTCTTGACGTATGTGGGAATATGGTCACTGCCATCTGTTTCTATATCTGCAAACCACCCAGCACGCCTGACGAGGCTTCGTGAGACAAACGCCATGTCCCGACAGCTGCTGTACGTGAAGCCACGTAAGAATGTAGGACTGCCGTATTTCACAAGAAAAGTTGATTCTCATGAGCGACGGATACCGAATGTCTGCCTTTCGCGTTGATCTTCGTACTACCCCACAGCGTGTGATGAGCGTTGAAATCCCCATTTACGACCCACGGGCCAGGAGTTGATGACATGATGTCGCGTAGTCTTGTTTGATCAAAGCGACTTGATGGAGATAGGTAAGTGCCCACCACGGTGATGATGATGATGATGATGATCCTTCACCATGGCTCGCACCCACTGAGGGGGATAGGCCAAGAATCGGGCGGCAGTAGGTAGCTAAAAAAAAATTCTTTTTGACAATGAGATACGCAAAGTAAAGAAGGCACAAACAAAAACAAAGAAAATTTTGTATACCTAGAGTATTGTGCCAACGAGCAGTCAGACTAACCGAAAGGTGAAAAATATAGTTATTATCAAGGTCAGAAAAAATACAATGTTACTAACGAATTTGGAGAAACAAATTTCAGTGAAATGAATACTGATCTGATAGGTAGAATAGGGTTACTATAATTAACAGGGTAATCGTCTTGTTTCTGTTAAAAATTGAAAGACTGCGCAACAAACGTCTCTGTGACAATAGCCGAGGGAGGAGGCCCCAAATGATAATAATACTGGTGTACTTAATCTTAATCCAATTTTGCAGAGTGGAGCTTCGAGTAATTTCGTTCTCTGGTTTGAATAACGTCGGCATGATAAAAAGTAGTGGTCTATTGTTTCAATTTCCTTACAATTTTGGCACAGAGGGGACATCGTCAGACCAGCTCTGTGTAAATAGAAATTCAATTCCGGGATGCGACAGCGTAATTTGGAGAATGTAACTTCTAACTGCCGAGAAGGACACCACTGATTATTCCAGCCAAAACCGAGATGCTGAAAGTCTGTAGATGGGATCAGCGATAATTTGATTAAGTCATTTCGTAGGCTAAACGTTCTGAATCTCGATGCAGTGACGTAAGCTGTATCCGGTAAAATATGAAGCACAGGTCCATTTAAAGATGTTCTGGCTAATAAATCTGCCATTTCGTTTATGTATAAACCGCAGTGTCCAGGAACCCAGAGTAAATTAATTTTTTGTAACGTTGTAGGGATTAAATTTTGAAACACATTTAAGATAGTTGAATTCGTTGCCGAGGAAAGCGACACACATACCGATCGAGAGTCTGTTACTACGACAGCTGATAATTGATTCGGGGGTAGTTTGCGCAGTGCTAAAACAATCGCCAATAATTCTGCTATGAAAATAGTCGTGTAATCCGGAAGGCGAATAGAAAAGGACCAACTAAGAGAAGGAGAAAAGATGCCTACGCCAGCCTTTTCGTTTAACATTGAAGCGTCCGTGGCTATTATATTGTTTGTTTCCTGGTGAGAGAGGTAATCTTGTAATTGGTCATTTAAATATTGGAATGGCATTAGTTTAGCATTCGAGGGGAAGATATCGTCAAATTCAATTTGGAGGATTTTCTTGGATTGACTTATTGGGTGAATACATTGAATTTGTACATTCAGTGGTGTTAGCTGTGCCTGTACGAATACGATCTGAGGGGTGTGCAGTCGCGACCAATGAGTATTAAAAAACGTACTTGGTTCATTAATGAAAACATACATTGATCTTCTTTGGGGAGAATCGTAAAACTTTAGGTACGTTTGGACAGTAAGGATTTGGAATCTACTAATTAAACATGGTAGTCGCGCTTCCATATACAGAACGTTGTTTGCAACAAACTTAGGGAGTCCAAGGCACAAACGCAGAGCTTCCTTTTCTAATAGTACCAAAGGTTTAATTTTATAAGCTGGACACCCAGAAAATAAGACACATCCAAATTCCATGATTGGTCGGACATACATTTTATATATCATAATTAATGTGTTTCTTCGCAGCCCGTATCGTCGGTTACTGATTTTACGCAACCATCCTACAGCCCGAGTTGCCTTAAACGCGACGTTATCAATGTGGCTTTTCCAGTTTAGTGTTCCATCATATGTAATTCCCAGATATTTAAGAGAATCCACCTGAGGAATGAACTCTTGACGATACATCAGTGAAATGTGAACGGGAACATCTAAAGGAAAGAGAAGGAGTGCACTTTTACTAACGTTCAGAGACATATGTATGGTTTCAATCCAAGTTTCAAGCATAGATAAGTAATTTTGTAACATTTGATAAAGTGAATGTAGATCAGCATTCGATGCAAAAAAAGCGATGTCATCAGCATAAACGTACACATGAATGTCCTGGAGCAGCGGGATGGAGCTTAAAAATATATTAAATAAAACAGGAGATAATACTGATCCTTGTGGTACTCCCCTCTGTTGCTTATACCTAGACGATGAACATCCGTTTTGAAAACAGTAGAACTCTCTTTCCCTTAAAAATTCTGACAACCACGCCGTGATGTATTTCGGAAACCTGTAATTCTCTAATTGCTTTATCAGTATGCTATGTTCCACGGAATCATAAGCTTTTGCTAGATCCAGGGTCACTAATGCTGAATATTCTCTTCGGCGACGAGCAAGTTTTATGCGACTCTCTAAATCTACGTGCGCACACCAAATCGAGCACCCTGATCTAAAACCAATTTGACAGGGGCTAAGTATTAAGTTTTCAGAAATGTAGGTCGTAATTCGACAATTTAAAATTCGTTCAATTAGTTTAACTAAGTTTGATGTTAGGGAAATTGGTCTAATATTATCTAAATCATATCGACCTCCCTGTTTTTTAAGTATCGGAATTACCTTAGCAAGTTTCCATTCTGAAGGTACCCACGCATTTTTTAAAGAGTAATTTACCATATTCAAAATTTCTTCTGGGGACAATTCATACAGAATTTTTATCACGGCTGTGGTAACTCCATCTGGTCCTGGCGCTGAAGAAGGCAGATAGCGAACAACATCCGCCAGTTCTTGTGTTGTGACTTCCCTAAATTCCTCTAGTGGTAACGGTTTCACTATGTACGGTGGAATGATTGAAGTGAACCTATCTTTCAGTCCTTTTCCAATATTTTCTAATAATTCGGATAATTCACGTGGCGAAAGCACGGAAGAGTCAATATTTGCTGGAACTGGAATCATTTTTCGAGAGCGTAAAAACCTAAAAAGGGCTTTTTTGTTTTTTGATTTAGACAGATGATTGTATTTATTCATATCATACTCCTCTTTGGCTTTATCTATCGTACGCTTGAATGTTGCAGCAACAAATTGGTAATCACTCCAATTCTTTGGACATTGATTACAAAGAAGTTGCTTCCAGGCAGCTTTTCGTTTTCGGTGGGCCCTCGCGCAATCTGAATTCCACCACGGACTTAATGGTTTACCTGTGTTGCAGGTTAAATTAACTGTTGCATTCTTCGCGGAACGCTTTAAAACTGCACAGAGGCTCAGAGCCCTAATATCCTCTTGCATATCCGTACGTGAAAGCATCGTAGACTTCAAGTCTTTTTGAAGTTTGTTATAGTTTATAAATGAGTTATTTTTCCTTCTAAGAGAAATCACAGGGAAATCAATTTGAAAAATAATTGGGAGGTGGTCGCTGTTCGTAGCACAGTCTATAGTATTCCACGATGATGTAGCTAAAGATGAGCTGGAGAAAGTGAGATCTATAGCCGATTGAGACTGTCCGCGAAGAAACGTAATAACTTTTGAATTTAGACAAGATAGATTATTATCAAGAGTCCATTCCCACAGGCGTTTTCCTTCTGAATCAGTTTTAAAACCCCAAGATACATGGTGTGAATTAAAGTCACCAGCGAATACTATGTCTTTTCTGCAGGAAGCTAATACGGTGTCTAGAGAAAATGTATCCTGCACTCCTGCTGGGAAATATAAATTAACTAAGGTAAAAGGGGAGCAGTCTGGGAGTGAAATGTCTAATGCTAAAATTTCACATTCGGTAGACATTCTTTGAAACGATATCGTTGCTTTGTGACTAAATTTATTTGAAACCAAGAAAGCAACGCCACCACCTCTGGCAGGCCGATCCAAACGAAACATTCGATAATATTTTAGAGAATATTTTTGACCATTTGAAAGCCAGGTTTCTTGTAAGATAATGATGTCTGGAGAAAATTGAGAAGAAATATACGATAGATCTGTAGTAGCAGAAACAATTGAACGACAATTCCACTGCAAGATTTTTAGAGACCCTATGGTGAAGATAGAACGGTAGCGGAAACCGCCTGATCCAAAATAGTCTCTTTCAAAAAGTCCTTCTTGGAAAGGTTCACTTTTTCATATTTTTGAGTTTTTGACTTTGAAGAAATTTTGTGGGGAGGAGATCGTGTGCGTTTTAGACTTTTGTGTTCCATGTCTACATCCTGGTAGTCTTCATACTCTTCCGTTAGGGGTTCCGGTTCCGTCCGTTCTACTTGAGTAGAAGGTCCTGCGCAAGGGGAGTCAGCTGACGAGTTTGATGACAATGTTTGTTTTTGAGTTATGTTTAGTACATTTGCAACCTGGTATGCAGGAGATTGGGTAGAGGCTGCACCAATGACCTGCGCCATCTGGCTAGTCATCATTTGTGTCAAGGACTCAAAAAGAGTTGTTGCAAGTCGTTCCATTGCCTTTTCCATAGCTTTCTCTACTGCCTCTGCTATGGCCTTGGATAGAGAAACATCCATACTAGCGGTGTGACGAGCTGTTACGCCTGCGTAGCCCTGGGATCTTCCCTGAACTTCTGTAACTGCTTCCCTACGTGAGCAACGCCTGCGTTCCACCACTTCTAGTATTCTTAATTCTCGTTCCTTTGCAGAACAGTTTGAATAGTCTGCAGGGTGTGCTTCATTGCATAGGCAGCAGTTTTCTTCCTGCGACTTACATTCTGTGCTGTCGTGATTCTCTCCACATAGGCGGCATCGAGTAACCGATCTGCATCCTTTTATAGTGTGTCCGTAGCGCCAACATTTCAAGCACTGTAGTGGTCTTGGGGAAAGTGGCTCTACTCTGTATATCAGGGGCCATGCCTTGATTTCAGTTGGACGAACTGTTCCCGCGAACGTAACAATCACCGACTCCGTAGGTGACTTCCTGTTCTCAATAATTCGGCTACACCGGTATACGGATACAGCTCCAGCAACTGAAAATAAGTCTAGCACTTCTGAGGGGTCCAGGCTCGCGTCGACCCCACGAACTAAGCCTTTCGAGCATGCAAGGTGTGGTGGAATAAACGGGCTCACCGGATTCGATGCGAATTCAGAACAGTTTAGAAGGTCTCGAACGCACTCCTGATCCGATGAGCAGCAAAGAATACCACCGCGACCAAACTGGCGGACCTCGGTGATCTTTTGGAACTGGGAGGAGGCCTTTCGAAGCTCCACCTGAATCGCTTTCGGATTCTTCATCTGAATCGATCCCCCATTTGTAGGCACAAGAGCCACAGGGACACTTTTGTTGCCACTGCGTAAAAAAGAGTCTATTGGCCACTCTCGGGAAGGGATTGAGGCTAGCCAAGGGGAATGCCCTTGACCGGGGGAAGAAAGAGACATCAGGTTAGTCTGACTTTACACTCGCGACACAATAATCCTAAAGGTGAAGAAAAAAGATCAATAAATGAATCAAAAGAACAATCGAGACGTTAAAAGAGCAATAGATAACCGCCGCCCGATACCTGACCACACCCGAGACAGGACAGCAGACGAAGACAGCAGGCGAGCGGCGAGCAGCTGATACGGCGCAATACCTACACAAATACCACCACGGTAATGGTCAGTTTCTTCTTTTTCACTGTTAAACATATATATTGATTGTCGTCATGAGATGCCACAGGCCGGAGAATATAAGTGAGATCGTCATGAATAAACACCATAACGCTGCTGTTTTCACCACTAGTAGATGACAAATGATTCATATCCAGAGAGTCTGATTGTGCTGGATAAGTTCGGTTCGCAGATAACAATGATCGGAAACATATGGGCGTAAACGAACCCAGGGAAATGAGGAATGCGCGATCTGAGTCCCCAGGCATTGCACTGAAAAATGGCTGCTTTTCGGACCTCATCCCTGAAAGACAGTAGCTGTTGAGCCATGGTCTACTCAAGGGTTGCCAGCCCCGGACTCAGAGCGTCCAGTACTTGAAGAGCACTTCTGACTGACGGTGTCTGCATGTTTTCAATAACACGCGAATGGCATTCATTAGGGGTCGCAGAAGAGCTACCACTTGCTCATCTGTACTCTGCAACTCGGCCGATGCAGCACATTGCTGTACTGGAGGCGGCTTCTGCTGTGGCTCTGCTACAGGTCGTGTAGGCGTAAGAGGTGGCCATTCCTTTGTAGAGAGAGATCTCCCAGTTTTATCTCTTCCAACCTAGGCGTTCGCAGTACTCAGAACAGCAGCTGGTGGTGTTTCCTTGAATAGTCGACATATTTTTAAATGTGGACGTTGTCTGTCGTGAGGACCTTCGACGGCAACGTCGTCTTCGTCGGACTTTTTCAGCGGCCTCTTTGTCGGTTAAGGTGTCTCTCACCATTCGTTTAAGCACAGAACTCACTTAACCTGTGAACAGTCTTTAGAAGAAGCACTGTGAGCACCCTGACAGTTAGGGCACTTCAATGTAGTTGCGCTCCGCTTGTCTTCTGAGTGGGGTTCGGCGCATCGGGGGCATACTGCGGAATTTCTGCAAACGCCCTTCGCATGGCCGATCGTCTGGCAGTTGAAACACTGCATTGGTCTCGGAACAAATGGTCGAACCTGGTGGCGAAAGTGGCCTACTTTTACGTAGGAGGGAAGACAGCCGCCTTTGAACGTTACTTTGACAGAACGAGTGTTGCCGAGGTGGCCGACGTCCACAATGACGTTATTTTCAGTTGCTGGTTTTATGAGAACTGGCAGGTCTGCATTGAGAATTTCGTTGTCAATGACATAAAGGACTCCTGTTACAGTGGTACCATCAGTATATGATTGTACGTACGCATATGATCGTACGTGAGCATTATCCTGGCGAGTATAGTTTGTGTTTCATAAAAAAAGCTTCTAGTGGCAGTGTATTAGGGTATTCCTGCAAGCCAATAAACCAGTATGTTTAAATTTATACTCGCGTCAAGTTTACTGGCTCGAGTTTCATCAGTGCGCATTGTAATATTTATATCAGATTCAAAAATGAGATGAAATGGCTAGCCGAGACTACGGGCGTGTTTACTTACGATGTGCAACATATTAGCCAACAACTATTTGGAAAGTGTAGCATGGTCGTTAATATCACACTTTCACGAATTTGCACGGTAAACAAAGGATATACTTTTTTAAAAGCGAAGCTGTTTATGCCGAGCGTAATCTGTCTGTTGTAGACAGGAAACTGTCGTAGACTGGCATATTGCGTAATCAGTGGCGCCATCTATGGGCAGTCGGTATACTGGCTTGGGCGAGTCCTTCGCGTTGTATGCCAGGTAAACAACTCTCGGTGGCAGTTTCTGGCGATGGTATTCGCGATCACTAGCTCTATTTAGCATGCTGTGGCGTTTCCTAAGTGGGAAGCGGTTCAGGGCGACGTAATCAAGTAATTTAGGCCCGCATGGCCGGAGTTTCTACTGGCTTTGAGGCGGGCAGAGAACCAAGCGCAATGTGCGAAAGTGTACTCGATCTGAAAAGTTGTTCCTCAAATGTGACGTTACTGCACCATTATCACTGTTATTCTAAGCTGTGATTTTGCAGCAAGGAGAGTAGTTGCTACATATTGTTATAGATGATCGATGTTTATTTACAGATGAAGACCAGGATGGATGAGAGGTCGCCACGATAACGCCACTGAAGTGTTGCCGTGGCCACCCCTGAACTCGTCGTTCTCCTGTTCTTCTATCTCCTCCTCTTCGCCACGTTACAATATGATGGTTCTAACTAGAGTGCACTAGAGTTCTAACAGTGTGGGTACCATTCTGCTGCAGAAAATATTTTGCTATTTACTTTATCAAACGATAACACTTTGAACGTTTGTCAAATTGCATGACTAGTTCATTCGTGTAACGAGGCTTCCAACCACGCATGAAATAGTTTTGCCTAATAATAACAGCATACCGTACATTGTCAATCACACCTGTCAAGTAGTCGAGCGACCAGCTGCGGACTGCGCGAGTGTCCGAAGGATTGGTAGATGCTGGGTTATAGATGTGTTTGTTCAATAAATCGCATAGTCCGAGCATGCGGCATTGCCATGCGATGACTTAATGAGGCGTCAGCCAGTCTTTTGAAGCGAAAGCTTCATTACGCTACCTCGGGCAGTCGTCAGCGAAGCAAGTGTTTTCACCTTGAGAGCTAGAGGTCAAACTACAAGAGAGCATTACGGCGCCTTTATATTCCGACGTTATCGCTACGTGTGTGTGTGTGTGTGTGTGTGTTTGTGGGTACGTACACGTGTGCGCGAGTGTGTGCGGGCGAGTGTCATCAGACGCCGGGCGCATCGGAGCACATTGGCCGCGCTTACGGTAACGTAAACAGCGCCAGTATGTCGAACCATCGGTCGAACTATAGCCGCTGTTGTTCTCGCCAACATGACATAACGTGTGCGCGCGTTCACGCTACGTCGGACTATATTTAGGCTTTTACGGAGCCCTGAAAGGAGACATTGCCGCCGTTGCCTGAGTAGAGTTGGGCCCGGCTGCGAGCTGCAACCAAGTCTCACTACTTTACTGATCACCGCAGTGTCTTCATAGGCATAAAAAATGATGAATAAACACTGTATTCATTGCAAACATGTCTATATATTATTGCGAAACCACACCTCGGCCACAGCTCGACAATGGCCTAGCCAGGGCAGTGAAGCTTTCGCTTTAACCAGGATTAACCAAACCTAAATCATACCAATCTTTTTTTCATTTTTTTCTCGAAAATGAAGTGGAAACCGTTTTTTGTAGTTCGATCGTGTTCTTTCCATTCTTTACGACGAACTCACCCGTTCAACGGAAATTGTGCTCGCACAAACATCCGCTGAATTCTTGTCAGCCGATCCATTTTAAAGGGCAAAAAGAAATTTCGCTGACGGTTACGGACCTCCGTAATGCGAAATTTGTAAGCAGCTGCGTACGTGTTTTCATTTAACGATATGTTGCCTGGCGCGGGCAATCTGTTTTGTGCGGCACGTTGGAAACCGAGTTAAGTGTGGCACCGCTGCCTCGCTAATCGCCCTCATTGCTTCGTCGGCATGCATTCGTTGTCAAACTATCGTCGTGATGCCGTCGTGATCATTACGCGCTCGTAATTTTAACTTCGACATCCGACTCTCGTAATGAAGTGTTCATTATGCCACTGTCATGTCGTCGTCACCATTGTGTCGTTTTACCGTCGTCATCGAGTCGGTAACGTCTTCCCACTGTCGTCATTCCCTCATCATCGTATCCCCTTCGTAGACACGTCAAACGCGCTCGTTCTTCATGGTTCTCTCGCAATTAAATCGTCATTTAATAGTGCTTGCGTCACCGTTGTCATGTAACCGTCGTCGTCACAGAGTCGGCATCATGCACCTGTGGTAGTACCATCATGATCATGCCGCTGAGGTCACGTCATCGTCGTCATTCGAGCTCCCTCATCCAGTTATCGTCATATCGCCACGTCATCATTCTCGTGCGCTCGTAGTCATCCCAATTTTCCAATGCTGCCTTTGTCATGCTGTCTTCATTATACCACCGCCATTATTTAAGAGTCATTGCATTGCCGTCATGCCTCTGCCGTCATACTGCCTCTGTCGTTCCGTCGACGTCATTCCTTCCTTGTCATTCCATCATCGTCAGTGCTTAGACGTCACATAGTAATCGTTAAGCAGCCATGCTAAATGTTGACCTGGGCTAGCGAGGGCACATGTGACGTACAAGTCGCCGAATGACAACAAATGTTCAATGAAATTGGCTTCATAAAACTAATTGTGTCACTAGATTGCTGGAGTGCTAATCGCATTGCCATCGCAAGTTATCGTGAGACCAGTTCTCCCATAATTTTTTAGGAAGACATTGGGTAGTTCATAATTGTTAACCCTCGATAAAGAAAATAAAGAATAACTTTTCACCTGCGAGCACTACTGCCGTGACGATGTACGATGCTTTCATGGTTGTTGGAGAAATGATGGCGCGGGCTTCCGAGCAACGGTAGACCCAGAAACAGGGGCTGCTGAAAATAGCAGCGCGACACTGTGTATAATGCCCGTTCCGTTTTTTACAAAGGATCAGTATATATTAGTACGTAAATAAAATAAATAGATTCAAATAGGAGTCGACTACAATTTTCATATGAAGATAGCAAAAAAATGAACTGATGACAATACATATCTATCATTGTGGTTGATTGTATGCGCCATGATTCAGAAGTTAAATGCACTATATATAGAAATTTTAAAATTACAATCATACCTTGAACTTATGTGAGAAATAACTATAATAAAAATTGCGGAATACACAAAATCAGTCATTGCTCTCACTAGCATTAGTCACGCTGCTCAAGCAATTCAGCGATAATCGTGTAAGAGCTGCTCACAAAAAATAAACTAATTTTATGCTCAGATATTAGTTAGAATGAGGCGCAAAATAGTATTGCGGAAATTAAGCCTGTCCGCGCCCTAGTGATGTCTCCTTAAGGTATTTTGCGAAACTAGTGTCAAAATGTGCCCGTCAGCAAACTTAGAAACTTATTTCCATTGTCTGAGAAAAAAAATGTGCAAAGCTAAATTCCTTAGTATTCCTTACCTTCTAGACTTGACGCCGGGTCATAGGTGCGAGTAATAAGCAAAACGATGTAGTCAATGGCGTACTCAGTACTACATTTTCTTGGGCTGGCCGGTAGGCAAGCAACAAATTCACTGAGCTTAGCTATCAAGCGTTGTGCTGAATACAGTAGCATGTCAGCACCGATATTAAGTTCTCACGCCACCCGTGATTCCCGTGATACGTGATGTGTCGATATAGTCGCACGCTGCATTAGCACAAGGTTAGCAAACAGCCGCCATGATCAACCCAACAACCTTCTGATCTTTCTCCCCTTGGTGGTCCGCGAGTTTGTTCAACAATAAACTGCATGCCAATTGAGGCCAATAGTCCAGAGAATGAAAATAAATAAAAGTACTGCTCCTTGCCTTACCTGGTTAGTGTGTGACTTCTATAGCGATACCTGCCTGCCTAAACTGGTCCGGGTCAAATGAAACCTTCTAGGGTAACCTGCTGTTATAGTCGGTCAGAATGACTTTTCGGTACTTACACAAACTATTTATACCCTATAGTGTTCGTATATAAATTTGCCCATCAGCGTATACTGCATTCTCTTTACAACATTCCTGCACAGTAAGGTCGACCGTTAATCTTTCAAATCAATCTTTAATGTTTCCAACTTCTTTATTTTTTCGCCCTTTTATGCACAACCTTCAACAATTTTTTTACAGAGATGCCTTTAGTGCGTCTGTGAGCACTCGAAAATGTTGTATTGGTAAATGTTTCTAATGTTTTTAGAGAAATAAATGGTACAAGGTGCTTAAATTTGGCCGGGGTAGGACATCACGCGCTTGCGCTTAGGTCATACACGCGCACGCGCATGTCCATGACCTTTATTCGGAGGTGAATTCCACTGGCCATCAGTGATATTAAAAGAGTTATCTAGCTTTTGCCTAAGATGAATTCGTGCCTTTAAAAGTGCGCCTTTTCATCTATTCTGACAATGACTGCAATGTAACCTTCTGTCTTCAAGAAGACTATTGGCCACCGAAGGACTTCTGGCGTCATCGATGTTCTGTAAACTTTTTAAGCCAGATTCACATTTATTTCCTTCTTTGCAGCTACAAAATGCGTCAAAACTGATAAATGAGAATTTTGACGCGTTTAATGTGACCCTCTAGTTCAACGGTGTGCAAAAAAAAAAACACACCTAATATGTCGCCCACCGAGCTTTGACGACATGACCACTTATTTCTCTATATTCTATAAAGCAGTTATTTTTCTGCGTGAAATTTGGTCTTTCAACCCAGTCAGTATAGGAGGTGGCTTGCTAAAACTGCAAATAACAAAAGTATGTCAGAATGTTATCGCTTATTTATACCTGTGCAGCCATACTATAAACGCGCCTTACTTTGATGTCATTGTGTAGCGGAAAGAAGACACTACACGACCACGAATGGGTCTCGATTGAAGATGACCCCTTTTTCGCCCCAAGCATGATGCAATCAGAGTTAAATTTAGTCACTTGTTAGGAAGGCAGAGTGACACAGCTCTGCAGTACGCTTCTAGAAGGTAGTGGGAGTGGTCGTGTTTGAGAGAGCTCACTCTGCCATTATGCTTATAATACATCAACATTAAACCACGCCTTATGAGAAGTAGTAAGACCATCAAATGTGCGATTTGTTGGCGAAATTAGACGGCTTCTCGGCTATATAGCCCTCCCGCGTTCGACACGTACGGTGCAAAAATGGCATAAAGTTGCTCCGTCAGCCAGACAGGGATTACGATTAGCACCCACCGCATGTTAGCAGAGTGGGGTGCATGTCAAAGTGCATGTCAGGACAAATATGGAGAGAGCACGATTGCAAGATCACGCCATATAACTCGGACTAGCCGTAACACAAGATAAGCAGGTAAGCTTAGCATTGCGCAATCAAATGTCACTTGTGTATTCGTTTACCTCATTTCTGTACCCTATTGCCCACACACCTGCAGCAGAGCGTAGAAAGACTACCCGTGCGCCACTGCGGCTGCGTCTCCGATACAGGCTAGCCGATTGGTTCTTTTGTAGAATTTGCTTGTATGTGCCAACACGTTGACAACTGCTCTTGGTACTTCGCTATTGGCACCATTCGCTTGGTTCATCGCTACAATCAATAACTGGGCCAATACAGCAGCGTCAAAAAAAAGAAAACCGTGGGATGTGGTTTATTCGACGGTGCAACGTTAAGTTCGACAACACATGGCTTCTTTTAAACAAACCCATTTGGTCCAGTCAGCTCAGCGATCAAACGTTTCTGCATACAGCCGTCGTCGGAATCCAGTGCTCGCCGCCGGTAGAAACTGTGATCTTATCCAAGTCGTCAAAAAAAAAAAAAGCCACTTACCCGGCATAGTGGGCACTTCACCTGCCATTTCCCGGGCACAGTTCGTGCAATAAGAATAGTACACGGAACCATTGCAATGTAGCTGGTTATTTAGGCTGTTTTAGAGTTGCGCAAAGTGTTACTAGAAGAAACAACATACCCGCATAAAGCAAGCAGTCGTGTGTGGTGCGAACGTGTAGATGATTACGTCAACGAAAGGGTACAACGGTGGTGATGTTTGCGTCACGGTAGCGGCGGGCACGTCTGAAGCTAACGCAATTAAAAAAGCCATGATTTTGCTGAATTGTAGCGCAACGGGCTGTGAAGCAGCAACAATCACATCAATCATCGCCGTCCACTAAAGGCGTGACTGGTGCGTTTTTCGGCAGATCAGTTTCATCTTTCAGGAGGAAATACGCCGTAGTCGATAAATTAATACAAATTGGCAGCATCCACTTTCTTCATATGTGGAAACTATTATGAATCCTTCTGAAGAGAGGCTTTAAGTCACGAATTATTATAGATCACCTGACTCCTTCATTGAAATGTTGGGTCTCTTTACTCAGTATTACTCGTTTTTGGCTATTTACTACTTTGAGCCATTTTAAAGAGTATGCGTCTGTTTGAAATCATCACCTATTTCCTGCGTCTAACAAATTTCACACGAATTTATGGAAACAATTTATGATTTTTTTGCGTAATTCACGAAGAGTTTTTCGCTTCAAGCATCTTTTAATTGACGACCTTACACCAATTGGAGATATCGCGATCCGAAATGTGCAACTATGCAAGCATGCGGATATACTCCTTCTTCTTCCTGGGGTTTTGCGTGCGAAAACCAGTTCTGATTATGAGGCACGCCGTAGTGGAGGGCGGCTATACTCCCCAGCCAGTCGAATTAGTACGACATACGTGAAACAAGACGAGCAAAGAGATTAAATGTGAAAATGAAGTACCGGCAATGAAAACAAAGACGAATTCAAGAGCTCGCTGTGTTGTGAAATACTGATAAATTAATGACAGGGACTGTGAGATTGGCTTATGTCTACAGCCGGTACGCTGTTGTGGAGATGGGCAGTCGCAGTGTACATCTGTGAGCCAAACTATAAGGAGCAAGGATTGCGCAATAAACTTATTTTCTTCTTTGCTTGTGAGTGTAACTTGAATGAGGAATGCAGTAGAAACTAGGCATGGCGAAATTTTCGATGCACTCGTAAATTTCAGTTTATGCGTGTTAAATCAGAAGAAATTCTTTTTTCGGAAACATGGTGGTCTGTATACTTTTGCTCACGGATGTACAATGACGTTGCAGCCGCTCTTCTACTCCCACAGGAAAACATATGCTATGGTGAATTTCAAAAAATTCTCCTTCAACTTTTCTGGGAACAAATGACATGAGAATGCACCAATTGGAAACTTACAATATTGCGTCACAGTGCGTTTTGTTTATGAATATGAACCAAACATACATTTCATAAACAACGCGCTCAGTTCTCAGTAGCTTTACGTTTACTAGCTCTGGAAATTATATTGAGGTGAAATATGTTCTGTTACAACTGCTGATACTACTCGCAAACCATACAATATTTAACAGTGCAAATGGAAGTTCTTTACGCTCTTTTTTCGGCGAAAACAAGAACAGGGTCTAGATATGAATAAAAAGGAACTCTAACTAATAGTGCTTCAACAATAAGAAAAGAACATTTGCGTTCGTGGGCTAAACAGGCACATATAAAGGATTTGCCACGTGTTAGCTGGTGTTGCAATTGAGCATAAATTTAAACTGCACTTTCGTGTTGAAAAGTTTCAGTACAGAAACCAATTCGTAGGAATGTTATAACATACATGTTACAGTAATCAACTATAAACACCGGGTTTACGTGGTAATGATGACGTTGACTGCTGAGTGTCGTGCTGAGTCGCGTGCTTGAACCCGGCCGCAGCGGCCCCATCAGATGGGGGTGATATGCGTGACCGCTTGCGCACTTTGGTTTGGGTGCTCGATAAAGCTCCCTAGGTGGACAATGATGTTGCGGAGTCCACCACTACAGCGCGCTATATATTCATATCGTTGTTTTGACACGTAATGCTCTAAAATATAAAAATAATTTGTTAAAAATTCAACTTTCCGTGGCCAATCAAAATTGTAGGTGATGCGCCACTTTTACTGCTATTAAAATCATCTCGCACGCAGGCGGACTGCGTGGACCTTTATCCCACAAACAAATTTATCGTTCACAAATTTTCTTTTGATATTCATTGAATGGAGTTGCGCTGTTGAGTAAGAGATTGCGGGAAAGAATCCCGGCCACGGTGGCCGCATTTCGATGGAGGCGAAATGCAAAAACGCCCCTGTGCTTGCGTTGTAGTGCACGTTAAAGAACCCCAGGTGGTCAAAATTAATCCGGAGCCCTCTACTACGGTGTGCCTCGTAATCACAACTGATTTGGCACGTAAAACCCCAGAAAGAAAAAGATGTTCACTTACAAAAGGCGGCCCAACAAGTGCTAAGTTCTAACGTATCTGTGGCTCCCCTTATACTCTGCTAATCAATTCTTGGTTAACGTATGCCATATAGACGGGACGCGTCAAAATTCAGAAGAAGACACGCCTATAGGAGGCTATGGCAACGGAGTAAGCCGTGACACGTCTGAAGACAGAATGGGCACGTTTCACGCCATCTATTGACCATTTTCGCGAAGCAGTTTGTTGTAGAGAAACGAAACGGCGCCTTCAGTGGCGCGCCGCAGGTGGCCTCAGCGACCGCGCACGAAAACGAAACCATTACCGCTTCAGCCTTGCTTCTGTGCGATCAGCTGTCGGAAACGCAACTGAGCTTTCGAAAGCGCACAGTGCTCCAATCATGCTTCATTGAATCATGTGGATGAAAGACGTGTGCAGTAGTTGGCTGCAAGAATAGTGACATGCATATTACGGAATGGAATGTATCTGCGTGGCCAAATTCGCGGACCGTTGCTGCAGCTGACCGTGCATGTTACCGGCACATCGAGATGCACGGTTTTCCTCGAGGGTGCAAAAATTTGCTCATCCGCCAGCGTTGTATCGCTAACATTCAAAGAAAGGGCTTCAGCCCCGGAACGTCGGCCAGAGTGAGTACCACTCGTTAAACAATGACAAACGTAGTAGCGCCGCTTCCTGTCACATTAAGTTTCGCGCACAGTATCTACACTCATCTAGTCGAACTGGCAAAGAAAATTACGCCCACTCTATCACTAACTTGTTAAGAATAAGCGAATAGGCGCACATTTGAACATATGCGCACTATATGCGCACAACGAATGACGGACTACACCGATATCGCACGAATGACGGTTGGTCCACAAGAGTAAGCAAGTTAGCAGATATGATACCTCTTTGCTACAAGGCATTACAATATACAAAACAGCTATGTTTCAAGCCTTATGCGCAGGTAGAACGAATCTACCGGAACTGAGCACGCCCACGAGTGATTTGGCAGAAAATGATGACACCGTGACCGCACCGCGAGAAACTTTACTAAGCAAGAAACATGACAAGCCGCTGCTTCAAAATATGTACCAAATAAAGAAATAAGAACAAAATGCGCTAATCCTGATTCAAATAATGAGCGGAATGTTTGGATAGCTCGGAATACATATTTACCCCGCTTTTAGAGAAAGCACCATATACGCGGTTCGAGCCGTTTGGACGTAGCTTAATCAGCTCCGAAAGCGCTTTTGCATGTTCGATGAATCTGTGGCCAAAGCTTCGTGTCGTCCTTCCAGTCACCGTCTTCGATATCTCCTGAAATAGAGGTTCGCTTAGCCGCACCAGCGTCATATTTACACATCCATAGTAAACACAAAGGCAATCGACGCCGTTGAGGCAAGCAATGGACCCGTACCACATGATCAAACATGACCCGCCGGGGTGGCTCAGTCAGCTAAGGCTTTGCGCTGCTGAGCGCGAGGTCGTGGGATCGCATCCCGGCCATGGCGGCCGCTTTTCAATGGAGGCGAAATGCGAAAGCGCCCGTGTGCTTGCGTTAAAGTGCACGTTAAAGAACCCCAGGTGGTCAAAATTAATCCGGAGCCCTCCACTACGGCGTGCCTCATAATCGGAGTTGGTTTTGGCACGTAAAACCCCAGAAAGAAGAAGTCATCAAACATGGCAGCTCCCATGGGATCGTCGCGAAAAGTGTTAATAGACGGCCTGTTGCATAGGTACGCTCCGGTGCGGGCCGTGTAAACCAAATCCTCGCTACAGCCCAGGGCCTCGACGAGAAAACCATCGTCAGACGGCGCTACTGCGCCAACTGACAGCGCCCTCAATGTGGAAGTGTCAAGTAATACGGTCGCGCCGTGGCGCAGTCTCCGCTTTGTTTACATTGTTTCGCCCGCGCTTTCCTTCGCTGCTCGTGCTCACGGAGCTCGGTCTTCGACGGTGGCAGATCGTCTACTTTGGAAACAGCGATGCAAAGATTGCAATGCGGTTTCAAGGTTTATCAGAGGTGGTCATAGCGCTATGACCACCTCTGGTGTATCTAACCAACTAGCCCAAAAATGCCATACTCGTAAACTTCAAGAAGGTTGCCGGCGCCGTCAGCTTTTTTCGTGTCGGCAACCTTAAGAAAGGGGAGCGTCCGCTTCCACACGTGTATAGCGTTGAACAAATTGTGAACGGCGTTGTGAGAGTGAATTCCAAGTACCTGTCGCTGATGTCCGACAAAATCGTATACGACGTCGAGTTAGAGGTATACGCCAAGTTCAGTAATGTTGTCACATTTATTTCTCCACGATGCAGTCACAAAGCGGTCATGCATGCTTGCAGAGATGGGCAGAGACGGTGACGATTGCGTTTGGTTTCTTTGGTAGCTGGGTGCGCACACTCTGCTGCTTTCATTTTGGCTACCAGAGAGTGTCATCAGCACTGTCAGCACAGAGAGAACACATGCATTAGGCACCAATGAGCCCATAAATTATATTAACAACGTAAGTACTACATATGCGCATAATGCCTTGTACATCATGCTTTATAAATGTTTAATGTATATCATGTCTTATTCAATGCAGATGTTACATGGCAACTCATTGCATTAGTGCGCAAGGTAACTTTTCACTGCTCATGAGAAATGGCTTGTACAGACTGCTCCGCGAATAGTGCCTCGGCCACGGTAACCAGCGATTACCTTAGGACTAGCAAAGCAAATCAGTTTCTCATGAAATAAAATCAAAGCAAATCATCAATTTAAAGCAAATCTAGTTTCTGGTTGGCCGAATGCCACCGCCGCAGCTTAAGTGAGCTCACAACGATGGCCGGATACTGCACGAAACGAAGATCCTAGGCAGGGAGAGGGAAGCAGGAAGAATGTGCAAGGTGGCAATTACCTTAAGGTATGTCGCCGCCCTTTAAAATGCTGTTGTTTTTTTTTCAAAAAATACGAATCCTATTTTTTGATAATTCAAGAGTCTGGAGACATTCAGAATTGTGGTGCAGAAAAATTACGTCTCTATCCAGTTTTGTTCAAAAGTTATGCTGTTTTTATAACTGCCCATAGACCTCCGTGAAATCAAAACTGATATTACCTGCAAACGAAACCTACATTTCGATCATTAAAACAAACTTATCGTTGTGCTCAAATGCGCAGGATACTTTTAGATGAGTTTTTTATGAGATATTATAACGATTATTAAAATTAGGCAAGGGTAATTGCGACCGTTTTTTATTAAAATTACAGAAATTGCCACATGTGGCACACGACCTCGCATCGTGTTATTTGCACTGCTCCCGCGTGTTTTTCTGCCTTTTTGAAAGCTATCTTTTCATCATTTTAAATTTACTAGATGTTAAAATATCTATGATAGGTATTACGCCACACTACCTTGCCTCAAGCACGACCAAACACG